>NC_060120.1:991694939-992312689 GCF_021461395.2 Schistocerca americana | reverse complement strand
ATGAAATTTCCGATCTTAAATCGAAAACAGACACACACACAACAGACCTTCAGACAGTGACCGACAGACTCGAACAATTAGAACTAACACAGGATTCAGATGTCATCAAAGCTGACGTTAAAAAATTGAACGAAATCACAGGTAAATTACAAAAACAGGTTAATGCTTCTGACACTAAAAACGATGATCAGGCAAAAATACTGACTAAAAAATACGATGAATTGGCCAGTCGTATTGATGTTATCGAAAGTAATAATGACAACAAATCAGACGACTCTGCACCGATTTTGTTTAATCAAACACCTGAATTCCAAAATTTACAGCAGACAATCAATGAGATCGATTCGTCTAATAACACATTACGTAGAAAATTGTCAAGTTTACAGCAAGAGGTAACAGAGATAAAAAATATTTCAGTTAATACCACGTCACAGCATACGGCGAATTCCGAACATTTCTCACACTCACACAGCCAGTATAATTTAGGTAATCTACAGAGAGTATGTGAGTTAGATTCCGAACAGTCACAGTCGAACAGATTCCCATACAATCCTGAACCTGTTCCGTCATACAGAGACGATAATTTTGATTACAAACATTTTCTATCAGTGAGAAAATTTAAAGTATTTAAAAATGACAGAACACAGATTCACCCTCTGGGTTGGATACAACAATTTAGCTTTGCTTTTCCACCGACTTGGCCTGTAACACGCAAACTTGAATTTATTTGTAGTTTTTTGGAAGGGGAACCGGCAACTCGTATGAGACCGATCGCGAGACAATGTTACTCGGTAGAAGAATTTCAGAATGCTTTTCTGTCAGCGTATTGGTCGAAGACGACACAGCGCGGAATTAAGGATCAACTAATTAGTTTGCCGAATTATGAGAACTCAAATTTTCATAGTGTCACACAATTCTTTCAACACATGGTGCAACAAAATTAGTACTTAAGTGAACCATATAGTGAATCTGCACTCATTCAATTATGTATTTCTAAATTGCCACGATCATTAAGAGTGTCACTTTTAACGGGTCAGCAAAAAGAAAATATTTCGGCATTCAGAGATCTGTTACAGCTTTTGGAAGTACAGCAATCGGATTATTCCTTTATCAACAAAAATTTTTCATATAATAACCAAGGTCAACAAACATACAGCAATTATGATCAGGCACGTAATTTCAATAGCAAAGCTAACAGACACTTCAGGAACGACAACCACCAGAACTTTAATAACAGACAAAATTTTAATCATCAATATCGTCAAAATTATCAGCAACAGGAACCACATTATGGTAACAATAGACGTTTTTCACCGCAACAGCATGAAAGCCTGCCGGTTAGCATACCTAACTAACACTGCAGTACACAAGGTCAACCAAGCTTTACTGTTTCGCCGCGTGCACGTATAGTCCCAGCTACAACAAATAGTAACGCACGGCAGCAAGGAAATAACTACGTGCAGAAAACACAGTATTTCAATTCCTATCTCAATGCACCGTATAGGAATGACTATCACGACAGACGTAAAAACAATGGGCACAATTATCAACATACGTTTAATAACAGTCGGTCTTACCAGCAGCAAAATGATCAGCAACAACATATTCTCATGAATGAACCCGACAGTAAGTATCATCGAGAACGTAATACGTCTGGAAGAAATAACAGAACAGTTCAAATAGTGGAAACGCCACAGCATCCTCCAGAAAATAATAACATGTCAGATAGAATTTGACTAGATACAGTACAGGTCGCATCTTCCAGTAACACAAGCACTACCTTAGACACGCAGAATGTTGTTCACGAAAATGTTATTACTTTTGACATCAGAGACACTCTTTTACAGGAAAGACCAGTTGTTCAAAAAATCACTTCACACCCTGTCATCGAAATTAAAATTGGTTCATCGAAATTTTCAGCAGTAATCGATTCTGGATCACCTATGTCAGTAATAAATGAAGAAACTTTCTGCGAGTGTAACAAAGAGAATACCTATCCTACATTATCATCAGGTAAAACGAAAGTGAAAGGAGCAGTATCGAGTAAAGGAGTAGACGTTAAATTACAGACACATTTATCATTTTGCATTGCAGGTCACACATTTCACTCAAATTTTTGGATTGTAATTCCACATTGTTCACAGATACGTACGTACATAACTATAATACTCGAGACGAAGCTGACTACGACGTAATGCAGATGATTTCTGATAAAGTTAAACAAAGCAGTGCAAATACAGACGACGAACGCACGCAACTACACAAAATTCTTTTACAGCAAGCTCCAGTTTTTGACAATGTTCCTGGTACGATGTCCGGTTTTATGTGTAAATTTCAAGTCGAACAGCACGACACATTTAAAGCAAAGCATTATCCCATCCCATATATCCACAGAGAACAAGTTAAAAAAGAATTGCAAGATATGCTCGACCAAGGAATTATTGAACCGGCAGTTAGTCCGTACATAAACCCGCTACATATTGTTAAGAAAAAAGATGGTTCACTTCACCTCATACTTGATTCACCTCACATCAATGACATAATTATTAATGAAACAGATCGACCACAGACACTAGAGGAACTACTACAGAAATTTCACGGTACTGCTGTTTATTCTACATTAGATCTGAAATCGGGATTTTGGCAAATTCAGCTCCATCCGATCTGCAGAAAGTACACAGCATTTCTCTGTTTTGGTGACTGTTATCAATTTTGTAAATTACCGTTCGGCTTAACAATTTCCTCAGCAGCTTTTATTCGCGGTTTGAATACAATACTACCGACAGAGCCTAACGACAGAATTACAACGTACGTAGACGACATTCTTATTTCTGAAGCTAACTGGTCCGAACACAATCTGATTCTTGAACAACTGTTGCAAACTTTTCGTGCACAAGGACTCACAGTTAATCTCAGTAAACCGCATTTTGGCAAAACTTCTATAAAATTTCTTGGACATGTAATTTCAGCAGAAGGCATTGCGCCTGTCCCGGAAAAACTTCAAGCTCTACGTGACATTACTGTTCCTACGACGAAGAAACAACTACGCAGTTTTTTGGGTTTAATTAACTTTTTTCGTAAATTTATTCATTACTCTGCTTTAGATAGCCCCAGATTATGTCAATTGACAAGTAAAAACACTATTTGGTCCTGGGATAGGCAAGCACATTCTGAATTTGTGAACCTGAAAGAAGCCTTGTTGAATGCACCACTTTTATCGCACCCAGATCTTACCAGAAATTTTTCCATTGCCACCGACAGTTCTAACACCGCTTTAGGCGTACATATTTTCCAGGAAATTGAAGAAGATGGCTCAACTGTAATTAAAAACATCGCATTTGCAAGTCGCATTCTGTCAGCTGCTGAACGAAATTATTCCGTTTCAGAACTTGAAACATTATGTGTTGTATGGGCTTTTACAAGATTTAGGCATTTTCTTTATGGAAGACACACCACCGTCTACGCAGACCACAGAGCGATACAATTTTTACTTTCGGCTAAATTCACACACGACAGACTAAGTAGATGGAAACTTTATCTACAGAAATTTAATTTTACAATTGTTCACATTCCCGGCACACAAAATATTGTAGTAGATGCACTATCCCGTTCTCTCAGCAATAATCAGCAAGACATCGCAACCAACTTCTGCAAAGCAAATTCCAGCGTCATGTACATTCAACAAGTTGCATTTGAAAATTTTATTTCGTCGTCATTACAGGACATAGCACAAGAGCAAAGTAAAGACAACGTGTGGAAAGAGATTAAACACCTCTGGCAAGATAGGAAAAATGTTACGATTAGAAACCATTACACTGTACGCGATGACATTCTGTTTCGCCGTTCTCATCCTGACAGCAATAATTGGTTATTATGCATTCCTGACGAACTGGTTAACAAATTAATCTGGTATACTCATTTAAGTTACGCACATTACGGAGCTAGAAAATGTTTTCTTATACTGAGACAGAACTGTTATTTTACGAACATGGAGAAACGTATTCGACGAGTTTTAGCGTCATGTAAAATCTGCCAGAAAGCCAAGTCCGACACAACTTCTCATATTCCTCCATTACATCCCATTATACCTGTTAAATTAAGACATATGGCCGCTGTAGACTTTTTGGTCCGATTCTCAGAACTAATAGAGGTTTTTGCTACATCTTTGTCGCTGTTGAACTCACTTCAAAATCTGTTACCTTCACTCCGTTACGCAAAGCTACTGTTAAAACTGTTTCAAAAGCATTTGTAAAACATTTTTTATTTCATGTAGGGTATGTGGTGAAAGTAATTTCCGACAATGGATCACAGTTTCGATCTGCTATTTTTCTATGTACACGTATGTTACGAGCTAGAAACATTTCTCCGATCTATATATCCAGGTACCATGCTTCTTCGAACCCTTGTGAACGATTAATGAAAGAAATTGGTAAACTGTGTAGAATATACTGCCATAAAAAGCATATTGATTGGGACACACACATACACTCATTCCAAGATGGAATCAATTCCATACCAAATGAATCCACTATGCTATCTCCGTCTGTTATACTGAAAAATGTTGAACCACATAACAAAATTAAAGAATTAGTAAACTTTCCTACATCTCGTCGACTACGATACCATGAAATAATTGACATTGCGCTGAACAACATTAAACGTGCCGCAGAGCGCCGGAGAAGACAAGAAAAACAGGTTTGTATACGCCGTGACTTTCACGTTGGACAGAAGGTATTAGCACGTACACACTATTTATCCAACAAAATAAAAGGTAGGTGCAATAAATTTGAACTTCTATACGCAGGTCCATATCGGATTCGCACCATTCCTCACCCCAATGTTGTACACGTCGAAACTTTGAGAACCAGAAAATCGAAAGGAAACCATCACGTGTCGAACGTCAAACCTTTTATTGAATGAAGATACCTTATGATTTATCACACTGTAATGCCATTTCCTAATTTTTTATGACCACTTATGCAATTATATTGACATGAACACTTACTGATGATTGTCGGATTTTTTCTTGGCAAGTGCCCGGCACGGTAAGGTTAGCAGGTCGCTTTTCTTGTCGTTACACATCAGACAGTGCATATTTTTCCAGATGAATTTACACATTTTATGACCACTTATGCAATTATATTTATGTGACTACTTACTGATGATTATCGCATTTTTTCTTGGCAAGTGCCCGGCAAGGTAAGGTTAGCAGGTCGCTCTTCTTGTCGTTACACATCAGACCGTGCATATTTTCTATCTTTTTTGTATGTATGATTGTTTTCCTATTTTGTTTGTATGCACTATGAAATAGTTCAGATATAACACACACCAGTTGACTTTGACATTTTTGCCCTATGATATATCAACACCGTGACTGTTTTACATTTTTTGCTGCTGCTGTATGATATTCTGTGTACATTTTTGCGTCTGAACACTGTCTATGTTTTTTGACATATTACGTTTTCTGTCATGTTATGCTGTATGCTTAATTATGTTATCATAAACCAGTCATTATTTAGTGAGTATATGATGTAAATGCAAGACATTAATCTTTGTTCATCAATTTCAGAAAGAAATGATGCGTGAAAGAAATAAATTAAACAAAATGGGAATTTCACCTTCGGAATGAACGAAAGAGAATGCAATACTTCGTGATGAAGAGTAAATGGATCAGAATTAACAGGCATTAACAAGAATATACTATACACATCGTAGAATAGCAGTCTTAACTAATTTTTTCTTTCAGAATACGAGGCGATTGATGCAGGCTGTCAGACAGAACTACACATCTTAGTTTTAGTGATGAAATATGATAGAAATAAGGAATAGTTGTATAATGAGTAATGAAGTGATTTTTTGCAGATGATAATGAATGCTGATGAATAATGATGAAGAATATGCTACTATGGATAATGAAGTTTTTCTTTACAGGTGATGATAATAATGGAGTTATGATAATATAGACAATGAAGTGATGGATAATGAAGTTTTTCTTTACAGATGAGGATATTGTTGAAGTTATGTATTTATGCTATGTAATTATTTAAGTATTTGTTGCAGTTCGTTTTGACAGCAGGTGTTATATTGCGTAGTATGATGACTGAAGGTTTTGGAAGGGACAGCTATGGAACACAATTTTATACACATTTCATTACCTGTTAATTCGAAGTTCACTACTTTTCAGCATAAAATGCGTTTCTTCTTTCAGTTTAATAATCCATTTTTGTATATTTTGCAGGAGAAATTATTTATGAAATTAATGTGCTATAAGCAGTTGTTCATTAAGTCTATGTCATTTATGAAGGTGATTACATATACTCTACTTGTTTCATAATCATGCTACAGCTGACTCATGACGAAGGAAGTTACACATTTTCATTTACAGCAACAACCCAAAAGCAATTTTTTTTCTTTCCCCTGTAATTACCCAACGCAATGCATTACTAACACAAAAAAAGGAAAGTATTACCAATCCCAAATAATGCTACCAATTTAAAAGACTTATGAGTAATACTGAATGATGTTTTCCAACCACAGACTTTGAGTAATAGTTACAGTATAATAATAATGCTTTGTAACTGGTAAATGGACACTACTGATTACTGTATTGAGATGACCAATGATTAATTATGAACATTATTCTGTAATACTATGTTATTGACTACCTCCTGTTTTATGCTTTGTAACTGGGAAATGAATGCTACTGATTACTGTATTGAGATGACCAATGATTAATTATGAACATTATTCTGTAATACTATGTTATTGACTACCTCCTGTTTTATGCTTTGTGACTGGGAAATGAATGCTACTGATTACTGTATTGAGATGACCAATGATTAATTATGAATATTATTCTGTAATACTATGTTATTGACTACCTCCTGTTTTATGCTTTGTAACTGGGAAATGAATGTTAGTGATTACTGTATTGAGATGACCAATGATTAATTATGAACATTATTCTGTAATACTATGTTATTGACTACCTCCTGTTTTAAGTAATGACTTCTGATGATTTGTAATTAGGAAATGAGTGCCAATATTCTCTGTAAAACACCACATGAATATAATTATGTAATGACTTCTGATGATTTATAATTAGGCAGTGAGTGCCAATGTTCTCTGTAATACGCCAATCTATGAACATTATTCTGTAATACTACATACATGGTACAGAAATGTTCAATAACTGGGCAATGAATGCCACAAACTACTAATGTAATTCTCAGTGAAGATTAGTATGTGACTTAATGTCCTTCACCTTCTGACCTAACTACCTTGAATTACTGCAATATCCGTTTGTCCTGTATATCCTATTGATCATGGAGCACTATATTTGGTTTTTGCAATAATTCTACGTTGGTGTACCTTACAAGAACGTGGTGTTGACACGACATGCTGTCCACCACTGTAAGCGATGGAGATGTTATTATGGTCCCACTGTTTGGTGTACCTAATGTACTGCCAAAATGATAACATGGAATATTACTACGACATTTCAGTGTCTTGGCTACGCTGATAAATACTTCTGGAAAAAGAACTTCAGATTGTTTCGCTTGGTGTTGTGCTCCAGTAGAAAGATATGGACTTTCAGTGCAGCTGCGTGCAACCTAAAGTGCTACAACCATGATGCAATCCTTCCCTTTCCTATCCTGATTCTTGTAACATAGTGAAAATCATTTTTTTGCTAATATGATTTGTATTCATGACGAATACATTTTTTTTGATTTGCTGATATATTCTGAATTATTATGCGTGTGCACTTTTTTCATTTTTCTAGCATGATTTCTACTTATTGTATATACATTTTGTGATTTGCTGATATATTCTGAATTATAGTGCATGTGCACTTTTGTCATTTTTCTAACATGATTTCTACTCATTGTATGTACATTTTTTTGATTTGCTGATATGTTCTGAACTACAGTGCATGTGCACTTTTGCCATTTGTGAATATGTTCTGTACTCATTGTATATACATTTGGTCTTTACTTAATATGTTCTGAACTACAGTGTGTGCGCACTTCTGCCATTTGTTAATATGTTTTGTACTGAATTTCAGTGCCTGTGCACTTTTGTCATTTCTCAATACGATTTGTACTCGTTGCCTATACATTTGTGATTTCCTGATATGTTCACTACTTCAGTGCGTGTGCACTTTTGTCATTTCTCAATATGATTTGTACTCGTTGCCTATACATTTGTGATTTCCTGATATGTTCACTACTTCAGTGAGTGTGCACTTTTGTCATTTATCAATATGATTTGTATATACATTTTTTATGATTTGCTGACATGTTCTGTACTCATTGTATATATATTTTTTGTCATTGTCTGATATGTTGTGTACTTGGTGCATGTGCACTATATTTAATTCATGTTCTACACCTATATACTTATATTTTGTGATTGTAAAGTTAATTAGTTAAGAAAAAATTTGTTGCTCATGGCAAGTCCAAATGACTCACCATCGCTGCCAAATTTTTGCCCACCCCAGTGGAGGGTTATGAAACGCGTACGTTTCATATGTATTCAGTACCAGCGATGGCGAGGCATGACAGAATCTCTGACCAGAGAGTTATTTATCGTTGCTAGTCTGCGCTTGACCGCGCGAGAGTTCAGTAGTGTGTTTTGGAGTCGGCAGAGGGAGTGGCAAGTTGCGAGTTGTCAGTTGCGAGTTGCACTCAGTCGGCAGTAGTTGTAGCGAGTGGATGGTTGTACTGAGCGGGCGTCGACATGGGTCGGCGGCGTGCTCTCCTAGCATCTCTGGTCACGATTCAGGACGAGGTATATTGCTGCTTCATAGCAGCATTGCGCTCAGCTAATAACATATGTTAATTGTAATTAATTTGTTCAAGAATTGCCCCAATAATAATTTTCTTTTAAAGTAACTGTTTTAAACAAAAAGATTCATTTCAAGTTAAATAATATCTTCCATGCATTCCCTCCAAGAATTAAAATTAAATATGGGGCAGCATTGCACTGAGCTGTGCCGAAAAGTAAGAGCAGATGTAGATGCAGTTTACTGAGGTAAAATTTTGGTTTTTGTGTTCAGGTTTAATTATTGCACAGGGCCGAAGGTCAGCGCAGCTGTCCTCATAAAATTTATCAGGTTTAATTACTGCTGTTCAGATGTTACATTCAGTTCATGCTTCATTATGTAATTAATATTATTGCGAGTTTATGAACAATCTTCATTTCTTAATTTTGTGGGAAGTTAATACTTGGCTCAATTTTCATATTTTGTTTAAATATTTCTGTGGGGACGATATTGCTTCGTGGGTTCATTTCAATTTAACGATATTTGGCTCCATTTCCATTTACATTAATTATTGACATATATCTTGCGGGGAACTTTCAATGTAGAAATCACATGAAACGTTTAAATATTGTTGATTCAGTGGTTCATTGTGCATATTTTTTTTAAATTCAGAGGCTCATTGTTCATATGTTTATTCGCTGTGATATATTAACTTGTGCAGTTTTATAGATATTTAAGTATTGTTGTGTAACTGGATGCACCTCATTTTTCTGAGATCACAGTTGTATTCAGATTTCCTTTAATATTTGACTGTGAATGATTATAGGTACTTGAAGAGCTGTAGAAACCCATCTTTCAGCTTGCCTGAAACTGTTCCATTTCTTGGAGCATTGTCTCCTCCACAAGGGACACACGAGCAACAACCATCCAAACTTCCAGTTTTGGGATTTACCCATTTCTAGCAATGCTGCTCATCTTTGTACGTGGACTCAACTGTACCAGTCACCTGGCCTGGTCACCTAGCCGAAATGCTGTGTCGCGCATTAGCCCTGGACCCGCTAGTATTCTGCTGCACAATAGTTTCACCTATCCCTCATACAATTTCCAGACTGCCAAATTGTTCGCCTACATACGTGTAACGTTACAGTCTCAAGAACTATCCTGTTGTTGTACTGATGCGTGACCAACGGATTACCATCCCATAGTACGTGTTGCAGAGCCAGTTAGCCTGTTTTTGTAAAAACTGATCCATATGGTACATTTCTTATTGACGTTTACGTTCTTATTTTCTCCAAATTGAAGCGTCTTAGTGATGACTGGGTGTTGTGTGATGTCCTTAGGTTAGTTAGGTTTAAGTAGTTCTAAGTTCTAGGGGACTGATGACCATAGATGTTAAGTCCCATAGTGCTCAGAGAAGCGTCTTAATTCACTTGTAGTACTGCAGATATCATCTCTCCTTAAGAGATATTTTTCTTATTTTCAGTTGCTTGGTTTTTTTCTGACAGCACCATTTCCTGCTCCACACAGCATAACTAGTGCCACTAGTATTCGTACATTATTCAGTGTTGTTTCTCACTTGGCTTTATGGTTAAGAATTCCGCAAACATTTCCACAGTTATTCTGTAACAGTGACAGTTTGTTCGCCAGATTTTGATCCATCAAAGTAGAGAACAGAAATGATAAAAAGTTTAACTCGTTCGGTCACTTAATTACTAGCTCCTGTTACTATCGTTGACCTAACTGAACATTGGCGTTTGAAAGCTGCATGTTTGATTTTAGGGTCACAGCGAGGAAAAAAGAAATAAATTTTTATGCAGTTACTTCTAGGAGTAAGGGGAGGGAGATTCAGTGAAGAGTATGTGCTTGAAGCTTTTTGGCATTCGCTCTACTTGGCAGTTAGATGGCACTGTAGTAGTGTATAACAACAGAATATCAGACAATTGCTGTTGCTCCTCTATTATGTCTTGATAGTGAGATTGTAAGGTGGCTATAATTTCGCACCTTACTAGCACTTTGCCGTGATCTACAAATGCAATTAGGTATCATGTGATAGGTTGTCCATCGTATATGCGAATATATAAATGAGACTGACATTGTCAGCCAGCGGTGGAGAGACGTGGTCTTCCGTTGTGAGCACCCGTGCGTGACAGTTGTTCGGTATCAGCTTTGTTGGTGTCTTTGCTCTCAGGAGAGTTTATAGCTGGAACGGTTAGGCACTGTATTGTTGCGAACCTATACGATTCTGGGCTTCACCTCCGGGTTGGAAGTCGTCGTTGAGTACGCAGCGTTCAGTAATTGAAAGCATTTCTTCTGCCTATACTTACGTTGAGACGTTATCTGAACTCCGTCCTTTTGGTTGGGAGTTCGCGTTTCTCGTCTGTAGAACACAGAGAAGAGAAGATAGTATTAGCGTATATTAGTCAGAGGACCGCCTTCTGCCGTCCTAGTGTTTGAAAGAGTTTATTTGTGGCTGGAGTTCTTCCATCGTCGCAGACGAGTACGAGAACCATCACTTCGAAGCACCGGACGCAGTACATACGGTGATATCGCAACTTGCTTCGGCTTATTAGGGCTATAAATCTAAACAGCTGTGATCACGTTAGTTTATTTCCACTAAGGTTCCACACCACCGTAGTTCATCTATGAAAGTAGTGTCTTCTAATTTTAGTACGTAGATGATGTCAGTCATTTCGCGTTATTGATATTAGATGGCGCAGTCATAATAAGGGGCAGAGTTGGGCAATTGATTAATAATTTTAGTTAGGGAATATAGACAATTGCACTTAAAGGGTTGATTTTAATCCATAATAAACACATATATTCAACAACAACGTTTATCATTTAGTAGTACTAGTTGCCATCATCATTAATTTATGTTTAGATTGTAATTTACAGAATTAAGAGATCCTAAGATCTGCTTCAGGGGGTAGTCAGACAGGGCCAAATCATCATTTAGGGGTTTATTATTTTCCGTTGCGCACATTCATTTTACACCCGCCTGGGGTAGCATCTTCGAAGATAAGAAAGTGTTTTTGTGAGAATCGAAATTTTGACTGAACTGTCATTTCAGTTAAATTCATTGAATAAGCTGTCTTTTCTAAATGTCTTTTTCCATGCAGTAGCAGCTGTATCTCATTTGGTGGGATCTAAAAATACATTTTGTGTTAATGAGGCAAAACATTTATTGCCTCGTTTCGCAAAAAGCGTTGTTCTTGTTCGACCTAGGTTTCGAGTTGTAAGCTCATTTTCCAGTACGCAGTTGATTCCTGAGTGAAATACACGCCAGCTTCTTACTCTGTCACTTCTGAACTTGAATCATATTTCGCTTGACTATTTTAACACAATTACATTTGTATTTTACATCTTAATGCATCCGTTAGGATAACATTTACTCTCTATATAAACGTACGATGAAATAGATCAACGTACACAAGAATGAGTATGTGTATTATCAACTGTTTATGAAGAAAGGGACCCAGTTTCCAATCCTATGTGGAAGTTGCATCATTAACTAAAAGGAGTAAATCATTCAAACGAGTTTGCTAGTTGAGTAGAAAATCTGGGGATACAAAAATTCGTCATTTTTCTTTTATTTTCCAATATTTCTAATCGAGTGACTTTGCAGACTTTGCCTCTACGTCTAGCACTCCTCCGTCTGTTACATATCTGTGGTCCTACTTTAAGCAACGTTCACCAAAGAATGAATGTAGCTTCTTTTCTCTGCAGATTCTATGATATTCTCTGAGCTTAGTACAGGTTGACTGCCCAACCTATACTGTGTAGCAAGACTAACAATCTTGGAAGGTCATCTTATAAATCCCGCTTTTGATAATGGCACGTTGTTTATCCTTTGAGCTGAAGAAACATCTACACAATGTGTTTGGAAAATAGAAGAATCCAGACAAATCCTTTGCCTTTAAAATAAGCAGATAAGCACAAAAAATCTTCTTCCTATGCACACAGTTCTATTCCACTGTATATTTAGTAATAGAGAAAATTTAAGCCACTGGATACCATAGGGCATACAATGTAAATATAGCTGTATCGAAATAATTGACAGAGATAACTTTTAGGTTTTGTTTATTAATAAGGTGACATATGTTTATCTTTGCTTGGATGCCATCTTTGGAATCAGTTGTGTGATGGATAACGATCTTAAAACCGGAAACATAGAAAGTACAAAGATAATAAAGTTTGTGAACAAAACGAAAAAGCTTTTTGTTTTGTTAACACATAACAGGGGATTTCACCTAGATCCCACAGTTTACTGAACTGAAAATACTTTTATCAGCTACCGAAGATTACTCACAACTGCGGTACTCAGAAGTTCCTGCTGCCGAAAATCAACAAACGCATTTGACGTAATTGTAGTGTCCCCATACAAGCTGTACTTTTATACGGCGGAGTCTCTTGCTCTTTCTCGTGCGACATCAAGAGACAAAATTCCACATCGCCGACTGGAGGCAGCAGTCCACAAGGGAACCCATATAGAAACATTTGCGGGTTTACTAGAAGTCTGTGCCTCAAACTTACAAGCTCAATCGCCGATTATGACTTGCACTCTGCAAAAAAAGTCTTTTGACAGAAATGGAGAGTTCAAAAACCTAAAACTCTCTCCTCAGCAACGGTGAAGAATGTTGTCGATCAGAAACAGAAGGACTTGGGGAGAAGGAAAGCCGGAAGGAGGAGCGACAAATAAAGAATAGTCTCCTAGAACGGAAAAAAACTTCGTTCTGCAAAAGGGACCTTGTTTATACCGCCTCTGAAAACTGATTCCACAAAACTATACATTTTCTCAATATGCGGATATGATTTTGATTGGATACAGCTTGATAAATGCAAATGTCAACGAAGATACAGTTTATTCAACTCAACGTGTAGCAGTTATTCACGTCACTTACTAGTCAGCTGCAAATAACCTCTATATAGGGCGATTCCGTAAGAGCGTGCAAAAATGTAACGGGACATAGAGAAAGCTCTACTGTACAATTTTAGGTCGGGAACCTGGGGTGGCAGAAGCCAGCTTAAGGAGATATGGAAGAAAACTTGTCTACCACTTTGTCTAGCATTACTGTTTTCCAACTTATTTACAGCTAACGTGCGTGCAGGATTACACGTAATGAGCTTTGAATATACGTTCACATACTTTATCTCTTGCAAGAAAACAAGGAGGACGAGCCTGATTATTAGGAAGTCATGATGCAGATTTTGTTTATTTTACTTGTCCGTAAGGTGGCTCTCTTGAATAGTATTTACATTGTCCCATGACAGAACGTGTCCAGAATCAACGACGGACCCATTCATTACTCAGTGATCTTCAGAGACGTGCAGTGCAAACGATGTCGCAGTACCGGCGCAGTTTCACAGAACTCACTGACATGCACCGTGTAGGGGAAAGTACGTTGCAATGCTGTCGCTACTGAAAGGCTGCACAGGGAGCGATTTCCTAACAGGTATCATCAGTCACGATGAGTGTTTATTTCTCTCGATCGACGAATGAGGGAGACTGGTTCATTGGAAAGAAAAAACGAGGGACCTGGCAACATGAAGACCACCCGCACACCTGATTTTGAAGAGACGTGTTGGAACGTGTTGCAGAGGACCCCACTACAAGTGCTCGTCGTATTGCACGTGAAATGGGAGCTGCACATATTAGAGTGTGGCGAGTACTCCACGAACAAGAATTACATTCATATCACCCACAACGAGTCCATGCAATGCTTGGGGCTGACTTTGCATCAAGGGTCACATTGTGTCAGTGGTTGCTCCATCAATGGATAGATCGACCAGATTTCCTGCAAACCGTTCTATTTACTGACGAGGCCTTGTTTGATCGTGATGGTATTTCGAAGAGAAGGGATAGCTATGTGTGGGATGTGGAAAAATCTCAAGCTATAGTGAATTCATACCATCAAGTACGTTTTGCTGTGATTATCTGGGTCGGCACTGTAGGAGACAATCTTCTACCTGGCAGTCCGAATGGCTACATCTACTTGAGGTTCGTGCAAAGAATTTTGTCTGAATTGTTGGAGAAGGTGGCCTTGGCTCTTCGTGGGAGGATGTGGATACAATATCATGGTGCATCACCTCACTTCATTGTGGATATCGGCAACCGTCTCAATGCTGTGTTTGCTGGTTGCTGGATTGTAAGGGGAGGTCCTATTCCATGGCCTGCGAGGTCACCTGATCTGAATTCCCTTGATTATTTCCTATGGGGATATCTAAAATCACTTGTGGATGAGACCCCAGTGGATACGGAGGTGCAATTAGTTGCCGGAATTATAGTTGCCTGTGACGTGATTCGAAACACACCACGGATATTCATCAGGGTGCGTCATAATGTTGTTCGCCGATTACTTGCACTGAAGTTGAATAGTTCTCGGTTTTCAAGCCGCGCCAATTCGAATAAAATCCTCGAGTTTCGATGACCACCTCCGCCATCGTCGTCAGGAGTTCACTGAGTGCAGCGGCTGCTATGGTTTCTCGCTTATATGTGCATAATGACACCATCAGCAGCCAATCACATAGACCCAACGTGACGCGCGCGTATAAGTCGACCCGGGCAGCTAGCGGAGCTATTGCCCGTGGCAGCACCGGTGACGTCAGATGGCGCCAGCGGCAGGTGCCACGTTTTAAACTGCCGCTCCCGCGTCGAGCATGTGTCTTTCCTTTCCTTCGATGTCGAACGCCCGGCCCCATTCCCTGCTGAGTGTGTACCGCTGGTCTCTGTTGAAATTGTTGTTGTTTAAACGAATCTCGGCCGCTTCATTTATAACTGAGTCCCAATATGTAGATGTATGAGCCAACACTTTTGTATTTTCGAACTGTATTTTGTGTCCGTTTTCCAGGCGATGCTCCGCTATGGCCGACATGTCAAGCTCCCTTTTTTTTATATGGAGCTTGTGCTCAGTACAACTCTCCGCAACCGTGGGAATTGTTTGTCCGATATACATACTGCCACACTCACAGGGTGCACCATATACGCCGGACACTCTAAGAGCAATGTCGTCTTTAACAGGAACACTAGTCTTAGCCCATGTTTTTGCAGCAGACGTCGTAAGTTGCTGCTAGTTGCTCCTCAGTATGGTAGGAATGCTATCCGTTTGATCTCTTCTACTGATTCACGAGGTGTGTTACGTCGGCGGCCCGTAAAAGCGTTTGCGTGTCTCTTTTGTTGTATCGATTTTACCCGAAAACACGTTTTAAGTTCTGCAATTCAGACTGTAGGTGGTCGGCGTCAGAGATGATCTTGGCTCTATGAACCAACGTGTTCAAAACCGCTTTCTTGTGTACAGGGTGGTGGAACTATTGGCGTTCAAGTACCGACCAGTGTGTGTTGGTTGCCGGTACACTGAATGACCAAGCTGGCCTCCTGCTTTCCGCTCAACCAGAACATAAAAGAATGGTAGCTTGCCGTGCTTCTCCATCTCGACAGTAAATTTAATGTTGGGATGGACACCATTCACGTGATCGACGAACTGCTGTAGTGTATCTTCACCATGAGGCGATATCAGGAGGGTGTCATCAACGTATCGTAGAAAGCAAGACGGCCGTAATGTAGCAGTTTGCAGAGCCTGCTCCACAAAGTGCTCTATGAAGAAATTTGCGACTGCTGGAGACAGTGTTGATCCTACGGGTGTGCCGTCCGTCATCTCATTATATTCATCGCAGTACAAAAAGTACGTTGTTGTTAGGGCGTGACGGAACAACTTAATGATTCCAGATGGGAGATGTTGTGCCAAAAGATGCAACGTATCTTGTATTGGCACCCTCGTAAAAAGTGACACATCGTCCAGGCTAACCACTAGGTCGTTTGGGCATGAAGTTGATGGCCGTCAGTTTAAGCAAATTTTGTAAGATACAGTACAAATGGTATGTTCATTGTGTCAGCGATGGTATTTGCAGTTAACTGTGACTAATGTAAATAAAAAAGTACACGGTAATGTGATTTTATTGATTATCTCCTTAGTCTGGTTTCTCCGATCCCGAATTCCCTACCTCAGACTGTTCAGTGGCGCATCCTCTACGTTCTGTGAAATTTTTGCACGCTCTAGAGGAAATACCCTGTATGCCATTCATTCGAACGAAGTTCAGAGACAACAGGAACCCATTAGAAGCACACGCGGGGCACAACACGAGTTGGGACTGTAGGACTGTATGTTACTCTCTGGCACAGACTGTGACGGAGGGTAGCCAAGAGGTGTATCAGGCGCTCTCGTCGAATTACACGTGAGTAGCGTCTTGCTGCTAGCTGCTTTTCCTGAACTGCTGTGAGTCCTACCTGACGTAAAAGCTGGATTAAGTCTGTTGATTGATATCATGCCGAAAGAGTTAGTGGTGTCAGCGCCAAATATTCCGTCATGCCTTGTCAATATTGCGTATTGGCCATCATACAATGGTTGGAGAGGTTTTTTGAATGGTGTTATGTCGGAGTAAATCCTGTTTGCACAACCGCAATTTATGGAAAACGAATGGTCGATAGGTAGACTACTCTTCTGAAGCAGCCGAATGGCTTACGACCCTGTAAGCGCCAATGTGCAAGGCCTGAGGCTTTCGATAGTATTGTTTGAGGTGTCAGTGAAGAATTCTCCTTATAGTCTAAGTAGCTGTTGCATCACGATGAGATCCTCTTTGAAAGCCGTTCTAGTAGTAGACTAGGCAGGCAGTCAGACGAAGAGTGTTGTACGCACCTCAGCGTCAAACATAAAGTTAGGGGGAAGCGAACCCCCTACAACAGAAAACCAGTTGCTGTACGTAGGTGGTGTGCTTTCACTCTTGCAACTGGACTCATTACAGGGCAATCAGCACCGTAATTAATAAGAATGGCAACACAATAAAAATAATTAATAAATATTTATTATAAGTATGTCAAAATAAATACTCAATTTAGTATGATGAACAGATGTGGCGCTGTATTTAAACTTATGAACACTGCTCTGACATAACTTTGCGAACAATGTCTGACTAAGCTAATAGTTGTTCAGTCTGGACTGCTGTAGACAGGCCGGCCGCTGTGGAAGAGCGGTTCTAGGCGCTTCAGTCTGGAACCACGCTGTAGCTACGATCGCAGGTTCGAATCCTGCCTCGGGCGTGGATTTTTCTGATGTCCTTAGGTTAGTTAGGTTTAAGTAGATCTAAGTCTAGGGGACTGATAACCTCAGATGCTAAGTCCCATAGTGCTTAGAGCCATTTGAACCATTTTTGCTGTAGACAGATAGTATAAGGTGTGAGCAAAAAGTTTCCGTTTGATGGTGTTGCTACAGCGCATACGCAACGTAGCATGACTGCAATGCAGGTATACAACCATCGACATGTGGGGAAGGGATTCACGTGGCATTCGTGTCTTTCCGACGTGCCCTCGGTGTATGTGCAAACGTGAACTGGAGAGACATTATTACCAAATGCGTCCTAGCACGACAATCGCGCTGTTATTCTTTTGTTAGCTGCTGAGGGACAAATTTCGGTAGGCATACACCGGAGGAAGAAGAATGTGTGTTGGGCAGCATGTTTGTCGAAAACCACAGTTGTTGAAAATGCTACAAGGGATGCTGCTGCTTCATAATAACGCACGCCCCCATATCGCACATGTCGTAACGCAGAAGTAACGCCAACTCACGTGGGAGATTCAAATGGCTCTGAGCACTATGGGACTTAACATCTGAGGTCATTAGTCCCCTAGACTTAGAACTACTTAAAACTAACTAACCTAAGGACATCCCACACATCCATGCCCGAGGCAGAATTCGAACATGCGACCGTAGCAGTCGCGCCGTTCCAGACTGAAGCGCCTAGAACCGCTCGACCACACCGGCCGGCTCACTCCGTCTTGACTGTTCGATGATCACTCCGTAACAGACGCTGGGCTATAATTGCGGCAACCTTGCCGGTAATCTTTCCACATATTGGAACTGGTCCGCAACAGACGGACTGCGACAGTGGCAACCTCCGATAAGTGGAAGCTGACAATAACTGTCGGTCGATGGAGCAGGCTGTTCGTGTGTCGTGTGGGGAAAGCATAATATAGTCCTTGTTACGCGCGCCACTTGTGTAGAAGCTGATCGTAACTATGTGGCGCCACACTTGGAGACTATCTTTGAATATATTTGTGTGCCGTTTCTGTTGGTGTACACAGCAAAAGCAGATTACAAAGACACAGTACGTTACGTTATTCCGAAGTCAGCATGGAGAGATAAGTGTGAGAACTGTCGCATAATCAGTTAACAGCTCATGCATCCAAGTTGCTGAGAGAAATAATATACAGAAGAATGGGAAGAAAATTGAGGACCTGTTAGACGACGACCAGTTTGACTTTAGGAAAGGCAAAGGTACTATAGGGGTGGTTCTGACGTTGTGTTTGATAACAGATGTAAAGCTGAAGATAAGCCAAGGGACGCTCGTACGATTTGTCGACCTATAAAAAGCGTTCGGCAGTGTAAAACGGGGTAAGAAATTCTGAGGAAAAGTGGGGTAAGCTATAGGGGAAGACGGGTACTAAACAATGTGTACAAGATCCAAGAAGGAGCAAGATTAGATGAGCAAGAACAAAGTGCTGGAATTAAAAAGAATATAAGACAGCTCTGCAGTTTTTCGCTGCTACTGTTTAATCAGTACAGCAAAGAAACAATAACGGAAATAAAAGAAAGTCTCAAGAGTAGAATTAAAATTGAGGGTGAAAGGATATCAATGATAAGATCGCTAATGACGTTCGTATTCTCAGTGAAAGTGAAGATGGTTCAAATGGCTCCAAGCACTACGGGGACTTAACGTCTGAGGTCAACGGTCCCCTAGACTTAGAACTGCTTAAACCTAACTGACCTAAGGACATCACACACATCCATGACCGAGGCAGGATTCGAACCTCCGACCGTAGCAGCAGCGCGGTTCCGGACTGAACCACCTAGAACCGCTCGGCCACAGCGGCCGGCAATGTGAAGATGAATTGCGGGATCTGTTGAATGGAATGACAAGTTTAATGAGCATTGACTATGAACAGAGATTAAACCGCTAAAAGGCAGAAGTTATGAGACGCAGCAAAATGACAACAACGAGAAAATTAACATTAAAACTGGTGGTCACGAAGTTAAGGAATTCTGCTACCTCGGAAGCAAAATAGTCTATGACAGGCTATCAAGGAGGGGATAAAAAGCAGAATAACACAGACGAAGAGAGGATTCCTGCCGAAGTCAAGTCTACTGGTATGAAAATAGGCTTCAATTTGAGGAAGAAATGTGTGAAAATGTACGTATGTATTGTAGTGAAATATGGATTGTGTGTAAACCAGAACAGAAGAGAATCGAAGCATTTGAGATGTGGTGCTAGAGAAGAAATTAGGTGGAACGATAAGGTAAAGAATGATGAGGTTCTCCGCTGAATCGGTGAATAAAGGAACATATGGTAAACACTGACAAGAAGGACATGTGTAACGACATCGTGGGATAACCTCCATGGTAGTAGAGGAAATTGTAGAGGGTAAAAACTGTAGGAGAAGACAGAGATGAGAATTCATCCAGTAAATAATTGAGGACGTAGGGTGGAAGTGCTACTCAGAAACAAGAAGGTTGGCACGGGTGGAAGTGCTACTCAGAAACAAGGAGGTTGGCACAGGAGAGGAATTCGTGGAGGGCCACATCAAACCTTTTTAAGACTCTCGACTCTAAAAACGAAAACAAAACAAAAATTACAGAAATAATTCAGAGCCAAGATTAGTTAACTCCTGTTTACTGGATGACCTGTTTCAACACAGAAAAGTACCGCATACCTGAATGTAGCTTAACATTTATGAACCATTTTGATATAACGGTTTATAAATGTTAAGCTACATTCAGGTATGTGGTACTCTACTAATAGTACTGTATATAGTGTAACTCATGTAAGCCCTCCCTCAAACCTGTCACGTTATATCTTCACAGATCCGATGATGGCACCTTCAGTGTGTTGAAACCGGTCATCCAGTAAACAGTATTTAAGCGCTCTTGGTTTTAAATTATTTCTACAATAGAGTGATCGCCCCACTACACAAAATGTGTTCACTGCAAAACAAAAATTGTGTTACGTACATTTCGTGCAGAAACCACAAAGATAAGGGAAGAGGAATTAGGGTTCGTTCGGAGGTGAATAGACAATCATTTTTCCCTGGCCCTATTTGCGGGTGTAACAAGAAAGTAATTGACTAATAGTTGTACAAGGTAACCTCCACCATGTATCATACGGTAACCTGCTCATTATGTGTGTAGATGTGCGTATCTACGACCACTGCTAATGAATTTTACCTGCGAGCTTTTACCCGACTGAAATCGCACTCTTAACGCTAGGCGCAAATTCAGACGCGTATAGCACGTGTGACGCGGGGCAGCGCGCCTTTTTGTAACTTCACAAGTTCAAATGGGACCGCGCAAACTGAAAGCGGCGCTACGGGGACGCGATACGCCTGTGCGCTAGATCGCGCGGCGTTGTAGTTGTGGCACAGTTTCTCGCGCCACGGGAGCACTGCGGGATGGGAGAGTAGGGGAGCGATAAGGCAGTCCTGCCATATGCTCACTTCTTTTGTCAAGAACATTGCACAATTAAATAACTGGTGAACCATTGGCCAATATGATTATATCTTCTATTCCCACTACTTTTTCAGATCGTAAGAAAGGACAGACGATTGACTCATCGTGAGGGTAGTGAATAAGAAAGTAAGGAATATTGTAAAAGGCAGGAAAGTCAAGGTTATCTACTCGCTGGCTGTAATGCTAGGATCTGTGACAAAAGTTGAAATGGGGTAATTTCCACAGCTACGACCCATTGTGCTCCTGGTAAAAAGCGTCCAGGATCTGAAGTACGTAAGTCTTACCGTCATTACTTGGATATGGATGTAATAAGAGACGTTATAGTACGTACATGTGGGCATCACATTTACACTGCAAGCCAGAAGCAGTAGAGAAGTCCGCACGAATAACCATGCATTAATAGGATTGTCATGACGAGATAGAGCATTTCAGTGGTTGCACGCTATCAACATTAATGAACTAACTATACAACAGACTACAAAAAATGGCTCTGAGCACTATGCGACTTAACTTCTGAGGTCATCAGTCGCCTAGAACTTAGAACTAATTAAACCTAACTAACCTAAGGACATCACACACATCCATGCCCGAGGCAGGTTTCGAACCTGCGACTGTAGCGGTCGCTCGGTTCCAGACTGTAGCGCCTAGAACCGCACGGCCACTCCGGCCGGCAACAGACTACACCAATGAAGAAGTGGTCGGTATTATTTCGAATGTATGAGTATCATGAAAGTGTGTGCTGATTTGATGTATTTAATTTGTTGAAATGTATTGGTGACAAAGACAGATCTACTTTCACGACTATTTTTCTCGAACAAAGTAAACTCTTCCTCTTACAAAGTATACCTTGCTAGCTTTCTCATTCCTATCGCTTGCATTATTCTCAGTTGCTGACAGTGCACTGACCATCGTGTTGTGCGACAGATCAGTTGTTTACTTTTCTCAATAACAACTATTTTATTCGCGAATCACAGCCATAGGCGAGTAACCAACATCTGGCATATGTGCCATTCCGCGTGAAGGGTAGCCTCTTCATTATTTTAATACCGCTCAGATGAAGAAAAGGAATGAAATCCTTTGATAAATTTCAATTCCAGTGGTTCAGTGTTAAAAATACGATAGGTTACGGGGGGTCAACCAAAATTCCAACAGAATTGGCAATTTATTTTTGAGTGAATTGCTAACCTGCTCGCATTCGAAGAAGCATCACCATTTATGAGTAACGGCCACATTTCTCTCGTTGACAGGTTTAATTGTAATTATTTTGCCAGATCACAGTATAATTTGCACAAAATCGTCTTGCAATAGCTCTTGCGACAGAATTCTCAAAAACTGGTTCAAAAGCCTCTGAGCACTATGGGACTCAAAATGTGAGGTCATCAGTTCCCTAGACTTAGAACTACTTAAACCTAAGGACATCACACACATCCATGCCCGAGGCAGAATTCGAACCTGCGACCGTAGCAGCAGCGCGGTTCCGGACTGGAGCGCCTAGAACCGCTCGGCCACCGCGGCTGGCTCGACAGAATTTTGAAGCTGAGTGTCTCATTAAGCAAGGAACTGCCGACCAGAGAGCTCAATAGCTTACGAAAAACCTCATTCTGTCTGTTTGCAGTGACATAAGAGAAGAAATTTCATGTTTATTTTCGTACTAGGAAACATTTGTTTGCCGGCCGCGGTGGCCGTGCGGTTCTAGGCACTTCAGTCCGAAACCGCGTGACTGCTACGGTCGCAGGTTCGAATCCTGCCTGGGGCATGGATGTGTGTGATGTCCTTAGGTTAGTTAGGTTTAAGTAGTTCTAAGTTCTAGGGGACTGATGACCTCAGATGTTGAGTCCCATAGTGCTCAGAGCCATTTGAACAATTTTTGAAACACTTGTTTCACTAGTTGTCAATAACTCTTAAGAAATTACAGTCACTGGAGAGAAAAAAATAAAATAGAAATATAACTTCTGATATGTCGCCGTACATAAGAAAGTCATGTGTTTACAAATTGACAAAATACTCTCCTCCTCGGGTGCTATCATTCGCCAATATCTCTTTCCGATGTCTCGAGCGGTTTATGGAGATATGAGGGATGTTGCGAATATTTCATTCTCGCGGGCGTGAGATCGGGTGTGAACGCTCTATGTAGGATCCATTTTCTCGAGATCGGAGACGGATAGAGAAAGCCTCCTCAGTCTAAAGAAAAATTCAACATGTTAGCTAAATTTCATGCGCAGCAACATGTGGTGTAATACTCACCAAACGCAAAATCATCCCCACTTTCCGAAGTTTGCGAAGTGTCTTACTAAAATGTGCATACCACAATAGGTACGAGCATTAGCGAGATGATGGGCATTTCGTCACGAAGCTGACATCTAACGCTACAAGTAAGACAAAAATAAAATATTTTTTTCTGAATAGTTTCTGTAAAATCGTTTGATAATGAAAGAAGGAAGGACGCGCGCGCTTCGATTCTGTCAGCGCAGAGCGTCGCCAACAGGTGCGTGCAAAGACACTGTACGCGTCTCAGTATGCGCTGGAACTACGCGACACGTGCGGAAAGTGCGCGTCGCGCTGTAGTGTCGTGTCACTTTACACGTGCTATACGCGTCTCAGTTTGCGCTTAGCCTTACCTGCCTCTGCTTGTAGGCCTCCTCACTTAGCTAACACCTTTGTGTTCTCCCCTGTTGTGTAGACAGTTCCGCGTAGTCAGCGCGTACACAACTTTCCCACTAGAGCGCGCCCCACTAAGCACAACAGCGCAGGCGCAGCGCTCGTCCGTCTCCGCACTACGAGATGGCGCTGCCATAGAGGCGGACCAAATTCTGCTTCCGCCGATCCGCGTATTAATATGTAATGCAGCCAATGAGATTGCTGCTAACGTAGAACCTTTTCTCCTCGCGGATCACCCTCGTGCAGTGATACCTGAACGCGCGAGGTATTATAACGAGTGTACAGACCTACGATTAGTCAGTCTGCATTTGTCTGCACCAGTCTGTACAAGTTCTACATTTGTCTGTACCAGTGTCAGTCTGCGCCTAATAAGATTACCATATTCCTGTACATAGCCATGAAGATAAATGTATAGACACTTTTGTCAAGTATCAGAGATATATGTGAGAATAAGGTTAACGTACCAATACCAAAGAAACTTCAGATTGTCAATTGTAAATAGCACCAAGAACCAAGTTAAGTAATTTTTATGCTTGTTATTATTTTAATAAATGTGTGTGAAAATTAATTGTGTATAAAGTTGGTTGCGGTCAATCTGCTAATGTAAGCGTGCAAGTGGCATTTCTATCGTCTGACCTAACTGCAGAAGATAAACACGCCACGATAAGACCACGAGACATATTGCTGACACTCGCCTACTCCGTTAGAGCGACAAGTCAAATAATCTGATGGTGTGTGTACTGAAGGTCCTACAGTACGCTCACCACATCCCCCTTATTGAGTAAGAGTCAACAAGCCATTATCTTTATAATGATTAATATATAGAAGCTTCAATGACAGAATGGTGTATAAAAAGACAGCAACAAAAGATTAACTAGATATCTGACTTTTTCCCTTTACTGGCTACTCTCACCGGAAACTCCATTAACGTTTTTGAGAAAATGACGTGTGGGCGGTTATCTGGGAAGAGTAGATAGCAACATAAATTACGGAGATTCAGGATCCTGCAGCACCGTACGCCACATCCGTCAGAAGCCTCCTGAAGAGAAACTTCCCGCCGCCTGATAGCAGCCGCGAGATTAATGCGCGGGCCGCGCTCGCTTTGTGACTGGGGTGCCCAACCGGCTGGTCCTGCGGTGAGCGATGTCCGCGGCCGAGGTGGGGCGGCGCCGATACAGCGCGACAGATTGCGGTTATCTGCCTGACAGCCGGCGGACGCCCGCTCGCTCAGCATATGCGCGTCCGTGATTAACGAGGGGGCGCGCTGCCGGGTAATAGTCTCCGCTGGTGAGGCGCTACGGCGTCCGATGAAGGTTACAACGGTGGCACATTTTTGTATTTCAATTACATTTTTGCAAAAAATATCGAATGTAGACGTGACTTAGAAAGTCTTAAAGAGCACTGGCACTCAGCAGTGCCGCAGTAGACAGACAGCAAATCGTTGTTACCCCATTGTGTCATGCACCAGCCTCATCTGCTGGAACAGATGCCACGGTGGTTGTCATGGAAATACCGGGTGGAGAAAATTACGAGACACCTGCCGTACCATAGTCGCAACTCTGCCCACAACTCGTGCGGCTAGGTCTTATTCTTCTGTGCTCCAGTATACATCATTGCTCGTACACCGGAGTTCGAACTCGGATTCCTGCGTTTCACAGCAGTGCGTTGGCAGTTATGACTGCTCAGCACGTCTCAAGGACCGACTCCTAAGCTTCAGGTTATCCTGGACACCTACCCTGTCTTTCCAAACAATGTATTCCTTCCAGAATGAGATTTTCACTCTGCTGCGGAGTGTGCGCTGATGTGAAACTTCCTGGCAGATTAAAACTGTGTGCCGGACCGAGACTCGAACTCGGGACCTTTGCCTTTCGCGGGCAAGTGCTCTACCAACTGAGCTACCCAAGCACGACTCACGCCGCGTCCTCACAGCTTTACTTCTGCCAGTCTTTCTGTCTCGCAAACCAGAGCGTTCGGCTATACCAGCGGGTGTCGAAAATATCTGATAAACGCAGCATACACAAGGGCTGTCTAGAAGGAATAAGTTACAAGGAAAGACAAGTAATGTACAATCCGTACAAGAACCAAAGGGAATAACAGGATCGGAAGACCAAGAACGATGTACTGGTACTCGGATTAAAAAGGGTGAAGGCAGGGATGCAATCGTATACCATAAACACAGCATATACGAGGGCTGTACAGAAGCAGTAAGGTATAGGGAAAGATGTAAAATCTCTACAAGAGCCAAGAGAGAATAATAGGATTGGAAGACCAGGAACGATGTACTAGTACTCGCATAGAAAAGGGGGAAGGCAGGGATGCAATCTTTCGCCCCTAAACACGTCATATATGACGGCTATAAGAAGGAGTAAGATGTAGAAAAGTCGAGTAATGTTTTGTGTCTGGCCTGAAAGGCGGTGCGTGGTTTTCTCCTGAGATCTGCAATACACGCCGAATGAAGGAAGCGAGTAGGAGCAGGTGAGGTAAAGCACTTCGGTACTGCAAGTAACATTAAAGAACCTTTACGGGTGTACAAACATACACAAACACATTACCTAACTTTTGAGCACGTAGGTGCGAAGCCGTTCATGTATCAAAGCTAGCAGTTGCTAGAAGTTACAAAGGCGAAGTCTGTAATGGATAGCCCCCCCTAAAAGTAGAAGCTAAGTTGCTAGGTCGTCTGGTCTTGATCAACTGGGCTGAAAGTAGAGCGGCGCTCGTTCAGTTCCACATCGTCGGCTAGAGGGCGCTGTGGTCGGCGTAGTTCGTCCGCTCTCGTAGTGCCAACCTACGAGCGTGTACCTACGCTGCGGCATCGGAACTATCGATACCACATAATGCATAATCTCTGCATGAACCAAGAGGGAATAATAGGATTGTAAAACCAAGAACAATGTACTATTACTCGGATTAAGAAGGTAGAAGGCAGGGATGCGTTACTCCGTCCCAACGTTGCAAATACGGGGGCTGTGCTAAAGGAGTAAGTTATAGGGAAAGACGAGTAATGTACAATCTGTATGAGAACCAAAAGGGAATAATAGGATTGGGCGACGAAGAACGACGTACCAGAACTCGAATTAAAAAGGGCGAAGGCAGGGATGCGTGCTGTCGTCCCTGTTGTTCAGTCTATAAATCGAAGAAGCAATGACGGAAATGATAAGATTCGCTGATAGCAAGAACTTGCACTAAACCTCCAGAAATAGTTTAACCAGTAAATCCACAGAGGATGGTATAAAATGCGTCAAGTGTGGTCATGCTTTTCCACCCGAGTTTTGCGGAGATTGAGACAACCCGATCTTGGACAATCTTAGAGAGTCGTCGTGTATCATTCTTTCTACTTGTTTTGCAGAGAAGTTGTCGAGTGTTATGTCCCTCGCAGAAGCAGTATCAGCACCGTCTCGTGTTCTGTAAAGCGAAATTCTACTTCCTGTGATAATAAGTCAAGGAGTGGGAAGCTGTATTGTTGGGCATAACTTTCAAAACAGATGCAATTGAGATATATTTATTTACCAAACACCAGGAACTAATAATATCGGAATGGTTAACTGAAAATTAAGTATTTCCTGAGACCATGGTCTTACAACAGAACTAGATGGGAAGGCATCCTATCTGGGACTGAGTACTACGGCGCGCAGTCTGTACCTCGTACTTAATTTTCCACCGGATCCTTCAACCAGCATGGGAACTGAAATCTTACTCCCAACTGTGTGCGTTCTGCAGTACCGCTTTACTCACTGAATACTACTTGATATCTGTAGTAGCGACTCAAAATTGTAAAACTGGAAAATAAGGGAATAGAAAGTGACTTCAACAGAAGGGGTACTTTACATGATGATACCTCTATCCTTAGTGGATGTGACGAAGATTTACATGATCTCTTGAATGGTAAGAACAGTCTAGTTAGTACCGAATGTAGACTGAAAGTAAACCCAAGAAAGAAAGAAGTAATAGGAAGAAAATGAGAATAACGAGAATCTTAACATCAAAATTGGTTGTTACAAATTAGACGAAGTTAAGGAATTGTGCTATCCTGGAAGCTAAATAACCTATTACAGACGAATCACAGAGGACATAAAAAGCAGACTACACACGCAAAGTGGTCATTCCTGGGTAGAAAAAGTTTAGTATCAAACATAGGCCTTAGTTTGAGGAAGAAATTTATGACAAAGTATATTTGGAGCACAGCATCCTGCGATAGTGATTCATTGTCTGTGTGAATGTCGAAACAGATGATAATGGAAGCATGCTATGAAAGAATGTTGAAAATAAGGTGGACTGATAGGGTAAGGAATGAGGAGATTCTCAAGGAAGTTGTCAATGTTAGCACCATTTTGAAACCTTGTCAAGATCTGACTGAACGTTTGTGCAGCATTTTTCAGACAGTATTTCATTGTAGACAACAGAATCATCTGGAAAAGCTCCGATGTTACTTTTAATACTTTCTGCCAAGTTATTAACAGTAACGATGCACGAGTGAAGTTTCTTCTACAGTACTGTCTCTAGAAGATAATATATTGCGTTCCCCCTACCAAGAAATCCTCTGTCCAGTCACAAATATCGTTTTATACTCTATATGATCGTACTTTCGTTAATAAGAGTGCTTATGGTACAGCTTAAAATGCCTTTCGGAATTCAATAAATATTCCGTCTACCTTACTGCCTCAGTCTATGGTTCTCAGGAAGTCATGTGGGAAAAGCACAAGCTGATTTTCATATGGCCAACGTTTTCAAAATTCCTGCTGTTTGGCAATGGGGCCATATACTTAGCTTAGGTACGATTAAGCTCAAGATGTATTCTAAGACTCTGTAACAGATGCAAGATATTATATTGTACTCTGATGTGACCTGTACTTCCTTCCATCTACCGCTCATGGATTTTTCGTCAGAGGAATGTAAGGTATATTGAGGATGCAGGAAAGGCCAACTCCGCTACAAATTATATATTCAGTAGTAGATTCCATCGGTTCCTGGAGCTTGGTTCAGCCCTAGCGATTTCAGCCGTTTCTCAACGAGACTGACACTAATACGTACAATACTCATTTTTGCAGTGCTGCTAGCACTAAACTGGGGCAACATTCCTGGATTTTATTTTTTAAAAGAATATTTGAAAGCAGAGTTCAGTATTCCTGCTTTTGCTTTGCTAACCTCGATTTTAGTTCTTCTGCTATCCATTGGTATCTCCACACTACCTTTTGTGTCACTGGCAGTCGTTACATAGTTGCATATGAACTGAATTTCTATGGGGCTTATGAGGTTTTCCGATGAGATTCTGTTACGATAGTCGTCGAAGCGCTCAAAAACTGCCATTTTTATATTCCTCTGTCGACCTACAGCTCTAGGCTTTGTTTTGCACCTCTTATGCAGCAGTCGCTGTTTCTTTAGAATCTTCTTAACAGAGGCTGTATACCACAAAGCGTCTCTCCAATCACGAACTGGTTTACTAAGTACTTACGCTGATCAGCAAGGGCATTAAGACCACCGACCTGCTAACTATACAAACCCGTCCAGGTGATAGCAGCTTCACCTGGCAAGGAATAACTGCTAGTCAGACACACGCACAGTGCATGTAGTATCAAATGGTTTAAATGGCTCTGAGCACTATGCGACTTAACTTCTGAGGTCATCAGTCGCCTAGAACTTAGAACTAATTAAATCCTAACTAACCTAAGGACATCACACACATCCATGCTCGAGGCAGGATTCGAACCTGCGACCGTAGCGGTCGCGCGGTTCCAAACTGTAGCGCCTAGAACCGCTCGTCCGCTTTGGCCGGCCAGTCCATGACTGCTACGCCTTAGACCGCTCGGCTAATCCTGCACGCCACTTAACGATAGAGAGTAAATATACTTACTTTGTTGGTCTATGTAGTTTTCATGATGTGTTTGTGGATTAAAATTAAGTACGTAGCTTTTATCAAGGATGACCGAAAATTTCTCACCATTGGTGTACTATCGACAGTTACACTCTCAATAAACCACGAGGAATGGGATTTTTCAGCACTGAGGAAAATGGAACAGTGGCTAGCACACTAGACACGCATTCGAGAGGACGACGGTTCAAACCCGCGTCCGGCCATTCTGATTCAGGTTTTCCGTGATTTCGCTTGACACAAACGTCGGTATGGTTCCTTTGAAAAGGCACGGTCGACTTGCTTCTCCAATCCGATGGGACCGATCACCTCGCTGTTTGATCCCCTCCCCCAAATCAACCAACCAGTCTTTGTACAACGAGGGAGCAGATGCTTTACGATTAGGTGACTGATCTTTCATTCAACAATGCTGTACGAATTCCGCCTCCAGTAATTCCGAGCGGCAGGAGTGATGCGGTGAGTGTCTTCAACACATGGCGAAACCAAGGAAACCACGTTCAGACGTTGTGGGGGTGGGTGTCTACCCATCATTACAGATGGGGCAGGGCAGACTGGTAAAACAGTACAGGCGGCTAACTATGGCGGAACTAAGATCAGACTTCAGTACTGGACAGAGCACAAGTGTGGCTGAACACATAGTGCAACGAATACTCCTAACGATAGGCCTCCGCAGCCGACGGCCCATGCATGTGCCACTGTTAACACCGCGACATCGGCAACTACGACTACAATGGGCACGCGACCATCAGCGCTGGACGGTGGCGCAGTGGCAGAGCGTTGCATGGTCTGTGGAATTCCGGTACCTTCTTCATCATGCAGACAAAAGGGCGCGAATCCGTCGTCTTCCAGGGCGACAGCCCCTTGACGCCGGTACGGCGGGCCGTAGACAAGCTGTCGGTGTTCCCATTTTGCTCTGGGGAATATTCACACGGGCATCCATGGATGCAGTGGAGCTCGAGCGAGTGACCACGACAGCCAAGGAGTGTCGTATATTGGTTGTAGACCACTTACATGACGCTCGTGCTTCCCGAAGTCACTGGCATTTTTCATCAAGATAATGCGCCATTTCACAAGGCCAGACAGTGGCGAGTTCAACTGATGTGCTGGCCGCCAAACTCGGCAGATCTGAACCCGGTCGAACACATCTGAGCTGTGACTGTACGTGGCCTCAGGGCTCATCGCCCCCTCCCCAGTATTAAGCGACTTGTGTGTGCAAATGTGATGCCAACTCCCTTCAGCGACCTACCAAGACCTCATTGCTTCAATGCCACCACGCGTCGCCGCTGTTATCCGTGCCAGAGGTAGGTGGCCATAATGTTCTGGCTGATCAACTTATCAAGCACTAGGTCAGCTACTCCTCTAGTCTTCAGCCCAAGCTCCTCTCTTGACTCCTACCCTCAACTAAATATATCAGTTGCTCGTTGGGTAACGTTTAGATTACTCGGTAATCATTGTTGATAAAACCGCCTGATGGTCGCTGTTACTGATTCAGTGCGGACATCCTCAAATATATCAGATCTTCTTGTTGCCACTATATCAAATATATTTACATCATGAGTGCCCTTTCGAAATGTCTTTTCTGTGCATCAGAGAAAGTATTTGGTATTGTTTCGCAGGATATTTGGTCACGCTTACCACTTAAAAGACAATAATTATCCCACTGATTGTCTAATGATTAAAGTCTCCTCCAACGATGACAGTATGAACGGTGAACGTACGTTCTAGAGGGCTAAGGTTTTCTCATAGGTGCTGGGCTGCTTCTGCAGATGAGTCTGGTGGACGATAGAAAGAGTCGAGTCTACTTTTTGCCCGGTTTCATCCAAACAAGCAAAACTGAGATGAGTCTGGTGGGCGATAGAAAGATTCGAGTTTACTTTTTGCCCGGTTTCGTCCAAACAAGCAAAAATGCACCTACAGTATCTATATCGGTAGATTAGAGTTTCATTTCTATTGAGAACAATACACAGCTTCCTTCCCCCTTAGGCAGTCTTTTTGATATTCGGTTAGATTTACGCCAAAAGTTTCACCGATATCAATTTTAGGTTTTAGTACTGAACAGCTGGTATGAACACATGCAAAGGATGAACGAATACTTATCAAAATAGTTTCGAATGATAAAAAATATGCAAGAAGAAAGTTGGAAAGACCTAAGAAGACATAGAAGGAATCTGTGACGACGGAACGCTCTTAAAAGTCTACTCCGTGAAATGAAGAAAAATATAGAAAGAAAAAGCAATTTTCGAATTGTTTAGTTTGGTTGCACTCTTGGCGCAGGCCTAGGAGTTTTATCGAAGATACAGCCTGTTATTTACGTCAGTCAACATTAAATAACTTTATAATCAAGTTTCATCCACGGAGAGGTATTTTATCTCTGACAGCAAGGGAATGCAGCGGTAAAGTAAGGAAGAGGCTGGGAGGGGGAAGCCATTTAAGATAATGTACAGAATTGTGCAATGACCAAAGGATGGACCTGTCGCTAGGATACGGCAACAATATTACTCTCTACAATATTACGCTCTAATAGAGTGTCCCAGTTTTGATTAAAATTATGAAACAAATTTTTATCTCTAGATACCTACAGCTGCTCATCGTCATAATGACCACATAGTCATGCATGCCAAACTTCTCTACTTTACTTCACATGCTCATACTAAATGGAGAGTCCCCGATGTACTGACATCCTCATACTAAACGGAGAGTCCCCGATGCATTAAAAAGTCCGCCTCCGTAACTGCGTCTTTAGGGCGGGTGATTGCTGTGTGAAGCATCCGGGTTCGATTGGCTTTACTGCGAGGTAAGGAATGACGAGGTTCTGCTCATCGTCGGAGAGGAAAGGATGATAGAACATCTGACGCGAGGGAATGACTTCCGTGGTACTAGAGGGAGCTGTAGAGGGAAAAAAACTGTAGAGGAAGACAGAGATTGGAATACATCCAGCAAATAATTGAGGACGTAGGTTGCAAGTGCTCCTCTGAGATGAAGAGGTTAGCATAGGAGAAGAATTCGTGGTGGGTAGCATCAAACCAGTCAGAAGACTGATGACCAAGAAAAAAAACTTTTTCGTTGGTGGGAGGACTGGAACCGCTTGCACTCAGCTTCGTGATGTTAACTGAGTAGCTGCTCGACATAGCAGTAGCGGATGCAGGACACGGAAACTGACAAAGGCCGGCTGAGTGATGTGCTGGCCTCAGGCTCCTCCACACCACATCAAATGACGACACCGGCGGAGGCTGCCACGGTGATCGGTGGGAACCGATTGGAATGGTAGGAGCGGGAGGGGAGTGGAAAGGTGCCAAGCCACTGTACAAACATACCTTAAAACAGATTTACTGTTAGTCTCTTCAGAACTTTAAACATTTGAACATAGATGGCCAGTGCAGAGAACTTTAAACAAACTCTCGTAATCACCATCAGTAAACGTTATTAACTTTACAACTCTGACTGTTGACAGTAAAATAATATTGAAAATATGTCCAAAGAATTCCAAGAATCTTCAAGTACGGATCTTTACCTTAAAACAAATTATTACAACTCACAATTTAACAAAAGGCTGTCTCGAGAAAGAACTCAAGAGAATCAATTAAACAGATACAATTCTTGCGAATCCATTGACAACGAAGGGACAAACGATAGTACTCAACTTGTGTGTGTGTGAGTGTATGTGTGCTCGTGTGTGTGGGGGGGGGGGGGGGGAGGGAGTTATGCGCCACAATATTGATATTAATTTTACAAATGGTGGGTCTTTTAGTGCAGTTGCTGGTCTCTTACAACAGTCCGCCTCTTGGCCCTACTGCTTACAATAACTTATGATACGTGTAACATAAACCTGTTAGCACCAGGCACAGATGAGAAGTCACGGCGCTTAATGAAGATGTTTAATAACAGCAACAAACATACGTAGCCCCCTTCCCCACGCACACACACACACACACACACACACACACACACACACACACACAAACACACACAAAATTTGCAATTAAAGCAATTACTATAATTCAGCTTACCTTCCATTCAGAAAAAATGGTTCAAATGGCTCTGAGCACTATGGGACTTAACAGCTGTGGTCATCAGTCCTCTAGAACTTAGAACTACTTAAACCTAACTAACCTAAGGACATCACACACATCCATGCCCGAGGCAGGATTCGAACCTGCGACCGTAGCAGTCGCACTCCATTCAGAAAGCTGTTGCACTCAGCGACTGTTATATTGACTTGTAAATTATAGATTGCAGCGATCAGTCGTCCTTTTTAAATTTTATTGTGCATTCTCAATGCACTATTATTTTTGCTCAGTGCATGTAATGTCTGTTGGTCAGGCTTCATCCACAGTTCACTGAATATTCAATGAACTGTGGACGAAGCCCGACCAACAGGCATTACATGTGTTGAGCAAAAATAATAGTGTACTGAGAAAGGCTAGCTTCTAGCCGAAATCTAGATCTGCAAAATAAAATTTAAAAAGGACGACTGATGGCTGCAGTCTATAATTTACTAGGTAATTATAAGTATTAGAATTATCTCTGGGCATTAAACACCATTAATCCATTTGATTTTAATCTCTAAATTTAGTCGTCTGTAAATTGAGCCAATGGATGGTTGCTCCCTCCCGGACCAACTTAACAAACAACAATATGAATGACTTCCAGACATTCCATGGAAGAAGTAACTATTATACCAATGCAAAAAAGAGCCCTTAACTTTATGAAATGATTCTGTATCAACAGCAGTTGAAGGTTACTCGTATTCCACACGCACTTAATAAGTCTACAATTACTTCACAAACACCTTTTCGGCTTACGGGAAGCAACAGGGTCATCCCAATTAATCGTACTGGAATTGTAAGCAATTCAGCAATCATCCGCCCAGCTAATCTTCACATAACGGTTGAGAAAAAGGAACTCCCTTTAAAGCCCAAAATATCTAAAGTACGGCAAACAATAACCATAGAAAATGATAGTTACTTAAATATGAACAGGGTAAAAAATTACAGCCAGCTGAAGTTAAGACATTTCTTAACGGGCGAAAGAAACTTGAGCAGTACAACGCAAGCAAAATACTAATATTAAGTCACTTAATTCAACCGGCTATTTTGTAATTTATACGCCTCAGTAGCGCAATTCGGTTACAGAATAGTATATAACGGTGTGAGTGTATTCGTACTTCTACTGTACCCAGGCTGTGGGACACACTAATGCTTTAAACAGCCATTTAGCCACCCAACCAACCAAGCCGACGAACGGTCACCGCCGTTTGAGAACATCGATGCAAATTGGCTCTCAGACTCGAATACAGTAACCTCGTTGACACCGTACATAGCGACCACTACGAGTCCACACAATCACAGCGGACAACACCACCCTCACTGCACCGCCCGTTCGCTCTCTCACTGCCAGTTGATGTGGCCGAGCGGTTCTAGACGCTTAAGTCCGGAACCGCTCGACTGCTGCGGTCGCAGGTTCGAATCCTGCCTCAGGCATGGATGTGTGTGATGTCCTTAGGTTAGTTAGGTTTAAGTAGTTCTAAGTTCTAGGGGAGTGATGATCTCAGATGTTAAGTCCCATAGTGTTCAGAGCCACGTGAACCATTTGAGCTCTCTCACTCACAATGCCAACAGCCGCATGACCCGCCACCTCGAGGAGTATCCTCGCACCACCGCTTAATCAAACTTCAAGGACTCGTGGGCAACCGACACACCGCACGCGCTTAAATAGTCTTCCAGCCAAAGATCCTCAGACCAGCGCCTCTGATCGCAAGACTAAACCACACAGACGGCCATTGATAACCAGAGAGGCACTACTCTGGCCGCGAAGCCAGTGCGCTCGGCTCACCGATGAGCACGTCGGGGCCTGCGGACGGAGTTTTTGTGTTACGCAGACTCCCCATACAGCTTCTTCCACCGTCAATTAATCGTTTCTGGCTGCCGTGGATACTCCACTAAGCAGTCTCTTCTTCAAGTGGCTCTTCGCATGGTCTTCTTTCCTTATTTATTTTCTTTTGTGTCTCTTCATTTCGGATCTTTACTCGAGTAAATTTTTAACATTCTTCGAGATAAACTTCATTTTGTGCATTTTCTTCTCCGGATTCGGCAATAACATGTTACATTTCAGCACTGCGGCGAGTACAGCCCCTTTAACGAAATCTATGACTGGAGGTCCATGTCACCAAAACACTCTGTGACAGAACTAAGTCTTCGTCATGTAAAAGAAAGAGGTTTCTATGCCGGACGACAGACAGCGAATTGTACAAGGTGACCCAAAAATTTGTTAACATTTTAAAATTCAATACTTCGCAGAATAATGTAAGTGGAGAGGCAAAAATTGACAGACTTTCATGATATGACATGAATTTTTACTGAAACCAAAACAGAATGCACAAAATAACCAACAGATGGCGCCCAGTGTCATACAGAAGCAATAATTACCATAACAATTGATGTTTAGCATAGGGGATGTTCCTTATAACAATTGCTCAGCACGTCGGTCATCATTTCTCAACAATTCCTGTAGTGAGCGGAGAATGTTTTGAACAGCACGGTACAGTATATCAGACAAAATGGTGAGAAATTGCTGTCGGAGGTTGTCTTTTAGATCCCTAATCAAGTCGGACGATCGCGGTAGATTTCCGACTGCAGACAACTCCACAACACGGTTGGAGATATGCGAACCTCGGAGGCCAAACACGACGGAAGTGGCGGCTCAGCACGCGAATCTCACCAAACGACGTGCCCAACATGTCTTACATGTAGCAGTATGGGGAGGAGCGCCAACTTGCTTGGAAGTCCTACCTTCCACCAGGTGTTTATCAGCCAAGCTAGGGAGGATGCGATTCTGTAACGTATCGGCGTACCTCACACCTGTCACGCTGACATTTTGTACACGGCTCTCATGCGGCGTCACTGACCTGTTGCTGTCCAGCGCTATCTTTTCGCATCATTTTGCACTCGTCCTTGGTGCCATTTCAGGCATTTGAGTCACATTTTACCTCTCTGCTTACGTTTTTCCGTTAGTAGTGAATTTTCGAACGTTAACAAACTTTTGGATGAAGCTGTAAATTGGTAAATGTGGTTTCTACGACTTTGTCTAATAACAAGTAAAAAAAAAAAAAAAAGGATGAAAGACTCTGTGACTTGAAAAACGAAGTGTCCAACATTAGAAACATTCGAGTCCCGTGCATGTCTTAGAGGCTGTAGGATCCTTGTGCAAGGGTTTTACAAAGGAGGATGATGTTGTGACAGTGCGTGGAGCGTGAAACAGTACTGATACCGATCAGGGCTACAATACTGAGAGTGACTTGTTGAGTGGCTTGCTAGCAAAATCCATAAGAGAGGGGGCCACTAAGACTCATGGGAGGACCTCTTCTTTAGGTTAAGCTCAGTGTCCAGTGATACAACATTTAAAGGAATCAAGCATAAAGAGAAACTCAGAAAGGCAGTTACTAAATACAGGGTGATTGAAAAAGAATACCACAACTTTAAAAATGTGAATTTTATGAAAGCAACATAATATAACCTTCTGTTACACATCATTACAAAGAGTATTTAAAAAGTTTTTTTCTCACTCAAAAACAAGTTCAGAGATGTTCAATATGGCCCCCTCCAGACACACGAGCAATATCAACCCGATACTCCAACTCGTTCCACACTCTCTGTAGCATATCAGGCGTAACAGTTTGGATAGCTGCTGTTATTTCTCGTTTCAAATCATCAATGGTGGCTGGGAGAGGTGGCCGAAACACCACATCCTTAACATACCTCCATAAGAAAAAATCGCAGGGGGTAAGATCAGGGCTTCTTGGAGGCCAGTGATGAAGTGCTCTGTCACGGGCTGCCTCGGGTAGTTTGGTTTTCAGCCTAGTCAACAGCGCCTCAAGCGAACAAATGTACAACTAAATGAAACAGATAGTGCTTAGCTCTGCCTTTTGTCGTTGCAGAGTTTTAAATTCCTAAAGTTTTGGTATTCTTTTTGAATCACCCTGTATATTAAACTATCACAAGATTCTTATAAAAGCAGAGTGAAAAATATTGTTAGGAAGTTGTATCAGAATATCAAGGGATTAAAAAACATAGTTTATGAACTTCTTGTTTATCTGTCTGAACAGCATATGGTCACTGATATGGAAGAGGTAAATGTAAGTGGATATAACCCTTCAGCACATGTAAGTAGAACGGAGGAGTTGTTATACACACTGATGAGCCAAAACATTATGACCAATTGCTTAATAGCATGCTTGTCCGTCTTTGGAACAAAATACATCACTACGTCTGCATATCATGGATCCGACAGTTGGTTGGTAGGTTTGTGGAGGATGGGTCCCCTAGCATTTACATCAGGCGAATTTGGTCGCCGAGAGATCAACGTGAGTACTATAATTCTATCCAAACCGCTGCAATACGGTTCTAGCTCCGGGACAGCTGTCGGCGAGTCTTCAATTGATACCACAGGTCCCATGCAGGCGCAGGAGAATGTCTCCCATAGCATAATACTGCTCCCAACAACCTGAGTCTATGGCACTGGACATTTCGAGCAGCTGTTCATCTCGGTGAAGGCCTTTGTGGAGACGACTGTCGTGAGCCGTGGCGGTTGGCACTAGGGTGTTCGACTTGCATCGCTGATATCGATATTCGGCTGTCCTGCTATCTTTGACTGCTCCCCCGGCGGGTTTTCCGGGTGAACGTGTGACAAGTGAGCCTCCGGTCGGCGTTCAACGAGCCAACTTGAGTTGAAAACAAGCCCGCGTCCCTAACCGTGGTGCATGGGCCTCGCCGTGTTCGCCACCCTTGTCTTTGGCGCACTCCGGTTGTACGGTGCTGATCACTGGGCGCCTTGACGCGCAAAATTGTGGTGGCTTCGTCGTCTCACGCTGAACAGCTTCCCAGCTCGTAATCTGCAAGCTCCAAGTTACGTATGACTTTTATTCTGTGTTTAACTAAGAAGATTTTTGAAACTTATTGTGGCATGGGTAGCTGCCTGGGATGATTCTGAACTTGGTTCCACAGTGGCTATTTTAAGGAGGCTGATGTTCCTCATTCTGTTTTTGATCATCCGTGGAGTGTGTGCTTTAGGTGGTTTTCATGCAAATTTTAATTTGTTTTAGGATATATTGTCCGCTTTGGGACTGGCTGCGGTCGTGTACGTGCCCGGCAGCCGTAGAGTTAACGGTTTAATCATTTGTCAAGGCAGCATTTGGTATGTTTATTTAATGCTGAAAGTGCCTTACGGCAACTGGAAGCGATCTCTAAGTTTCCTGCTAATTTACTGAGAGACGGGTAATGTTAGAGTATTGCTCCTTAAGAATTTGAGGGCGTGCTTATTATATATTCCAGTGTGGATGTGATTTGACCTTTTTCTCATTGCAATCTATTTGTGCTGCAGGCCATTTGTTAAGACTGCTCGTTCCCTGGCGTTGACGCGGTTATGGATTCTTGTCAGGACCGTTCATTGTGGGGCCGGTCGTACTATATAAAAGTATGTACCGCCTGCTGTGTGACCCCGTGCACAAGCCGTGGGGAGTGAACGCTCGTATCGCCTGCCAGCCGTAGCGTTATTGCTTCCAAGCACTGCTGTGGGCCTTAACGCTGTTCTTTAAAGTTAAGTGCAATTTGGGAATCATTCTCATTATGTCCGTTAGTTGAGGCCACCTTGTTGATATTGGCGGGTCTGTAAGTCATCTTATTGGTTGAGTTATTACTAGCCCTTCTTATTTAACATTTACGTTAATCATTTGTGGGTCTTTAATGAACGTGCAACTTGTTATTATTCCTGTGTGCGAGTTTTGCGATCTTGGTGGCCCTCTTTGTATTTTTAGTATATGTTTCACTGTGGACCTTTATGTCGGCAGTTCAGTTTTATTAAGCTTTAAGATCTCTTTGTTCTTTATGAAGTTGTGGTATTATGTGGCTGTATATCTTTGGTTGTAAGTGTGTAGTGTTATTAGTCTCTTGAGACATGGTTAAACAAGAACGATTGTTTGTGATTGATTATTCACCGTGCCTACTATCAATGATTTTGGTTGCGGACGCAAAAGAATATGATTCTTATTCGTGTTTATGTAATTGAATCAAAATGAAAATTTGTATATTGCATTAGTAAGAGGGAAAATGACCGAACTGAAGGTTATAATAAAGTCTGTTTTGAGTCAAATTAAAATTGTAAAACAGTCACAAGCTTGTCCATCACCAGTGAGATTGTTAATTTTGATTTGCTAAAGAATTGGTTAGTACCACGGTTCACATCGACTTAGTGTAGCAAAAATGTGATTCACACGAAGAGCCGACACATTTCTCTTCATCGACAGTCGAATCCCGATGGTTCCTTACCCACTCTAGTCGTAACTGACGATGTCATTGGGTCAACATGAAAACACGTAGCGGTGGTCTGCTGCAGAGCTTCATGTTCAACAATAGAAATGAATGGTGTGCTACGAAAAACTTCTGGGTGCATCAGCACTGTGCTCTTTCGACAGAAATGCAACGAATCACTATATATCCTACTTTACTGAGCAGATAAGCCTCTGAACCCGACGTTCTGTGAAGAGTCGTGGACGTCCAACCATTTAGCACCTGGTGGTAGTTTCTCTTTCCACAGATGCTCACAGCAGTAACAGATGAACGTTCGACCAGCTTCGCCGTTTTCGGGATACTGGTTCACAGTCACCCTTTATCAAAGTCGCTTATCTCAATGGATTTCCCCATCTGCAACCCGTATATTCGCTAGGGTGATCCCCCCACCCGTGTCTGCTCTGCTTACGTAGTTCTGTTACCGCATCACGTGACCGCAACGCCTCCAGGCGGCATCCAACGTCGCTGTGGGCAGTGGTCATAAAGTTTTGGCTCATCAGTTATGTTAAAAGTTATCGTAGTGTGGAAAATTTAGAAACTAAAAAATTTGGTGTAGGGCAACATATAGAACTTAAACTACAAAGCGGAAATTTTACAATTGTATCTGTGTAGGTCCCCATTCGGAAATATTCAACTACTCCCGAAAAACTTGGATTCATTATCGTGCTATCTGTCAGACATAGGGAAGCGAAGTATTATTTGTGGGGATATGAGTCCTGAAAGACTCCGATACGAAGTTTGATCTTGAAATATTACTCAGCTCTTTCATTTTATAAGTTACTGATTTTTCTACTCGGATAGTACATGAGAGCAGCACACTGATAAATAATATTTTCATAGACCAATGTAAACTTAATCAAAAAAATACTTATCCTGTTAAGAATGGTCTTCCTAAGCATGACGCACAGCTAGTTAAAATGTACGAGTATGACATAGCTCCATAAATTAACGCAAAATAATCCTCCAAAATTGTGCGTTGAGTGAACGATTTAGCTATTGTAAATTTTAGGGAAAGCTTGCAGCAGGTACAATGGGGTGAGGTTTACTGGGAGCATGATGCTAATTTAAAATGTAACTTATTCGTATTTTTGAAAACAGTTTCCCAAAGAAAATAGTGAAATATAATTGTAAGATGCTATGTAAAAAGCCATGGCTTGCTAAAGGGATAAAAATACCTTCAAACTGGAGAAGGTAAAGGTATCTAATAACTAGAAAGCGTAATGACCCAGAAACAATCAAATGTTATGAAACCCACTGTAATACATTAAGGAAAGTTAATAAAAAGTCCAGAAGTATGTGTATTAAGTCTGAGATTAGCAACTCTGATAATAAAATTAAAACAGTTTGGAATATTGTCAAAAGGGAAATAAGGCAACCATGAGTACAGGAAAAGGTATTACCATCAAAATGAACGAAAAGCGTATTAACAAAAAGTCATAGCTTGAAAATATTTTTAATAATAATTTTTTAATTTTGTGGAGAAACTGGTATCCAAATTTTCTTTAGAAAAGGCAATGCCGATGCAATCTGATAAAACTGAAGTTCTACACATCTCTCTTTCTGAAGTTAGGAAAAGAATAAACGCACTGAAAATTAAACGCTCAAAAGGAATTTTCGACATCTCCAACATAGCATTAAAAGCTTGTTCCAAAAGGTAAGTAGGATTATCAGTCACATATGTGATAGCTCATTTAAACAAGGCAGTTGTCCTCACAAATTGAAATATGCTATTCTTAAACGATTGCGTAAAAAGCGGAATAAGTCTGACGCCAGCAAGTGCCACTCAATCTCACTTCTGACAGCTTTATCCAAAATTCTTGAAAAAGTAATGTACTCAAGAGCAGCTTCACTTATTAGCAAAAATAAATTGCTAACAAAATGCCAATTTGGTTTTCAGATAGGCTTTTCACAAGAAAATGCTATATATCCTTTCAATGTCCAAATATTAAATGCTCTGAATAACTGGACATCACCATTTGGGATATTCTGTGGGCTCCCAAAGGGTTTCGACTGTATAAATCTTGGAATTCTTCTAGATAAGCTTAAGTATTCTGGAATGAGTGGGACTGTGCACAAATGGCTTAATTCATATTTAACTGGAAGACTACAGAAAGTTGAAGTAAACGATTAGCATAATGCCCAAGAATCAGCAAATTCCTCAAACTGGGGAGGTGTCAAGAATGCGGTCCCACAAGATTCATTTTTGGGTTTTTTATTGTTATTAATGAATATTAATGACTTGCAGTTCTAAATTCACGAAGATGTGAAGCTAGTTCTTTTTGCTGATAATACAAGTGTCTTTCAGAAAACTGTCATTTGGTTCTCTGCAAATGGACTCCCATTAATTTTTAATGAAACACAGTGTATACATTTCTGTACAGTAAATGACACAGCACCATTTATAAATATAGAGATTTAAGAGAAGTCTGTGGCCAAGGCAGAATATTCCAAATTTTTGGGTGTTTGCATTGATGAAAGATTGAATTGGAAGAAAAATATTGATGATCTGCTGAAATATTTGAGTTCAAATACTTACACTATTAGGATTATTGCAAATTTTGGCGATAAACATATAAATAAATTGACTTACTGTGCCTATTTTCATCTACTGTTCCCATACAAGTATTAATCTAATCTAACTTAATCTATTAAAGTACCGACTTGGTACTAAGTATTTCTCCCTTATACTCATTTTTTACCATATAAAAATTGAGAACAAAATCAAATATGTAATGTTATCTGTCTGATGGTAATTCTTACAATACCTCGTAAATAATGAATTCAAATTTGTCCACACACGAACGACAATGTGGAAACTGTTGAAGTTTAATTTAATTTTCGAAATCAGAGAAGTACCCGTAACTGTCCGTTGCCAAATACCGCTGAAGCATCTCAGTCATGACTGTCAACGTGTGTCATTTGTATGTACATTAATATTAATCGCGCAGGAACGCAGTTCTGCTCTCAGGCATTTCGTGACACACGGAGGTGCACGTACGCACACACACCCAGTATCTTTTGCGTTGTATATATTTTTGGCCAAGCTTCAACATTTTGTCACTAAAAAAAAGTATTATGAATAAGTAGGCATCCTTAAAATCAGTGACATGCAGAGTCTAGGGAGAGACGCACAGGCCACCAGATTCGCCACGAACCTCTTAATTAATCCCCATTTTCAAGAACGACTTTCAGTGCTGCATCAAGGTGGCAAAGTCTGCTCACAGACCGAATCGGTTACAGTCCTTTGCAGACCAGGGGGAACCGGACGTGGTAATTGCAAGACAGTGGAAGAGGGGTAGCGCTGAGCAGCAGTATAAAAGATCTCCATCGCCTAGGAGCAGCATCAGTCATTGCTCGCTCCCAGCAGGACACACAAGCAGCAATGAGGATCCTGGTGAGTAGTTTACCTACAGCACTATAAGCTCGTTGCTATAACTGTAACATCCTAAGAAATGATAGCACATTTGAATGCCACTATAAATCTGCTAGCTTTTGGAACGAAATGCAGCAGAGGTTCCAACTTCGTCGTACTTCTATAAACAGAATGTGATGTTGAGTTCTACAAAATTTTTCTAACCATCGTACAGCTCAATCTGATATTCCTTTGTCATTTGGAAGATTACCGGGAAAGAACAGAAACAAAGTAGGCTGTACTACTCATAACAGTTCCGGAGTAAATGTGTGAATTATAAGAACTTTTTGCTTGATGTCTTCGATTCGTAAGACTGAATGATAAGTGTTGTAAGCCCCTAACTTATAAGGCCATAACAACTGTTTAAAAAATTCCTGCTCACAGGTTCTTCCTTCATTGTCTTTTTAAGTGTTCGCTCTGCTACAGTTGTAAATTTATAACGAAGTACCGGTACACTCTATTTCATACAAAACTAGGAAAACGTGAAATTTGGCAGCAGACGACAGGCGCATATTTGTTAAATCGAAATATGACGTAAAAATATGGCTTTGAGAGAACATGCAACCTAAAAATCGTAGTCTTCATAAAATTCGTCGAATTACGTTGTCCTCTATGGGCAAATTATCAGTTTGTTTCCGTACGGATGCAACAGTTACGTTACCTTTCAGATGGTCCGGATGTTATAGTAAATCTTTGCAGTATACCTAACAGGTTATTTTATTGTATTTCCTGTTAACTACTTTTCGTTTATGGTTTTACTTATCATTCATACGTATACAAATTGATTTGGAAACATATAGTGATCTGGCCCTTCTTCCTAGTTAGAGGCCCTACTTTTCAGACATACTGCACCGAGCATTTTCATGAGTCTAAAAAACTCTCTCCTTGCTCCCAGTTAACACTTGGTCTCGTATCTGATTCCTTCCCTCCCCCACGACGCATACACATCCTCTTCCTCTGTTCTCATAATATGAGGAAAGAGGGGCTGCAGCACTGACAGTTAGTAGGAACAATAATTGTATTCAGTGACCCATTATCATTCTTTGAAATGTTGTTCATATTTATGGGTATTACGTGATGTGCTTTCCAAAAGTCTCAGACGACCACCGCCATAAATTTTAGGACGCACAGAAGCAGAACAAGTCACTTCATTACTACATCCTTTATTATCAGATTCAGTTCCATACTTTCCGTAAGTTAATTCTAACTTAAACATCTGATAGAAGGATTATGTTGCAGCCTTATACATTGAATAATGTGTGTCCCTTTGCAATAAGTTACGGTAGCACTGAATGATATAAAAACAATTTTGCTCATTGAAAAACCAAACAGTTTTTTAAAGTGGGAGTGTAGACATTCAAAGTCGTCATCATACATCAGAAAACGTCTTAGATTACTATCTTCATTACTATTGCTCAATATTTCGGTGTGTTTGCAAGGGCAATATTTCTCGGTATCCTTATTCTGAACGTGCTTTCATACTCAACAGCCACTGGAGTGAAAAATACACAAATTTCTTGATGCCACCACAGGAATCTTCATTCGTACGATGAGTGCTGCTAAGCATACGCGACAGAAGAAGGCTGTTGCAATGTCTGCAAAATGTCACGTTGTTTTACTGTACCCTGGTTGAGCGAAGTACACTACAGAGGAAAAGTATATCCAAGAAGTATAATCCTGCAAGGATATCCTAACAAAGGATATTCTTTGCAACCGAATAAACACTCCAAATGCACTTGCATGTTTATTTTACTCCCACTTCCGTTCTGTCTGTGTACTGTAACGACGGTGTGGGATCCTTACCAGATAGGACTGACGGAGTACATCGAAAAAGTTCAAAGAAAGGCAGCACGTTTTGTATTATCGCGAAATATGGGAGGGAGTGTCACAGAAACGATACAGTATTTGTGCTGGAAATCATTAAAAGAAAGGCGGTTTTCGTTGCGACGTAATCTTCCCACGAAATTGCAATCACCAACTTGCTACTACGAATACGAAACTATTTTGTTGACACCGACCTACATAGGGAGAAACGATCACCACTATAAAATAAGGGGAATCAGAGCTCGTCGGAAAGATATAGGTGTTCGTTCTTTCTGGGCGCTATACGAGATTGGAATAATATAGACTTGAGCAGGTGGTTCGATGAACCCTCTGCCAGCCACTTAAATGTGATTTGCAGAGTATCCATGTAGATATAGGTGTAGACAGACATACAGCCACTGGAAATGGTACTGTGGGTCGAAACAGGTCGTGGAAATTGAAAAATAAAAGTGCTACTGGTGGGTTAACTCGATTGAAAAACAGTATTACAATTGTGGAATCTTCCCCACAATGATGGACAAGAAAGCGATGATGATGATGATGATGATGATGAAGTCCCATGCTCCTTGACAGAGCATGGGGGAACGATGCGGGAGACCCGCACCGCCATACTAGGCAAGGTCCTAGTGGAGGTGGTTTACCATTGCCTTCCTCAAACCGTAATCTGGATGAATGATGATGATGACGACGACGACACAAAAACACCCAGTCATCTGCAGGCAGGTGAAAATCCCTGACCTCACCGTGAATCGAACTCGGGACCCCATGCTCGGGAAGCGAGAACGCTACCGTGAAACCACGAATTGGAGAGAAGAGAAATTTGTGGCACAACTTGACTAGAAGAAGGGATCGGTTGGTAGGGCATATTCTGAGGCATCAAGGGATCACCAATTTAGTACTGGAGGGCAGCGTGGAGGGTAAAAGTCGTAGGGGGAGACCAAGAGATGAAAAAAATATGTTATTCTCTTTACTGCGTGCTGTATGTGTAAAGTTCACTGAAGAGTATGTATACAGGACGACGATTCCTGCAGTCGTACGGAAATGTTGGAATCAATAGAACTGAAAATTAACCTACCTGACAATTTGTAGTCCGTATTCATGTACCATTTGGAACACCAAGTAGCACAGCCGAATACTTGTTGGAAAATATGTTCCTCTTTGTTACAGAGCAAAAGGTCTTTCCCATAACGTGTAGAAGAAAGTAATACCAGAAGCCGTACGTTTTTTAATAAAATACGTTAATTACGACCAGCTTTGACGCTACGTTAGTGTCATCTCCAGACCCCTACTCTGATATCCAACCTTGAGCGCATTAGGGCATGAGACCAATAAATATACATGGCACCTATCGTAATGTTCCGAGGGTTGCAGTTTACATAGGGGCCTGAATATGAAACTAAGGTGGTGTCAAAACTGGTCGCATAACTAATGTGTTTTATAAAAAGTACTTCTGTTGGTATTCCTTATTTCTAGAAGCTTATGACTGGCCGCAGTACCACGTCCACTTCAATGATGGATCATCTCAAACTTCATGAACGTGTCTGTCAACAGGTGTGCGTGTACCTGTGCGGTCTGGCCCTGGCAGCCCTGGCTGAGGAGAAGCAGGTGAAGGAGAAGCGAGGACTCACTGGCTCTCTGGGAGGCTACGGAGGTGGACTAAGTGGCGGCTATGGTGGTAGCTATGGTGGCATCTACGGAGGCGGTTATGGAGGCGGCTATGGAGGTGGTTACGGAGGCGGATTAGGAGGCGGTCTGGGAGGCGGCATCTCAGGTGGTTTTGGTGGTGCCATCGGAGGTGGAGCCCCTCAGGTGACTGTCAACCGAGTCCCCGTTCCTGTCCCAGTGCCTGTGGAGAATACCATCCCAGTTCCAGTGAGGGTCCCAGTCACAGTGCCCGTGGAGCGGCCTGTTCCTGTCCACGTACCGCAGCCGTACCCTGTCCCTGTAGACAACCCTGTGCCCGTCCCCGTCAAGGTCCCCACCCCAGTGTCCGTCCCAGTACCTCAGCCCTACGTCGTTAAGCGTCCAGTGCCCTACGTCGTCAGCGCCGGCCATGGAGGTCTCGGCGGAGGTCTCGGCGGAGGCCTCGGAGGAGGCCTGGGCGGTGGTCTCGGAGGAGGCCTCGGAGGCAAATTCGGTGGAGGCTACGGCGGCGGCTTCGGCGGAGGCTACGGCGGTGGCTTTGGAGGACTCGGGGGCTACGGAAAATATGGCCACTAAAACCTAAGGCTGAACCCAACACCTTGACCTGTACACGCTACCAGGACGTGTCCTGCAAATGGAAATAAACTCATTCAAATAATATTTATGTCTCTGTCTTTCATTGACTATATTAGTCCCAAATTTGTCATGTTGACTGTAAAACGGTTGTTGCTAATGTAACACTTTCTATAAAAGTTTTTCGTTGCACACCATACAGTCAAATGGCTCTAAGCACTATGGGACTTAACATCTGAGGTCATCAGTCCCCTAGACTTAGAACTACTTAAACCTAATTAACCTAAGAACACCACACACATCCATGCCCAGGGCAGGATTCGAACCTGCGACCGTAGCAGCAGCGCGGTTCCGGACTGAAGCACCTAGAACCGCTCGGCCACAGCGGCCTGCACACCATACAGTCATTATCACGTATAATTTATTTTTATTTTCTCCTTTTGGTGTTGTAGGCTAATAATACTGCAAGGGATCGCCCCTGCTATCCTTAAGGTTGCTTGAAGATGCTACTGCAAGGTGCTGCAACCTGATGTACACCTGATTGTGACTATGTGGTGTAGAGTTAATGATATACACAAAAGTAGCACTTGCTAACCACTCAAGTTTTCTTAAGTTATTGGCTACCTAATTCAGAATCAGGGGAAGTCAGGAAACTTAGCACATGATTTACTTGTAAATCTCTGTGATGAAACTTTACTGTAGTCTCATGATTTTTGCAATGTTGAACAGGGATCGGTATTTTGTTTATTTCGTCTGATACGCTGGATTTCAGGAATTTTGGGTAAAAATCAGTTCTTGGTTTACAGTAGGCAGCCATGATTCTCCTAGGTAAACTTTTTGATGGTTTCATAGTAGTATAAATGAAATAGTATTTAGGTTGTAAGAAACAAAGGTGACATTTATTTCGCTCACAACATTATATGAACATAACTTTTCCCTCGGGTTGGCTGTATCGAACGGAATCTTTTCCTTGCTGCTCTCCTCTAGAACATCCTAAAAGTAGCAAAGAAAAAGAGCGAAGCCAGTGCACTGTTTTCTACGAATCAAGTACAGACGGCCAAAATAATTACAATGCGAAAGTAAGAATGACATTAAAAATAAGTCAAAACGTAGAACATATGCACAACAAAGATATGAATACGTAATACAGTTTTTGATAATACGCACTCGACCTTAGAACGCTTATTAACGAAGAAGTCATGAAAAATTTTTGAAACAGGAGCAGCTAAAGCAGCGCTCACAGCGGTATGTAATGGTTTTTATGAGTTCCGTTGTAAGTAAATGAGAATCTTCCTGTGACACTGCTCTCAGGGTAGTAAGTCTCTTTTGAATAAGACACATGCTGACAAAATCTCACTCTCAGCGAGATTAAAGTAGCGAGATCGAGATGTGCTGGAAGCTGTTAAAGATATCTGTCCTCGTTATGAACCCTGTGTGATCTAAGTGTAATCTCACTCTCAGCGAGATTAAAGTAGCGAGATCGAGATGTGCTGGAAGCTGTTAAAGATATCTGACCTCGTTATGAACCCTGTGTGATCTAAGTGTACTGAACACACTGCCACTCCACAATGTCGAACAACCAGGCCGACAGCCCTTACTCTACAGAAGTATCTTACACTTGCTGGCTGCAAAAAGGTCAAATTTCTTCCAATGTATCGCCACAGATTGCGATTAGCGAACGTGATGCTATTACAGGGTAGATATCACCAGCGACAAAATGTTCTACTCGAAAGTTAGGCGAATGTTTTTGATGGAGCTGATAACCACGAACCATCTATTTAGAAGATGAGCTGAGATCATTTAGTTCAGATTCTACAAAGGCAGAAGAACTGTGGTTATAGGTCAAAAATCATAACGAAATGCAGGACATGTTGGACAGAATAACAGCTTTATTTAAATGTGAATAATCTGAAGATCACGAATACAATGAAGAGATTGATACAAGGTTTAAAAACTTACGGAAAAATCTAAGAAACGATGTGAAATAGGACGATCAAGCAAAACGAGTAGTAAGAAAGACGAATTAAAGCCTTAGATTTTTAGGAATGATTCTGGGAAGTACATCGCTAATGGAAATTACTTACAAGACGGTAGTGAGATAGATTTTGGAATCAGAACATAAAATTTTAATTTCTAGACGTTGACCATGTAATGTGCAGTTTTATTTTTAAATGTTAACTAAAGGATTCAGCGTGACTGACGCTGGTAGAGCGACAAAGATCAGTATAAGGCTTGCATTTTTTCACTTTAAACATAGAATTCACATACGTGTTGTGGCCGTTACCACGACGTTCATAAGTGACCTTTATTAGAAGTACCATTACATGGAGTTCCCTCCTCACAAATAGGTGGAAAACATGGTATGTGACAGAGTTAGCTTGAAAATGCCCAAGGAGACGAAATTAGCTAATAGCATGTAAGAAAGCATGAAACAAAAGCATGAAACAAAGCATTTATTTCAAAACTTAAAACAGCCCATGCAGGAAATTACTTCCCTGAAAAACTTTTTAAAATTTTATTTTTGCGGGGGTCCCCAGCTTCAACACGTTCTGAAATGGGAACATGGTCCAAGTAGGCTGCACGCTGTTTATTAGCCGTGTAATTGGGCAATTTCAATAGTGGGTCATTCTAAAGCACATTTGTGAAATAAAGTGTGAAGTTTAAAACTTGTGTTTGAAAATTATCCGCTGTTGAAATTGGCCCACAGCACGAATGATAAATAGAATACAGCCTACTTGGACCATGTTTTTGTTCTCAACATTCCCTGAATAAATTTTCAGCGGCTGTGGACCCATACACGCAGGTGTGTTTGGAAAACTGTTTCAGCATCTGAAGGTCTCAGAAGAAGCCCCGGCAGCAGACGCTGGACAAATTCAGACGTGCTGCTAGGATATTAAAAGGCGCTATGGGTTATACGCAACTATGACAACAGTGTAATATTCCATCTTTATGTTTTGGCGACGCGCTGATTGCTACCTCAGATTTCAGGGATGTAGCCGCACAAATTACATTTCTCCAACCGATATTTCGACGGTATACCTTTTATGAGCTGTAAGTAGAAACGCAGTGAATCATTAAATGAGTAAATTAGAGACCAGTTATTCGGGGGAAGACAGTTCCGTATCCCATCTGAGAATAAGGTAAGAAAGGTTGTGGCGAGTACAGAGGCATCGAGAGAGTCATATTTCCTTCGTTCAACATGCAAGTGGACTCTCACCATGCACTGCACGATGGTTTGCGGATTATACATGATTTCTGACTATTACAGGTACAAACGAATGGGGCGAGAAGAAGACAAGACACAAACAAATAACCATGATAAACATAGACTCAGGAACGAAGAGTTTTGTCGGCGTATGCGACTGTACAGTCATGTCAACGTTATAATGCTGTTCATGACGAAGGCTACGTCTTGGATGATATTCCTTATGATGATGCGTATGTGGCGCATGCATGGTGGTGCACTGGCACACTTTCATGTGGCTATCCGGGAATACGTAGAACGGATCTTCGAAGAGTACCAGATGGTTATAATTAAAGGCAGCTACTCGCAGAGGTCCAGTATGGGCTGTAATTATTAGGTGGCAGTGAAACTTGGCATATATCATAACGTGTTAAAACGGAACTGATTTAACTGAAAAAAATTGGTTCTAATTTTGGCCACCAGGTGCAAATCTGGGGCTGTGAAAGGAAAGAAAGAAAGACGTATAGAAATTTGGCCATATGTAATGGATTACGAACGGTACGTGAACAGAAAAGGGCGAAAAAATAAGAAAGGAACAATGTCTATGTTATTATTAACCGCAGTTTACACAGTTTGTTCGATATGAGCACCGAAGAGGTGCACGAGATGCTGTACAGCGCCGCATTTGTTGGCCAAAATTGGAACTAATTTTTTTCAGCGTAAATAGGTTCCGCCTTAACGCACTAGAATATCTACCAAGTTTACCTGCTATGCGATAATTACAGCCCACAGTGGACCTCTGATACCAGCTGCACTTTAATTATAATCTCCGGATGTATTGGCCGTGGTTCACCAATACAATGTAATCCCAGGTCCCTGGACTTGAACCCGATGAATTTTTTTGTGTGGGGATATTTGCAAACTTTGGTGTATTCCGACCCTGTTGATAGCGTCGACGAACTCATCGAACGCATTGTGCCTGTTCTTCGAAGCATTCAGAACATCGTTGGGACTTTTGAATGTGCACTGGCATCGATGAGGATTCGTGCAGAACCCTGCTTGTGGAACACTTGTCAAGTGTATCTGCAGTTCGAATCCTCTGGTACTCTGTTACAAAGTGTGCATAGATTCAGTCGTAATACCTTCCGTGTCCAGACCTACGTTCATTAGGATTGTTTTCTTGATCCATTGTCATCTACTTGTCTATTTCGCTTGTATCTATAATACGGAAACAAAACACTCTGCATATGTGAAAGTAGAATGGCATATTCTCTGTAGATCTACGCTGTTACAGTGGCAAGTTGTGAACACTTGTATGACCGTCTTAAAATACACGAGGGGCGTACATACAACATTTTTTTCTCTGCTAATTTCGTTTAAAAAACGCGAAATTTATTGTGGAATATCGTGAAATATTCCCGCTTCAGCCCCAACAGTTTCATGTTCGGCCCTATACGTAGTCTTCAACATGGCGTCTGTAACGGAGTTGCGTTCCAAGCAGAGAACTTTCATTGAGTTTATTTGGCAGAAACCCAAGTTTGCCTTTCCTTAACCTATGTTCAAGGATAAATCGTAGGGTCAATACTGCCTCGCGTTTTCCTGCGTTACTCTGGAAACCGAACCGTTCTTCCCCGAGGTTGGCTTTACCAGATTTTTCGTTCTTCTGTAAGGAATTTGTGTTAGTGTTTTGCAGCCTTTACATTTTAAACTGATAGTTCGGTAATATTCACAGCTGCCAGCAAATACTTTCTTTCGAATTGGAATCTGACGGTATTATGCCTGTCTCATACATCTTGTACACTAGATGGAAGAGTTTTGTCATGGCTGGCTCTCCCAAAGCTGTCAGTAGTTTTGAAGGAATGTCGTCTACTCTCGGGCTCTTCTTTCGACTTACGTCTATCAGTACGCTGTCAAATTCTTCTCGCAGTATCATTTCTCCCACCTCATCCTCATCTACATCCCCTTTTGTTTATGTAATATTGCCTTCACATCCCTTGTACAGCTCCTCTACATATTCCTTCCACCTTTCAGCTTTACCTTCTTTGCTTAGGATTGATCTTCCGTCTGAGATCTTGATTTTCATACAACTGCTCCTCTAGTCCCCAAACGCATCTTTAAACTTCCTGTAGGTGGTATCTATCTTTCTCCTAGTGAAATATACTTTTAAATCCGTACATTTATCCTCTAGCCATTCCTGCTTAACCATTTTGCACTTCCAGCCAATCTCATTTTTTAGACGTATGTACCCCCTTTTTACCAGGTACATTTGCTGTATTTTTATATTTCCTCCTTTCGTCGATTAAATTCAATATCTCCTGTGCTATTCAGGGATTTCTACTTCTACTAGGCCTTCGCGTTTTTCCTATTTGATCCACTGCGGCCGTCACCATTTCATCTCCTAAAGCTACCCATACGTCTTCTACCTTATCTTTTCCCCTGTTCTAGTCAATTGTTGCCTAGTAGTCCCTCTGAAAATCTCAACAACCTCTGATCTTTCGACTTAACCAGATCTCATTTCATAAATTTCCTAATTTTGTACCTCTTCGCAATTTCTTCACTTGTAATCTATAGTTCAACATAAAAAAAATTGAAATTGAGATAAAAATGTAGTATCGCAACAAATCGACAGAACGATGACCAATAAGAAAAGCGAAAATACGAAAAAAATCTATTTACATTCACAGCTCCTGATGTTGATGTCAAAGTGATCAGAACGAAGACAGGTTTGAAGCTGCTCTCCAAGCTATTCTATCTAGTGCAGATCTGATAAAGTATTGAAAAATCACAAAAAGGACAATAACTTGGAGAAATATATAATAATATAAGTTAAATACGTCGTTATCAGAATAGTTTTAGATTAGCAAACCACTAGTAAACAAATGCTTCAATCCACTTAAGTCATATAGCCGAAACTGTGTGTTTGAGAGTTGGATGTCACTTGGGGTAGAGGGCAGAGCCGAGACAATCGAGACAGCCATCTTAATTGAATGGCATCCAGGTATGTTTGCCAGACGACCGATCCTCAATGGCAGCCCATTAGCGGATTGGCAGCTTGTTGGGCTCAGACAAAGGTACCCTCTGTACATGTTTGTTTTTCTATTGTTCGCGGAGAGTCGCAACAATTTGCAGTCATATGTTCAACATCCAAGCGAGCCAGTCTGTGATTTCAGTTGCAACCTTACAGAATTCAATTTATTTTTATTCGGATCGCCCGCCTCAACTATAAAATAGTACCCAATGAAACCAGGATCATTTTATACAGTTTAACCCTAGAGAGGTCGCGCCTATGTATAAAGTGCTGCAACCACAGATAACATTGTGTTGTACCGTTTCATTATTGTTTTACTATTCCAAATCGGTACCTATTCCTTCATTATCGTGTGAGCTAACACAGCGATTAGTTGTGTTGTCATATGTCCAAGTGAGCAGCAGTAATATATGATAAACAGCGACCTAGGTGAGAAAAAAATTACCATATTTGCAAGAGAATGCCCCAGATTCTGAACTAGCAGCAAAATTCCATAATGAGGCAATTGTCTATGAGATAATTAGTAGTTATGAAAATCGACGCTGCGACGGTTAACATCACAGTCTATTGATACAGTACACATAAAATTTCGCTGATCCGTTCATGAATTACATCGATATGTACAGCAAATCATGAGATCTAGCGATTTGCTCGACGGCAGTATTCATATGAACAGAAGTAGTAAAAGTAACTATAACAAGTGTTGGCTAATCAGATAATCCAAGATGAAAATTTAATTCTTCACCTGGTTTTTTTCCCTTCTCCTATCGAATCACTGTTATTGAAATCTTAAGCGAAACAGAAACAACTTTACGATGTCCCGCGTTCCCAATCTTATAAATAACGCCAGGGAATTCAGGTCTGCCTGTTATGCAGAAGACTGTTCTCTTTAATGTCCAAACGTGTTTCAGTACATTTGTGCCATTATCAGGGGAGGCTTTTATTCAGTGCTACAAAATGCGAAGACGTTTTAAGTAATGATTAATGGAACGAAAATTTGCCTTAAAACATGTCATATCTATTGTGATTATTACATTCTCTAGAAAGTTGGGTGCTGTAAGACCTTCCTTGCATTGTTATGCAGGTTGCCATCTACAGCGAAATGATGTTATTACTATTCTAATTGCCAAGTGTTCAAATCATTTTATATATAAAACCAATTTTGTTACGTTAAAATATTTTGCGGCTCTATTTTGCGGTTAATAACAATTATTTCGATTGTACCTGGACTTATTTGCATTTCTATTTGTTGTAGAACGCGGTTTCTTTTGGAGGTTCAAAATAAAACAATGATGACTGATATACAAAGCTTGAAAAACCCTCGTATTGATCTTCTTTATTCTCTACTCCTCTCTGTGAACTTAACCATTCATTTTGCAGCCTATAAGAAAATTAAAACCATAAGGTAATTCATATCTTCCTACTTCGTGAATTCCTGATGCATTTTCCATGGTTCCAAATCAAATCTTTTTCCAATTTCTTAAAAGAAATTGTTTTACTCAGTTACCTAGGATTGGCGGAATATCCTCCCCTCCCATAATCCATATTAGTCTAATAGCGCCGAAACACTTTAGTGGCCAGTTGTTTCCTGATTTCTGTGAGATTTAATGTTTTACCCGCTGTGTCTTACCAATGTTCTGCACTGACACGTTCCCTCGATCAATTACAGCTACTTGTACGCTTGTCCCGACTTCCTTTGACCTTTACGTGGCCGCACAATGCTGGTCTGGATGATTCTGAACACTCGTAGATCCGCTTTCTCTGTCACCAGTGGTCTGTCTGGAATGCGTGAGATTTTCATTAAACCAGCTTGCCTACAGCACCCTATAAGTGTGACATCACATGCGTACAGCGGAGCAGACCTGCGTTGCGTATCGGCTGTCATGCGCTCACAATATTGGAAATGCGACTCCATCCCAATTACAGTCTCTCCCCTCAGCAGCAGCAGTGAGGAACAGACATATTGCACACAGAAACTTTAAGAAAAATAACAAAGTATATATGAAAGTAATAAAAGTAAATACGAAAGATGACAAGAAACGTCTATACACATTTATTAAACAAAAATGTTTTAATATAAAAACCTTTTAAAGCTTGTACCGCAGTTTTCATTTTACAGTTAGAGCATGACGACTAGTTTCGGTTGCTTTCTACAACCATCTTCAGAGAGAGAGGGGTGAATATGCAGTGAAAAATATCATTAGCTCAGTCATGCAATGATATGCATTCGTATTATGTGCCAACATAACTGCGACAGAATGTAGTTAAAAGCTTCATCGAGAGCGAGGCAAATAGTAAACCATAATCTCGCGAGATGAAATCCCCATTATTTGCAATTGTACAGCAGATATTATACTGAGAAAAGTATTCGCAACAGTAACAACAATTGTCATTGCTTCATAGCCTGTATTACTAAGGAGTGATACATCTAGGCGTATAAAATAGTCTTTATAAAACGTGCAGGCGGCTGAAGATTAAAAGTAAAATGCTATAAGCCCAACGTCAAAACGAACTGTACACATTGCTGCTGGAGGAAATACGAGGGCCATTCGGAAAGTGAGGAACTATCGGTCTCGAAATGGAAACCACTGTGAAAATCAGACGAGGCTTTCCACAAACGTTTTGGGCAGTGTCTCTAGTATGCCCGTCGATCGCATCAAGACGCTCTTTTCAGTTGGGAGCGCACTGCGAGCGAGTAAAGGTGCCTAGAACAACCATGTCTCCCGCCAAGTAAGAGGGCCCGCTGAGAGGCTTCGCCTTAATGAATGCAGCCCACCTAACACAACTGCCACCCACTTCCTTCTTAATGGCAATTCTCACGCACTCTGCAGGGGCAGTGAAAAGCTCCTGCAGCTTTTTCGATGGGAAGTGTTCGAGCACCTACAACACAGCCCTAATTGGCTCGTCCTGAGTATCATCTGTGTTCACATGAAACGCTGGATAGGAAGGCAACACTTGGGCGCTGGCTACCCGCTGTAGACCAGCGTAGAGAATTATCGGAAAGCACAGGTGGCTGCCTTCTATGACGATGGTGTTGGAAATGTGGTATAACGCTCCGACAAATGTCTAAGTCGGAGCGGCGCCTATGTAGAGAAGTAGCTGGAAGGTGTAGCAAAATGTACAAAGAAAACAGTTTTGATTTTCACTGGGGTTTCCATTACGCGACCGATTGTCCCTTATTTTCCGAACAACCCTCGTACTTGTGTTTAACACGCAAACATATACAGAGGATTCTATATCAGTGACAGACCGTTCTCTTCAGAGATGAAATATGGTTAGGTTGCAAAATGAAGCAGGAAATGTCTTTGGTGAAAGCCATTCTTGAGAAGGATGCCATCGAACTAGAGTGGGCAAGGGAAACTGGACCGAGCGCGTCGGCGCCTGGACACTAGTCTACTGCGCCGCCGTTATCGAGTACCTGGCAGCTGAGGTACTCGAATTGACCGAAAAAGCGTCCTGCGACAACAAGAAGACGCGCACCATTCTGCACCACTTGCAGCTCGCAATCCGCAACGACGAGGAGCTCAACAAGGCACTGTCGGGCGCCACGATCGCACAGGGAGGTGTCCTGCCCAACATCCAAGCCGTGCTGCTGCCAAATAAGACCGAGAGGAAGGCCAAAACGTGAACGCCACTCGCTCAGGGCCAGTCCAGCACCGCGTGCTCCCTGCCCCTCGGTTACAAAACAGGTAATGCAACACATTTTGTTACTGAAAGCAGGGTGGTTTTATTCAGGATTCCCGTACACCATATCATTCCGCACTCTTTTGGCTACAAAACCATATTTTTCAATATAATCTCCGTTCCTATAATTCTCCTTTATGATCCGTCTCAGATGCTCATTTTTAGTTACAATACACATTTCGTTCACTCTGAATCATCTTCAGATCGAAGTAGTTCTGTCAGCAAGCCGTCTTGTGTACTCAGGACCACATACGAGGGTACTCTAATCCAGAGTGATACAAACATATAATGTAACTAAAAAATGTGCGGCAGAGACGGAACAATAAATGAGAATTGAAGTAATTACCTAAATAACTGCTGAATCTCTCAGGACGATTATGTCGACTACAACAGTCTCCTTTCAGTGGGACAGCTTTACTCCACCTTACTGAGAGAGTATGTTTGCCCACTGGGTACCACTCTACAGGTTGTAATCGTTATCTATTTACGTGACCATTACGGCACTTCAATCCCAATTCTCGATACCAGTAATATCGTACTACTTTTCTGTGAAGTAACAGACATATTTTTGTGACAATATTCACATTTGGTTTTATTGATGTATAGGTACTCCGATGTATGGATATATTAAAGTGATATGGTTCTTGAGTGTACTCGTTTCTGTAAGACTGTCATAATCTTTGACTTACTTGTAACCGTTTTGGAGCGAATGCGCACAGAGCAGTCTTAGTTTCACTTTGGCAGAAGTTAAGTTGTTATTTCGCTTTGTAAAAGAACAGTCAAGTCTTGTGTTTGGTTAAAGTGGGAATTAAATATATGAAGATTGATACAAAACTGTTTTCTTGATGATATGACACTTAAGAAGAAGTATATGTGAATTTACACGAAGTTTAATTGTGGATCGTGAACACCAAGTCAAGAAATATTTTTACCATACCATTGTTCTGATCTGGGATTATTTGATCATTAAGAATTTTCTGAAAAACGCATTTGTTAGGTCTTCAAATATTGCTAAAATACAAATCTTTACCTTCTAGCAGTCGAAGTGGAATCACCCTTGAATCAACAAGATGAGCCATAACAACTTAGACGAAATTTACGTGGGAATCAATTCAAGATAAATGCCAAATTCATGACTTTTTTACAGTGACCTCATTATTTCCATTCTGACGATACCATCCACAGTAAATAACTTTGTTGTTGCCCGATAAAGCGAACATATGCTGCGTGAGCAACATTTTTGATCTGATTTCTAACTTACTTTTCAAGCGGTGGTATTGTTAGAAGGTTGATGTGTTACTGCATCAATAACCTCCACAGCATTCATCCAGGTACTGAATCCCTCGAAGGTACAATAGGTACAAATATTATCTTTTAAAATTTTAAACGCTAGCAGGTAGGATTAACAGAGAGAACGAGAATCTTCAAAGGATATCAGTGTCCTTCTTTAACAACCACAGGAACTTTTGGAGCGGTTAATAAAATCCTGTGCTACATACTACAAACTTGGCGTTTTGAATCACGGAAAGTTTATCTCTTTAGTTTCCGTGAACGTTCATTCCAAGAAAAATCAGTCTACATGCCACTTCTTCGGTGACGAGAAAATCGGGGGAAGTCTAGGTCATATAGCGGCTTATTGACAGTTGTACAGCGCCGGCTGCGGTGGCCGAGCGGCTCTAGGCGCTTCAATCTGGAACCACGCGGCTGCTACGGTCGCAGGTTAGAATCCTGCCTCGGCCATGGATGTGTGTGTGATGTCCTTAGGTTAGCTGGGTTTAAGCAGTTCTAAGTCTAGGGGACTCATGACCTCAGCTGTTAAGTCCCACAGCGCTCACAACCATTTGAACTATTCTGACAGTCGTACACAGGAATGGCGACAAACGAGACTAGTGTTTATGCTTTCCTCCTATGAACGTATTAAGGTGACTTGCGGAGATTAGATGCAGTTGTGTCATTGAGTTATTTACTTGTTGCTCCTAGAATATTTGTAGGTTAACCTATTTTAATTTTTGTCCTCTTATCATCTTCAAGTTAAACGTTACCAGTTATGTTATTACAATTCAGCATTTACTAGTATTTCCCCCCTCAGGGTACACCACCTGAACGTAGCACTGTCTGTGAGGGCCAGGAGGTTTGCGTGCTCTGGATTCGGAGGGCTATGTCTGCGGTGTCGTAGCTACCAGCAAGGTCACCCATGCCGGACAGGCCAAAGGGGGAGAGCCAGACAAAGTGTGTCCCACAAGGTCCTATCGATAACCTATCCTGTCCTAAGCCCATCCTTTTCCTTGTCATTTTCAATTTTTTACAACATAGGCTAGGGAGGGCTCTAGAAGCGTGGTGAAGCCAGTCTCCCTAAGAGAGTAAATTCGATATGAATCCAGGCCCTCCAGGTTGAGGGTTGATCATGGGGCTAACAACCCCATACCGAAAAAAAAAATATTGTTACGAAACACAAAGTTAGGAACAGCCGGGCTGATGATACTGATGAACGACCCACGCATCGAAAAGGACACCGTAAACGGGAAATGATATATACTTTGCTACTTGGAATGTAAGAACTGTGAACAAACCAGGAGCTATACATGGACTCAAACGAGAGATGGAGAAATACCGTATTGGAGTAGCGGCAGTTCAAGAGGTCAGATAGAAAGGAGATGGTTTCATAAGAAGTGGTAATTACATTATTATGTATAGTGGGTGAGACAGTGGTATAGTAGGTGTTACTGGCTTTCTTGTAGACCATAAGGCAGCAATTTTTAACCCTATAAATGAAAGGATGTGTACTTTGAGAATGAAGGCCCGCTTCTTCAACATCACTCTAGTGTTTGTGTATGCACCCCCAGAAGATGATGAGGATGAAGTGAAAGATGAGTTTTATGGTCGACTGGAACAGGAATTAGAAGCCATACCAAGGAATGACGTAAAGATAGTGATGGATGACTTCAATGCAAAAGTGGGAAAAGAAGAAGTCTTTAGAGTAACAGTAGGAGATGAAAGCCTGCATGAGGTGTTGAATAAAAATGGACAAAGACTTAAAGAATTTGCCGTTGGCAATGCAATGGTGGCGAAGAGTGCATGGCTCCAGAGAAAGAACACAAGGAAAGCCACATGGCGCTCGTCAGATGGCACTACTTTTAATCGAATTCACCATGTCGTAATCGTACGTCTGACATCCTTGAAGTTGAAAGCTGCAGGTGGGCTGGTCACTATATGGTAAGAGTGAAATACAGACAACGCATAGCTGTCTATAGATCCAAAGGGAAGAAAAAAGCTCCGTGAAGTTACAATGTTTCCAAACTGAAAGGGAAGGTAGTATCCGAAAAGTTTGAAACAGAATTGCAGAAGAAGTGTGAGGCTAAACAAAGACAAGCTCTGGAAAGCATCGAGGGGAAGTGGAGTATGATTAAAGAGGCTCTACAACAAATTGCAGAAGAAGTCTTAGGTTTAGAAGAAAGGGTGAGAAGGGCAGGATGGTATCATGAAGATTGTAAAAAGACAGTTGAAATAAGAAATGAGGCAAGGAAGAAAATGATAAACAGGATAACAAGATCTAATACAGAAGAATTCATGAAGGAAATTAAAGAGGCAGATAGGATTTGCAGAGGAAAGAAACGAGAATTAGAGAGGAGATGGATTACGGAGCTAGAAGAAGCATACAATGATCAAGAAGTAAGAAAATTCTAAAAGAGAGTTCAGGAACCGAAGAAAGGCTTCCAACCACGTACAGATAAAGAAGGAAATTTTATAGGAGAAGAACAGGTTCTAGACCGATGGGCCGAATATTTCAGGAGCTGCTGAATGTCATTACAGAAAGACAAGTTCTGGAAGAAAATGAAACAGAAGGTCACCAACCATAGCAGAATGTTAGTCATGATGAAAGACCTGTACCTACACCAACAATAGAGGAAATTAGGAAAGCAATTAAAAGGATAAGGAATAATAAGGCTCCAGGTAACGATACCATTTCAGCAGAGATGATCAAGGGTGGAGGTGAACATCTAACAAGATTGGTACATCAACTGATAGTGGAAATATGGGAAAGGGAAGTGATGCTAGATCAGTGGAACATGGCCATTGTATGCCCAATTCATAAAAAGAAGGGCAAAGCAAACTGTGAAAATTATCGTGGTATTGCTTCAGTCAGCGTGGTGTACAAAGTATTAGCTAAAGTCATTTCTATGAGACTTAGGCTACGCCAATTACAGAAGAAATACTCGGAGACTACCAGTGCGGTCTCGACGGGGCAGATCAACAACAGACCAGATCTTCATTATCAGGCAAATAATAGAAAAGTGTTATGAATATAATGTGGATGTGCAACAACTTTTTGTACACTTTAAACAGGCCTATGATAGTGTTAAAAGGAAAAAGTTAATGACACCTTAATGGAGATGGAAATACCAAGTAAACTTATCAGACTGGTACAAATGACCCTCACCAGCACAAAATGCCAGGTAAAAGTAGAAGGAAAACTTTCTAAAGAATTTGAGGTCGAGCAAGAGTTAAGACAGGGTGATGTATTATCCACTCTATCTTCAACGAAGTGTTGGAGACAGTGATGCGAAGGGTGGAGATTGATAACCGAGGTGGCACTCTGTTTAACCGTATGCACAAAAATCTAGCTTATGCCGATAATGTGTGTATGCTGTCTAGGGTTTGAAAGAAATGGCAGAAGGGTTTGGCAGACTGGAAAAGGAAGTAGAACAGTTGGGCCTTAGAGTAAACAACGCAAAAACGCAGTATCTCTTTGCAGTATCTTCAAGGAAAAATGCTGTTGTTAAAGAGGAATATATTAAGTAAAATAGAGGCAATTATGAGAGATGTGAGAAGTTCCAATACGTGGGAGTGCTGGTAACGGAGGATAGCAGAATAAGATAAGAAATAAAATCTTCGATTGCTGCAGGAAATAGAGCTTACTGGACTCTGATCAAGATCCTTCAGTCACGTAGCCTGAGCAGAAAGGTGACTGTCTATCGAATAGTCATAAGACCGGTGATAGTGTATGGCTCAGAAACATGGACAATGACTGTAGCAGAAGAAGAGCTCTTGAGAAGATGGGAGAGAAAAATATTAAGAAAGATTTTTGGAGCCGTGTATGAGGCGGGGCAATGGAGGATAAAGAGAGACAAGGCTCTGGAAGAACTGTATGCGCCGCGCAGCGCTAAGGAGTAGGTAAATAAGTATTTCACGTTAAAAAAATTTTTTTCTCCTTATAGATTCTTTTTCAAACAATAGTTACAACTTTTATGTTGAAATCATTTGCTGTATTATTTACACATTCCACTCAATAAGTAACTTCCTTTTCGTAGATTATCATCTTTTCCTGCTAAAGCTGTGTCCGTCTACCTTATTACTAAACTGGACTTATATTTCTTGTAGCGCTTTATACGGTTGTATGTTAATACTGTTTTCCCCTTTGATTGTCGATATTGTCAGATATGTTAATTTTCCAATTAAATCTAGAAATACCGCGGAACCTTTGTAGAAATTTCTTAAAACATCTATCATATGATATATGTACACTTCGAAGCTTGTCATGGCTTTCTTTCTGATAGCAGAGGCGGCAGCATTAAGAATGAAATACGTACACCTCGAAGCTTCTCATAGCTTTCTTTCTGATAGCAGATGCGGCAGCATTAAGAGTGCAATAGGTATTCCACAGGTATTCCACGGCTGAACGCAGAGGAGAGAGCGGATATGTGGAAAGAATACATTGATGGCCTCTATGTGAGCGGGGGGGTAAGTTTCTATGTGACCAGACAGTAGAAGAAATGGGAGTCATTACAGAAGAACACACAGGGGATCCAGTATTAGTGTCAGAGCTTTGGAACACTTGCAGTCAAACGATCAAATAACAGGCAACATATCAACGAAATTTCTAAAATCATTGGGGTAAGTGGCAGCTAAATGAATACTGAAGCTAGTGTGTAAAAAGCATCAAACTGGAGATACACCATCAGATTTTGGAAAAATACCCATAAAATTTCGAACATATCTAGATCAGATAAGTGCGGAAAGTATCGCACAATCAGCTTAACAGCTCATGCTTCCAGATTGTGAGAATAATATGTACAGAAGAATGTAAAAGAAAGTCAGGTTACTGCTAGATGTTGATCAGTTTGTCTTTCGGAAAAGTAAAGGCAGCAGAGTGGTAGTATTGACGTTAAGCTTGATAATGGATGAAAGACTTAAAAAGAAAAGAAGTTCATTGGATTTGCCGACCTAGAACAGCGCTTGACTATATAAAGTGATGTATGAAGTTCAAATTCTGAGAAAAATAGGATTAAAGTATAGGGAAAAGATGTTGATATACATTATGTACAAGACCCAGGAGAGTCAATACGAACATAAGGCCAAGAACGCAATACACGGATGAGCAATATGTAAGAATGAATTAACACTTTCAACGGTTCAATTTACACATAGGCCCTAAGGTGCACTCTACAACTTCATTCATATACGAAACGTGACATCAAACAACAATGCAAGCCTATAGCCACTTAGTTTCTGTGTTATGTCGCCTCAAGAAGACCTGCAGCTTTATCTGAGTTTCTGTGTTATTTCGCCTTTATGAAGACGTACAGCTTTATCTACCGGTGTGAACACCGTCCTTTTGCGAATTAACCCATTCCAAATGCAGATTTCTTATCGATGTTCGCTAGGTTAGAGGGTCTCGATGAAGCTCAAAAAAGGTTTCAGTCTCAAAGCGTGCAGGTCGAACACAGGTCGAGTGTAGATCTAGGAACCATCGGTCTAACAGTTGAAAATAGTCGTATCTGTGTTGGGAGAATAGCAGAGCTGCAAGCGCTAGTAGAAAGCACTGATGATGAAATCGTTATAGCCACTGAAATCTGGCTAAAGCCGGAGGTAAGTTCAGCCGACATTTTTGCGAAGGAGCTAACGGTACTCACAAAGGATAGGCTAAATACAGTTGGCAGTGGCGTGTTTCTTGCTGTTAGAAGTACTTCATTTTGTAACGAAATTGAAGGAGATAGTACCTGCGGGTTAGTATGGGTAGAGATCATTACTGGTATCCGGAATAAAATAATAACTGGACCTTTAGCGACTCGCAGCTCAGATGATACAGTTTCTGAAAAGTTCAAAGAAACCTCGAGTCTAATTGCAAACAAGTTCCCGGCTCACACAGTTATAGCTGGTAGTGCCTTCAATTTATCCTCGATATGTTGGCGAAGATGCGTGTATAAATCTGGAGGTACGCATGAAACATCATCTGAAATTGTGATAACGCATTCCCTGAAAATTATTTCTAGCCACTAGTTCATGCACCCACTCGAACACGAAACTATTTTGGAATACACTTGACCAATTAAAAACAAATAATCCCGAGCTAATAATGACAATCAAATCGGATACAGGGATTAGTGAACACATGGTTGCAAGACTGATTAGCGTAACTCCAAAGCCCACCGAAAATAAACGAAAAATATATCTTTTCAAAAAGACAGATAAAAATTCACTTTACGCCTTCCTGAGAGACAATGTCCACTCCGTCTAAATTAACAATGTAAGTGTAGACTGGATGTGGCTCGAATTCAAAGAATTAGTATCGACAGAAAGTGAGAGATTTATAACAAATAAATGAACAAAAGTCGGAGCTAATACCCCAAGGTACACAAAACATGTCAGAACACTGTTGCAGAAACAACGAAAAAAGCATGCTAAATTAAAACGAAAGCAAAATCCCCAAGGTTTTTAATCTTTTACAGAAGCTCGAAATTTAGTGCTGAATTCAGTGTGACGTGCTTATAATACGAGGGCTGTTCGGAAAGTAAGGTCCAATGGAGTGCGAAATGGAAACCACAGTGGAAAGCTGATGAAGCTTTGCACAGATGTGTTGGGCAGTGTCTCTAGTATGCCTGTCGATTGGTTCACGTTGCTCTTTTCAGTTCTCAGCGCACAGTGAGCAGGTAAAGATACTTACAACAATAGAGCCTCCCGCCAGGTATGAGGGCCTGGTGTGCGATTTCGGCTGTCATGCAGGCCACATAACATAACTGTCATACGTTTCCTTCTGCATGACAATTCTCGGTTGCCCTCTGAAGGAGCAATGAAGTTGCTCCAGCAGCGTTTTCGATGGGAAATGTTTGATCTCCGACAACAGAACCCGTAACTGACTCTCCATGAGTTTCATCTCTGCACACATTAACCGCTAGCTATGAAGGCAACTTTCTTGCACAGACAACGAGCTACAGATCAGCGTAGATAATTTGCTGGAAGCACAGGCGGCTTGATTCTATGACGCGTTTACTGGGAAGGTGGTACAACGCTACGACAGATGTCTAAATCGGAGCCGCAACTTTGAAGAGAAGTAGCTGGAAGGTGTAGCTAATTGTTGCAAATAAAATATTTTTTATTTTCACAGCGGTTTCCATTTTGCGACCGATCGGACCTTACTTTTCGAATAGGCCTCGTTGTTTCCACAACGAGACTCAGTCTCGAAACCTGGAAGAAAATCCGAATAGATTCTGGTCGTATATAAAATATGCTAGCGGCAAGACACAGTGAATGCCTTCTCTGCGCGATAACGACGGAAATACTCGTACTACCAATGACAAGTTCTAACAAGGGAACCTCCCCATCGCACCCCCCTCAGATTTAGTTATAAGTTGCCACCGTGGATAGGCCTTGAAAAACTGAACACAGATCAATCGAGAAAACAGGAAGAAGTTGTGTGGAACTATGAAAAAATAAGCAAAATATACAAACTGAGTAGTCCATGTCCAACATGGGCCACATCAAGGATGTCGTGTGCTGAAGAGCGCCGTGATCCCGTGGTTAGCGTGCGCAGCTGCGGAACGTGAGGTCCTTGGTTCAAGTCTTCCCTCGCGTGAAAAATTTAAATTTTTATTTTCAGACAATTATCAGAGTTCAGGCACTCACACATAATCTACTTCGCTCTCCAAAATTCCAGGACATGTTCAGATTTGCTTGGACATATGCAGGATTTGACGGACTACACACAGAAAAATTTGAACACGTTAAAAACATATGTTTTGAAGAGCACAGAGAAAACTGTGCGACTGTGAAACTGTTGCATTCATTTGTTGCAGTTTATGTGACACACTCTTATGTTTTCATCACTTTTTTGGGAGTGATTATCACATCCACAAGAAAACCTAAATTGGGCAAGGTAGAAGAATCTTTTTACCCATTCGCTAAGTGTGCAAGTTAGGTGGGCCGACAACATATTCCTGTCATGTGACGCACATGCCGTCACCAGTGTCGTATAGAATATATCAGACGTGTTTTTCTGGATCAAATGTTTTCGGTTCCCACTGGAGAGGCACGTCCTTTCGTCTACTAATCGCACGGTTTTGCGGTGCGGTAGCAAAACACAGACACTAAACTTATTACAGTGAACAGAGACGTCAATGAACGAACGGAGAGATCATAACTTCGCAAAAATAAAGTAAGTATACTTTTCGCTCGAGGGAAGACTTGAACCAAGGACCTCTCGCTCCGCAGCTGCTCTCGCTAACCACGGGGCCACGGCGCTCCTGTGCTCACATCATCCTTGATGTTGTTTATGTTGCCCATGAACTACTCAGTTTGTATATTTTGCTTATTTTTTCATAGTTCCACACAACTTCTTCCTGTTTTCTCGATTGATCTGTGTTCAGTTTTTCAAGGCCTATCCACTGTGCCAAATTATAACTAAATCTGAGGGGGGTGCGATGGGGAGGTTCCCTTGTAAGCACAGACTTCCGAAAATGCTTCACCAAAGAAGATACAGTAAATGTTCCAGAATTCCAATCAAGAACACTGCCACCATGATTAACTTGAAAGCAGGTATCCTCGTCGTAGTGAAGCAGCTTAAATCACTTAATAAAAGGAAGTCTTCTGGTCCAGACTGGTCCAGGTTTCTTTTTGAGTACGCTGATGCAATAGCTCCATACTTAACAATCATATACAATCGCTCGCTTGACGAAAGATCCGTACAGAAAGCGCAGAACAAAGCTCTCCGTCTTGCTCTGCACTTACCAAGACGCTTCCCCATAAGGGAACTTCTTGAGCAGCCTGGCAGCCCTGCGTTTAAAGACCACATCAAGCAGACCGCTCGCCAATCCTGTGATCCAAAACAGTGGTCCCGAAATCCGTTAATAGGCAGTCTGGGCAACAAGATGCATTGGCACCCGACCCCAAGGTGGCTGGACCTACTGCGTTAATAAAATCAGTTTATAATGGCAATGGTTCAACAATGATGACCGCTAGAGCAGACACACCAAAAAGAGCAGAATTAAAAATAGAACGGAAAGAGCAGTTAAGTAGACAATGCATTACGACTGCCAGAACTACGAAGGAAACGAGATTCAGAGATATTCTAAAGTCATGTGGTGGCGGTGGTCAGGAACTCAGTTAGACTATGTGACATGTCTAATCAACGAAATATTGTGCCCATTGGTCACTATGGACTGGCAGTACAACTGTGAACGGTTAGTTCGGCATTGTGTTCATCATGCTATTCAACAAATATAGTGATGCTGTTAACAGTTACCTGAAGAAAATGTCTGAATGTTTACTGGGAGGTCAAGACGGCTAATGTCCGTAAAACTGCAATGTTGGAAGCAAAAGGGTGCCACCACATTGAAGAGCTAAAGTTTTAATTATATCCTAGAAAATATAAACCTGCGTTGTTACTATTTTGTTTGTTTATTGGTACACAGCAACGCTGGTACACAGTGACCGCCCCATCACAGTAGTCGCAAACCATGTCACTGTGAAGAACCAGGCCCTGTATTGGGAGACCAGCGTATCGCAATGGAGAACAGTGACAGTAGAAAAATTGGAAATCAGTCACTGATCAATTTTCAACGTATTGCTCGAATTTTTAACGCGACAAAAGTTGCCGCCCGGAGGACTTCGACACTGCTCACACCCGCTCACAAACTCGCCGAACCGAGACCGAGATATAAATGTTGCAACTGTGTCAGGCCAATCCAGAAGACTTCTTTAGCCGCGTAGTCAGCTTGGATGAGTGCTGGTTTACCACTATGACAACGAGGGAAAGGAGCAAAGCAAACAGTGGATTCACCAACGGCGAAAGAGGCGCGAGGTAATGCTGCGTGTTTTTTAGGACTACCAGAGTGTGGTGTTAGCAGCGGGAAACTGTTACAAGAGCATACTACTGAAATCTCCTAATGAGTGAACTGGAGCTGTGAAGAAGAAATGCCGCAACAAGCTAGCTGTCCCAGAAGATGTTTTCGCTCCGCGACAGCGCACCGCTTTGTTTCTGCACAGGACACAGCCTCAAGTGCTCCTTCATAGGGCTGTGGAATTTCCCTCGGATGATGAAGCCACTGCGCAACAGGCATTTACAGACTGACGAGGAGGTGATTCTTGATGTTTCCTGAACAGTCAAAACTTCTGTCGCCAAGGTTTCAGCCAAGCCATACATCGCTGGGATAACGTGTTGCATATTGAGAAGAAATAACACCAACTTTTGTGGCCTCAGCTGGGGGTTGTTTGGATGTGACAATGCCATAATGTCTTAATGAGTACCACTCGTATTTGAAGAACTCGTCTGTAAATATTACGATTGGGCGGCCGATGAGAAACAGAGTTTTGCATGTAAAATATGGTATGTGGTGTGCTTTATTCATATTACTCGCTAGCTTCACAATAAACCGAGAAATAGCAGCTGTATCTCTAATGTTAGATTCTCACTAATAGAACCTTTTCAGGATGTGTGTATGTAAGCAGTGGTAAGTGCTAGAAACCCGACTGCCAGTAGCAGTAACGTGTACTGTTGTGCAGGGCGAGAAAACAGTCGTCGGCAGAGTGATGTGCTCCTAGATTTACTTCTGGAAGAGGCCGACTGGATACTACAACACGCACACATATTATTAGATCACTTTATTATAACTTGAACAAATTGAAACACTTAGCTTTGAAACAATCCATGTCAGTAGGAATATCATGTATACTGGTTGCTGTTATTCTCGAGGTTTCCCTCCAAAATGTAAACCAAGGTCTCAGCCACGTCACTCATAGCTCGGAACTGCATGCCGCATTTGGGGAAAGAGTAACATGAAGTCTTAGTGGCCTCACCTTGAGTTTTTGGATTGATAATGTCATAATGTCTTAACGAGTGCCGTCCGTATATGAAGAACTCAACTGTTAACATTGCGAAGGGCAGCCGATGTGGACCAAAGTTTTGCATGTAAAACATGATATGTGGTCAGAATGAGATTTTCACTCTGCAGCGGATTGTGCGATGATACGGAAATTCCTGGCAGATTAAAACTGTGTGCCGGACCGAGACTCGAACTCGGGACCTTTGCACTACAAACTGAGCTATCCAAGCACGACTCACGGCCCGTCCTCGCAGCTTTACTTCAGCCAGTATCTCGTCTCCTACCTTCCAAACTTTATAGAAGCTCTCCTGCGAACCTTGCAGAACTATCACTCCTGAAAGAAGGGATATTGCAGAGACATGACTTAGCCACAGCCTGGGGGATGTTTCCAGAATGAGATTTTCACTCTGCAGCCGAGTGTGCGCTGATATAAAATTTTCTGGCAGATTAAAACTGTGTGCCGGACCGAGACTTGAACTCGGGACCTTTGCCTTTCGCGGGCAAGTGCTCTACCAAAACTGAGCTACCCAAGCACGACTCACGCGCCGTCCTCACAGCTTGGAAGGTAGGAGACGAGATACTGGCAGAAGTAAAGCTGTGAGGACAGGGCGTGAGTGATTCTTGGGTAACTCAGTTGGTAGAGCACTTGCCCGCAAAAGGCAACGGTCCCGAGTTCGAGTCTCGACATGGTATGTGGTGCTCTTTATTCATATTAGTTGATAGCTTCACAATAGACTGAGAAACGCCAGCTCTATCCCCAATTTCCGATTCTCACTAATGGCGACCTCATAAGGAAGTGTGCATATATACCGTGGTTAGTGCCAGGAACCTGGCTGACAGTAATCGTAACGTGTACTGTCGTGCCACACGAAAAAGCACTTGTTGGCACATTTTGGGTTCATAGATTTACTTCTGGAGGAGGCTGATTGGATACTACAACACAGACACAAACTATTAGATCAGTTAATTGTAATTTGAACATGTTGAAATACTTAACTTTGAAATTATCCATGTCTGTAGGAATATCATGCATATTCGTTGCTGTTATAGAGCACTAAAGTTTCGCTTGATACAAGACAGAATAATAGTCTCTTGTCTCAAAGTACAACTGACTGTAAGCTTTGCTGCATGGTTCTGTCTAATAAAACTCTTACACTGTTTGCTGTAGTGAGACGATACTGTCATCTTCGGGGATGATTGCAGACTTGGCTGAAGCGCACTCCGCTCTGGCGTAAGCAAGCAGGCTGCAGCGGTGGCGCAAGGAAATTCCACAGGATGTGTCTATGCCGACGCCTCTCATGTACCGTGTTCATGCCAGAAAATGCTTTTCAGACAAGATTTTTTCCAAATTCAAGGATGATGTGGACAACTACGACTCAGATTAAGATCTTCAGTATGTTCCTAAGAGCAAATGCGTCCTAATATTGTTGTTAATGAGGTAAATGTGAATAATTATTTAAACAAATAAAGAATGTTAGGTCCCTTACCTTCGTTTATCTGAAGTTAGTAGACAGTGTGATGACATGAATGTTAAATGCCGTCTTAACATTGTTTATATGCCGCACGAAGATGACAGTAACATTAATTTTTTACTGTGCAGAACCATAGATTAATTTTTGAGGTTGTTACACTTTGTTATTGCAAATATTGCTAATGTAAGTTATAGTATCATAAAGTGGAACACTTCTCACCTTTTAAATTTGTATTTTTGAGAGGTTTTACAGTACCGTTTCGTTACATCGCCCAGCAAGAAGACAAGGTTAAGATAATGCTAACCCATGTTAAGTTCACTCAGTTAGCAAGTATTCAGTGTTATAATTTATTTGTTTAATCGTACAGCTGAAGGAACAACTATCCCTTTTTCAAATTTAGTTATTTACTATACAGTTTTTCAGCACATTATTACATATAATACAAATAATAATAAATGTTTTTTACAAACAGACATCTGAATTTTTGTTGTTGTTGTTGTGGTCTTCAGTCCTGAGACTGGTTTGATGCAGTTCTCCATGCTTACAGTAAAACTGCATGCCCTCGGGAAAAATTACGGCTGTAGTTTCCACTTGTTTTCAACCGTTCGCAGTACCAGCACAGCAAGGCCGTTTTGGTTAGTGTTACAAGGCCAGATCAGTCAATCATCCAGACTGTTGCCCCTGCAACTACTGAAAAGGCTGCTGCCCCTCTTCAGGAACCACGCGTTTGTCTGGCCTCTCAAAAGATACCCCTCCGTTGTGGTTGCACCTACGGTACGGCTATCTGTATCGCTGAGGCGCGCAAGCCTCCCCACCAACGGCAAGGTCCATGGTTCATGGGGGGCTGAATTTTTATGTTATGCGAAATAAGGACTTCAGCCGCCTACAGGCACTGAAATAAATCAAATCAATGCCGAAGGCTCAAAATCTGGGCCGGGCTGGGACTCGAAATTGGATCCTTCGCTTCTGTTGCCTTAACCGCCTCAGCCATCCGGTCACGCTTCCAGGGGAACCCAAATTCTCACCCTATCACGCACAAGTAGCTCCACTCCTCGTTGCATTCGCTAAGTCCCACAGGGGCTTGGAAGATATGTTGAATACGCACTGAAAGTATCTAGAGCCATCCTCATTCATATTTATTTAAATACGTTGTGTCCGTTCTGTCGGACATGTCCGACAGAACAACCACCAAGTATCTAAATTTTTAATATAATCAATTTTGTCGTTCGCTGCCATCAGAAAATCGCCGAAAGTTCCACGATAGGCCCTGTTGCAAGATTCTGTAATAACGTGACGTACTGTTTGCCTGCCTGCTCCACAATCGCATTCTGGAGATGGAGTCGTATTTTATTAAACGTTTTCCATGTTCTACGTGACTGATCAGAGGCAGGCGATTTCTTTGGTATGCAGGGCAAGTTCTGGTAACGTCGAGGGCATGTCTGTGCCCTGGCTTGTTCCCATGAGTCTTGTAAGTTGAACTGAGACGTGTGCATTTCCATGGCTGTTTTCATCGACGGTTTTCTTGATCGAATCCTACTTCATTCTACGATAACTAATCCTGCTGAGCAGGGTGTTGCGGGTTGCCTTGTAATGCGTTTAAACTTACAGAGTTGAGCTGCTTTCCGTCGAAGTCCAGGGCGCAGAATATGGCTCAATATGCTCAGCCATTTGACAGGGGTTGATCTTAGTATACCATTGATTATTCTTATTGTGCTGTTCTGTTGTGGTTCCAGAGTTCGTTTGTGTGCACTGTTGAGCCGTACAGGACTACGATATTGTGCAGTAGAGTAGACTAGTCCAAGTGCTGAAGTGTGCAGCTTATCAACAACGGAGCTCCAGGCTGTCACCCAAGATTATGTAGAATGTTGTTCCTAGTTCACAAATACGCAGCGGTGTTTTCCAGATACTTCTTGTAGGACACTGTTCGGTCCAGTGTAATCCCTGAGTGCTAACTGTCATGAAGTAGTATGTGGCCAAAATAGACCTAGAACTGTCTATTCGCCGCTCAGTTGTTTAAATGAAAGCAAGGCCTCTCTATCTTGGTGGAAGTTCGGTTTTAGTCTGTTAAGTTGGTGAATGTTGTGCACTCCGAGTAACACTAAAGAGCTGACAACAACACTGGTTGGCAGGTAATCTTCGGATCTCCAGTCTAAACCACATCACAGCATACGACGCCTGATATAGTTCAATGTTAAGTATCCATTGACCCATTTCTAAGAATAAAAATTTGGATAGAATTTTAAAAAAATATGTAGTTACACTAGAAATATTTGAAAAGAAGTACTTAACTGAATTAAAAAATCACAATGGATATCCGTGAAATATCTTATGTATGAGCTTTTATTGAAACTTTACTGCACCCTTTCTCAAAACAATCTACTTTCCCCTTGTTCAAACAAATATCGGCCATGCAGCAGTTATTAATTAATTACACAGTATTTCGACTGGTCACCAGCCAGTCATCTTCAGATGACCCATCGAAGGCTGACGAAGGCTTGCTCCGTCGCGCCCTATACAGTGCACCGCGAGTATTCCGCGCATGCGTCAAAACCCAAGTTGACAGACGGACCACACCTCACGGCGCCCTCGCTGGTGGAACCGGAAATCAGCTGTCCTCTGTGTTAACGCTTGACGCGCACTCTGTCGTCTTTGATTAGAACAACTCGTGATGGGATACCATGTACTGTCAAACTGCTAGCCGCTATAATGGTTCATCAGATTTTCTGCCAGGAGTATTTCCTCGGATTCTTTAATAATGAAGTTCCAGAAATATGTAGCTACGATTAGAATAACAGTTCTATCATACTCCATCGAGTGTGCAGTGGAAAACAGTGTTCGGCAATAGCAGACTTACTTGGTTGCAGAGGGTGACTGCAACGTTGATGTTCAGTGCAGCGTGCTTTTACAGTACGAATAATGAAATTCTAAACTCAGATTGGAATGTATACCGCAGAGACAGGCTGGACAGTGAAGGGCATGTTTATAGCGATAAAAATGCAACAGTATCGAAGGAAATTGACGGAGATCCGAAATGTGAAATAATCTGGGTGAAGGCCACGGTTAAAGCAGGCTCAAACATGGTAATCGCATGTCTCTATAGGCCCCCTGGCTCAGCAGTTGTTGTGGCAGAACACCTGAAGGAAAATTTGGAAAATATCTCGAGTAGATTTCCCAACCATGTTTCAGTTTTGGGTGGAGATTTTAATTTACCAGACATAGACTGGGAGATTCAAACGTTTATAACGGATGGCAGGGACAAAGAATTCAGTGAAATTTTTTTAAGTGCATTATCTGAAAACTACCTTGAGCAGTTAAACAGAGAACCGACTCGTGGCAATAACATATTAGACCTTTTGGTGACAAACAGTCCCGAACTATATGAAACAGTTAAAGCAGAACAGGGAATCAGTGATCATAAAGCAGTTACAGCATCGGTGATTTCAGCCGTAAATAGAAATATTAAAAAATGTAGGAAGATTTTTATGTTTAGCAAAAGTGACAAAAAGCAGACTTCAGAGTACTTGACGGCTCAACACAAAAGTTTTATCTCTATTACAAACAGTGTTGAGGATCAGTGGACAAAGTTCAAAACCAACGTACTATATACATTAGACGAGTATGTGCAAAGCAAGATCGTAAGAGATGGAAAAGAGCCACCGTGGTACAACAGAAAACTGCTACGGAAGCAAAGCAAACTTCACAGCAAACACAAACATAGCCAAAGCCTTGCAGACGAACAAAAATTACACGAATCAAAATGTAGTGAAGAGGGCTACGTGAGAGGCGTTCAACGATTTCGGAAGTAAAGTTCTATGTACTGACTAGGCGGAAAATCGGAGGAAATTTTGGTCTTACGTCAAAGCGGTAGGTGGATCAAAACAAAATGTCCAGACACTCTGTGACCAAAATGGTACTGAAACAGAGGATGACAGACTAAATGACGAAAAAATAATGCCATTTTCCAAAGCTGTTCCATAGAGGAAGACAGCACTGTAGTTCGTTCTCTAGATTGTCGCACAGATGACAAAATGGTAGATATCGAAATAGATGACAGAGGGATAGAAAATCAATTAAAATCGCTCAAAAGAGGAAAGACCGCTGGACCTGATGGGATACCAGTTCGATTTTACACAGAGTACGAGAAGGAACTTGCCCCCTTCTTGCAGCGGTGTATCGTAGGTCTCTAGAAGAGCGCAGCTTTCCAAAAGATCGTAAAAGGGCACAGGTCCTCCCCGTTTTCAAGAAGGGACATCGAACAGATGTGCAGAACTATAGACCTATATCTCTAACGTCGATCAGTTGTAGAATTTTGGAACACGTATTAGGTTCGAGTATAATGACTTTTCTGGAGATTAGAAATCTACTCTGTAGATCGTGTGAAACCTAGATATTTGTCCACGAGACTCAGAGGGCGATAGACACGGGTTCCCAGGTAGATGCCGTGTTTCTTGACATCAGCAAGGCGTTTGATACAGTTCCCCGCAGCCGTTTAATGAAATAAGTAAGAGCAAATGGACTATCAGACCAATTGTGTGATTGGATTGAAGAGTTCCTAGATAACAGAACGCAGCGTGTCATTCTCAATGGAGAGAAGTCACGATTTCAGAAGTGCCGCTGGGGAGTGTCGTAGGACCGTTGCTATTCACAGTATATGTAACTGACCTTGTGGATAACATCGAAAGTTCACTGAGGCTTTTTGCGGATGATGCTGTAGTATTTCGAGAGGTTATAACAATGGAAAATTGTACTGAAATGCAGGAGGATCTGCAACGAATTGACGCATGGTGCAGGGAATGGCAATTCAATCTCGATGTACACAAGTATAATGAGCTGCAAACACGTAGGAAGATAGATAGTTTATTATTTAGCTACGATATACCATGGACCTTGCCGTTGGTGGGGAGGCTTGCGTGCCTCAGCGGTACAGATAGCCGTACCGTAGGTGCAACCACAACGGAGGGGTATCTGTTGAGAGGCCAGAGAAACGTGTGGTTCCTGAAGAGGGGCAGCAGCCTTTTCAGTAGTTGCAAGGGCAACAGTCTGGATGATTGACTGATCTGGCCTTATAACAATAACCAAAACGGCCTTGCTGTGCTGGTACTGCGAACGGCTGAAAGCAAGGGGAAACTACAGCCGTAATTTTTCCCGAGGGCATGCAGCTTTACTTTATGATTACATGATGATGGCGTCCTCTTGGGTAAAATATTCCGGAGGTAAAATAGTCCCCCATTCGGATCTCCGGGCGGGGACTACTCAAGAGGATGTCGTTATCAGGAGAAAGAAAACTGGCGTTCTACGGATCGGAGCATGGAATGTCAGATCCCTTAATCGGGCAGGTAGGTTAGAAAATTTAAAAAGGGAAATGGATAGGTTGAAGTTAGATATAGTGGGAATTAGTGAAGTTCGGTGGCAGGAGGAACAAGACTTTTGGTCAGGTGATTACAGGGTTATAAATACAAAATCAAATAGGGGTAATGCAGGAGTAGGTTTAATAATGAGTAAAAAAATAGGAGTGCGGGTTAGCTACTACAAACAGCATAGTGAACGCATTATTGTGGCCAAGATAGATACGAAGCCCACACCTACTACAGTAGTACAAGTTTATATGCCAACTAGCTCTGCAGATGACGAAGAAATTGAAGAAATGTATGATGAAATAAAAGAAATTATTCAGATTGTGAAGGCAGACGAAAATTTAATAGTCATGGGTGACTGGAATTCGAGTGTAGGAAAAGGAAGAGAAGGAAACATAGTAGGTGTATATGGATTGGGGGACTGAAATGAAAGAGGAAGCCGCCTTGTAGAATTTTGCACAGAGTACAACATAATCATAACTAACACTTGGTTTAAGAATCATGAAAGAAGGTTGTATACATGGAAGAACCCTGGAGATACTAAAAGGTATCAGATAGATTATATAATGGTAAGACAGAGATTTAGGAACCAGGTTTTAAATTGTAAGACATTTCCAGGGGCAGATGTGGACTCTGACCACAATCTATTGGTTATGACCTGTAGATTAAGACTGAAGAAACTGCAAAAAGGTGGGAATTTAAGGAGATGGGACCTGGATAAACTAAAAGAACCAGAGGTTGTACAGAGATTCAGGGAGAGCATAAGGGAGCAATTGACAGGAATGGGGGAAAGAAATACAGTAGAAGAAGAATGGGTAGCTTTGAGGGATGAAGTAGTGAAGGCAGCAAAGGATCAAGTAGGTAAAAAGACGAGGGCTAGTAGAAATCCTTGGGTAACAGAAGAAATACTGAATTTAATTGATGAAAGGAGAAAATATAAAAATGCAGTAAGTGAAACAGGCAAAAAGGAATACAAACGTCTCAAAAATGAGATCGACAGGAAGTGCAAAATGGCTAAGCAGGGATGGCTAGAGGACAAATGTAAGGATGTAGAGGCCTATCTCACTAGAGGTAAGATAGATACCGCCTACAGGAAAATTAAAGAGACCTTTGGAGATAAGAGAACGACTTGTATGAATATCAAGAGCTCAGATGGAAACCCAGTTCTAAGCAAAGAAGGGAAAGCAGAAAGGTGGAAGGAGTATGTAGAGGGTCTATACAAGGGGGATGTACTTGAGGACAATATTATGGAAATGGAAGAGGATGTAGATGAAGATGAAATGGGAGATATGATACTGCGTGAAGAGTTTGACAGAGCACTGAAAGACCTGAGTCGAAACAAGGCCCCCGGAGTAGACAATATTCCATTGGAACTACTGACGGCCGTGGGAGAGCCAGTCCTGACAAAACTCTACCATCTGGTGAGCAAGATGTATGAAACAGGCGAAATACCCTCAGACTTCAAGAAGAATATAATAATTCCAATCCCAAAGAAAGCAGGTGTTGACAGATGTGAAAATTACCGAACTATCAGCTTAATAAGTCACAGCTGCAAAATACTAACACGAATTCTTTACAGACGAATGGAAAAACTAGTAGAAGATCAGTTTGGATTCCGTAGAAACACTGGAACACGTGAGGCAATACTGACCTGACGACTTATCTTAGAAGAAAGATTAAGGAAAGGCAAACCTACGTTTCTAGCATTTGTAGACTTAGAGAAAGCTTTTGACAATGTTGACTGGAATACTCTCTTTCAAATTCTAAAGGTGGCAGGGGTAAAATACAGAGAGCGAAAGGCTATTTACAATTTGTACAGAACCCAGATGGCAGTTATAAGAGTCGAGGGACATGAAAGGGAAGCAGTGGTTGGGAAGGGAGTAAGACAGGGTTGTAGCCTCTCCCCGATGTTGTTCAATCTGTATATTGAGCAAGCAGTAAAGGAAACAAAAGAAAAATTAGGAGTAGGTATTAAAATTCATGGAGAAGAAATAAAAACTTTGAGGTTCGCCGATGACATTGTAATTCTGTCAGAGACAGCAAAGGACTTGGAAGAGCAGTTGAATGGAATGGACAGTGTCTTGAAAGGAGGATATAAGATGAACATCAACAAAAGCAAAACAAGGATAATGGAATGTAGTCTAATTAAGTCGGGTGATGCTGAGGGAATTAGATTAGGAAATGAGCCACTTAAAGTAGTAAAGGAGCTTTGCTATTTGGGGAGCAAAATAACTGATGATGGTCGAAGTAGAGAGGATATAAAATGTAGGCTGGCAATGGCAAGGAAAGCGTTTCTGAAGAAGAGAAATTTGTTAACATCCAGTATTGATTTAAGTGTCAGGAAGTCATTTCTGAAAGTATTCGTATGGAGTGTAGCCATGTATGGAAGTGAAACATGGACGATAAATAGTTTGGACAAGAAGAGAATAGAAGCTTTCGAAATGTGGTGCTACAGAAGAATGCTGAAGATTAGATGGGTAGATCACATAACTAATGAGGAAGTATTGAATAGGATTGGGGAGAAGAGAAGTTTGTGGCACAACTTGACCAGAAGAAGGGATCGGTTGGTAGGACATGTTCTGAGGCATCAAGAGATCACCAATTTAGTATTGGAGGGCAGCGTGGAGGGTAAAAATCGTAGAGGGAGACCAAGAGATGAATACACTAAGCAGATTCAGAAGGATGTAGGTTGCAGTAGGTACTGGGAGATGAAAAAGCTTGCACAGGATAGAGTAGGATGGAGAGCTGCATCAAACCAGTTTCAGGACTGAAGACCACAACAACAACAACAATACAAAGTCAGCAACTGGAAGCAGTTAATTCCATAAATTATCTGGGAGTAGGCATTAGGATTGATTTAAAATGGAATGACCATATAAAATTAATTGTCGGTAAAGCAGATGCCAGACTGAGATTCATTGTAACAATCCTAAGGAAATGCAGTCCGAAAACAAAGGAAGTTGGTTACAGAACACTTGTTCGCCCTCTGCTTGAATACTGCTCACCGGTGTGGGATCCGTACCAGATAGTGTTGATAGAAGATATAGAGAATATCCAACGGAGAGCAGCGCGCTTCGTTACAGGATCAATTAGTAACCGCGAAAGCGTTACGGATATGATAGATAAACTCGAGTGGGAGACTCTGCAAGAGGGACGCTCATTAGCTCGGTACGGGCTTTTGTTGAAGTTTCGAGAACATACCTTCACCGAGGAGTCAAGCAGTATATTGCTACTTCCTACGTATATCTCGCGAAGAGACCATGAGGATATAATCAGAGAGACTAGAGCCCACACAGAGGCATACCGACAATCTTTCTTTCCACGGATAATACGAGACTGGAATAGAAGGGAGAACCGATAGAGGTACTCGAGTTACCCTCCGCCACACACCGTCAGGTGGCTTGCGGAGTATGATTATAGATGTAGACGTAGATGTAAGTAATGCCACATGAACAAGGTATTTTGTAAACTGCAGCATTCCGCAATGACAAGTCGTCCATCACCGAGACCGAAAGTCTGCAATCTTAGATGGTGGACGGAAAATCACTTTTACTTGAAATTTACAGAGGATTCTTACTATTTAAAATGCAATGTTGCCCACAAAAATGAGAAAAGAGGAAGTCTTTGTCGGCGTGTTTTCGTCTTCATCCACTTCCTGATTCTTAATTTTAGCCGACAGTGCCCTGCTAATCTGCTGGGTGAATATCCATTCTTTCTAAACAACGTCTTTACGAGGACAAGCCCTATAGGTAAACCATCTAGATCCTAGACAGCGTGAGCTCTGCGTACGAGTGTTTTAAACACGCTCATAGTTTGCGACGGGTTGATGACAACTTGATACTTGCAAATACAAATCAGTATAAGTGGGCTTACGATAAACTGAATGCCCTAGAGAATCATCATTCTTTCCTCTAATCAAGACATCCAAGAAAGGCAGACTACCATCTCTCTTTATTTTCATGGTGAACCGAATGTTCTTATGAATGGAGTAGAGGTGAAGAACGTCAGTTTCTCTATGAAGCCAAATTATGAATGTATAGTCCACATACCTCCAAAATATGGTTAAAGGGAAGATGATTGGTGTTGGGTTGGGCTGATTTGGAGGGAGGAGACCAATCTGCTGCGTCACCGGTCTCATCGGTTTAGGGAAGGAAGTCGGCCTTGCCGTTTCAAAAGAACCATCTCTGCATTTGCCTAAACCATAGTGGTTGGACGCGGGATTGAGCCGTCGTCCTCCCGATTGAGAGTCCGCGTGCTAACCACTGCACCACTTCGCTCTGTGGCAGACGATTCAAGTACAGCTTTTCCCCCTATCGTTGTTTATAGCTGCAGTCGTCATTTACTTCGTACAACATCCACGAAAAGGAGGGAATTATTTGGTCCTCGAATACGTCAGTGTGTTCATTGTACGGAAGCGGGACCGGCTCATCCAGTTTCTCAGCGCCAGGGGCCACAGACGTCACGGAACGCAGGGTGCTCAGGAGGAGCCGAAGTTTGTGTGGCAGGGGCGCCTGCCGAGCGGCTTCTTTCCACTGTCCGTCCGTCTGTCAGTATTTGCATCGAAATTGTTCGGCGTCAGTCTGACTTCCCCTCCTGCCGCCAGCCAGATCGATAGCGTACAGACGGACTGGACCACAGGTCTCAGCATCGTTTCGGATCTCCTGGTATATTACGCCTCCTGCATTGTTATTTACAAAACGCCAGAGAAATTTAAGATCGCTCAGAGAGATACAGAAGTGATGGTTCGCGTTTGGTTCACGTTTGTGGTTCGCGCTTGTGGTAGTCCTATGTTGCAAGAGAATTAACTAAATTTTGCTAGACCGGTTCACGGAGTAAAAGGAAAAGGTCGGTAATCAAACGGCGATTGCCGAAACTAAGTAAGTCCGTTGGTTACAAATTATTAAAGACAGCAAAACACTATCGGAAGTTGCCAGACCGAGAAAATATTTATCCCAAAGAAACAAATTATTTTATAATCAATTAATTTTTGAAAGCAGTATTGCACCAAAACAACGAAATCTGTTCAAGTTTAGTGCCGCTAGGCTTAACAATAAGTACAAGGAATTAATTACGTGTCATATCGGAACAGAAGGAATTGATAAGAACGTGCTTTAATGCAGGCAGTTTACAATCAAGAGCTGACCTCTGTTAGCAAGTCTGCACACGCAATCCACCTGGCAAAATTTCACGCAGTAACTGGCCGTTCGTGGTAAAACATGAAGTAATAAAACATGTGAAAACAGACAACTTCAGATTACATACAGAACATGTAAACACTATCGGAAGTTGCCAGACCGAGAAAATATTTATCCCAAAGAAACAAATTATTTTATAATCAATTAATTTTTGAAAGCAGTATTGCACCAAAACAACGAAATCTGTTCAAGTTTAGTGCCGCTAGGCTTAACAATAAGTACAAGGAATTAATTACGTGTCATATCGGAACAGAAGGAATTGATAAGAACGTGCTTTAATGCAGGCAGTTTACAATCAAGAGCTGACCTCTGTTAGCAAGTCTGCACACGCAATCCACCTGGCAAAATTTCACGCAGTAACTGGCCGTTCGTGGTAAAACATGAAGTAATAAAACATGTGAAAACAGACAACTTCAGATTACATACAGAACATGTAAACCCGAAAAATTTCAGAGCTCTGAGTAAATATTTGTGAAAACACAGATAATATTTGTTGTATTTCTACAATAATATTTTACACAATCTTCTGAAGATGTTATCTAATCGCGTATTTAATCGAAAATTCTTTACCTTCTGAGAAATATTGTGATCGAATATTAAATGAAAATAGTGATGAGAACCATGTCCTTTTCTTAATAACACTGTCATTACCTTGATTAGATTGTTCACTAACTGACATGAAATAGCAATTTAAATGTTCTTTAGTTAACTTGGTGCAGCAAAAGTTCTGTCTCCTGTTAATATCGCGGAAAAGGAATATTGCCACTTTGTGTGTGTATTGTGTATTGAACCAGGGACCTAGAAACGACAGAGAGGCTTCATCCCGCCGTAGCATTCAGTGGTACACAGCTCCACAACAGGCCACAGCAGTCCACCCACCCCACCGCCGCCCCACGCCGAACCCAGGCTTATTGTGCCGTTCGTCACCCAGTGGCTAAAAATAGGCCGGACCTCATTGACAACGTCAGTATAGAAAGGGGACTAGAGATCATGAAGTCATTGTAGCAGCTATGGTTACAAAAATTAATAAATCACTCAAGAAGGTAGGAGAGTATTTCTGCTAGAAAGAGCAGATAAGAAGTTGTTAGCATCCCTCTTAGACAATCAACTGACATCACTTAGTTACGGTAGGATAGACATAGATAAATTATGAGTAAAATTTTAAGGAGACAGTAAACTGTGCTCTGAAGTATTATGTGTCTAGTAAGTGGATTATGGACGGAAGAGACCCATCAAGATTTAATAAAAACATTCGGAAACTGATGAGGCAGCAGAGGCTGTTGCACTGTCGGTTCAAAAGAGAACGCACAAATGACGTCAAGCGAAGGTTAGTAGAGATTCGTGCATCTTTGAAAAGATCTATGCGCGAAGCATCCAACCACTACCACCGACACACCTTAGCAAAAGATCTGACAGAGAACTCGAGAAAATTCTGGTCCTATGTAAAACCGCTAAAAGGCTTCCATCTAATCACTTGTTGACCAGTCTGGTGTGGCAGCGAAGACACCAAAACGAGAACCGAAGTTGTAAATTACGCTTCAAGAAATAGTTCCCACAGGAGAATCGTACAAACATACCGTCGTTTGACTGTCGAGCGGACTCCCGTGTGGACGACATAGTAATAAGCATGCCTGTCGTAGAAAAACAACTGAAGGAGTTGAAAACAAATAAGTCACCACGTGCGGATTATTACAAAACGCCGTAGCAGAAGAAAAGTGCGAATGATTTTCAAAACGTACTCTACGCGATTGGCCCCGTACTTAACTCACACGGCGCGAAGTCCCAAGCGACTGGAAAGAACGGACACACAAGATTACAGACTAGTATGGCTGACTTCGTCTTGCTGCAGAATTCTTGAAAATATTCGCAGTTCGAATACAAAAAAAAGAAAGAAATAAATAAATAAATATTGAGACCGAGAAGCTTATGTCTACGAATTAGCAGGGGGTTTAGAAAACATCGCTCGTACGAAACTCAACTTGCGCTTATCTCGTATAATATACTGCGAACTATAGATGAAAGGCAACAGGGAGATTCCATATTTCTAGGTTTCCGAGAAACGTTTGTCACGGTGCCCCATTGTAGGCTGTCAAAGAAGGTACGAGCATATGGAACTGGCTCACAAATATGTGAGTGGCTGGAAGATTTAGTAAGTTATTGAACCCAGTATATTGCCCTCGACGACGAACGTTCGTCGGACATAAGGGTATCATCAGGAGTGCTCCAGGGAAGTGTGATAGGGCCGCAGTTATTCTCTACATACATAAATGATTTGGCCGACAGGGTGGGCAGCAATCTGCGGTTGTTTAGTGACGATGCCTTGGTTTATGGTAAGGTGTCGGGTTACTGTAGGAGAATGCAAGATAACGTAGACAAAATGTCTAGTTGGTGTGGAGACTGGCAGCTTTCTCTAAATATAGAAAAACAAAAATGTAAGTTAATGCGGTTGAGTAGGAAAAACAAACCCGTAATGTTCGAATACCGCATTATTAGTGTCCTTCTTGGCCCAGTCACGTCGTGTAAATACCTGCGCATAACGCTGCAAAGCGATATAAAATCGATCGAGTATGTGTGGATCCCAGTAGGAAAGGCGAAAGGCCGATTCGGTTTATTGGGAGAACTGTAGGAATGTGTGGTTCATCTGCAAAGAAGAACACATGTACGACGCTAGTGAGACCTCTTCTTGAGTACTGCTCAAGGGATTGGCATCCGTAGCGGGCCGGATTAAAGGAAGACATCGAAACAATTCAGAGACGGGCTGGTAGACAGATTTCGAACAACACGTAAGTGTTACGGAAATTCTTCAGAAACTAAAATGGGAATCCCAGGAGGGAAGGCAACACTCTTTTCGAGGATAACTATTGTATATATACACGAGCTTTGTCAACTAAGCAACACATTCATTGAAATTAGCGTTAATGTGAACACATTGTTTTAAGCACTTACTTTGTTTGAGGTGTGTGTGTGTGTGTGTGTGTGTGTGTGTGTGAGTATGAGAGAGGGGGAGAGAGAGAGTGAGGGGGGGGGGGGGTGAGGGGAATATCAGCGTTGTTTGGCTTTGTTTGAGTTTGGATTTCCTGACAGTTCTTTGATAACAGAGAACATAATTCTAATTGCAGAGACGTGTGCACTCATTTATTATTCCCTTTTCTTCTGCTACAGTTTTTTGTAATAACAATCTTATTAGTAATAAGAACGTAATAATAACAATAATCATAATCATATGTAATCTATGCCAGCTCCGGTCATCATGAAGTACTGAAAACTAAAGCTGATGGCATTTTGTGGAAACTGAATTACAACATCAGACATACAGTTTGACAGCACATAACTCTAGAAAACATCAAATTTCAATTACCTCAACTGTAGCGACGTTGAGGGAAAGCAAACAAGTTCATCACGAATGTATGGTGTAGTCGTAATATTAAAAGGAATTTAAGAAGTATTTTAGTTTCTGTACTTAAATTTGGCAGTTCCAACGCCTCTCTAGGAGAACGAACTATGGATCATAAAGACAGGAGCAGAGAAGGAGTCCACAGTGTCAAAGAATCTGCAGTAAATGAATGTGAATACACTCTGAGGTGCCAAAGAAACTGGTATCGGCATTCGTATTTAAATGCAGAGATATGTAAACAAACAGAATACAGCGCTTTGGTAAGCAACACATATATGAGACAACAAGTGTCCGGCGCAATTGTTAAATCGGTTACTACTTCTACAATGACAGATTATCAAGCTTGAACGTGGTGTTACAGTCGGCGCACGAGCGATGGGACACAGCATCTCTGAGGTGGCGATGAAGTGGGGTTTTCTCGTACGACCATTTCATGAGCGTACCGTCAATATCAGGAATACGCTAAAACATCAAGTTTCCGACCTCACTGCGTCCGGATAAAGATCCTGCAATAAAGGGACCAACGACGGCTGAAGAGAATCGTTCAACGTGACAGAAATGCATATCTTCCGCATATCGCTGTAGATTTCAATGCTGAGCCATCAACAAGTGTCACTGTACGAACCGTTCAACGAAATATCATCGATATGAGCTATCGGATCCGAAGGCCCGCTCGTGTTCCCTTGATAACAGCGCGACACAGAGCTTTATGTCTCGCCTGGACCCGTCAGTTCCGACATTTCACTGTAGATGACTGGAAACATGTCCGGTCGGAGGAGTCTCGTTTCAGATTGTGTCTAGCGGATGAACGTTTACGGGTATGGAGACAACCTTATGAATCCATGGACCCTGCATGTCAGCAGGGGAGTGTTCAAGCTAGTGGAGGCTCTGTAATTGTGCGGGACGTGTGCAGTTGCAGTGATATGGGACGCCTGATACCTCTAGACACAATTCTGACAGGTGATATGTAAGCAAACGTCCTGTCCGATCACCTGCACCCATTCATGTCAATTGTACATTCTGACCGACGTGGGCAATTCCAGCAGGACAATGCGACACCCCGCATGTCCATAAATTACTACAGAGTGACTCCAGGAACATTCTTTCCAGTTTAAACACTTCCTCTGGCCACCTAACTACCCAGACATGAACATTATTGAGCATATCTGGGATGCCTTGCAAGGTGCTGTTCAGAAGAGATCTCCATTTCCCTGTACTCTTAAGGATTTGTGGACAGCCCTGCAGGATTCATAGTGTCAGTTCCGTTCAGCATTACTTCAGACATTAGTCGAGTCCATGCCACGTCGTGTTGCGGCACTTGTGCGTGCTCGCGGAGACCCTACACGATATTAGGAAGGTGTACCAATTTCTTTGGCTCTTCAGTGTACTTAAGGTTTTCAGTAATTGAAACATAGAAGAAAACAGTTGAAAACGATATAACCATGCCCATTGATTGAGCTGTACACATCAAACAAAGCAATTTAAACTATATCGACTGAAAGAAATGGACTGACACACGAAAAGAATAACGGCTAACCAACCGACAAATGGAATAGTGATGAAGATGCTACATAATTACATCAATTGTCCTTCATTTAGAACATCTAAAACGTGTTTCGGAAATCTGGCACGAAATTCGTAGGTTAGGATGAAATATTAGTTCTGAAAAACAAGGACGCACCAAATAGCTGAGGTGTATACCGATAGGATACGCCCTCGACAACTGCTTATATTTCGTCAGGTGATTACCTCGTCGTTTTCAAGGAAAAAATGAAACGAGAGATGGCTGTGGATGGCGATTTAATCACTCAGTGAGCAGTGATACGTCGACAAGGAAACCATTAACCAACAACTGACGAGAAAATAACCTCAACTCTACTTCCCTCTACAGACACGTGTACCTTCAGGGAACAGGCAGGCGATGTGGGTCATACTTTGATTGAATGTGTGAGCAGTTGCTCCATCTAGTTGGAATACTGCTTACAGCTTTTCTGCATCTGTTAACTGTGCGTAGAAAGAGTATGATCTCTAGATATCTACCTCTGTTTAACGTGTAACTGAAGTTATTGACCAATAATGCACATAACGCACACCAGACACCTATCATGTCTGAGTGGAGAGGTTCTTCATACAGAATTGTGCGACCAGTGTATGCGACCACTCCTACCCACTTGCAGCTATTGTCTACATTAGTCTTTTATGAAGATTTGAGAGGAGCGAAAATTACAATAAACTTTCTAGTTCACTTATCTTTTCACGTAAAATTGGCTCCAGTCATTCTTGTCTAGGAATCTGATTCCTGAAGCTGCAATTCTCACGTTTTAGGTCTTCATGGTTGAATTGATCTAAATAAATTTGGAGATTTTTGTTGCAGAATTTTTGTTGATAGGGTTAATATATTTTGTCGCATTTTAGTGTACCATACAGTATTTTGATTTTTCACGTTAACAAAGCCGAAATTACATTGTTCTCACAAAATATAAAAATACATCCGATCACATCAGAGGCGTGCTTACTACTACTCACTCAGCAGAAATAACAATATTTCAAAGGGTTTACAATTATTCTTCACAAATGAATTTCTATTAGATTGTGTTAAATTTTTACTTTTGATTATTAATTCATAAATAAATCAAGAAATAAACATAGTAACCAGGAGATTATTACGCAATTAATAATATAAACTTTAAGTGTGCCAATAGGTCTTAATTTCAAATGTTCCTAAAAAACGCTTAACGAAGAGAAATTTATGCATAAAAGAATATATATATATATATATATATATATATATATACCTGGAAGATAGCCAGTAGGTACTACCAGATATTTTACTTCCCATTTTGACTGTCTAAGTTCACTGCAATTTTTATTAGACAACAAAAGATGGCCTGCCTATTCGTTCCATTGTTCACCGGACTAAGAGTTGTCTTTGTTTTTCGGTAGTGTACCGTCAAGCAGTTTAATGAAACATTCATTCTGCGATCATTCTCCCAACTGTGGGACAGTTGCACACTGTATGAGAACACTGACGAACACACAAAACTTGTTTATGTCCCTTTATATGAGACATAGGAGAATAAGCACTTTTCGGTGCACAGGTTCACCACCCTTCTTCATATGAACCACCTTCGAAATTATTCTCTATCCAAAACTTCCTCATATCGATTCTTTTTAAACACGTCACGTCTCACTCTCTCACTCTCCGCACTGAGGGCGTGTCCGTCTCAACGATACTTTTCTATACGTATTTTAAAAATTACTGAAGGCAAAGAGTTGCTCTGGAAGTAAACCGCTGTGATGCTTCACGTCTCTCTCTCTTTCTCTGTCTCTCTCTCTCTGGCTGCTAATGAAACTCGATGCATTTTCTTTAAACACCCCCGTAACAATGCGAGACTCGTGACTCAGTGGTGTATTTGCTGAGCCCGACGTTCTTTCTAATTTGATTTCGGCAATTCAAGTGCAGTTTGCAATAGAAAAGAGCCACTCAGCACTCCACCGTCGACGCTGCGTGAAACACGAGAAATAAAAAGTTTCTCTCGACGATTCCAATTAATCAGACAACTACTTCTTTCGTCGAGGATTCCTCTTATACAATTACGATCGTAGTAGAGGCGCACTTCTGGCTTCAATTAAGGGCTAGTTAAAGCAGTGTCAGTACTCAGGAATGCGAAATGCAGACATTCCGGAAGGAGGCAATCTACTGGCCGATCATTAAAGTAGCCAATTTTTTTCTTTTTTTGCATGGGTCTAGGTAAAAGCTCGTCTTTCGTGAACTAAATCTATTAATTTTTTATTTGGATTAAATGTATTATCGACATGTCATTCAACAATGAAAGCCTCCATGAGGCTACAGACAATGTACTAGCCTGTAAGCTTCAGTGACGGAAGTCTGAGAAGCGGAAATTTGGATGACATGTGAGCATTTCAAACGAATTCGAGACAAACGAGTAGGCGAGACATAAATTCAAATATAGCTTGTCTTCCAACATTATTTGTAAGAAAAACAGTTCTCAAATCTTGTAGCTACTTTATAAAGCAATACGTCAGTAGTGCTTTGACATTAAGGGAATGGTATTTAGGACCCAATGTTTAGAAGACTTGGCGCCCGTTACATTCAGTAACCATATACAAACTATAAAAGTAAGTTTTTTAATGCCAAATAAAAGTTGTGTTTAGTTCTCTGGGATACACGACGAAGGAAAGAGCACAAAACTCCAACCTGTCCTGCGATGAGCTCGTTCGAGTACCTTGAATACTGCAGCCAATACCAGTGGACAATACTTTCCGCTGGGAGCCACTTCCACTGCTTTCCTGAACTCAGTTGCTTCTCCTGGAAGTAACCCGAGCGGGTGATACTAGTATTTAATATTCCACTGCATGTTGTGCTAAAATACAGGAGCGGCTAAAGACCCATGGGAAGGAAGATAATTAGCTGTATTGTCTATGCTTAAGACGCAGAACGAAAGGGAAAACAAATTAAATCCATTGAATCAAAAGCGCTTTAAACTGTACTAGACAATGGCATTGAAAGTTGGTGTTAGCAGACTGGAACTTTACTGAAAAGGAAGCTTACCGACTAGAAGAAAGGGAGCGAAGTCTTCAAGACTGTAAGTAGGCACCTTACCCCACGTTTAAAGTAGCCAGATGGTTATTTTAAAAGCGGAATTGGAAAGTGATTTCCGAACATGGGAGAATTTTTGGCTCTTACAACAAGTTTTTTTACTCCCAGCACTTAACGAACACAGCATACAGAAAAAACGAGTGATATCTGTGGATGTAAGTAGCAACAACGAACAACAAAGCATAAACAAAATTAGTAGTAAGGCAAACACCGAATAACACACAATACACATCTCTAATTTGGAACCCTTAGCGTCATGATAATTTTCACCACTGTGATTTTCACTATGTGCACTTGCCACTATAACATCACAAGGTTTTATTACGTTTGTTTCTTTTTTCTTCCATTGCAGAATCTGCCTACACACTGTGAGAACAGTAAAAATTTCCATTTAAAGTTATCTCTGAGGTATTAAATTGAAAAAACGAAACACTCACTCTTTGTCAACATATAGAAAATACATCGGTATGAGCTTCTATTTGCAACGATGATCTAGTTGACTACTTAGTATGTTAACGGGTATTTTGAAGAGGCTAACAGTTGCAAAGTAATTTTTGAAGGTGGTGCTCCACAGCTCGTTCAAAAGCTCAGATTTCAGAACCGTCAAGAGCTGCTGATAAATAAATCGTTATTAGTTAACAATTTCGACCACTTGATGATCTTCTGGTCTCGTAAAACAATATACGGAAGCCTGTACGACAACCTTCTTACCGTGGTTTCAGATAAAATTGTGTACTCTCAAAACAACGGAATGGAATTCGTTCATGACAATCGACGAAAATTAATTATCTCGATCACTAGATTTTACCGTTGACTGTATAAGAAATTTCTGAACATTTTCAAATTAAAAGACAAGTGAGACCAGGTGATGAAGTCACTATATTATTTTTAAATGCGTCATAGAAAAATTAATCCAGGTATGTCAGAAACTGAAATCAGAGCTCAAAATTGAGCAATCAGACAAATTAGGAAGAAGTAATATTAGGATAAACTGCTTCGCTTTCGCAGACGGCTGGCAATTCTACGTCAGGTCATTCAAAGAGTAGAGGTAAAGATGGATTAATGGGCCCCCACTTTGTTTTTTTTTTAATATAACGCCTTTATTTTTAGTACAATCACATGAAATTAACATAAAACATTTCTCTAGTATGTCCTGCAATAGTTACGACATGTTTTGGTTCAACTTTTTAATATTTAAAACCAAATTTTATTTTTTTCCTGTTAGTATGCATTTTGTTGCGTCAAGAATTTGTGCTGGTAATATGGGCCCCAAGGTAGTTTGAAATAAAAAGAAACAAAAATTTGAAAAAAATAATTTTATTTAATTTTTGTTTATAATGAAAGAAAAATTCACTCTGAACATTGTTAATTAGTCTACTGGTGGGACGATTTTCACAGCCTACGCCTAGTCTATTTACAATAGTCACACACATAAGCATCTTGTTCGCATCCAGCGCAGTCGTTGTGAGCACACATCTCACAGGCTATACACTGGACCCAAAGTTCACCTTTTGTGTCCTTTGAAAAAACTCCTTCGCAAAATAGACATACAGCGTCGTCAACATCAGGGACAGAAACACCAACTTCAAGGTCTGGGAGGGATTCTCCCGAATCAAAACCTATATTTGCCTCTTCACCCTCTTCATCTGATTCATGTTCATACACTAACTTATTTCTCCTACTTGTTCTAGAATTTGGTTGTTTTTCATTGCCGCCGTTCTTCATTGTACTGCTCTTTTCTTTTCCGCTTGTTTCTTCTTAGTTTTCTTATTTTTCTTTTCTTCTGCCTCTTCTAGGGCACGTTTATAAGGAGAAGAAGTTACAACAGCACAAGTAATGGGTTTAGGCCCTTTGTTTGTCAATTTTCTTTTTGGTCTTTGTATCGGCAATATGTCTTGGGGAGAAACATGACCAAAACGTTGTTGGGAAGAGCATCCTGAGGGCCCAGGTTCTGCCAAGTCTCTTGCAGATGTTGTAGTTAATGTCGATGATGTGCCAGGATGAATGCATTGAGCTGACTGACTTGAAGGCTTGTCCTTAGGAGTTCGCCCTTTACTGGCTTTCAGAGCATCAGACTTTGAACGTCAATATCTTCAGAGAGAGCAAAATCAATATCATTAAACAATTTGCGATTTATAGGAAAAATTCCTGTGACTCTGAACCCTGAAATGGCTATTTCAGCTGTTTTAAATTTCAGGAATGCATTCCCAAGTAGCTCAATAATATCGTGTGGTCCTAGAGGCCTATTGTTGCGCAGCATCCATTGCCGTATGTAGTCACTATAATGATTCTTAAGGGATCCCATGAAGCTCCTATCTAGTGGTTGCAGCTTATGTGTAGTGTGCGGAGGCAAGCTAACTATTGTGACGTGGTGTTCACGAGCTATCACAATTACGTCAATATTCTTTGTGTGGGTATGGCGGCCATCTAAAATAAGCAAAATAGGATCATCTTTTGATGGTTTTGTTTTAGATATAAAATTGATTAACCAATCAGTGAAAAGGTTGCTCTGAATCCAACCAGAGGGATGACACCTTCCTATAGAGCCAGGCGGAGCCCCTTTCATCAGTGTATTCGTCATATTTTTCCTGGGGAAAATTAGCATTTGTGGGATGAAAGTACCAGACGCGCTCATGCAGAACACACACGCTACAAGTGATCCTCTTTGAGCTGTAGATAATGCACCAACTTTCCTTTTTCCCCTCTGGCCGAGGGACGAGGGATTTCATTTCTTTTGCAAAACTGGTAGGCCATACGCCTGACGTCATTTCTGGCAAGGTCGTAGAATTTGGATTCCATAATGAAAAGATATTTAACCAGTTCGTCCTGAAGTCCCTGAGGTAAAACTGGTGGACGGCCCAATTTAATATTAACTATTTCTTCGACCGGTTTATCGATTCGCGAAAGCCTTTGGAGCGTAGAACGAGGGACAGAGTACACTTTAACAGCTTCTTTCAACCCCATTTTTTCTCTTTAATGCTTCGTCCCTCGATTGCCGTTTCGATTTTTTGGGGGTGCAAGATGCCTTCGAGGCATCTGAAACATAAAGAGTAGCAATATTTGTATATGGTCACATAGAATCTGATTGATTTTACGGGGCCCATAATACCAGCAGCAAAAGGGGCCCATATATCCACCCTCTCCATCTTGGGAAAAACGATTTTGCCTACTGTTAGTTTGGTTCGCAACCGACGTTAATTAGTGTAAAACGGCATCCCAACAACAAGCCAAATACGAACCTTACCTTAGTTTTGCTAATAACATGTCAGAAATTTGAGTTTTATTCAAGTAAACACTAACCTTTCAAATTTTTGATGACAGCGAAAAAATTCACGGCACAACTACCCACAAACCATGACAGCTAACACGTCTGCGTCCTCTACAGTGGAGTTTGGCAACTAGTTCTAGTAGTTCATGTGCTCTCCACTAGAATTCGTGGCCTGTACTTCCAAATATGTAGGGGACCCATAATACCAGCAGAGGCCCATTTTTCCACCAACTATAACCTAGCACCCGCAATTCCAAAATCTAAATGTGTGACAATCGAGGGAGATTTCCAGTTCAAATATTTAGGTGAAACTAGTCAAGAAACTGGCCTGGAAAAATTGGTTACGAAATTCGGAATCACAAGAACAATAAAAAAATGCTTCTCTAAATACACCAGACAGAGACTGCAACACACCCTTCAAACCAGACTGTCTGTGTGGTGTTGAGACACTCATTTTAAACAGAAAGAGAACACTGAAGGAAACCAAGAGACAAAACATGAACTAATCAGTAAAATTTTAGGCCCAAATCGTACTGCAGAAAGAACGTAAAGGCTAAGAGGAAATAACGAAATTTAAAAGTGTGCCTACATGTATTCGGATATGAAAAAAAGAGCAAGCTCACCTTCCATGGACCTATTAAAAGAATGGAATCTTTTAACTGGGTAGGTTGTGGCATACAACGAAACTCGTAGTAAAGCAAAAATTCAAACAAGAAAATGGATCGGTGCAGGATAAGAATACTGGAAAGAAGCATGGATAACACAACTTGATGAACAAGACAGGAAAATATTTAAGCAGAAAATGAACTACTCGACAGTTGGCCTGGCAGAAGAATGCAACAGGACCGGAAAAGGTCGGTCTGACGAGCGGAAGGAAGTCCAATCTGAGTGAATGGAAGGAATAAGGAAACAGAGGAAATCCAAAGCAAAGTGTTGAAAATTCCATTGTTGAGACTCACGTGGTCAAATGAGAATGATAATAATAATAATAATAATAATTTTTACCGTTGGCGGCAGTGGTGTAGGGTGGGTATTATTCTATTTGACGCCACAGCAAGAATTTTTTGTCGTTTAGTGTGTTGTAAGTGATTTTATGATATCTGAAGATGAGGAGGCCGTCGATACCAGCAGTTAACAAAGATCCATTTAAAAACTTGAATACACGGTATTAATGTTCCACAATAACAATTATTTGACAGTTCGCTATGAACCAACTTTCGACTTCCTCAGCCATCGTCAGATAACTTAATACTAGACAAACAGTCCACACAACTTTAGCGTGGGTTCACAGCCGTAAAAAGATTGTTTTTCAAAGAAATGTGACATTTTACAACTATATCGATACAAAAACACACGTATAATGCAGTTCACAAAGAGGATCCGATTAAAAAAATTTATATCACAGTATATTCAAAGATTAGTAGTATATGAATGTAAAAGCCAGATATGTTGTACAAGTGAGCAATGACACAGACTATGTTATATGGACAAACTGGTGACTGTGATGAACGAGGCTGAAGGTCGATAAGGGCAGAAGGGAAAAATGAGTCTATGGAATGTGGGTGCGGAACAGTTATAACAAGCATATTATTTAGTGGTTAGAAAAGTATTACCTGGCTGCTACTTTAGTAAAGGATTCCTTGATTGCTGTCTATTAATGGCCAGAACTTCTAATAACGTTAGTTTTCTACCTTTTATTCCTGTATGGAGAACTTCACATTTAATATCGTATAAATGGCACTCATTCAGAGCATGTTTAACAAAGGTGCAATCTTTCTTTTCCATATTCTCCGTAAAGGAACCAAAGGCGGAAAACAAACATTATTAGAAATTCTGCTCATTAGTAAACACCAATAAAAGATTCTTGACATGGTCCTTAATGACTAAACACAGCTCCATTACTCACTTTCACTAAAGAGGCAGCAGGCAGTTAATATTTCCTTCACCATTAGATAATATGCTTGATATAACTGTTCCATACCCTCATTCCATAGAGATTTTTCTCACTTCTGCTCTGCACCCTTTTTCTGGATATTTATTACATTTATCAGATTTCCTTATAACATAGTACTACATGCCGTTACTCACTTGTACAACATATTTGGCTTATACATTCACATACTAGTAATCTCTGAATATTCATGATTTATTTGTTCACAGCCTCTTTGGGAATTATATTACGATTGTGTCTTTGTCTCGATATAGTCGCAAGATGACGTAACGTTAGCGACAGCCTCGGACGGTGCACAAGTCCCGCCCAATCACCCCCTCCACACCAATCCATATCCTACGCTCTGCCTATGGTGTGCCGCATGTTCCAACGTCAAAGTTGTTCGTATCACAGTTATGCCAGTCATAACAAGGGAGAAAATCAGTATCTTCTGGTAAACCTTGCGGGATGTAAGGTCGTGGTCCATGAAACTCTTTCATGGACCACGACCTTACATCCCGCAAGGTTTACCAGAAGATATGTCATCCGGTCGTGAAAGCCTTCATACTATGATCAGAAAATCAGTAGTTAGTACGAAATACAGTTTTTCCGGTACAATTGCGAAAAGAATTAGAAATATGTTCATTGAATATGCGAGTTGAAAAATCATCAATAAGAGAGAAAAATAAAAATGGTATACACACTATCTTTTTTATTTCATGAGCTTTCATCTGCACTATATTAAAAAATCTGATATTTGTTAACTGCAGTGAGCGCAAATTTCCGTCACCTCGCGTAGTGTAAGAAATTCTGTTGGGAAATATTAATTGGTAGTATCGCCAAGGATGCTGTCCATTATCTCGATTGTCTAAAGTCAATGTTGTGCATAAACAAGGCAAAGTCGATGTTTTGGTTTGTTTCTGATTATCTCATTAAGACTAAAGAATATAAGAGTGGGATAATGTAGAAATGCGTAATGCAAGCAGTCAGATATTTATACAGTGACATTCTTCATTAATATATCCCTGTGTAATGGGTGAATTTTTACTTGTGAACTCTCACGACTGCTTGCTTATAGCAGACACGAAATTACTTTGAGTTCTTCTTCAGTGTTTGAGAGCTTTAGAGCTGACTATTGTTCAACACATGTACATAATTTCGTCAGTGTCATTCCAACGCATCTTATCGTACTTTAATGCCTGTTAGATATCAGTTTTGACAGCAGTTGGCCACAACAGTCAAGATTAGGTACCTTGTGTATGATAATTTTATTGAGAGTGCATATCTATGTTTCATTTTGACAGTATTACACAAACTGCTAAGAAGTACTAACAGTACAACACTGCTAGTATGAACAACCGCGGTAAAACAAAAAACGACGAACAAAAACACGACAGGGACGAGGACTACCAAAGATCACATTGATGCGCTCTTGGTTGGTGTGGCAGGGGGTAGGTGTGGAGGGGGGTAAATGGGCGGGGCTTGTGCAAATGTCCGGGGCTGTCGCTAACGTTTCCTGCAAGATGTCACACATCTTTTAAAAACAATCTTTGTATAGCTATAGCCTCAACTGACCTAGGACTAATATCATACAAGCTAAATGAACTAATCAAAACTATGCACATCGAACTGGCCTTTCGTACTAATAACATTCTCGTAACAAAACTGCCTTTAGGCAAGATCACAATGTCAGACATACCAATTCGGGAATATAACAACGTCACAGAAGAATGTTGAAGATTAGGTGGGTAGATCACGTAACTAATGAGGAGGTATTGAATAGGTTTGGGGAGAAGAGAAGTTTGTGGGACTAGAAGAAGGGATCGGTTGGTAGGACATGTTCTGAGGCATCAAGGGATCACAAATTTAGCATTGGAGGGCAGCGTGGAGGGTAAAAATCGTAGAGGGAGAGTAAGAGATGGATACACTAAGCAGATTCAGAAGGATGTAGTTTGCAGTAGGTACTGGGAGATGAAGCAGCTTGCACAGGATACAGAAGCATGGAGAGCTGCATCAAACCAGTCTCAGGACTGAAGACCACAACAACAACAACAACAACAACAACAACGTCACATGCGACAACAGCAATAATCTGTATAGTAACCAAACAGGAAGAGTCAGATTCAAAGAAACAGTGACATTAATCAGTGCAGCTTCTGAAACTTCCTGGCAGATTAATACTGTGTGCCCGACCGAGACTCGAACTCGGGACCTCATTCTGGAAACATCCCCCCGGCTGTGGCTAAGCCATGTCTCTGCAATATCCTTTCTTTCAGGAGTGCTAGTTCTGCAAGGTTCGCAGGAGAGCTTCTGTAAAGTTTGGAAGGTAGGAGACGAGATACTGGCAGAAGTAAAGCTGTGAGACCGGGCGTGATTCGTGCTTCGGTAGCTCAGATGGTAGGGCACTTGCCCGTGAAAGGCAAAGGTCCCGAGTTCGAGTCTCGGTCGGGCACACAGTTTTAATCTGCCAGGAAGTTTCATATCAGCGCACACTCCGCTGCAGAGTGAAAATCTCATTCTGGAGTGCAGCTTCTTTTTACATCCAGATGTCAACACCACATAGCTGAGAAAATCGAAATTACATTATAGGCATTACACAGAATACCGAAAGAACTCACTATGAAACTATTTGAAGAACTGGAGATATATACACGACTTGAAAAATAAATATTATTTGGAAAATTTTATTGACATACTGGTATACAAAAAGGGATAGTACATATCGATAACAAAACAAACTCAGACCAAAGATATAAGTCACAGCAAAATCCAATCAGTGAAATATAACGTTATCGTTGCTTAGCTATTTATACTTTGTAAACATAGAGCATCATAGGAAACGAACTGTCAAATAAATGTCAAATGTTCGCAGCTCGTGGTCGTGCGGTAGCGTTCTCGCTTCCCACGCCCGGGTTCCCGGGTTCGATTCCCGGCGGGGTCAGGGATTTTCTCTGCCTCGTGATGACTGGGTGTTGTGTGATGTCCTTAGGTTAGTTAGGTTTAAGTAGTTCTAAGTTCAAGGAGACTGATGACCATAGCTGTTAAGTCCCATAGTGCTCAGAACCACCATAAATGTCAAAACGTACTTTACGGTAAACGAATTGTCAAATAAGTGTCGAAAGTATTCCATACGTTTACAATTACTATCAGTCACGTAATCACAGGGACAAACACCAATGTTGAATTCGCAAATTACTTGAGAATGGTAGTAGAGCCGAAATAGCTGTCGTAAACAATATTAAACTTATTGTAGCTAATCTGGACCTTTCCTTTTCAAAATGACATATTGTGATGGGTAGTATGCTGCGGGCACAAACGGACGAAAAGAAAGTGTATGATCCTCCAAGAACCGACAGAATATTCCATAAATAAATATATCTTTATAGACAAGTCTTGGCGATTGTGCAATATGGCGTTTATGGCTAACAACTGTGGCCGAAATATACAGCTCTACAAGTGGGCAGTAAAATATGATGACGCAGGCATCTCCACAAATTATATATGAGGTAAGAGGTAAAAATAAAGAAACGTTGTTTGCAAACGTGTATGGAATTCGATTATATCAGAGATGGGAATAAAAGGACCATCCTTATGAAACTAAAAATATATATCTATACTCTGAATTAAACGATTAGATTAGATTTACTTTCATTCTAATTGATCCGTAGTGAGGAGGTCCTCCAGGATGTAGACCATGCCAGAAAAACAATAATAAATGACAAATACTTACAACTGAAACAAATAAGCTAATGTACCTTCCACAGGTCCCAAGTGGAATGATCGTCAATTTCTTTAATGAACACTATATGAAAGAATCATTTTACAAACACTCATTTACTACGATCGCATTAATGCACTGAAGTTAAAATAAAAAAAATCGTTTTTTTTTAATTTTAAAAGGATTAAACTTAGAACTGCAACAATACTTATTTACAATGAACACATTACTGCACTGAAATGGTGCAGAAGTTAGATTCAAAAATTCAAATGGTTCTAAGCTCGATGGGACGTAACATCTGAGGTCATCATTCCCCTAGACTTAGAACTACTTAAGCCTAACTAACCTAAGGACATCACACACATCCATGCCCGAGGCAGGATTCAAACCTGCGACCGTAGCAGCCGCGTGGTTCCAGACTGAAGCGCCTAGAACCGCTCAACCACAGCGGTCGACGAAGTTAGATTGTGGTTATACACACACACACACACACACACACACACACACACACACACACACACACACACTTATTTACAATGAACACATTGTTGTTGTTGTTGTAGTTGTGGTCTTCAGTCCTGAGACTGGTTTGATGCAGCTGTCCATGCTACTCTATCCTGTGCAAGCTTCTTCATCTCCCAGTACCTACTGCAACCTATATTCCTCCGCATCTAATACACTGAAATAGTGCAGAAGTTAGATTCTACTTATACAACAAAATAATAACCAAAATAAAAATCATCTGCTGGAGAACGCATATCATTTCACGTATGTGATGTCAAAATCTGCTGCTGAGTAATATTCAGTACAGAATTGCTCCACATCATGCACTGTAACACGCTAGGATCTTCCTTGGCATGCTGACCACAAGGTGGTTGAGACACTGCTGCCTAAGTTTGTCAGCCGCGCGGGATTAGCCGAAAGGTGTAAGGCGCTACAGTCATGGACTGTGCGCTTGGTCCCGGTGGAGGTCCGAGTCCTCCCTCGGGCATTGGTGGGTGTGTTTGTTCTTAGGATAATTTAGGTTAAGTAGTGTGCAAACTTAGGGACTGATGACCTTGGCAGTTAAGTCCCATAAGATTTCACACAATCAGGTCGATGTTACAAATACCACAAGTTATTCAATTCTATTGATTCCCGCATCTTGTAGGTAGAAGTTCATGAGATGAATGTGGTGTACTCGCACAATGTCTTACTGGACAATATTTTCAAAGTGATACGTTCGTATCGATACATGTTTGGGTAAGCTAGTGACGGTGCTTTACTTGGAGTTTCTTCGGCAAGCCGCGAGAGCAAGCCTCTTTCGGACGGGTGGTCTTAAAATGGCGCGCAAGCACGAAAGTGATTTGTGGGGCATGGCCGGACAGTGGCGGCCAGTTCGCTAGCAGCTGGAATAAGCGATAGTTGCCTCGTACAATGAAGAGTGTGGATTTGGATGGGCAGTGGGTTTTCCACTTTAGACGTCGCTACGTGATGCGTATCACAGCCAAAGTAATTACTTCCTCCGTGGCATCTCCGTTGCTGGGGTGGAACTTTGAAGTGGACGAATCTAGGTTGTTTCGCCACGAAGGTACTGCTTGGAGAGCGTGTATCCGTTATCACCATCACAAAACGAGTTAATGCTGAGCTCCTGTCTACTGTATTGGGTAATAACTGAGTTGTGCCAAAGGTGGGTGACTTCAGTAGCTGTCAGATCTGTTCCACTATTACATCATTGACGTGTAACTTTATTCAAAATTGTAAGGGACTGTCAGCGGTAACTAGCGTGTGCTTTGGGTGATTTATGTATCTGAAAATACTGCACACCAAGCGGTATTTTGCCATAAATGCCATCCGCTTTTAGGGGAGACTGTATATGCTACGTTGCCAATATTAAATGATCAAACTTCGTGATCCATTATCATGGAAATTTTTTGAGACACCAATTTCCAGTTTTCCTTAATTAATGAATATATTTTGTACATATATTTAACTAGAATTGTCAATGATAAAACCCTACATTTGCAAAAATTGTTTACTTCTAAAAGGAAAAAAACTGCCTGGTTTCGGGACATATGTCCAATCTTAAGGTGCATATTAAAATGTGAGTCCAAAGGATAGATAACTAAGGTTAAAACAGATTAAAATATGTTAAAATATGCATCCTTGTGGACTCACATTTCAATATCCATATGAAGATGGGACATCTGTCCTGCAACTGGATACTGCTTCCCTATTTAGAAATAGTAATTATTACATCTGTAGGGTATTTCATCACTGACACTGAATAACAGTTGTGGGTGTGGTAATGGTTCTTTATTTACGTGACCACTACGGCACTCCAACCCCAGTTCTCGATATCAGTAATATCGTACTACTTTTCTGCGAAGTAACAGACATATTTTTGTGACAATATTCACATTTGGTTTTATTAATGTATAGGTACTCCGATGCATCGATATATTACAGTGATATGGTTCTTGTTTGTATTCATTTCTGTGAGACTGTGATAATCTTTGACATACTTGTAACCGTTGTGGCACGAATGCGCACAGAGCAGTCTTTGTTTCACTTTGCAGAAGTTAAGTTGTTATTTCGCTTTATAAGAGAACAGTCAAGTCTTGTGTTTGATTAAAGCGGAAAGTAAATATATGAAGATTGATACAAAACTGTATTCTTCATGATGTGACAATTAAGAAGAAGTATATGTGAATTTACAAGAAGTTTACTAAAAATGTGGATCGTGAACACCAAGTCAAAAATTATTTCTACCATACCATTGTTCTGATCTGGGGTTGTTTGATCATTAAGAATTTCCTGAAAAACGCATTTGTTAGGTCTTCAAATAATGCTAAAATACAGATCTGGACCTTCTAGCAGTCAAAGTGGAATCACCCTAGAATCAACAAGATGAGCCATAACAACTTCGACGAAATCTACGTGGGAATTCATTCAAGATAAGTGCCAAAATTAATGACTTTTTCTACAGTGACTTCATTATTTCCATTCTGACGACACCATCCACAGTCAATAACTTTGTTGTTGCCCGATAAAGCGAACATATGTTGCGTGAGCAACATTATTAATCTGATTTCTAACTTACTTAGCAAGTGGTGGTATTGTTAGAGTGTCCAGTGAAGAGGAACGAATGTCAATTGGAATTATTGTAAAAATCTCTTTCTCCAATTTTTAATTTTTGTGGCGGAATTCTGTAAATAAATGCATGTAAAAACTAAACATTATTATTCCCTTTCCATAAGTGTTGAATCTTGTTACTATTTGAAAATTTCATGTTACTGCCTTCAGTACTTTTGAGGTAATTTTTCATTTATAGAAAGAAAAGATATTGGTATTCAGAACTTTTTAAGCGCCAGCTTTAATATAGACTGATGGTTCTGACTCTTTCTTGAACCAGAATCGTCCCGGCCGTTTATCTGTGACCTCTTCAGTGGCACAGTCTCCCGATGCGTGCCTTCGCTTTTTCTTTATTGCTTCCTTTGTCATTTGCTGAGCAGCAAACTCTCCTTGTCCTACAGGAAGCACCTCAAGTTCTCGCAGACCTCTAACTTTGTTCTGTCCTAATCTCACTCCTACCTCCTCCATCACCGTCAGTCTTTTATAGTTTCCGTCGTTAAAAGTTAGTACAGCATCAGACACTGCTAACTTTAGAGTTATGTTGCCAACAAAAACGTTTTTAGCCACAAGGCACCATAGAGCATTACTGAATACTTCATTCGCATTCTGGGTCTTTCCATGAAAACATTCCTTTATTATCTCTGGATTTAATAAATCTTTGAATATGCTTGAGTGTCACCATTACTGACAAAGGTTACCAGAAAATTTAGGTTGCCTATACTAAACAGCAAGCACTAGGGGACGTCAATTCAGACATATCATCTCGTTATTTACACTTCCTCTGCTGTTTACGTACGTGTTTTTTACAACTACAGATGCAAATTCGGACCTGACATATCTGTTTCCCTAAATTCATGTTTCTTAAATATACTTTCATGCTGGGTGTTTTTATATAAGTGTAAATGAGCAGTCATTGCAGGTACACAACAGAAATCTCATACAACCTACTGCCACAAACAAAGGATTGAGTTGTTTATTTGCAATGCCAACTTCCGAGATGTATCAGTGGCATCAAAACAAGATAATTCACAGGTATCTAGACTACATGGTTCCCAACATACGAATATTCAGCTCTAGCAGTGTACAGGAGATACTGACAACTGTGTGTCGCATGTAAAATTGAAAAATATTGCAGAAGGTCTTAAAACTGCCTGTTTTTAGTACATGATGTATCAAAATGGTCAGCAGAGTTTAAAGCACTTTATCGAACAGAAAACGTCAAATTTCATCTAATTTGACGTACAATCTCCCATAATACCGCCTGAGTTGGCACTCGCTTCAGTGTGTGCTGTGTGGCCAGAGGAGCTATGAAATAGCAGATTATTACTTGCAAAATTAATTCACTCAGTTAAGCGATGGAAAACATGTAAAGGTGATTCTTTATCTCAAAAATCTGTAATGGTTTTCAAGGCACTGGTATGTGTTGTTGTAACATTGTAGTTTTTCTGTTTTAGAACTCTGAAACTTAAGCGTTTTCATTACGCCTGCGTAAAAATTAGCGGGATGTCCTGTTGGGAGCGATGTTGAATATAAAAACAAGCTTCTGGGCAAGGTTTCCAAGGCGAGGTCTTGGCATTCATCGTCAGTTACTGTCTGAGGATGTTGGTATAAACCAAGCACTGTAACTTAACCTTTGTCAGAGGAATCCTGCGACAATGAAGTTTGCCTTCGAGGCTTATAAATTTGAATAATTATTGGCTCATTTAACATAAATTTTTTGTATTAATGCTCAAGGGCGCCTTTCAACTATTTTGATATTGAACTAGTGACGCATTTTAATTTTGAAGTTCACAGTGTTTTTTTTTTAAATTCAGGTCTTAGCACCTTTTAATTAATTTTAGCTATTCATAGACATGCAGTTATTACAGAGAGTCTTTTAATTAGTACTTTGTGAGTTCCTATGACTGTAGTAAGAGTGTTTGACTTAAAACATTAAATGCGTCCAAGTTACAAGCGTGTGCCTTGTGTAAATTATTTTGTGAAGCAACTAGTTTGTCAGTTTTGCTTCTGAGACAGCGCTCACTCGTTTACCAGTCCCGGATCCCCGCATCCTGTAGGGTTTCAGAAAAATGCTGTCACGATACTGCACAACCGACAAATTATTCTCGACTGCGATTGACAGGCGTCCGACATCCGTGCGTGATATCTGCCCGAAATATGACTGAACCACCGCGACTGTGACACCGTGGGACAGCGTGACTGAGATGTGCGTTGCTACTTGGCTCCCTCCACACTGTTCTACAACGATCTTCAGCCTTTAGGCAAAAGCGGCTCTCGTCGGTCTCATCGGTGAAGAGAACCAGACAAAGGCTACATCCCGAGTATTCCCTTTCACAAGTCTTTCGTGCCCCAGTGTGTTTCAGTATTTTTACTGTTGCTATAACGGATGCCTACAGAGCAAATCATCAGTGGTGTGGCAGATTGAGTCGTCAGTTATAGTCATTGCTCCTAGAAGAGGGCAGATTCGAATACAGCTCCTACTTTTGTTCACACTCTAAGAGTGACATTGTGACTAACGTTGGGTCTTGCCCACTCGTCGCTAATAGGGTGCCTACGGGATGCAGCGTTCTCGGAATGCTATACAACAATTCAAACAAATAACATTAGTAGTTTTATTTCTAGAAAACAATTGACAATTCTTAACTTTACTATGGTAAATGTCGCTAGCGAGAGGCGACATGAAAACAGAACAGTTCTTGCTATGCATAGAGCCCTCGGAAACACTTGATACGAATAACGACAGTCTGATAGCGTAGCACTAATCACGTTGCAGACTAACACCTTCAGCTGTTAAAGTGAAGAATATTGTTCATCTACACGACCATCTACGGATCTACACGACCATCTACGGATATCGTCATAACTGTTCACACTGCCGCAGACTGAATGAGTCATCCTGGAATGTACGTGGATCATTCCATGCCCGAACTTGTGATTTTCGTTTCTTCATCCTCCCAGCACTGACATAATTATCCTTATTCGAAGAAGAAAGTAGATTTGGGTTCTTAGGTCCTACCGACGTCGATGTTATTAGAGTCGAAATACAAGCGCACATTTGGGAAGAGCAGAATCTCACAGAGTGGAGTAGAACTACCTTCAGTTATGACTCCTGCTGAGCCCCAGTGACCAGTGAAGACGTATCTGGAGACGCCTGAGAAAGCGGTGGGGTTCCAGTCAATCACCGCCATACGGCCCAAGGACAGGAGTGCTGGTGTGGGGTACGGTTTGTTTTCAAAGCAGGACCCCTTTGGTTGTTGCCCGCGGTACCCTTACAGCGCAGCAGATATTCTACGCCCCGTTTTGTTGCCCTTCGTCGCAAGCCATCCTCAGTTTATATTTCAGCAAGATAATGCTTGCTCGCACAGGGCGAGAGTTTCTACTGCTCGTCTCCGTGCTTGCCAAACCCTAACTTGGCCAGCACGATCACCAACTGAGAACGTTTGGAGCACTGTGAGAACGGCCCTCCAACCACCTCGGGATTTTGACGTTCGTTCTGTCTCGCCAGTTGGACAGAATTTGGCACGACATCCTTCAGGAGGTAATCCAATAACTCTGTCAATCAAAGTCGGATAACTGCTTGCATAAGGGTCGGAGGTGCACCAATGCTCAGTCTGTGAAGCTCTTTTTCTTCAATAAATCATAAAATATTTCTGAAATTGTAACCATTTCTTTACGTGAAAGGTGCATCTATCGATTTTAGTCCCATTCAAATAATTCTTTCCTGTTGCGTCGTTTTTTATTTTTCTCGTGTCTTAGAGTGTATGCAACGCCATTCTCCCGAATGCGAATTCAGTAGCGTACTACTGCACCACCTCTATCCGTATCCCTCAGTAAAACTGCGAATAAGTGTGACTTTTACTAAGTGTAAGTTTTATGCTTTTTGTCTTCTGGCTTCCCTGAATGTGTTCATTGTTGTTGCCACAAATACCTTACTCTGCAAGTTTTCTACTTGCTAAGTACCTATCTGCATAAATGTCTAAGATAATTTTTCAAACGGGCGTGCTTTTACCTTTGCATCTCGTCAGTGAAGCCTTTAGACTGTAATCTGACTGTGTACTTGATGTAACTTTATGCTCACTAGTGGGTGCTGTAGATGAAGATTCTGTGTTTAAAGTACATTAAATGTAACTGTTATGAGCAATATTCAGCTGATCTACCACAAATGAATAATCTCAGTTGCTGTATAGACTTTATACGTAATCTGAATATTTATATTTCCAATACATTACATTTACAGGCACTGATCTAAATAACACCAGAAAGTGAAAGGTATATAAACGGATAATCTTTGTACCCTAAGTGCGTAAACAATGTTCAATACTGGCTCTAATAACCACTTTCGCACACCTTTGCCGCAACGGATATCTAAGCCATGGCTTGTAGTCGCATTCCACTGTTACAAGCTGAGATAAAATTACTTAAATAGCTCTTGGGATTTGAAATGCAAATACACGACAGCATAACACATTTAACGTTGGTATACTATGAACAGTACTGCGAGACCGAAATACTTTTCCTTTAAAATATCTGAATGACAAGTTGGATATGGAACCATAATGTCGAATAATTTGACAAATAATTAAACTTCACTTTCGTTTTCATTAATCGAATTAGCAAACGCGAACAGAGGAACGTACATCATTGGATATTCTTATTACCAAACTGTTAATCTTTGGAAATAAAGAAAAAGTTTACAAAACTTTCACGAAAATTAATTCGTTGAAAAAATTTACATTGAGCATTTAAAAATGAAAAGAGGAAATGAGTTATTTCTTTCCCGATTTTAGGTATTTACGAGGTATTAAAACAACAATACCAAATAGTCAAACTCTGCGATTTACGAAAATTTACAAAGCAGAAACTGAAAATTTTCCTTAAATGCGAAATCCCACTATCTGCAAAACTAGTACACGTAGCTAATTACCTGTTTTTAACTTGTTCCGAAATACACCAACAACATTCCGAAATCAGTCCACTAACCAGCACATACATTTTCCTCAGCCAACTCTCAACGAAGAAGTCGCTCTCGCAGACGGACTGTATACTTGACAACAGCGTAAACTATGTAATACAATATCTGGATCCAGATATTGTATTTTACGCATATCGTCTGGAAACGTGTTACCTGTGGCCAATATCACTTACATAACCGCCACCTCTCATATTGTAACAACCTTCCTAAACTTAAAGGATGTAAGTATTGAGTTAGCGAAGATTGCTGTTTTCTCAGAGACGGATAAAACAATGGACTTTAATGACGAGTATGATTGTTGCATGCGTTTACCGTAACTATAATATATTGGTTGTGGCCATGTCGTTTTTCATTTCCTTCCGTAAAACTAGTTCTGAGTTGATGCATTCTTAATTGAGGCAACTGGAAGTTCAATTTTCCTCATTCCTGAAGCCAAGATAGCTGTAGTGATGTCACTCCAAGCTACACTGCGTACTACATACATTCTGAGCTACAGTTAAAACACACACACGCCCACACACTATGTCACCACCAACATCACCTCCGCCAATACACATTTATGTACAACGCGTAGCGCTATTTACCTGACACTGTTGGTGAAGTGAATTGCATTGACCGAAGTTGGAATTCGCTGTTCTCTCTTAATTGCTTTCGTAATTCGCTCCATTGACGTCAGTTTACAGTGTGATTAACATGGACCAAGTATTCTGCGTCTCTAGTGCAGAATCTGAACGACGCGGGCTCTGAAAACAGTCGCTACAGAACATACGTTGTGGATGTATGAAGGGCCCATCTACGGTAACTATCGGGAATTTAAATGCAAATGAGAGACATTTACAATGAAAGACGTTTATTTGATTGTCGGTTTGAGCTGTTAACATGCATCTTTTTAACATGTAACGAATGTTAAAAACTGGGCAGTAAAAAGTAATTTTCCCGGGTTGCAATTATGTATTTGAGATCATTTCCATTATGAAATATTTAAATTCGCTTGGTATATCAGTGGCACGTCTCAGTAGCTGCGGAGTCAATGCGACAGGTTGCTAAACGAATGGGCCTGGGTTCGATATACAGCCGGGTCGGAGAATTTCTCTGCCGGGGGTCTGTGTGTTCTGCTGTCCTCACATTGGTATCGTCATAATTGACATGACAGTCGCCTCCAACGCACTCTCATAGTGTCGTTCCACCATTGAGATTCGGAACGGGCACGAACCGAAAGCCAGTATTACAAAAAACTGCAAGTTATTGCAAGCAAAAATTTGTCCCTCCCATAACAAAACCCGCAAATGTATATGGGAAAATATGACCCCGTAACGAAAGTGGCATTGTATTGAAACAGAACTGTGCACCAAGAACAGACCATCTGAAAATATAAACAAAAATGAATAACAAAATTTCAAAATACCAGGGAAGCATCGTAGATGCATCTTTTGAAACAGTATATGCTCACACAACACATTCAGCATGATACGCTCTAAGGACACGTAGCATAGAACTAAATACATAAAGTAATTATTTTTTTCCTTTGAGTCATCAGTCTGAGATGTTCGATGCAGCCGTCCACGAATTCTCTTCTTGTGCCAACCTCCTCATGTCGGAATAATACGTGCACCCTAGTTCTTGCACCATAAGTCCTCAATTATTTGTTTAAAGTAATCCGATCTCTGCCTTCCCGTACCGTTTTACTTTCTACAGTTCCATCCAGTCTCGTGGAAGTTATTGCCTTATGCCTTCCAGATGACCTGTCAGCCTGTCCCATCTTCTTGTCAGTGTGCCTTTCTTCGTCGATTCTGCCGAGAACCTTATTTCCTATCTAATTTTCAACATCCTTCTGTAGGACCATGTCTCTTCTTTTCCGGTTTTGTCATAGTCCACGATTCACCTGTGAACAATGCTATGCTTAGAATGCATATTCTCAGAATTATCTTCCTCAAGTTGGTGCTGAATTAAGCAGCATGGATAGCCGTGCACGTTACAACGCAGCTTCCGGGACGGGGAGTACATAGTCCCCTGGTCGAATGCGCCTTACACATTAACGACGAGGGTTGTAAGCCGGCAAACCTGGATGTGTTTTTAAGCGGTTTTCGGCATATCATTAGATGAATACTGGATTGGTCCTCAAGTCGCGCCTCAGTTACACGATTAGCGAACATTTTGAAATCTTTCGCTCACGTGAATAGCACTACGTGGAGACAGTCAGGGTACACGTACTCTGTCCGAGGGAGGTAACGGGGATAGCAACAGGAAGGGCATCCGCCTACCCCTTAAACTAACCATGCTAAATTCATTGATAACAATGCCACCCTGTACAGATACTGGACAAAGGCATAAGAATAAGAAATTACAGCTGATCATGGATACTTGCGTGTTTTCTTTGACCAGAAATGCTCTCATCATCTGTGCTAGACTACTCTTTATCTCCTCCTTCCTTCTTCCATGTTATTTTGCTTCCAATGTAGCAGGATTCTGTCACTTCATCTGCTTTGTGATACCAAATATACACGTTTAGCATATCGCTGATCTGAGATCTGCTGCTCCGCACTACGTTAGTATTTTTTCTGTTTACTTTCAGCACTCACTAGACCATATTACAGGTCCTACAGTTACTCCTCAGTTCCAATGAGGATAGCAATATCATCGGCGAAACTTATTTTTCCACTTCCTTTGCACGCCTTGTGGCTCTTTAGTGAATACAGCAGCTAGCAACAGATGCATTTCATGGGTAGAGAATTCAGATATTAATTTATTCTGCATCTAATATCACATAAGTAGTACATAACTTTGGTTGTTGTGGTCGCAGCATTAGTTGCTAACAGTAGATTTGACCGCTGAAGTACGAGGGTCGTTCAATAAGTAATGCCCCACAATTTTTTCTTAGAATATATTTATTGTTAAGAGTCAGAATTTGGTGACAACATACGTCAACATGTCTGGTCCATGTCCTATTTTTCTGCGTAGTCTCCATCACGCTCTATGGCCGTACGCCATCGTGGTGGAAGAGCATGTGTTCGTTGCTGATAAAAGCTCTCGTCCTCCAGGCGTTGCCATGTTTTCACTACATGACTGACACTCTCGTCATCTTCAAAATATGTTTCCCGCAGAGAATCTTTAATTGGTCCAAAGATATGGAAGTCAGAGGGTACCAGGTCTGGACTGTGGGGTGGATGAAGCAATGATGCCCAACCTTCGACCACGGATGCTGGTAGACTGGCCTTGCTGTGCAGAAGCTATAGGGCTGGTGTGGCTCCAACATAAACCACGTGACTGTTGGCAAAACGTGGCGGGATTTCAAATCAGCGGTCTGCCATCCTATGATTGTATCGTATTGTACCCACATTTCTCAATTGACTGCCAAACGCTTCCAACAAAAATCACATTTTTATTTGTGAAAAATTATGTCAGAACTACATTTGACCTGGATTTGTTCACAGTACCATTTATAAAATCTAACAAATACATTGAACGCCCCTCTGGTGGGCAGCGGGACGAAATTACTATAAACTATCAATTAAAGTAAAATGTCGTTAAAATTCTTTTAAACAGTAAGAGTGGGTTCGTGCCAAAACTTTAAACATTGGATTCGCCGCGTTTTGAGCTCTAGTCACTCATAAAAGAAAATGGGATGTGGGAATTATGTCAACTATAGGTGCCAAAATTGTCGACTTTGGGAGCAGGTCCACTTTAGAGTATCAATTTTAGGTGCACTTTAAAGGTTCAGTTCCTACTATTTTTACGAAAGTTTATCAGTTTAAAAAAAATGATATTTTAGATGAAAAGTGAGACTTCGAAGTTTCAGAAAATAATTTTGGAGCCTACATTTATTTAATAGTATTAGAAGGTAGAAAAAAATTCTCTTCATGTGTCGACTATAGGTGCTCTCACCTTATTATAATCTCACTTGTATATACAAAAAGGCCCGTATGTGCAGATGGCTTAAGGTTTTTCCGTTTCAGGGCCTGTATCCAAAGCTGCCTTCGGTTTTCATCCTTAGGGAACCTATGAGTAGGAACGAGAAACAGTTATACTTACTTCTGTAACCGAATTATCACAGATACTTCCCAAAATGTAATATGAGTCTTGTTTTACTGGCATCACTTTCAGCACTTTAATTTACGTGATACTCTATTTCAAGTGTAAAAAATATATAAAATTCATTTCAGCAATTTCAATAAACGCATCTGCACTATCATAGAAAAACTTACACGTGAAATGTAATGCCATTTCCTCCGACAAAAAGCTGAGTACAGCCTTAAGCGCAACTCGAAACAACCATGTTTTGCCAACATTCACGTGACTTTAGCCCAGAGATGTTGGAGCCACGAAAATGACGTCTGGGCCAGTCTATTATATTTATGGTCGAAGTGCCCAACCCAATTTGGCAAGGTGTTCTGTTTCTGCATTTCCTGAGGCTGTAACTTTCTTTGCGCATCGCCCAACTGTACTGCCATCAACTGCGGAATCGTCATACACTGCACTCAAACGTTTATGGACATTCACCACTGTTTCTTTTTCTGCACACAAGAATTCAATAACAACACGCTGCTTGTAACGTGAGTCGTACGCAGACGCCATATTGACGCTGCACTACGGCTCTGCCATTTGCCAAGACGGTTCGGAGCTCCAATAGCGCGTAAAACGAGCACCAAATGTGAAGCACCTGTATATATTAACGGCTTTTTTTTTTTTTTTAATGTGGGGCATTGCTTATTGAACGACCGTCGTAGATAGCGATACAAAGGTTATAATTCACTCAGTCTTCAATACGACGCCTATTCAGTAGGTGACGAGCTCTGACTGCTACGAAAGTACGTAAATGTTGTGAAATGTCAAACACACAAAATGGTATCTGTGCCTCTATGTTTGAACTTACGTAGAGCCGCCGCTGGAGCTCCGGAGACGGGATGTTCGCAGCGGCGTAAGCGTTCGTGGCAGCGCCCTCACGCCGTGGCTATAGGGAACGCGGTGGCGTAACTGGAGGCACTCGTGTTTTAAGGCACGACCGACTGGATGGCGACCGAAACCGCACTTATCATTGATATTCTTGCACACTGAAGCTTGATGCCACTCCTGAAAATTTCTTTTGTCTCCGACAATCGACCAAACAACAATCCTGTGTTAAAACTTCCTGGCAGATTAAAACCGTGTGCCCGACCGAGACTCGAACTCGGGACCTTTACCTTTCGCGGGCAAGTGCTCTACCATCTGAGCTACCGAAGCACGACTCACGCCCGGTACTCACAGCTTTGCTTCTGCCAGTACCTCGTCTCCTACCTTCCAAACTTCACAGAAGCTCTCCTGCGAACCTTGCAGAACTAGAACTCCTGAAAGAAAGGATATTGCGGAGACATGGCTTAGCCACAGCCTGGGGGTTGTTTCCAGAATGAGATTTTCACTCTGCAGCGGAGTGTGCGCTGATATGAAACTTCTGTTCTGGAATCCTGTCTTACTTCTTTGGTAATCCCAGCACCTCGCTCTTGGCCTTACGTTCCTGTTTTTCCCTCGTGATTCTTGTAAATTTCGTATGCTATTCGTCTTTTCCTACAACTTACACCTATTTTTCACCGAATTTCGAACGTCTTGCCCTTTCTATTTTTGCCAAATTCTTTTTGTAGAACAGCAAATCCCGTGAATAATTTTAACCAATATGATAAGGAGATAACAGTGATAGTTCTTGAAGTTCCATTAATAAAAAGCAGTTATAATCGATGAATACCTCACTTCTTAAAATGATTAGTTTCGGCAACGGACCATGTTAATAAATATATTCTGCTATTATGACTGTTTTTACTAATTTAAATTCAATAAAGTAGTCACCCTTTTTCTCGACTCTCACTTCCATTACTAAGCGCAACGTCAAAGCTGCCCGCAAGGTGCCTTAACCTTTCCTAAAACGAAACAGATCGTCATCTAACAGATCCTCAGTTTCTCTACTCTTATCACTAGCTTGGATGCATCATAAATAAAGCTGATGGTGAGATAGCTTTCGTACCTGTGTGTTTTTGCTACCTTCGAATTGCATGGATGATATTTTTCCGAAAGTCTGATGGCACGTTGCCAATCTCATAGATTTTGCACTCTAACTTGAATACAAGTTAGGTTGCTGTATGTCCGAAATATTTTAGGAATTCCAATGGGATATCGTCTATCCCTTTTCTTTATTTGATGTCAAGTCTTCCATAGCTCCGTTAAATTCTGTCTCTAATACAGAACTTTCTATGTTCTTCTTATCGACTCCTGTTTCTTCTTCTACCAGATCATCAGACAACTCCTCCCCCTCATAGCGGCGTTAAATGTACTCTTTCTAGCTATACGCTCTTTTCCAAGCATATAACAATGGAGTTCCCATGTTACTACCCTTGATTTTAATTTGACCGAAGGTTGTTTTGACTTTTCAGTATGCTGGGTCAGTCCTTCTGACGATCATTCCTTTTTCGATTTCTCCATATATTTCCTGCGGCCATTTCGCTTAGACTGCCTTCCCCTCCCTGTTTATTCGATTCTTAAGTGATTTATACTGTTGAATTCCTGTCTTTCCTTAAACATTTTTGTACTTCCTACTTTCATCGATCAGTTGGAGTACTTGTTCTGTTACCTAACGTTTCTTCCGAGTTACCTTCCTTGTACAAAGGTATGACTGTCCAAATCTGTGATTGTGCTTTTTAGAGAAATTCACTCTTCTTCAGCGGAACTGCCTACTGTGATATTCCTTATCGCAGTATCCATATCCTTAGCATACTTCAAACGCGTCTCATCATTCTTCAGTACTTTAGTATCCCACCTCCTTCCATATTTATTCTTTCGCACCATTCTCTTAAACTTCAGTCTCTTCCTCATCATTGCTGAACTATGTTTTGTGTCTACATCTTTCTTACAATCCAGTATCTGATGTCGGAATCTATGTCTGCCCATCCCGGAATTCAACTGATACCTCCCCGTGTCTCCCCGTCTTCTTAAAGTATACCTCGTCCTCTTTCGATTGGTAAACAGAGTATTCTCCATTAGTATCTGAAATTTATTACAGAGATGAGCTAGTCTTTCTACCTTCTCATTCCTACTGCAAAACCTATGTTCTCCCGTAACCTTTTCGTCTATTTCTTGCGTTACAACGGCGTTCCAGGCCCTCATGACTATTAGATTATCATATCGCCTTACTTATTAAATTACCCATTCAATATTCTCACTTACTTCGTCTATCTCTTCATCTTCTGCTTGTGATGTTGGAATGTATACCTAAACTACTTTTGTCGACGTTGGATTTCTGTCGAATTTAATGAGAACAACCCTGTCGCTGAACTGTTCGCATTAATTCATTTTCTGCCTGCTTTCCTGTTCATAGCGAATCCTATTCCCGTTATACCAATTTCTGATGTGTATGAAATCTTATGGGACTTAACTGCTAAGGTCATCAGTCCCTAAGCTTACACACTACTCAAATTATCCTAAGGACAAACACACACACCCATGCCCGAGGGAGGACTCGAGCCTCCGCCGTGACCAGCCACACAGTCCATGACTGTAGCGCCTGAGACCGCTCGGCTAAACCCGCACGGCATACCAATTTCTACTACTATTGGTATTACCCTATATTCGTCTGACCCAGAAATCTTTATCCTCGTTCCATATCACGTCACTGACTCCTACTAAATCTAGATGGAACCACTGCATTTCCATTTTCAGATTCCTACTACGTTCAAACTTCTGGCATTCCATGTTCCGACCCGTAGCATGTTATCACTCCGTTTGTTACTCCAACTTTTTCTCTTGATCGTCTTCCTCCTGGAAATCCGAATGAGCGACTAATCCCGAAATTTTTGCCAATGGAAAGATCATTTCAACACTTTTTCAATTACAGGCCACATGTCCTGCGAGTACACATTATGTGTCTTTAATGCAGTGGCTTCCATTACTTTCTGTATCCTCATGACTTTGATCATTGCCGATTATTCCGCCTTCTGTGCAGTTACCTACCCCAACGGCAAGAGAGTACCCCAAACTTTTCCCCTTTTCACGGTCTTCTCTGCCAAGACCGCTGGCAGAGCGAGAGTAACTTCTTGTACCGAAAATCTTCATCTGGCATTGCTGATGATTTTCATTCCAAACCTAAGAGGTAGTCCAGGCGTTTTGATTACTAGTGAAAGATGTAGCCCCTTCTCCACGGGTATGTGTCATGCACACTGAGGGGAAGAAAGCCATGGGATAGCGAAATGCATTTATACAAATGGCGGTAGCATCTCGTACACAAGGTATAAAACGGCAGTGCATTGGAGAAACCATCATTTGTATTCAGGTGATTCACGTAAAAGGTTTTCGATGTGATTATGGCCACACGACGAGAATTAACAGGCTTTCAACGCGGAATGGTAGTTGCAGGTAGAGCATGGAACACTCCATTTCAGGAAACGTTAGGGAATTCATTATTCTGAGATGCCGAGAATTCTTAGTGTGCCGAGTATACCAAATTTCACACATTACCTCTCACCACGGACAACGCAGTGGCCGGAGACCTTCACTTAACGACTGAGAGCAGCGGCGTTTGCGTAGAATTCTCAGTGCTAACAGACAAGCAACACTGCGTGACATAACCGCAGAAATCGGTGTGAGACATACGACGAACGTATCTGTTAGGGTAGAGCGACGAAATTTGGTGTTAATGGGCTATGACGACTGGAAAACCGTGACGTGGTTGGTAGGAGCTCATAATAAGATTCCAGTGTGGAGCAGATCCCACGAAGCCATGGACCCAACTTGTCAACAAGTCACTGTGCTAACTGGCGGTGGCTCCATAATGATGTGGGTTGTGTCTTTGCTAACAGTGTGACATCGCCTGCAGCGCCTCTCTTGGATTCGTGTCCATATCGGTTTTACCTATTCGTCTTCTACTGTATTTTTCTCCCTGCCGTAGTCAATAATTTCCTAATGCTTCCTCTGAAACTCCTGATCAAATGAATCCCGACTTCGGTTGGTAAGAACTGATGGTTCGAGTATGGCGCAGATCAGCAAGGTACCGTGCTAGCTGGTGGTGACTCTGTAATGGTGTGATTAGTGTTTACTTGGAATAGAGTGGGTCCTCTGGTCCAACTGAACCGATCATTGTCTGGAAGTAGGAATGTTCGGCTACCTTCAGACCATTTGTGGCAATTCATGGACTTCATGTTCCTAAATAACAATGGAATTTTTATGGATGACAATGCGCCATGTTCCGGGCCATAGTTGTTCGCGACTGGTTTGAAGAACATTCTGGGCAACTGAAGCGAATGATTTGGGCACCCAAATCGCCTGGCGTGGATCCCATCGAACGCTGATGGGACATAATCGAGAGGTTATTTCGTGAACAAAATCCTGCATCGACAACACTTTGCAGTGTTACGTGTCTTTATGCTTAGTTACAGACTTACTATTTAAATCAGTTGATTTGTTTTCACCATGTAACGCCCGCTGTTTACGTCCTTCTTCGTTGCTGAGCGAAGTATCACTTTTCGTTCTGACGCCGCAATTCTTCCTTTCCTATATCTTTGCTACTTTTTTGCCATTTAACAACTTTTTAATAACTGTGGAAGTATTACAGGCACCAGGACCCACCTAATGTGTCACCCGCCTATACGTTTTACACGAACCTTTCAAGACTCGATCGATCTGTTTACAAAGAGAAAGCAGAATACCTCTTCCTTTGACGTTGTCCAACAACGACCTAGGAAGCTCGACGCCCTCGCGGCCCAGGCTCTTCCATGGCCCGCGGTAGTTTGCAGCATTCGTTTCATTCCTTGCCCACTTCGCGCTACGTCGATCTTTCGTGGTGATCGTTGGGCAACGTCTTCCACGTTATCTGCAACATAAATAAACTTTCTTCCCACAGTATTTCTGAAAACCCAGAAACAAACTTAATGAACTTAATAATAACAACTGTTCTTACAATTATTCGTATAAGTCTTGGTCGATTTAATGAGGGGTGGGACAGGCCTAAGCCTTGTGACACCACAACTTTCGAAATTATGGAAGGGGATAAACGAAGCATAGCTCATTATTTCTGAAAAAAATGGTTCTGAGCACTATGGGACTTAACTTCTTTGGTCATGAGTCCCCTAGGACTTAGAACTACTTAAGCCTAACTAACCTAAGGACACCACACACATCCATGCCCGAGGCAGGATTCAAACCTGCGACCTTAGCGGCCGCGCGGTTCCAGACTGTAGCGCCTAGAACCGCTTGGCCACTCCGGCCGGCTCATTATTTCTGCAGGGGATTTCTAACGTCTTGTTGATTCCATACCACGTCTAGCTGCTGCACTCCACCGGGCAAAAGGATGTGTGTCACGATATTAGGAGGTATCCTACGACTTTCAGCACCTCAGTGTAGTTAGTAAAGGGAAATTATTCTGTGTAGGCTAAATTCACTTGACGCAAGTGCGAGAAGCGCGAGGACGATTTTACGTTTTTCGTGAATTTTTGCGACTGTTTGGCTTTGTTCATCTACCGATGCCACTTGGTCGGGTGTTGGGTTTAAGTCTATTCTTTGTTACCTTTCAATAAACATTCGCGGTCATGGGGAAGCAAGGGCAAAAGAACAAGAGAATTAAAAATTTTAACTATTTTCATTAACATATCCAGTTTTGGCTTAGGAATCCCGGCCTGCTCCAATTTCAGACAGCCTGTAACTGATCTTCTCATCTCTTCGTAAGAGGTCTCATTGCTACTTTTTTCCTGTACTCCTCTATTTCCTGAAGGATGCTTTTGAAGCTTTCTTGATTTCTAATTTCACTATTCTTTTTCGATCTATGAGTTTGTAACCAACTAGTGGTCTTAGGAACCATATCTCTGCTGCTTCAACCATCCACCGTTGACTGCCGGTTTGAGTCCATTTCTCTGACCCACATATTAGAATTGGTACAGTCATCACATTGTAAAATTTTAGTACTGTCTGTTTCGTAGCTATTCTGAGCAGAGTTCAGTTTATAGTGCCTACCAGCTACTGAAACATTTTCAGTTTGAAATCTTGAACTTTGGATGTAATTTATGTGATCTCACACTCCATGTATTCAAAAATATTTACTTTTTCTAGCAGTTTATCCTCAATTATTATATTTGCCCCTAAATGCTCCTTATCATGAGATGGCATTATCTTGTTTTTATCTTTAAATACTGTCATAAATTATTATAATCATTTTCTACTCTTCACAGGGACTCGCTGTAATTTAAATTCTGAGTCCGCTAAGATTATATGGTCATCTGCAAAGACTACCGGTAGTGTATTTATGGCTTTATTATTAAGCTTATTGTGGTGCATAACTTGACTCTGCCACGCATTTATGATGTCGTCTACGATTGTATTAAATATTGTAGGTGCTAAAGGACACCCTCATGTCACTCCTTGAGACGTGGTTCTCGGAAGCGAGCTAGCCTTTCGTACTCTGATTTTGTGATTTTGTTACGTATGTACAGACTTTGCATTGCACCGTGATAAGGTATACTATATTTTCTAAAATTTTCTTAATTTAACTCTGTCAACTTTAACAAAGGGTTTCTCAAAGTCAATAAAGATTATGTATGTGCGATGATGATGTTCTTTGTGTTTCTAAATAGTTTCTCAGACTACAAAAACACTGTCTAAGGAAAATCTCCCCATCCGAAACCCATTCCGTTTTTCTGAAAAAAAAAACTTTGTTTAGTCTTTTTGCTACTAGTTTCGCCGTTCAAATACTAGTAACTCCACAACTGACACAGATCCTGTAGTCTCCTTTTTTAAATAATCGGATAGCATCGATAGTTTGCCAATCTTCTAGTATGTTACTATAGTTCCAACAAGTATTTGCAGAATTTAATTGATTTGAGAGTAATGATTCCGGAGCATATTCATTCCACATTGAGATTGTCTTCCCCTGAGGATTCGTTTCTTTTTTGATGTCTTAAACACAGACTTTAGTTCTTTCATTACTATACAGTCATCGTGCTCAGTATTATCTGCAGTTTTCGCATTTCCCTCATCACCTGTCCATAAACTTCGGAAATAATACAACCACTCCTTTTGTGAAATGGGCTTAAATTGAACCATATCTCTTTTTATTTGTAAAGGCTCGTCTTGATCACACAAGGTGTAAAATTCATAATTGCCGATTTCGGTCATTGCCATCTTCAGATCTGTTTCAAATAAAAAAACAGTGGTATGACAAACTAAGCTCAATTGGCTGAGGCTAAACGTACAAGAAACCTAGAGTTATATAATAATAATAAATAAAGAGCCATGTGTGTATTCAAATAACGAGGCCAGAAGAGCACTAATGATAGCGCACATGAGTAACTAGTATCGTACACGCAATAGTTAAAAAGCAATCTGCATAGTCATTACTTAAAATTATTTCATGTTGGCAGAACGAGCGTCTGACAATGATACATGAAGTAACATACAATATGTGGAAATAAAATCCATACTTCAAATTCACAAAAATTGTCTAAAGAGCAGTAATTTAAAGGCGGTATCTACCTTTCCCCCCCTAATGATATATGCTTCTATATCCTTACATTTGTCCTCTAGATGTTCCTGCTTAGCCATTTTCACTTCCTGTCAATCATATTTTTAACGTTTGTATTCCCTTTCGCGTGCTTCATTTGGTTATTTCAATAGTTTCCGTTTGCATCAGTTAAATTTAATACCCTCTGTGATATTCAAGAATTTCTGCTAGGCTCTGTCTTTTTACCTATTTGATCCTCCGCTGCCTTCACTATTTCATCACTCGAATCACCCATTCGTCTTCTACTGTATTCTTCTCCCTGCCATAGTCAATAATTTCCTAATGCTTCCTCCGAAACTCCAAATTAATTGTTCCAGAAAGACAGCACTAGTTACAGTGAACACCATATGTGTAAATCCGTAACCTTGCCGGTAGGACCATTGATATAAAAGTACACGAAATTAGTGAGTGCAAACGACGATTTTTCTTTGATTTCATTTCATCCTTCTTTGTTAGTTATTGATAGTCAACTAGCGTGATCAAGTGAACACTACTTGCAAACAGTGTCCTACTTTCGTGCCAGAACAGTTTGTTGTATATGTGACTTCAATACTGACAGATTGAATTTTCTGAACTACGAACTATGAGTGTATAAGTAACACCACAAAGAAATTTAGATGATTTCTGTTGTTACTGGGAGCAAAGTAGTGTCAGCTGGTTAACTGCCCATACAACAGATTTTAAACAGTTTTTTAAAGTAATTGCTGTTAAAATTTGCTAAGAATCGTATTTTGTCTGAAACTTTTGCATTGCTGATCTTTTCTTAGCTTAGTGTTAGCCTGCTTTTAACTTGGAAGTGGAAAAAGCTGTATTTGTATCTCATCAGTGCTGTTTGAAGAGAGATGTAAAACTGTGATGATCAGTTCTCATTATGGTAATACCGAAGGTAATATAATAAAGTAGGGCTCTTATCGACTGATTTGCCTGGTAAATATGTTGAGAAATTGTGGCACGTAAGTTTACTCAGACATGAATAAAAACAAGGTAAAAATATGTATATTCTGTTTTTGTTGGTAGTCATACAGAGACCTATTCAAGAAGATACCAATGTGTGTAACTAAAAATAAAGTCTAGCGTCGAATTCCGAAATTCAGCGAGAGATTGCTAAAAGGATTTCGTCCGATACGATCTACCTAAAGTCAGAAAAACAAAGGGAAAATTACATTACATCATTTAATTAAAATTCTTAACAATTCAAATCTTATTTATCTTGTTTTGATTATTTATGGGATACCAACACTGTTAATTCTAGCTGTCTTGGTTCGGAAAGAAAGGTGCCTAACATCTAGCAAAATCCTACATAAGAGATATTACGAACAGATTGTCAAAGTGGAATTTGTTAATAAACATCAGCTCCTAACAAATCACTCCCGTATAACATTGTCGACTAGTATTAAACCTCATAGAGTCATCTAAAGAGTTCTCCCACGTTCCATCTGTGAATGGAACGGTAATAGGTATTACGATAAAGTACAGTGCACAGCATCTCCTACAAAGTAGCTTACATGGTTCGCATACTTGTGTATGTCTTCAGAGTCGTTCTAGAAACATTGTTAGGAAAACATGGTGCACGATTTTGGACAAATGCATTGCTGAAAAGTGATGACGTAATGGCCAGATGGCCAGATGAGTATCTGAGATCTCGTTTTCCACAAGTAAGACGTTAAAGAATTGCGCCGCCTCGCTCGTGAAATGTTCCTACCGTAAGGCTTGCAGGGTCACAAACTCATTTGCGACACTCATTTTCCGCACCAGTTGACTGAATTTATGTAATACGCATTTTAATAAGATTTAGTATGTTTTAAAGCGGATTTAAGTCTTTTTGCAACAACAAAAAATTGTATTCTGTTTTTTCGCATGCAGCTGGTGATCACCGGGAGAATACGTGACGCCTTTAGCTGTGCCGAAGGCGGAGAATAGTGTACCTTGTACAACTGCGGTGTGAAAGATTCATTCTGGGTGCTACAAATATGAGACGTCCAGAAGCTCTTGTGAGAGTCAGTGATCTTTACCAGCTATCTGCGGCTGCCATGGATAGTTTAGGCGTCCACTTTGGAGAAGCGGATGCTGGTTTGCGTAAGCGGTCTCTTGTTTCCTTCCCTTGCAGGATGTTTTGTCGATACCGGCGACGACGTGTATGTTCGATAATGGCAGGATGTTACAGGGCGTAAAGCTATTTTGGTCGCAGAAATATACCTAGCTTGATGCAACACAGTCTGTGCTGCAGACACCTACATTATTAGGGAAAGCGAAGTATTACATACACACATCAAAAAAGGTGTTGAATCACCCCAGCTCCCAGAACTCCTGAAGATAAACGTTGACTGTGAATATTGTATCACAGACACAGTCCCTCTGACTGTTCAGAGATGCCACTAAACCCGACCAAAGATGTAAACAGCCATGGATGGTATCGCCTATTAGACGGAGGGGATCCGACAGTCGATCAGTTCCAGTCATTTCAACAGGGAGGAGGTATACGGCTCGTGTTGTTTGTAGTTGAATCGTGCCTAGACGGTCAATACCGTGGTTCGATCGCGTCCGCATTGCTACTTTGTGCCAGGAAGGGCTCTCAACAAGGGAAGAGTCCAGGCCTCTCGGAGTGAACCAAAGCGATGTTGTTCGAACATGGAGGAAATACAGAAACACAGAAACTGTGGATGACGTGCGTCGCTCGAACCGCCCCAGGGCTACTACTACAGTGGATGACCACTACCTGCGGATTATGGCTCGGAGGAACCCTGACAGTAACGCCACTATGTTGAATAATGCATTTCATGCAGCCACGGGACGTTGTACTACGACTCAAACTGTGAGCAATAGCGTGCATGATACGCAACTTCACTCACGTCCATTTTTGCAACCGCGACACCATGCAGCGCGGTACAGATGGGCCCAACAACATGCCGAATGGACCGCTCAGGAATGGTATCAGGTTCTCTTCACCGATGAGTGTCGCATATGCCTTCAACCAGACAATCGTCGGAGAAGTGTTTGGAGGCAACTCAGTCAGGCTCAACGCCTTAGACACACCATCCAGCGAGTGCAGCAAGGTGGAGGTTCCCTGCAGTTTTGGGGTGGCATTATGTGGCGCCGACCTACGCCGCTGTTGGTCATGGAAGGCGCCATAGCGGCTGTACGATACGTGAATGCCATCCACAGACCGATAGTCCAACCATATCGGCAGCATATCAGCGAGGCATTCGTCTTCATGAATGACAATTCGCGCCTTCATCGTGCACATCTTGTGAATTATTTCCTTCACGATAACGACATCGCTTGAGTAGAGTGGCCAGAATGTTCCCCAGACATGAACCCTTTCGAACATGCCTGGGATGAATTGAAAAGGGCTGTTAATGGACAACATGACCCACCAACCACTCTGAGGGATCTACGCCGAATCGCCATTGAGGTGTGGGGCAATCCGGATCAACAGTGTCTTGATGAACTTGTGGATAGTATCCCACGACGATTACAGGCATGCATCAATGCAAGAGGACATGCTACTGGGCATTAGAGGTACTGGTGTATACAACAATCTGGACCACCACCTCTGAAAGTATCGCTGTATGATGGTACAGCATGCAATAAAAAGGGCGGAAATGATGTTTATTTTGATCCCTATTCCAATTTTCTGTTCAGGTTCATGAACTCTCGGATGCGAGGTGATGCAAAACTTTTTTGAGGTGTGTATGATGCACGTAGGAAATGATATTAATTATCTGCTTCCGAAATGTCCCCTAAAGGTTAATAACATTGAACACTTCCTTTCACATCATACATTTACTTTTTACTGGAGTATGGAAATATTGTCCTAGAAAGGTGTCAGCGACGATAAACGATACATTTCCTTTTGGGGTTGTACCAGCACCCCCTATAGAGGAAAGCCTGCGCGCCCGCTCAGTGACGTCACGCACGTAGTCTGGTGCCGGTGCTCGCAGTCCGTTTGGCCACAGCAATAGTCTGTTACGGGAACCGCACGAGGAAAATTCGTAAAGAAATCTGACATACCTCTCTCATGAATTACAAGATTTCCTTTCTCAAATGACCCAGTTCTTTTGTCTGTAACTTATTTCTGCATACCTTTTAGCCCCGACGTAAAAAGTGGCTGTAATAACTTTCATTATCTGAGGCATCAAAACTCCCAAATGAATGGACCCATTTCATTGTAGTTTATTTTAAAGTTGCTTTAATGGGGATTGTCACGACTTGTTTGATGGCAGTCTGGTTAGCCGTTCAAAGATCGTCAGCTACACAAAGTGCAAGTGTTTGCCACCAGTGTGCTCTTTTCCAATACCATTCCTAAACTGTAAGTGCTGTAGTATAAATTGTAAATCTCGAAAAGGCCAATCTAAACGTCTGCAACGGTAAACATTTATCTTTTATGGCTGACCACCATTCACCATTCTTCCGTTTTGCAGTTCCTGTGTGAGACGATTTTTAATGACAAAAATTTTGATTGAAAGCCACCCGCGAAAGATTCTCGTATGCTCTCGCGGACTTTCTTTTAGGGTTTTTGTTCTGTTTTTTAAGTTAAATATTGCATCACTTTGACGCAGGTCTAATAATGTGGACGGCACTTTGCAAAGTAGCACACTGGCAGCTAACATTTTACGGACACTGTTATTGCCGCTGTTTATTCCTTATGTAGCAAAATCCATTTTAAAACCTGATTGGATGATATACCTGTGAATTAAAAAAAGAAACACTAAAATTGGGCAAATAGTGTTCGAATTATAACACCCCCTATAGAGAGGCACTGGTAATAAGCAATTGTATGAGTCGTTTCAAAAACTAACACTGCCCTGAAAGACATGTTCTACATATGTTTTAGTCCACCATTTCAACAACCTTGTAATCATGCTTTTTTTTTAAATTTAAAGAAATTTCTCCTGTTAATATTTTTTAAGTGAAATGCAGTTCTAATGAATGATATGATATCTCTTCTCAGTTTGTGCACCATTCCCTAAGAAGCTTTCTTTCCATTAAGAAAATCTCACTGACCTGAGATGAGTATGTAATGGTATTGCCATAAAGTTTTGGTATGCCAATACAAATTTCAATGAATTCTCTTTTCTCAGTAAGTTAACTAAATTTCCATTATGTATTGAAATTACGTGAGGTCTCAAAATACAGATTACCAGGTTAGAATTTCGCTGCTCTAAACGGAATACCTTTGAAGAAAGAATGTTTCTGTACTAAGAAGTATATACTTTGAAACAAACTGTTTGCATGAATGGCACATAAATAAATTTCAACTACAAAGTAAACTTTCATTTCATCTGTTGAGAAGTTTTATGATGTGATGTGACCTGTGATGAAATAATTGTGAAAAATGAACACTTACCTTCATTTGGCATCACATTTGGGCTGTACTCACCAGTGGCTTAGATACTTCATCCTTCCATAAGTTTGGGGAAAGGGGTGGGGGTGATGGTTCAGCTCTATTTAGTTGCAATACTTTAACAGATCATCATTCCAAAATATATATACTGATAATTGTTTAGAAGTGGAAAACAAGTTTCATCTACTGACCATGCTGATATGAATGAATGCAAATTAAGTAAAAAAATTATATGTATGAATGAATTTATTTCTTTTGTTCATCTTCCATACACTCTTGTCAATAATCCCTAACACATGGAATGAGAAAAATTTTAGATTATTGTGGTTCACAATAGAAAATTATAGATGTACAGCATGAATACTATGTAGGGACAAAATAATTAAGACTTATGGACACCAAGGCCAAACATTAACAATAACCACATTCTTGAGACTAAAGTTTCATAATTTTAGGAATAATAATGATAAATTTTGAACAACATTAATTATTAAATTGCTATTTTATAATCTCCAGGGTAGTAATGGAAGGTCTTTAAGTGGGACACTAAAAGAATGCAAATAAAACACTGCACCCTAAAGTTTTGTGTAGGAAGAATGCATATGAAAGCACTGTAGTAGAAAAATGGCGATGCATATAGACATTATATTAGGTCACCCTGTAAATTGCAAGTAATTACCAGCTGTAAGTGTATGTTATGTGGCAAAAATGTGTCAAGTGGTGTTGGAATATGATCTGGTTACATTAATTATATTAGGTGAGTGAAAAGCAATTGTGACAGGCTTAAGCTTTTTTAATATTCTTTTATAAACAAATACGTATATTCAAAAAGCCAACAGAAGGGCATACCTGAGAGTCCACCTCAGATATTTTTCTCCTCAGCAAAGATGAGCTAACAAGAAGGCGCTTTATGACACAGAGCAAGCATCTATTTAAAGAGCTCAGTAATTAGTCAACCTGAGGATTAGTGGCACTCAATAGTGCTTGTAACAGAAGTGAGAGCTGTTCCACAATTACATTACTATTAGATGAGGAGACCTGCCAATCATTATACACAAAGAAGGCCATGAAAGTACTGCAAAGCCCTCCCCTACCAGCTTGTCCATTTGTATTGGTAGTAAAATATATGCAAACATGATCTACATAAGAAAATGTTGAGAGAACAATAGTTATAACAGCTGCAGAGAAAGTAGTAAACTCAGAAAAAGAGAGGCAATTGTCACAGCATGGACATCTGCACTCATAACAGTGACAGTAGTAGAAGACAGAGGAACACCACAAACACTACGTGAAATCGAAGTTTGTCTACCTAAAGAATGCATAAATACTATAGTAGCTTTTTCAACAGTAACAATTAATGAATCATTACAAATTGGCAGATTTCTCACATGTATCACAAGCTAAAGTAATAACTTCAGTATACAAAGAAAAGTGTTGCAGAGAATGTAAAGAACTACAGAGCAATTTTCCTCTTGTCTTCCATTTATCACCAAAACAAACTAACCTTGTTTGCAAAAAAAGTGGAGTCTGCTATAGCACAGTTTGTGTAAGTTTTTCTCAAAATAATAAAGGAAGGTGATCAAAATGGCATTGTCTTGTCTTTGTCAAAGGCATGTGCCATGTTGGGCCACATAACTTTATTACACAAATTAGAAATACTATGAATAAGGCATGCAGCAAAGAAGTGGTTTAAGTCATACTCGGAGAAGCAAGCGAATTGATTTTTAGGTTTCACATACTATAAAAAGATTACTATTGGTCCTCTCTGCCTGCCACACCCCCTCCCCTCCCCTCCCTCCTGTATGTATCATTCACCACCCAACTTCAACTGAGAAAGAATTAGTGTAAGATTCTTTATATTAAAGATTAATTTCTTTGATAAAAATTTCACGTTAGGCTATTAGTGTTGATAGCTGTTAGCAGCTGTATATTAAAATATTTATACAAACTCTCAGCCATAAGTTGCAATTTGGTAAGTTTGACTAGTTTCAGATTAACCTGACTAGTTCAGCTTAAGAGGCATTTGTTGATGTGGCAATATTACTGATGACAGGTTTTGTATTAATGATTTAAAAAGAATCTAAGATAAAGATTTCAAAATTATGTTGTAAGAGTTTGCAGTTTTTGCTGAGTGTTTTTTGAAATTTTTTTTCCATTAACCTTTTTACAGTAGTTGTTTAAAAATATATTGACACCAACCCAAACAACACTTTTCATTATTACCTGGGATGAATGTCCATTGCAGCATACCCCATCAAATAATAAAAAGTCATTTTCGTGAAGAGTAGCAAGTGCTACTGCACAGGCAATAGCACGTTGATTCGTACAGGCAAGAAAATCTCTTTCATGTTCTTTGAGAAGTTTGCTGATGACAATATAAGTGTAGACAATCATATTTAAAATAGTGTCTGATGGGTATTTTAGTTCTCCATGATCAAGTCTCTGTATCAAACTAAAATGTTCGTTTATTGGCAACTCCTTTTCAATCACAATTTCATTAAGGCAACTCTCACATTTCAGCTTCTTAATCACTGCATGAGCACAGTAGCCTGCAATGACGTTGCAATATCTTTCACTGAAAGAACATCGTCTTGAGTTACACTGACTTCTATGTCTAATGTATCTGTTTCTTCAACTTCAGAAAACATAAAATTTTTTATGGCCCCTACTGTGATATTGCCATAGAAAGGAGAACATAAAACTAAAGGCATTACACTTTGAATTCAAAGCTTCTTTTCTGCTTCATACACTTGTGTCATTGAAACATTGTATTGGGAACCTGCAAGCTGTCTATACTTTCCAAAACGCCGCTCAAGCATATCTGTTTGTAGCTTGGCTGTCAGTAAATAGCTCATACCTAACTCTTCAGTACAGTATCGAGCAATCTCTACAATGGCATATGTTGTATGCTGAATAGCAAAAAATGTTTCTTTTGTGAGAAACCCACTTGACAAACCCTTTGCTTTCCGCACATCAAGCCAGTCTAGAAAATCTAGCAAAAATTGCATAGAAACGCTATCAGTTGTCAACGGATCCATATAACGATTCTGTTTGTGTTTCCATTTAAACACTGATATCACATTCATGACATCAAACCATTTTGTTATTATTCGAATGTATTCTGCTGTTGATGGTGCATGTCTCAAATCAAATTTATCACTAGCTACCTCAAGGCCCTCTGACACATGTTGATTGAATATCTGCAGCACTAGTTTCATGCTCTGTTTTTCTAATGATGTAGGGCAAAGTGATTTGAGAGACAATGTGTGACAATATTTTACTAAATAACTGGAATCTATGTCATAAATCCGTTTCAGTGTTTTAAAAGAAACTACAGAAAACTTATTTTCTTCCACTTATTTTCTAACTGGAAACTGAGGATAAAACATATCTTTACCATCATTTTTTTTGTTCAGCCACACATTTCTTATGCATTTAACAATGTGTATGGCATCAATTAAAAAGAAAATTGGGCGATTAGGATCACATGGATGTTTAAAAACTATATTAACAGCTTTATCCAGAGAAAACATTGACATGGTTTTGCTATTGATTTTGTTGTTGTCAGTTACCACACAAAAAACCCTATAGTCTATTAGTTCAAGGCCATTTATTATGGCCAGTAGCACATCGTATAATGCATTAGATGAAATGGTTTTCACTGGAAAAATATGAACAACATCCCTGTACAAAGACTTGACACTCTGCAACATAAATACAAATGCTGAATTTGCAGCACATTCCGAGTTATATGACATGCCCAAAACACTACCTCCTTTATATTTCAAATAAGAATTTAGATGAATTTCATCTACACTCAGAACAACATTGACATCATCGCTGTTCAAGTATTGAAATTTCTGTCTTGCATAGGACAGGAAATTACTTCCCCCAAGCCTTTCGTGAGATGGATTCACATTAAATTTGCTGCAGATCCTACGCAGAGTGCTTGGATGTGGCATTTTCACTAATGAGCTGCTACGTAAAAAATTGTAAGCATGAGATGAAATTGAAAATAGCAAACAACACAGTATCATAAATGTAGAACTAAACCTACGATTAAATTTCTTTACATTTATGAGACTAACTTGTTCATATATAAAGTCTACCATCTCCTTTTCACTCTCCTGTAAACTGTCTTTCAGCACTCCTAGACTGTCTTTCACTATCTCTACAATACTGTCTATATAAGTTTCTGAGTGCCCACAATCTGTGTCTGAAAACTCCTGCAGTACACTGACAATTTCATGGATATTGGTTACAATTACAGGAAAAGATCTTTTTCGTAATGTCTTAATTTGTACATCTTTCTTAAACAAAGAAACATTTAAATTACTATCCATAACGACAGAATGTGTGATTAATGGTGCTGGATTTCTTATTATCTTTAAAAAACAAACAAAATCACTGTGTTTTTCGATTAAACTCCACTCGTTGGGGAAATCCACTTCCTTCGTACGCAACATCAACCCTTCTAAAGAACTGAAGCTGAAAATGTTTTCTGTGATGCTAAACTATATTGCAACGCTGCAGCTAACTGCTCATTTTCAAGCCTTTGCTTTTTCTCCTCTGGCCCTTCACGTCTACTTTCTTCCTTTGAAAGGTAGGAAGGACAGTTTGGGAGTAGTGATGGAACTGCATCTGGTCTCAAACGTGGTTTGAGAAGGGGGGGCTCTTAATAACTGACCAGTCCTTTCATCCACAATTTGTGTTTCCCAAATAACATCATCCTTGTGGAAATGAGCATGACATACCTGTAATTAAAAATGAATAAAAAATGAAAAATGTGCTTACAACTGAATGTGATGACAATATTAATAGTGTGAAAACAATTTATGAATATAAAGTTAGTTTCTAGTTCTAAAATACAAATAGACTCCCAACTAAAATGCAGAAGAATACTCAAGTGATAAATGTGGCCATCGCATAGTAACTCTATAAAACAATAACACTACAGTATCAAAACACATGCAGTTACATGTCATGGCAACAAGCTCTTAAAGAGATGGTGAAATGAAGAAAGTACTTGCCCCATCAAAAATTACAAACATTGACTAATGTTTGTAGCATAATTCAATAACAGTGACCATTTTTTTTATAATTTAGCCTTGAAGCTCATATATTCACAAGAGGGGTGGGATTTTTGCTTAATGTCTTGCTCTATTCCCCCCCACCCCCACCCCCCCCGCCCCACACACACACCTCGGACACAAGAAAGCATGATGACACCAAACTCACACAGGTGTAATCCATAGAAGCAACTGTGACACAGTAACAGAACAATACAAAGTAATTGTCACACTGTGTAACCTTTAGAACTATGAAATACTGAAAGGTAGTGCTTTTTATCAGATAGACACTGTTTTGCTTTTGATATCAGTTCATAACTTACATAAAAACTGACAGTATGATGAACTAATATATTGCCACTTATGTGCTACCTATTAGGCTAAACATGAGCACACAATTGCTTTCAAGTACTTTAGCTGTGTATCTATAAGACAGCTGTGTAGGCCACTGGCATGTATCTGAAATTCCAGACCCAGAAAGTAAGAATTTGTAAAATCCACAAGTATTTTTTATATGTTTTCACAGTTTCTCCCTTTGCATTTTGTGATGGCCTGTTAATCCATTCATGTACTCATTCATTTTTCCTGTCTATGGTTCACTGTTAAGTCTAAAGCCTACTGTATACCCTAATAGTAACATTCCTTGCAATGACTTCAAATTCCCACCAATAATTTATTAAAAACAAGCATCTGAGATACTGTTTTTACTTCATTTTCAATTTCTGGGTACACCACGTTACTTGTTTTTGAACAGGCAACTTCCTAAAGACTTTTACAGCAAAAAGAAACACTAAATACAGAAGCAGAATACATCGAAACTCGTCTGTATCTTAAGTGCATGTACTTAATTATAAACCGACTTTTATTCCTAAGAACAGGCAGCATAAACAGTAAGTACAAAGATATACTGAGATATTTAACTACGTAAGTATGACTGTGCTTAGGCTATACTGGTTGAACTTGCAGAATACAGAATTCATATAACCTATACCAGCTAAACTGTAGAATTCCCAGGGCAAGAAAACGAAACGCTATTTTCTTCCGCACTTATTCAGTTAAGATCTGATATATTAGTCAAAATGTCGCTGACCTTCCTTACTGCATAAGTGCCTATTCTTTGTTAGCACACTTAACCTCTTTTAAGAAATAAACAAAACAAATACTTACTCTTGAACTCTGAAGAAAGAGTGAAGTTATCTCTGCGAATACTTGACAACCATTTCTTCCTCGTTGCTTCATCCTCCGGAAATTTAAACACGGTTACTTTTGGTCCACCGTCGTAATTTCCTCTACAATTCGGCACACAACAACGATACGGCATTTTGCAGGCAACGAAATTTTCACAGGCAAGAAAAACAGATCACCAGTTTAGTGCACAGAAACTAAACAACCAAATCACGTACACTAACGCAGGAACACCATTCACTATAATAGTAAACTGACGCGAAACTCGCCGAACGACTATTCACAAGCACTGTTCCGTGAAACTGTTGAAGAAGGGACTATGTGTGTAGCCATCTTGTGACGTCACGCACTACGTAGACAGGCTTTCTTTTACAGGGGGTGCTGGTTGTACACACTACTTTCGGGCAGTTATTGCGATAGCACATGATAACCAAGTTGTCGTACCTGTACTAACGCGGTAACTTTTTAGCTGAGAAACCGCTTGGCTGCTTTCCTTTCACGAGATCATGATATCAAAAGAAGAGAAGAGTAATTTGTATGTCTGTAGTGATATTGTTGAACTCTCTACATCACATGATCATTAACATGTCAATGTAGCACTGGGAAAAAGGTTAAGAGCAGATTCAAACGGCATCCTGATACTACGCCGTACTTATTGAGTGTTGTGTCTACCACGAATTATACATGTTCTCTCATTTTCTTATAGCACATCAGAGATACTGATGAGTTGTTTTCATTTAGAATAATGATCACGAAGGACTCCAAAAACACTGGCAGCTTAGCTTGTTAATATTGCAACAAATACGTCGAATTTATTTTATTTTTTAGATGGAAGTAAGTTGGCGTTTTGTTGCACAGTAGCAGTTCCCGATGAGACGAATGTACAGATACAACTGTTTAGTACCTCTGAGACAAAATTAAGGACTGAAAAAACTAGATTTCCTCCGAACGAAAATGTGTGTCACGAAAGTACGACGCAGCGTCATATTTCAGTGTTAGCCTAAATCCTAACCTCGTTCGTGTATGTTACGTATTGTGCTGACTTATGATGCCAATTATGGGGTAATGGTGATAAATTTGCCATGAAATCTGCTCGGTGAATGAGTTTCTAGTGTGGTCTAAAGCAGAGGTTCCGGAATTATTTTGACCTATGGCTCCTTTTGACCTACTGTGAAGATTTCATGATCCTCTTTTGAACGACTTTTTAATACGTAATATCACATGTTTGTCTTACTGCATTTAGGTTGTACTTAGAAATTTTTCCACTTATTGCTGCACAATTACAACGAAATTTTGGAAGTATATTTCAACTTTATGATATGTGGCACTGCAATATTTCACTTCTAGCTGAGCTCAAATATTGATATTAGATATAAGATTTTGCGTAGGTTCTGTACCTAAATGCTTCCAGAGGCGAGAGTCATGTATTTATGGGCTTCACAAAATGTAAGCTTGTTAAAAAAATACATTATTCATTTCATTTTTCGAAATGTTATCTACCGTTTTCTCAACGTATTTTAATTTTAATTGTGTCTATGCTTCATGGAACATGCAAAAACATCATTAACCTAAGAGCACAGGACTGTTAAACAACCATAATTATTAAGATTTTCACTCAGCAGCGGAGTGTGCGCTGATATGAAACTTCCTGGCAGATTAAAACTGTGTGCCGGACCGACACTCGAACTGGGGACCTTTGCCTTTCGCAGGCAAGTGCTCCACCAACTGAGCCACCTTTTCTTTTTTTTTAAGGAAATAAAGGAAATGTAAGGAATTTTAGAGACTGGGATCAAAACGGGTGTTTTTTTTAAGGCAGAGCGATCAGGGGTCGTAACCCGAGGCCTGGTCGCAGTGTCCCCCTCGTCCGTCAAGGAATCAGGGATGGGAAGGGGAAATCTTTTATGGGAATTATTATTTATTTATTTATTTTTATTTACTGTTTTTAATACAGTCTTAATGTGGTTTTACTTTACACCACAACAAAAATAAATGTATCTAGCACCGCATCGTGCACTGAGAAAAAGAAAACAATATCTCGGCACGTTCCTACACCGAGGTAATGTATATGGGGAAAACGAAAAAAAAAAAGTGCTTCATACAGGATGCAGAAGGGTGTGTCGCTACTCTCCTTACGCTTCATCATCCAGGTACGTCTTCACGTATATAATGTTGTTCCACCGAGAATCGAACTTAGTCATGTCAGCTCACTCAATGGGTATCTTCTCCTACCTGTTGATGATCCAGCTGCGTGGAGGGTCGCGCAGGGCACTCCCTAAGTAATTAGAAAAATACTGTCTGTATTTTGGGTTCCGTACGATCTTGCAATGACGTTCTTGTAGGTAGTTCCAAAAGTCTAATACATCTTTAGGTCCATCGTGAAATAAGTAGTGTACCGCACGCGCACGGATCCACGTGACAGCGTTGGTCTTGGCGCGCGGGAAATACTGTTGATCCGGAAATAGTAGAAACCGAGGTGTAATGTGTTCCGGAGTCACTCGTAGAAAATACGACGAAATTTGTCGCACCAAGCGCCATACGTCTTCTGCCGCGCCACATGTGAGACGGTGTTCGTCCGCGTCTGGTATCCCGCAGTCTACGCAGAGAGGCGATTCCGTCATGTTTATCTTGTGGAGGCGTGATCGGGTGATCTGTTTACCATTGACTGTGATGTACCATGTGGATCGGACGGCTGTGTCCAGTGGAATCGCGTGAATCGTCTTCCACACCACCTTCCAAGTATCCTGAGGGCTTTTGGTCTCCACGATGTTTGGTGGGCGCCTCTGCTGTAGGACATGATATATATCCCGCGCCGACGCCTGTTTCGTCGGTGGTACTGCGATACGGAAATAGCTGTGTTCAATGTAAAAGTTCCCGAAGTAGTAGATGGGTGGGGGTATGTCTTGCGTCGTCAGTGGGGGCATAATGGACGGCGGAGCTAAGGACTCCAACGGCAAACCTGTCAAACTTTCCGGGTGGTGGCGCCACAGCTTGATGTGTGAGCTGACATACAGGGCCACAGCTCTGTCGTGGACATGGACTAGGCCAAGACCTCCCCTTTCTGGGGGAAGGGTCAGTGACTCATAACTGACTTTGAAGAGCATGCCTGTACTGACGTAGGCTCCGAATGCCGCTTATAGACGTCGAGCCATCAGTAACGGTATTGGGAGAACACGCGCTATGTTTGGAAGGCGCGATGCGAGGTAAACATTAACGAAGTGTTTCCTTTGGAGAATGTCGAGGGTCCGCAGACGAAGGTTGAAGATCTGGACCCGAATTTGCTGTAATAAGCGGCGGTAGTTAAGAGCCGCGGTGCGCCGTATGTCGTCGTGAAACTCTATTCCGAGACATTTGATAGTGCCACGAAGCTGTAGGGGTTCGACACACGCTGGGGTCAACCCGTCTCCTATGGCCATGGCGACCGATTTGGCGACGTTGAGACAGCTGCCGGAAGCCACACCGTACGTGGTAATCCATTCTAGTGCTCTGTTGACATCGTCGCGATTGCGGAACACGAGAACCAGGTCGTCTGCATATGCTGTACAGCGAAATGTGACGTCACGTAGGGTAAGACCGGTGAGGCGTTGACGGAGACCACAGAGGAGCGGTCCCAGTGCCAGAGCATATAGTAACGTCGACAAGGGGCAGCCTTGACGGACGGAGCGGAAAATCGGGAGGGACTGCTAAAGACGCCCGTTAACGAGCACTTTGGAAGTCGCCCCTCGGAGTAGGCGCATCACGACGGCTGTGAATTGCTGTGGGTACTGCATGTGCTGGAGAACGGACGTTAGGTACGCGTGATCCACTCGATCAAAAGCTTGGCTAAAATCTAGTGATGCCAGCGCTCCCGGGATGCGGCGTGCCCTGGCTAGGGCTATTAAGTCACGGTATCGACACAGTGCTGTGTGGATGTTGTTGATACCCCCTAGGGAAGTCTGATCTGGCGAGATGACGTAAGGTAGGGTCGGTCGTAGACGGTTTGCTAATAGTCTGGTGAATATCTTCATGTCGCAGTTGACGAGTGTTAGCGGGCGGTAATCTTGTATTCGAGCCCCACCTTTAGGCTTGTGAACCGGTATAATTATTCCTTCTACGAAGGTCGCAGGGAGCGGCACCGCGGGGGACATAAGCTCCCGACAGATGTCTGTTAACTTGGGAGCCAGTAAATACTGGAAAGTTCTATAAAACTCCACTGGGAGCCCGTCGGGGCCAGGAGACTTATTCGCCGCTCCTTTACCGATGGCGTCGATAACTTCGTCTTCCGTAATGTCGTTCAATAATTCAGTTTGTAAATCCTGTGGGACAATGCCGTAAACCAGTTGTGAGACTGCTGTCACCGTCGTCGGGTCGGAACATTGAGCAGAATAAAGTCGTGCGTAATGGTCGAAGAAGGCTGCAGCAATATTGCGTTGTGTGGTGTGATGAAGGTCGTCCTCAGTGGTGATGGCATGTATCAGCGCTCGTCTTCGCAGTGTACGTTCTCGGATGACGTGGTACATGGTGGGTCGTTCCGTTGCGAGTCTGTTTGTGTCCGCGCTCGGACGATCGTCCCTTCGAGGTGTCGGCGCATATGGGCTACGATCTGTGCTTTCGCACGCTGAACTGTCAGCTGTCGTTCCGGTGTGGGTGGCAAGGAGGCGCATTCGCGAAGGACGGTGAAATAAAAATCAAGGGTCTGCCGCCTCCAAGCAGCAGTCTCACGACCATACGTAATAAAGGTTCGCCGTAGGGCCGGCTTGGCGCAGGTTAACCACCAACTAATCGACGTAGGATACGTTGGGAGGCGGCGGACGCACAAACTCCACGTGTTTTCGATGGCGCGTCGAACTAGTGGCACGAAGGGTGACGGCACATATATAGGCCTCGTGATCAGAAAAGGCTACTGGCCACACCTCCGCGTCACTCACCGTTGCCGCGAGAGAACGGGAGACGTAAATCCTATAGATGCGACTAGACGAGTGACTCGTGAAATGGGTGTATCCCGGTCTATTTCCTGGGACATGTTCCCATGTATCTACTAGCTGGAGATCGCCGATGAGTGTCCCAAGTTCGGGGCACGGTGAATGGCGTGGCAGCTGATCTTTAGGTGCTTGGCTGCAATTGAAATCGCCCCCTTATATCAAGTCATCGTGCCTGCCCTGAAAAAGCGGTGCTATTCCTTCTGCGAAGAAGAGCGATCGGTCACGGCGGCGATTCGTTCCGGAAGGGGCGTACACATTGATAAACCGGACGCCTTGCACCGTTACAGCCATTCCTCTAGCGTCGGGGAGATATCGGACTTCGTCCGCCTCGAGGCCCTCTCTGAGGAGAATGGCGACTCCACTGTTAGTTGGCGAGGTGTGGGACACATGAGCCGTATAACCATACATACCCGGGAAATCGTCGACGAAGACTTCTTGGAGAAAGACAATGTCAACGTCTGCTGCATTGAGCATGTCTTGGAGCAGCGACAACTTCGTACGTGTTCGAATGGTGTTAATGTTGATGGTCGTTAAGCGATAGGTTTGTAGATCGTCTCCTGCGGTGGGGGCTGCCGTTAGTGTCGCCGTAAAAGGTGGGGCCTGTGATCTGCTGGCCGCGTCCGCGCCGTCATCTCTTGCTACTCGGGAGGGGCCGAGGTGTGGGAGGAGAGACCCCTCTCCTCATCCACCACGGCGGCCATAGAATCGTCTTCAACGTCATCCGCCCAAGGTCCGCAAGTTAACCGTGGCTGCGGTAGAACACTTGTGGGCTGAGTGACTAAGGGTGAATCCGCAGTTGTTTCCGGTTGTGTACCAACGGCGGGCGCTGTGCTGGCCATCCGTTTGTCCGAGGGAGCGGAATCGGATTTGTCAAAATCAGACAAAGTGACAGGTGAGGGCGATCTCGTGTCATCCATTCTCCTCGTCGTTTCGTCGGCCGTCCGGTCGTCAACTGGAGAAGACGTCCGCTGGATGCAATCGTCTGAGGGTGTGCGACGTCGCTTTTTATGTTTTCTCGGTGACCTTTGTTTGCGGACGTGGGTTTCTGAGTCCGAAAGAGTTTGTGGTTCCCGTATAGGATCCCCCTCAGGGAGAAAGGCAGAGGTCGGTACAACCCTAGCGTCGAGTTCCATTCTCTCGTCCGAATCTTCATGTGGAGTCGATGGGCGGCGTTCTTCAACCCCTGCAGACACGGTAATGGTGTTGGTCAATCCAGGACCGGCGACAGGTGCGCATTCTAACGCTTTCTGTCTTCCGAGGGGGGGTTGTCGTCTGTCATGACGGTCGATCGTGTCATCTCTGCGTAATTGAGGGGGAGGGCCGTGAGCGTAGGAGGTGGTGTCGTGTCATGCAATGGAAGTTGTGTAACCCGACGTTGAATACACGCCGAGCGCACATGACCCTCCTGGCCGCAACCAGAACAAGTACGAGGTTGGCCGTCGTACATTATTATTGCTCGACAGCCACCTATGACTAAGTAGGACGGCACATGTTTCTTTATTTCAATTTTCACTTGTCGGACGCCGTTGAGGACTTGGTACGTCTCGAAGGTGTTCCATTTTTCGGCCACGTGGCTAATTACCGTCCCATAAGGGCGGAAAGCTGAGGTAACGACGTCCGGTGGTACTTCGAAAGGGAGTTCGAAGACTCTTAGTGTGCGTAATCCTAGTCCAGCATGGTCAACAGTAACCTCTCCGATGTGGCCATCGGAGTGTTTGAACTTGAGAGTGTTCGCGCATCTGTTCACAACTGCGTGACATAACTCGTCATCGACCATCTCGACGTAAACGACACTGCTTGTGATGGATAGGTGGATACCGATGATGTGCTGTGTTGGTATTTGAACTTCGTCACGGATAAATCGTTCGACTTCAAAGGCTCGTGGTCGTGCGTAGTCGGGCTGGAAGCTGATCTTGATGGTAGCTTTTCTGTACGAATGAGCCATGGCGACTCAGTGTTAACGGACGCGAGTATTAGCTGCGGCGAGGAAGTAAACAAACTACGCGCGCTCGCGACTCTGCGGACGGGACCGCGACTCTGCGGACGGGACGTAAACAAGACGTCCTCGCGGCTCCCCGGCCGAAAGCAGACTGACCACCTAAGCGCGACTCACGCCCCGTCCTCACAGCTTTACTTCTGCCAGTACCTCGTCTCCTACGTTCCAAACTTTACAGAAGCTCTCCTCGCAGGATCAAAAGTACCCGGACATCTGGCTGAAAATGACTTACCAGCTCGTGGCGCCCTCCATCGGTAATGGTGTTGACCTACCCTTAGCCTTGATGACAGTTTCCACTCTCGTAGGCATACGTTCAGTCAGGTGTTGGAAGGTTTCTTGGGGAATGGCAGCCCTTTCTTCATGGAGTGCTGCACTGAGAAGAGGTATCGATGTCGACCGGTGAGGCCTGGCACGAAGTCGGCGTTCCAAAACATCCCGAAGGTTGTCTGTAAGATTCAGGTCAGGACTCTGTGCAGGTTTGCAGAATATCCTGATGCAGTCTGGAATTCCTGTGTGATGGTCTGGATGGATGTCTGCCTATTACACATTACGACCCTCTTCAACTGTCGGCGGTCTCTGTCAGTCAACAGACGAGGTCGGCCTGTACGATTTTGTGCTCTACGTGTCCCTTCACGTTTCCACTTCACTGTCACATCGGAAATAGTGGACCTAGGGGTGTTTAGGAGTGTGGAAATCTCGCGTACACACGTATGACACACGTGACACCCAATCATCTGGTCACTTTAGAAGTCCGTGAGTTCCGCGGAGCACCCCATTCTGCTCTCTCACAATGTCTAATGATTACTGAGGTCACTGAAAAAGTGTACCTTCATAAAGTGGCAGCGCAATGCACCTAATATGCAACTGCATCTATTATGAAACACCTACAACAGGGTACAGTACAGGTATGTAGAGTAGGGTAGAAAACAGACATATTAACTTAATAATTATAATGTTCGCTAACAGTACTATCAACAAACAAGCAATCTCATAACGTATTTCCCGTCAACGTACATTCTCCATAGATCAGCAGCATTTCTACCATATCTTCATGTGTGTACATTATACTGTACAGTATAAGTTCCACAACACAACGTTTATTCGCAATGTGTACTACCTCCGTGCCGTCACTAGATTACTCTGATGCTCGACTACACTGGCAAGCGGTGTACTGTATGCCAAAGCAACAACAAATGGGGTGCTCGGAGGGTGGTGGAGTACACGAGTTTGCATGGATCGCAAATCATAAACAAGGCGAAGTGGTAACTGTGGCAGTAGTGGGAACAACGTTGGACACTTGACTAGGTAGAGCCAGGCCCTGCGCGACAGGCACAATGGGTCATATAACGCATTAGATAAACCTTATTTTGGGTGTACAGGAAAGTTAAGACAACCTGACGGGTGTACACCAATCGGTACTGGTTCACATTGTGTACGTAGATACGTAAAACGTGCGAGAGGGAAACCATTATGTGCTTATGAGAGTTGATGGCAGCAGACCGTATTATTCGTTTCGGACCTCTTGATAAGTATGGAGGTGTGATTACGCATGTCAATCACATCGCGATTACCGGCAGCATGGGGTTCACGCCTGAGCCTCAGGACGTGCGCAAGCAGCGCATGTCGGGTGTTTCAAGCGTCAACTTCGCGTCTTGATATCTCGGGATGTAATGGGAATATTGCGATGCAATCAACGTCATTGTGTATGTACTTTGTCATGCTATGAATTGCTGAAGAAAAAATATAGGAGGTCCATTTAAAAAAACATAAGTTTGTGTTAAAAACACGTATGCTTTCGTTTTAGAATGTTTCCAAATATGTACATTCATGGGCCTCAGCCCTACATTGATCCCGGTGAAAGTCGTTTTCCAATAGCTGTTATTGTTCCAGAGATATTTTGGGTGGACAAGATGGCTGGGACACCCTGTATATCCTTAAACACAGGATGGGGTATGACAAGGTAAGCATGTAAGGGCGAATCCTGAACTGCAGCGTGATTGTCGTTTTAGTGGTTACATTATTTAACCACCACGTAATAGCATGTATAAATAAACACAATAATCACAAATAAATATGAGTGACAGGGTAAGTTAATTGGTGGCTTACAGTAATAATCGGCTTTAACTAACGATTTTACCTCATCTAGCCACAAAAGACAGTAGCAGAATAAATATAAAACGGTAACAACTTTTTTAAAAGACACTTCTTTCCTTACAAAACAGAAGCTGCTCAAAGGGCATCAGCAAAGATATATTTAAGAAAATTTAAGAAAAGGTCATTTAAGGCCTTCAAAGGATTTTCGGAAAACTAATTAACTGTCTTTTAAATGAAACAGGCCCTTAACACACAAGAGGGCAAACATGCTGCTAAAATCAGCATAAAATCTACAGAGAATTTTATCAAGCACCAAAACAGAAAAATAGGTTACTTTTGTTCTCACGAGAGGAAAATAGAATCCTAGTTCAGCCTGAAACTAATAATTATGATTAAATGACTTGGAAATATTTGCGTAACATAATAATCAAGACAATACCTTGTGCTTAAACAAGTTTAGAAAGACCTTAACTACCTGAAATTCATAACGAGGAAAACCAGCACATTCCGAAGGAGAAGTACAACTTTAAGTAAAACTTTAAATAACGTTCCATACATCAGAACATTAAGTAATATAGCCACTAAGTAGCAAGCAGCGCGGTCCAGCACGCTAAGGCAATCGCTGTCATGCTTCAAAGGCAGCCAATAAACACAAAAGCGATGCGTAACAGCAAGTCCCCGAGGCAACCAGCCGCTGAAAAACCGGCCGCGAAGCTCAGAAGGCTAAATAATGATGTTAACGAAAACCACTTAGGTGAAACATAGGTCAAACAAATAAGTTAAGCAAATATTTAGATTCGCCTTCTCGAGAAATGGTCAGCATAAGGCCTATGAAAATGCCACCAAATTTCACAAATTTATCTTTAACCAAATTTACAAAATATCAAGAATCCAAATTAGTGGCGACGATAATGTCTGTTAAGCCATTTAGCAAAGCCATTTTAACACATTTGTTAAATACAGGAAATTTCTATTAAAGCAAACAAAATATAAAATAAAAGATTAAATTCAAAATCCTTTAAAACACTTACCATCACGATTTAACCTACAGAACTGTTGCCTCGCCTTATTAACGAAACACTTTCCCAAAATACTATGGCACAAGAAAGCTGAGGGCCATATCAATGGGAAAATCCAGCACTAAGCTTAACCACTGAAACTAGTCTTCACACTGAGCGTCGCCAACGCACATACACTACAATGAAGCTCTCAGTGGTACACAGAAATCACCAACACAGACACAGTTACATAAACAATCAAATATTCGACTGATCAGAAATATAAATAACCTGAAGCAACAGATCCTTTAACTCAGATAATTATGCCCAAACTAATATCGTATTTCAGTAAGCCACCAAGCGTAGGCGATAGAGGTGGGCGTATTGTAGTGTGATAAATACTGACCATAAACGCAGATGTGGCAGACATTTGGTAATCCTGAAAATACCCAGTGCGGCTCCCACACCCAGTCCCGCACAGTGTGGAATATCGAAGCCGGACAAATCGGCAGGCGTGGATAGAAGGACTCCGTACTCAGCTCAGTGTACCGAATTTATCAGGTACACCAGATCTTTACATAAATAGAGCTAACGACTGACCAACTATGTCCGGAACTGAGCTAGAGACGCCTTCTAGTCCGCTGGCGCTCCCCACCAACGCTGCTCAAGGCCCACATTATATACAGGGTGGTTCACTGATAGTGATCGTCCCAAATATTTCACGAAATAAGCATCAAACGCCAAAACTACAAAGAACGAAACTCGTCTAGCTTGAAGGGGTAAATCAGATGACGCTATGGTTGGCCTGCTAAATGGCGCTGCCATAGGCCAAACGGATATCAACTGCGTTTTCTTTTTAAATAGGAACCCCAGTTTTTTATTACGTATTTGTGTAGTACGTAAAGAAATATGAATGTTTTAGTTGGACCACTTTTTTCACTTTGTCATAGATGGCGCTGTAATAGTCACAAACGTATAAGTACATTGTATCACGTAACATTCCGCCAGTGCGGACGGTATTTGCTTCATGATACATTACCCGTGTCCAAATGGACCGTTTACCAATTGCGGAAAAGGTCGATATCGTGTTCATGTATGGTTATTGTGATCAAAATGCGCAATGGGCGTGTCCTATGTATCCTGGACGGCGTCATCCAAGTGTCCGGACCGTTCGCCGGATAGTAACATTATTTAAGGAAACAGGAATTGTTTAGTCACATGTGAAACGTCAACGACGACCTGCAACAAATGATGATGCCCAAGTAGATGTTTTAGCTGCTGTCGCGGCTAATCCGCACATCAGTAGCAGACATATTGCGCGAGAATCGGGAATCTCAAAAACGTCGGTGCTGAGAATGCTACATCAACACCGATTGCACCCGTACCATATTTCTATGCACCAGGAATTGCATGGCGACGACTTTGAACGTCATGTACAGTTCTGCCACTGGGCACAAGAGAAATTACTGGGAGATGACAGATTTTTTGCACGTGTTCTATTTAGCCACGAAGCGTCATTCACCAACAGCGGTAACGTAAACCGGCATAATACGCACTATTGGGCAACGGAAAATCCTCGATGGCTGCGACAAGTGGAACATCAGCGACCTTGGCGGGTTAATGTATGGTGTGACATTATGGGAGGAAGGATAATTAGCCCGCATTTTATCGATGGCAATCTAAATGGTGCAATGCATGCTGATTTCCTACGTAATGTTCCACCGATGTTACTACAAGATGTTTCACTGCATGACAGAATGGCGATGTACTTCCAACATGATGGATGTCCAGCACATAGCTAGCGTGCGGTTGAAGCGGTATTGAATAGCATATTTCATGACAGGTGGATTGGTCGTCGAAGCACCATACCATGGCCTGCACGTTCATCGGATCTGACGTCCCCGTATTTCTTCCTGTAGGGAAAGTTGAAGGATATTTGCTATCGTGATCCACCGACAACGCCTGACAACAAGCGTCAGCGCATTGTCAATGCATGTGCGAACATTACAGAAGGAGAACTACTCGCTGTTGAGAAGAATGTCGTTAAACGTATTGCCAAATGCATTGAGGTTGACGGACATCATTTTGAGCATTTATTGCATTAATGTAACAGCATGCGTTCTCAGAAATGATAAGTTCACAAGGGTACATGTATCACATTGGAACAACCGAAATAAAATGTTCAAACGTACCTACGTTCTGTAGTTTAATTTTAAAAAACCTACCTGTTACCAACTGTTCGTCTAAAGTTGTGAACCATATGTTTGTGACTATTACAGCGCCATCCATCACAAAGCGAAAAAAGTGATCCAACCAAACCATTCATATTTCTTTACGTACTACACGAATATGTAATAAAAAATGGGGTAACTATTTAAAAAACGCAGTTGATATCCCTTTGACCTATGGCAGTGCCATCTAGCGGGCCAACCATAGCGCCATCTGGTTTCACCCTTCAAGCTAGACGAGTTTCGTTCTTTGTAGTTTTTTCGTTTGACGCTTATTTCGTGAGCTATTTGGCGCGGTCACGATCAATGAACCACCCTGCAAATACTGAACTTCTGGTCTATTGGAAATGCAGTCGCGAAACTGCTAGTGAGGCTTTATTTCTAATGTCTGCTGGTTTGATATGTTCCTCTACTTGTACTAACCTATTCTAACCTTTCCATCTCTACATGGCTATCTAGAATACTTTTCAACCTCTATTTAGTTAGTCTGAACTCATCAGCAGTTGTCCCATTGAACTTTCCTTATGAAAAAAAGACATATTGTAAATGGATGAGTGAGTGAATATTTATCGCCTTCGTTTTTCTTGCAACAGCAGTCGCAGATTTCGTTAGGATGATAAGTACCATCAGATTGTCTAAATGGATGTGGTGGAAGCGATGAATAACGTTTACGTTACTTTGTGAAACATATTAAGTAAATAAATATACCACCTAAAGCGCAACTCCCCCCCTCCCCCCTCAAAACTCTACTCTATGCTTGCCATCTCAGGAGCAGGGAGGCCTCGAAATAACGACTTGAGAAGTTAAGATGCACAAACTTTCGGACTAAGCCACAAATTCTTAGAACTGCTGTTTTGGTCCTGTGCTGTTCTGCAACCGGTAATAGATCGCTTGTTTGGTGGAAATCGTCTCATTCCAGAACTGCAGAGACTGCTCTGAACGAAGCTTACAGTCTGATTACAGGATGCTTAAAACATACCGCTGCTAAGAATATTTACTGTATTGCCAGTATCGCAACTCCGTCGAGAAGCTGTCGGCGACTGAAGGCTGGCCGGCCGGTGTGGCCGTGCGGTTAAAGGCGCTTCAGTCTGGAACCGCGTGACCGCTCCGGTCGCAGGTTCGAATCCTGCCTCGGGCATGGATGTGTGTGATGTCCTTAGGTTAGTTAGGTTTAAGTAGTTCTAAGTTCTAGGGGACTGATGACCACAGATGTTAAGTCCCATAGTGCTCAGAGCCATTTGAACCGTTTTACTGAAGGCTGAGAACATTGAAGCTCACCCATTGTTTGGCCATGAACTAACACAGCCTAGTCTAAAATCAAGAGAAAGTATCCCTCGAACAGCAGTACCTTCGGCACCCCCTCAACACAAGGCAAGACTGTTTCGATTTAAATTCGTGCAGAAAGAGTAGAAGGAACCACGAGAACATCTCCCGACTGGTCACAACAAGGAGTAGGGTGTTTGGAGGGTTATTAACCGGTCAGGAACTTACGACGGTAGGACGCAGTTCTTTCTTAAACTGTGGAATTTCTCAATGGAGGACAGCCAGTGTGTGTGAGTTAGTGGAGAAGCAGAAACCGCCGACCACCTGTGCCTGTGCTATCTTTGTCCATTTACCTGTTTTTACCTGTTCAACACAATGCGCTATACTTGCAAACGATAGTGCCCAAGGTGTTGGTCAGTTCTGGACAAATTGGAAATTTAGTAGATGATATTTATAAATTTTCTTCATTTTGTAAACATGTGTATACTTGGTATAACTGTGTGTACTGCAAAGGGAGGCTTCTGACACGAGTAAATAAATCATAGCTATCATCATGCACGTGCTGCGAGCGGTGAAGTAAAGTTACAGCAGTGTTATTAACGTATACCTATGTTGGCAACACAACGGAAACCTTACGTCACAGCTTGCAGCATTTGTATTCACACAGTCAGGTAATGGTCGGTGGTTGTTCTAAACTGCTCAATGCATTTTCAAATGGTTTTGGTTCGCGAGAAAATGAAAGCAGAAAATTTTCTTATTTTTGCTCAGAAGTACAATGTCGTTAGCGGTTATTCTGTATTTCGAGTCACATTTGTCGCCTTACATCTAGATCTACATGTACATATATACTCCGCAAGCCACCGTATGGTGCGTGGCGGAGGGTACCACGTACCCCAACTAGTCATTCCCTCCTCTGTTCCTCTCGCAAATAGAGCGAGGGAAAAACGACTGTCTGTTCAAAATGGCTCTGAGCACTATGGGATATAACATCTATGGTGATCAGTCCCCTAGAACTTAGAACTACTTAAACCTAACTAACCTAAGGACAGCACACAACACCCAGTCACCACGAGGCAGAGAAAATCCCTGACCCCGCCGGGAATCGAACCCGGGAACCCGGGCGTGGGAAGCGAGAAGGCTATCGCACGACCACGGGCTGCGGACGACTGTCTGTATGACTCCGTATGTGCCCTAATTTCTCGTTTATAGTTTTCGTGCTCTTTAAGGGCAGTGTATGTTGGCGGCAGAAGAATCGTTCGGCAGTCAGCTTCAAATGCCAGTTCGCTAAATTTTCTCGGTAGTGTTCCCCGAAAAGAACGTCGCTTTCCCTCCAGGGATTCCCATTTGAGTTCCCGAAGCATCTCCGTAACACTTACATATTGCTCGAACCTACCGGTAACAAATCTAGCAGGCCGCCCATGAATTTCTTCAATGTCTTCCTTCAATCTGACCTGGTACGGATCTCCAATTCTCGAGCAGAATTCAAAAACTGCTCGCACCAGCTTCGTCTTTGCGGTCTCCTTTACATGTGAACCACACTTTCCTAAAATTCTCCCAATAAACCGAAGTTGACCATTCGCCTTCCCTACCACAGTTCTCTCACTCTCGTTCAATTTCATATCGCTTTGGAACGTTACGGCTAGACATTTAAACGACTCGACTGTGTCAAGGAGGACACTACTAATACTGTGTCCGAACATTACAGGTTTGTTCTTCCCACTCAGCCGCATTAACTTAACATTTTTTCACATTTAGAGCTAGTTGCCATTCACCACATCAATTACAAATTTTGTCTAAGTCGTCTTGTCTGTTCCTACGGTCACTCAACTTCGACACCTTACAGTAAAGCACAGCATCATCAGCCAACAACCGCAGATTGCTGCCCACCTTGCCCACCAAATCATTTATGTATATAGAGAGGAACAGCGGTCCTATTACACTTCCCTTGGGCACTCCTGACGATCGCTTGTCATACTGGATTCTATTACTTAGAAATAGAGATGGGCAAACTGAAACACGTAACTGTTTCGAAACTAATGAAACAGTACGATGTAATGTTTCGATACACTGTTTCGAAACAGTGAAACAGTTTGTGTTTTGTAATCTAATAAATCTACACATTTTATCATCTTGAATGTCTACTGTATAAGTATGTCCACATAAACGTAAATGAGGTGCGAGAGCGCTAATCATATCGTAGAAAGTATGAAACTATCACTTAGGCGTCTTGGCAGTTTCGTATTTCCTGCAGCAAATGCGCTGCTTTCGTGTCGTGCGACTTTCATACTTTTCAATTGGCTGAGGACAGCCATAGCTGAAGACAGAAGAACCACCACGAACGGAACTGGAGGTGGGAGCAAACTGCAGAAACAACGGATATGCTACTGGGATTCCCACATTCCATTAGTATGGCTAATATACCCATCCTATTAATTTCCATGCACACAAAGGGAATCATTGTGGATAATAGACACAGTGACTATAGACTCACAAATAACACCAAATAATTCGAATAAATAACAAAATATAACAGAAAAAATGTTTGTGTTTCAAGGTGTTTCGAACCGTTACTATAAATTTACGATGCTTCCCGTTCACCATTACACAATCAGTGACATGTCAAACAGATTGCTTGCAATTATACCTACATCAAATTTATGTACATGTCTAATAACTGTCACTCTACGCCTTTTTTTATTTAAAATGTTGTAGTCTTACTTGCGTTTCTTAATATGATTTCTGTACATGAACAGAGAAGCGTATGTTATAAAAAAAGTGTAATTTAACTGAATGATTTTCACATATTTATTATTTTGAATGTGAATAGTATGCGTTGTTTCATTGTTTGGTTAGTGTTTATAAAGCAGATGTTACGCCATTTCGGAATAGGACAGTCAGCTAGAAACGAAGCTTTATTTTCGGATATCTTAAGCTTCATGCTATTGCTTGTCAAAAGATTTCGACACTCTTGAAAGTGTTTCATGAAGTGGTATGTTGTGTTTCAGTACCTGTGCCGAGCCCGAATCTCGTCCGACACAGAGCGAAATGAAACACCACTGTTTCGATACAATTAGTCCGTTCCAGGCACAGGTGGACTGAAACAGTCTTATTTTGAAACAACGATACAGTTTCTGTGTCTGGCTCGAGATCCGAGACAGGGGCGGAATGAAACACCACTGTTTCGAAACAGTGAACCATAGCCGTTCCGAAACACTGAAACAGTTCCAGGTATCGATACACTGTATCGAAACATAGAAACAGTGGCCAAGTCTACTTAGAAAGTCTTCGAGTTACATATCTGTGAGCTTACTCGGTATACTCATACCTTCGTTAGCAGCCTCCACTGGGGACCGTGTCAAATGCTTTCCAGAAATCTAGAAATACGGGATATGCCTGTTACCCTTCATCCATGATTCGCTGTATATCCTGTGAGAAAAGGGTAAGCTGAGTTTCGCACGAGCGATGCTTTTTAAAACTTGCTGATTCGTGGACATAACGTTCTCAGTCTCAAGAACGTTTATTATATTTGAACTGAGAATATGTTTAAGGACTCTTCGGGTTGCTACCCGAAGTTAGAGATATTGGTCCGTAATTTCACAAGCCTGTTCCTTTACCCTTCTTGTATATTGGAGTCGCCTGCGCTTTTTTCGAGTCTCTTGGAACCTGTGTAAGTAGGCTGTTTATGTTTTCTCTATGTAAGTAGGCTGTTTAGGTTTTTTATTGGTAACGCCACCTCTGTATGACAATCACTGGCTGTGCTGTGGGCAGTCTGTGTCTGCTTTGCATTGTTGTAATACTCGCCATTGTAGTGTTAGGCAGCTGGCTGTGAACAGCGCGTAGCGTTGCGCAGTTGGAGGTGAGCCGCCAGCAGTGGTGGATGTGGGGAGAGAGATGGCGGAGGTTTGCAGTTTGTCATGAACTGATATATATATATTATGATTTGTGATGATATTAAGGTAAATACATTGTTTGCTCTCTATTAATATCTTTCATTTGCTAACTACCCCTATCAGTAGTTAGTGCCTTCAGTAGTTTGAATCTTTTATTTAGCTGGCAGTAGTGGCGCTCGCTGTATTGCAGTAGCTTGAGCAGCGAAGATTTTTGTGAGGTAAGTGATTTGTGAAAGGTATAGTTTAATGTTAGTCAGGGCCATTCTTTTGTAGGGAATTTTGAAAGTCAGATTGCGTTGCGCTAACAAAATATTGTGTGTCAGGTTAAGCACAGTCATGTAAAATTGTTCAAAGGGGACGTTTCATATGTCGACCCTTAGCCTAGGATACCTCACTGGAATCTTCTGATTTTTTCTTGTAGTTTGTGTATTTAGTGTAGATTTTGTTTATTGCTAGCGCGTAATTGTAGAGAGAATTTCCTTTGTAGTTGCAGTCTTTCATTGTTGTATAGTAAAACAGTTGTGGCATGCATGTAGATTTGCAGCAAGTATTTCGCAGCTGCGCTTGCAATTAACTAGATATTATTTTCAGTGCTATGTTAATGTGTTCTCTTATTTTTGATCTTCAAATTGTGTTTTTCTGTGTTGTCGTGTGAAATACTGTGACAATAATGGCGTGTGAAAAACGTAATACTAGGCTCCAAAGTAAACTGAGAAATGACAGTGAAGACGAAGGCAGTGTGTTAGCGCCGCAGAGTAATGAATTAACTGATGTTCAAAGTAGTAATTTGGTAATTGTGAATAGGGAAATGGAGCGGGCTGCAAACAATGGTGTAGACAGTGAAACAGGTAGTGAACAGGGAAGCATTATCGATCGATCGGTCGGCAACAGCTCGCCTCAGGAATCCGAAATGACAGGACACAATTTCGCAAATACTGTAGATTCAGGTTTTGGGTTATCACCGTTTTCTCAAATAAGTCAAGACGCATTTTCTGCTTGTCAAAATATGAATGTTGCCGGTGCAAATGCACTGCCGAAAAGCGTAGAGAAACAGATTCCAGACACTAATACATTATTATTGCAATTAATGCAACAAATGGAACAAAATCAGAGACAAACACAGCAAAAGCTTGAAAAGTTAGACACAATGGAACAACACCAGAGACAAACACAGCAACAGTTAGACACAATGGAACAACACCAGAGACAAACACAGCAACAGTTAGACACAGTGGAACAAAATCTCAAAAAGTTAGACTCATTGGAACAAACTCTCGAACATACACGTGAGGATTTAACTGCTGAGTTACATAACATTGAATCGAAATGTCAAAAAGTCTGTAATGACGTAAAAACTCAAATTTGTGAGCATTTTCAACCTATTTTTTCGCGTCATGAAAATGCATTACAGAATCACGAAGCAGCCATAAAAGAACTGCAAACTATTGTTCATGAAAATCACAACACCTTGCAAGCTAAAATTGACTCAGTTGCATCTACCGATTCGGTTACGCAACTTGCAAAAACTCAGGATAACTTAAAGGACACAGTAGATTCGATTTCAACACAAATGGACACTCTGAAACTTGGTTCAGAAAAACACACTGAGGAAATGTGTTCATTATCAGAGAAAGTAGTTGAACTTTCGGATCAGCTAAATAATTTATCTGCGAAGGTAGATGATAATCTGAATGACGCAAAACCGGTAGTCTTTAATGACACAGAACAGAACGCACAAATTAGGAAACTGAAACAAAATCTGAATCAAATTGATATGCAACACCAAAGAGAAATCCGGGAAGTACAAGATCAGCTGACACAGGTAATACAAGAATTACGTATTTCAGAAGACACTCGCGCTCCAACACGGGAAGAGGGACTTAGAAACACGGAAAAGCCGCAAAATAATAACACAGGGCATTTCGGAAGCTATGAAAGAAATTGGCAATGTGCACCGAATTTTGAGATGGAACGGCCGACACGACCTAACAATGACCGATATGCGACTTGCCGACATGATGATTTTGACTATAAGCTGTTCATTACTACACGTAAATTCAAAACATTTAAGAATTCTGGCAACGACATTCATCCACAAGCATGGCTCCATCAATTCTCTCATTGTTTTCCTCCCAACTGGTCGTTAGAACACAGATTAGAATTTATGTGTGGCTACTTGGAGAATGAACCAGCTGTAAGAATGCGATCGGTAATTCACGATTGCCACAGTGAAGGAGAGTTTTACCATGCCTTCCTCTCAGCATATTGGTCTCAAGCTACACAAGACCGTGTAAAACATAACATCATAATGATGAAACACTTCGAACAATCTGAATTTTCCAGTCTTGTGAAATATTTTGAAGACATGTTGCACAAGAATCAATACCTTTCAAACCCATACAGCCCCTCAGAACTCATCCGCATTTGCTTAATCAAACTGCCTGAACATTTACGACATATTATTTTAGCAGGACGTTGCAAAGACGACATTGAAGCATTTCATGGACTGTTACAAGAACTGGAAATTGACACATACCGTCACGGGATGCGAAAACAGGAAAACAATCACTACAGGTCACATCCGTCACAATTCCGTGACGACAGAAGTAATAACTGGACACGACAAGGCTATTCTCACAACACAAATCGTGACCAAGACAGACACCACCCTTATGACAACCGCTGGCAGAATAATAGTTACAGAGAAAGATCGCATTTCCGTAGAAATGAATATGACAGAGATAACCATAGAAACAGACAATATGGGAACCAAAACAATTATTATCAAGGGAGACAGAATAACTTTAGACGCAACGGTCCAGCGCGCAGTTACGATTCAGGGAGAAACTCTCCACCACATGACCGACAAACAAGAAACTATGTAAACTACCGACAAAACGATAGACGTGAATTTCATCAGAACTGGCGGGATTCAAACAGAGCTGGGACCTCTCGGCAAGGCGAATTTGTGGAAGTTAGGCCTCCTAATCCCAATAACGGCGCGCGCCAACAAAGAGACAGACAATGACTCGCACAGCAGGCAGCCGCGTGCGCCCGCTGGCTCCGAGAAAAATAACATAAGACGCTAGCCTGGAAAAAAATTTTAGCATTCTTTACCGATGTATACAACATGATAATTGCGTTGAAGTTGAAACTCTGCGTACTAGGAAGAGTAAAGATTTACACCACATTTCACATGTAAAACCATTTATTGACAGATAATCTGCCTTTTAACTTTGTCTTTGCCATAAAACGTTTCACTTCACGTTACTAGTATGCTTTAGAAACTGTTACCATGCAACAATGTTTGAAGTTAAATATCCAATCAAGAACCAAGAGAACTTATTTAAACAGAAATGACGAATGCATTGTTATAGTAAACAGACGTCACAGTGTTATTGTGTGTGTACATTCTTGCTTGTTTGTTGCACGATTACGTAACGACTATAAGGCTCACATACTTAGAACATTTACCAGTACTGCTAATGAGATTTTAATGCAACATTTTGGTTTATTTGAAAATACATTCTGAATTTAAAGTGCTTTCTGAGAGATACCAGATGACACAGAGGTTAGTTTATGTGACAGCTACACGATTTTTATCACGACGCTACTAATGAGTGACAATTTACAATGTTGCTTTTGCGGTGTATCTGTTTTATATCTGCACAGTTTTCTGAATTCTTCTGGAAATCAAAACATGTTTTATTAGTAACTTTTGTGGTATAGCTACAAGGAGACAGCCTTTTCCATAGCACAACAATACGTTACAGCACAGTACTTTCATCATCACAACAATAAGCGTAATAACTAAGATATCTCTACGCAAAGCATTTCACTTTTGTTTATCATGAGGTAAGTACATTGGCTTCTGCAGAACTTAGCTTTCAGAGGACGATAACTACGACACTTCCACACAGATTATGTTGCAACAAGACGCACATTTAGCGCTACAGTACACGTATTTGAGTGATTAATTTTGTACTTGAAACATTTATTTTTAAAGATTTTTTAATTACAAAGAAAGTTTTCCGTGATACATTTCATTCCATTGCTGTAATTTGTAACACCTGAGGGCATAATTACATTTATCCTCAGGGGGGTACACGCTTACTTTGTGTACCATGTGTGTGGCAACCACAAGGAACCCTAGCTAATATGGTATTTGCTTATACAACTTTACACATCGGTACCATATTTCTCCAACACATAATTACACAGCTATCTGATCATTTAACTGAGACAGACAAACGTTTTTACTATATCAGTGACAGATGTTTACGTAATTACACAGCTGGATAACTTCACACTTACGAAACTGTATTTTGTCTGTACTTTGTGAAACTGTTCATATTTTTTTGGAACCATTGTGATACTATGAGAGCTTTGAATGATGTATTTGGTATGGACTCATGATTTTTAAAGTACTTTTGAGGCAGATGACACTTTTGACATGAGCAGAGAATTTTTTTTAATTATTGGAGGAAGCTACGACGATTTTGAGATTTGACTGAGGTGTTATGATGTTATTTTTACGACGACGATGTGTATTATGCTGCTGAGGTATGTTTACGATTAATAGGCTGAGGCTACTATATGAGTTATTTGATTATGCTTCATATTTATAATGACGAAATATTGACGAGTGTCGATGGATACGTATATGTGTAATAAGGTAAGGAGTAATGAATAGTGGGTAGGGACTCTTGACTTGTGAAAAAGGATGTTGGAAACCAAGAATCGTACTTTAAGAGTTATGACATGTGTGAATCATGTGTGAATGTATCACAATGCCACTGAACATTTTTTGGACACTGTTATATTCATAGGATTTTGTTTCTACAGATTTGCAACGCTAATTCTTGACCTGTGAAGTATTTTTATGTGAGACTGTCACTTTAGCGAAAATTGCTGTCGTAAATATTTCCGTACGAAAGTTAAGTGACCACCTGCACGTAATGCGTCGCGGGCACCCAGCTGTGTCAGACGCCTGGAGAAAAAGTCATTAGCGCGTGCCTTTCAGAGCACAGGAAGAAAGAAAAAAAAAGAAAGGGAAGGCCATTATCCTGGCCATTGTCATCCCTTTAGAGAAAGCATCGCAAATCCGACACGCTGATTACTTGGAAACATATCGTACTTTCTGATATTTACTGAAATGCCTAATAAAATGACAAGAAATACTTTTACATCTGCACACCTGATTACGACAAGCGTCTTTCTACGAGAGTTGAGAGCTACTAACTTATGAAATGTCACATGACTACTGAATGATATTTTTATGCTTTGCTTTTCATAGTTGCTTATTTCATTTGACATCTGTTTTCCAGCTGTGTTGCAGCATTGCTTTTATAAAATAAAATGCATTTGCTAATGTGAACACTTTCTGTGAACAGATCTATTAAATAATTATTTTATGATCCACATTCTTTAAAAAAGGAGCACTTGGAAAGGAAAGAACAATAAGAAGGATCTAGTAACAGTAACACATAATTTTCTTTTCAAGTACATGGTAATATTTCTTTTTACAATCAGTTGTTGTGGTGCACCACTTTAATTACATAGACATTAAGATGTGAATATACATTTCCCTTATCTGCATTGTTGTTTAGTGTAATATTTTTTCTGCTTGCGCTATGTCATGTTTAGGTATAAGTTGCTGCTGTTTGCCAGGCATAGTGTTATTGAATTTGACTTTTGCTAATTTATACTGTAGCTTGCTTTGCAATTTTCCATTTTTTTCATTGCTGTTTATATTAATTGTTTTGTGCTGCTGCATTGTCTCGTTCCTTAGTTTAGCATCTGAGCTCAGTAGATTTAAGTTTGCTTAAGAGGGGGTAGACTATATGAGAAACTGACTATGGAGAATAGGTAAAGAATGCATTGCGAAGTTATATAAAAAGGATTTGGGCCCAAATGAGTATTGTACAATCAGAAATAATTATTTTGAAAGAAATATGAACAGAATACAGAAAGCATGCTTGGATAGGATTTTTTTGGTGGAAACAAAGGATGAAATAAGAGGAAAGATATATGAAGTTTTGGGTTGGACTGCAGTACCAAATGTTACACTGAAAACGAACCCTGTCCTTTCCTATTGGTGTTATCCCACTATGTGTGTGTGTACCCTTGTGTATTTGTTTTCTTCCTGTCTCTGTGTAGTTTCATAGAATTTTTTCTTCTTTTAATATTAAGCTACATTCACTATGATGAGGAATACTGTTATCCTCAAATATAAGTTGCATTAATAATATGTTATTTTCTTTGTAAAGTTGTTTACAATTCTGTTCTGTTTCAATGTTCATGTGTGAAATTAATGTTTCGAAAACTATTCTCATTATTTTATGTATGTACTCATGTCATAATTCCTGTAACACTGACGTATATGTCTATTTCTATTCTTTTGTAACGCCTGTTTTACTACAAATGTTATCTGTATTGTTATGTTTTTAATGATGTATTTTGTACCTTTGTAATTGTATTCTTATGTTATAAAATTGTAATTGTCACCAGTTCATGATATTATTAACTTATTAGTTACATTTCACTGCACACGTTTCTGTTGGTCATAGTATATGGATAATATGTGAGAAGTTGGGACTGTGAGTGTTTGCACGTGTGTTAATAACTCAGCAAGGGACTGGATAACAGCATTGCTGGTTCTAAGGACAATTTCAAAAACTTTGTGAGTGCACAAGTGGTGGTTTATGGACTTGCTATATTGTCCGCAAGACTCTTCGATGGTGATTGTGCACCTGCACAGTCGCAACAGATGGCTGCTGGCCATTTCTACAAGGACTGCAGTGGATCTACACCTCTGGTGGCCCACCAATACCGTAATCTCTACCAGGACTACAGTGGGTCTGCTCTGTGATGACTTACCTACCAATACTCTTCAAAACTTCGAATGACTCTGCTGTGGGTTTGCTCCATTGTGGCCCGTTATCTGTCAGCATGTCAAGAGTCAGCACTGTCTTTCCGTTGGAAGGTCAACACTACTTCTTCAAGACTGCATGGAAATCCACTACTTCTATGTGCATTTTCTTTTACTGCTTGGACTTTGAGAAAAACTCTGCATTTTTACTGTGATGAACAATGTGGACTGTCTTTATGGACTGTGAGAAATTTTGATCTTTTGACCAACATAATATTAATAAGTGTGTGCATTTTATATCTTTGTTACTGTAATTGTGAAAAATTTTTGTCAAATCTGTATTGGCCAGTGCCCAACACCATTTGTAAAAATTTTTGTGGGGAGCATGGGGGCTATGTAAGTAGGCTGTTTATGTTTTCTCTATGTAAGTAGGCTGTTTAGGTTTTTTATTGGTAACGCCACCTCTGTATGACAATCACTGGCTGTGCTGTGGGCAGTCTGTGTCTGCTTTGCATTGTTGTAATACTCGCCATTGTAGTGTTAGGCAGCTGGCTGTGAACAGCGCGTAGCGTTGCGCAGTTGGAGGTGAGCCGCCAGCAGTGGTGGATGTGGGGAGAGAGATGGCGGAGGTTTGCAGTTTGTCATGAACTGATATATATATATTATGATTTGTGATGATATTAAGGTAAATACATTGTTTGCTCTCTATTAATATCTTTCATTTGCTAACTACCCCTATCAGTAGTTAGTGCCTTCAGTAGTTTGAATCTTTTATTTAGCTGGCAGTAGTGGCGCTCGCTGTATTGCAGTAGCTTGAGCAGCGAAGATTTTTGTGAGGTAAGTGATTTGTGAAAGGTATAGTTTAATGTTAGTCAGGGCCATTCTTTTGTAGGGAATTTTGAAAGTCAGATTGCGTTGCGCTAACAAAATATTGTGTGTCAGGTTAAGCACAGTCATGTAAAATTGTTCAAAGGGGACGTTTCACCTGGTGCTGAGAGAGAGATTAACGATAAATGAAAAATAGGCAAAGGGCCTAGGCTGTAGAGTACTCTTTGTGAAACCGAGTTGGGGTATCATCCGGATCCGTTGATTTATTTGCTTCCAGCTCTTTTAGTTGTTTCTCTACGCCACTGGTGCTTATTACTATATCGTCCTTAGGGGAGTCTGTCCGATGGCCAAATGACGCTGAGTTTTACGATTCTCCTGTGCGAACGAATTCTTGAAAGTGAAATTTAAAATTTCGGCTTTCGTTTTACTACTTTCAACTGCCACAACAGACTGGTCAACAAGGGACTGAATGAAGGCTTTAGACACGCTTAGAGATTTTACAAAGGATCAGAATTTTCTCGGGTTCTCTGCAGGGATCTTTTGCTAAGATATGGCGATGGTTGTTGTTGTATGCTTCGCACATATATCTTTTCACAGAGGCACCAAGCTCTACTAGCCTTTTCTTGTCGTTGTTTGTGAGTTGTCTTTTGAACCCTAAGTGCAACGGCCTCCCATCCCTCAGCATCTTCCGAATTTCGTTATTAAACCCTGGTAAGCCTTTTTCATCCTTAATCCTTAGGCATATAACTCTGCCCATAATTCTTATATGTCCATCCTACTGGAACTAAGTGATGTCAGTTCACTGTCTGAGTAGGATGGTAACAACTGCTTATCAGCTCTGTGTAGCAGAAACACTCTCCTAGCATTCTTGACTGACTTGTTGACTTTTGGAACCACAGTTGCTGTAATGACATGATCACTAATCCTCGTTTCTTTACTGACACTGTCGATATGGTCCGGCCTATTTGTAGCTACAAGGACTGAGACATCGCCATTCCGTGTGGGCTGCCGAGCTACCAATGGATGACTATTTAACAGGTTATGTAAGAACTATTAAGCGTCGCATGAACGAGTGACAGAGCAGTGTAATATCTGGAAGGACAATTTGTGATTAAAATTTAGAAGCTAACGATCAACAGTACTTGGTACAGTGCCATTATGTATCTTGCTAACCTGCACCTAAATGACTACTCTGCAATTAACTGCGCTTAACTGCCTGGCAGAGGGTTGTTCGAACCACCTTGAGACTATTACTCAAGCGTTCCACTCTCAAACTCTTGGGAAAAATGAATACTTAAATCTTATCCTACGACCTCTGATTTGTCTAAATTTTATTATGGTGATAATTTCGTCCTGTGTATGATGGCGTCAGCAATATATTTTCGCATTCGGAGGAGAAATTTGGAGACTGAAATTTCGTGAAATAATCTATCCGCAATGGTTGCCACGTCAACTCGTTTATTATGTACGTGACGTTCTCTTCCCTATTTCACGATAGTCTAAAACGAGTTGCCCTCCTGTGGACTTTTTCAGTGTTCTCCTTCAGTCCTGTCCCGTGGGGATCCCATACCGCACAGCAGTATGTAAAGGTTTTTTTTTAAATTACCGCTACCAGTCACAAACTTTGTCAACTATTGTATGACTTATTTATTTAGCGACATATTTCGAGGTAAACCTCATCTTCAGACTAAATGGCATTACAAAAACAACTTTAAAATAAGGCCATACTGATGTTACATAGTTTTTTCGTAAATGTTGTGGTCATCCTGTGGAAGAAGAGAAAACTTAGTAAGGGTGCTGTCATTTGGAAGCTGGACTGATGTTTGCACGAAAATGTTTTGTAACGGTCACTCACTTTTTTTCTTCTGGCGTGGCAGCCTCGTAGTGATGCGGTGGGGTGCCTCCATTTCCGTGCCTCTCCTGCTCACTGTTCACAAATTGTCACTTACATAGCAGTAACCTGGAAACACGATCACAAACACTTCTGTAGTGCAGTGTACAAGATGGCGGTCGAAATGCGATTTGACTATCGATTTGTCCATTTATGTGGTGTCAAATGTTTACATGTCTTCTGCACGTCTTATTATCGTATTACAGATGAAGGCTGACAAGATACATTACAAATTGATCACATGTTACAATATTATTAAACACATCATGATATAAACTAATTACATATTTCTAAGCTACTGCTGGGACTAGAGTCAAACGGCTATCATGTTATGTATCACTTATTCTAGGAGTATTGTAGTGAAATTGGAAAAGAAATGTGAATTTTTGAAGTCTGTCATTTCATTCAGGACCTCGTTATTCCCCATGTGGCCATGGATGAATATTTCCATTTCTGCCAAGATGTCCATTTTCCAGCTCTTTTCTGAAACAGTCAATGTGTTCTTTAAAGCAGGTTTTAAAATTTCTGCTCGTTTGGCCAATGTAATATTTGTCGCAATGACTGCATGTAGTTTTATAAATTCCTTATTTGTTAAGTTTCTCTGTGGGTTGTGAGATGTCATGTATCAGTTTCTTCTTTAAGTTGTTGCTAGCAAAGGTGATCCTGGTGTCTGTTTTTTAAACAGCTTGGCTATTTTGTCTGGTATGACTCCTAAATATGGTAACGTTATGTACTTGGGTTTTTGGATGTTGTGTGAGGAAGCTGTGTCAAATTGTTTCTTGTTATTTTTAGTTGTGCGTCGTGATAGTGTGTTTATTTCATGTTCGTGACAGCCATTGTTATGTGCAATGTATTTGATAGTGTTCATTTCTGTGTCATATTCGGCAGCTCTATTTAAGAAGGATCTGAAAGCAGCTTGTTTATTTGAGTTGAGATGTATGGAACATTTATTAGTGACTGTGTCTGTGTAAGTTAGTTTTCTGTATACATTGATATTTAGGGTTTGGACTGTGTTGCTTATTGTCATGTCTACAAAATTAATTTTGTTATCTTTCTCATGTTCTATGGTCAACTGGATGTTGTTGTGTAAATTATTGGATCTGTTTTATAGAGTTTCTATTTCTTCATCAGTTCTATTGTATATAATGAATGTGTCATCAACATATCTACAGTAGTGTACTATTTTCCGGGTTATTATGTCTTTGCTGTTGAGAAGTTTATTTTCAAGGTGGGTGATGAAAATTTCTGCAATGATTCCACTAATAAATGTAATACAATAGTTGTCAATATTTGTGACTTGTAAAGGTATTTCAAAAAATCTTTACATGTTTCTAGAGACAGTCACGGTCGAAAAATAATCAAAATGGCTTCAAATTCTTTCAGTACTCTAGCAGATTACGAACAAGCTTAGTGTAGGCATTCTCTTTAGTAGACTCATTGTATCGTCTAAGTGTTCTGCCGGTAGAATGCAGTCTTTGGTTTGGCTTCTCCACAACAGCATCTATGTGATCGTTCCAATTTAAGTTGTTCATAATTGTTATTCCTAGGTTTTCAGTTGAATTGACAGCCTTTACATTTATGTGATTTATTCTGTAACCGAAATTTAACGGATTCCTTATAGTGATCAAGTGGATGGCCTTACACTTTTCATTATTTAGAGTCAATTGCCACTTTCCGCACCACACAGCTGTCATGTCTATGTCATATTGCCATTTGCTTTGATTAGTGACTTTACAAGACGGTAAATAATAGCATTATCTGCAGACAATCGAAAAGGGGTGCCCATATTGTCTCCTTAGTCGTTCATACAGATTACAACCAGCGGACGGACTGTACCAATTATTCGGTAACGCCAGATATCACTTCTGTTTTACTCGAATGCTTTCGCTAATTACTAGGAAACTTTGTGACAGGAAATTACAAATCCAGTCGCACAAGTGAGACGATACTCCATGGACACGAAATTTGTCTGGAAGTCTTCTGCAAATGTAGAAATATGGAATCAATTTCAAATCCCATTACTTCGTGTGAATAAAGAACTACTAGTGTTTCACATGAACGACCTTTTTTGAATCAGAGCTGACCATGTGTCAATACATCGTTTCTTTCCACGTAATTCATAATGTTCGAACATGGTATATGTTCCAACATAACACAGCATATGTTCCAATATCCCGTCGCATATCGCCGACAGTGATATGGGTTCTAATTCACTGGATTTCTCCTGTTTCCTTTCTTCAGTTGTCGTGTGACTTGTGCAATTTTCCTGTCTTTAGGTACGAATCTTTCGCCGAGGGGGCAGTTGTATACTGTTGCTAAATTAGTACTATTATGTTTGAAAGAAACCTAATGGGAATCAATCTGGACCAAGAGCTTGCTTCTGTTAAGTGATTTAAACTGCTTCGTTCCACTGAGGTTACCTGCTTCTAAGCTATTCATGTTATTGATTCGAATTCTGCAATATTTATTTAGTCTTCTTTGGTGAAGAAATTTCGAAAACCTGTGTTTAGTAATTCTTCTTATATGCCACTGACGTCGGTAATATTACGATTGGTGTTGTGTAATGAAGGTATTGGTTGTAATTAGCGACTGGTGTACGTGACGTAGAACCAGCACCTCTCTGGATTATCTGCCATATTTCGAAACAGATTTTCGTTGTGGAAGCTTTAAAAGCATCTCGCATTGAAGTCCGTACAAGAACTGTTGATATTTTTAAAAATACCAGGAGTCCGATATTTAAAAAAATATTATTATCGGCTCTCCATACATCAAAAATGTATCGCTTTATCGATATATCGACGGAAAAACATCGACGTACCTGCCTATAAAAAATCCGCTGCACATTATAAATATACTGCCAGTGTTTGAGCTGTATATTTAAGTGTTGATTTATTATTAGATATTTTCTTGCCATGAATTTCCTTAATCGGGCAGGTAGGTTAGAAAATTTATAAAGGGAAATGGATAGGTTAAAGTTAGATATAGTGGGAATTAGTGAAGTTCGGTAGCAGGGGAAACAAGACTTCTGGTCAGGTGAATAAAAGGTTATAAATACAAATCAAATAGGGGTAATGCACGAGTAGCTTTAATAATGAATAAAAAAATGGGAGCACGGGTAATCTACTATGAACAGCATGGTGAACGCATTGTTGTAGCCAAGGTAGACAAAAAGCACACGCCAACCACAGCAGCACAAATTTATATGCCAAGTAGCTTCGCAGATGACGACGAAATTGAAGAAATGTATGATGAGATAAAAGAAATCATTCAGATAGTGAGGGGATACGAAAATTTAATAGTAACAGGGGACTGGAATTCTATAGTAGGAAAACGAAGAGAAGGAAAAGTAGTAAGTGAGTATGGAATGGGGGTAAGGTATGAAAGAGGAAGCCGCCTGGTAGAATTTTGCACAGAGAATAACTTAATCATAGCTAACACTTGGTTTAAGAATCATGAAAGAAGGTGAAACGTCTCCTTGGAAAAATTATAAATGACTGTGCTTAAACTGACACACAATATTTTTAGCGCAACGCAATCTGACTTTCAAAAATCCCTACAAAAGAATGGTCCTGACTAACATTAACCTATACCTTTCACACATCACTTACCTCACAAAAATCTTCGTTACTCGAACTACTACCAGCTAAATAAAAGATTCAAACTACTGAAGGCACTAACTACTGATAGGCGTACTAAGCAAATGAAAGATTTTGATAGAGAAAAAACCTATTTACCTCAATAGTGTTCAAAAGTCATCAGTTCATGACATCCAGTCTTACAAATTTACTGTCTCTGATGGACATACTTCCAGATCATCCACTCTCAAAACTCCGCCATCTCTCTCCCCACATCCACCACTGCTGGCGGCTCACCGCCAACTGCGCAACGCTACGCACTGTTAATAGCCAACTGCCCAACACAAGATAAATACTGCCTACAGGAAAATTAAAGAGACTTTTGGAGAAAAGAGAACCACTTGTATGAATATCGAGAACTCAGATGAAAAACCAGTTATAAGCAAAGAAGGGAAAGCAGAAGCGTGGAAGGAGTGTATAGGGGGTCTATATAAGGGCGATGTACTGGAAGGCAATTTTATGGAAATGGAAGAGGATGTAGATGAAGATGAAATGGGATATATGATACTGCGTGACGAGTTTGATAGAGCACTGAAGGACCTGGGTCGAAACAAGGTCCCAGGAGTAGCCAACATTCCATTAGAACTACTGATAGCCTTGGGAGAGCCAACCCTGACAAAACTCTGCCACCTGGTGAACAAGATGTATGAGACAGGTGAAATTCCTTCAGACTTCAAGTAGAATAAAATAATTCCAATCCCAAGGAAAGCAGGTATGAAAAAAATACTGACTCGAATTCTTTATAGACAACTGGAGAAACTGGTAGAAGCCGACCTTGGAGAAGATCAGTTTGGGTTCCGCAGAGATGATGGAAGCCGTGAGGCAATACTGACCCTACGATTTATCTTAGAAGATAGATAAAGGAATGGCAAACCCATGTTTCTATAATCTGTAGACACAGAGAAAACTTTTGACAGTGTTGACTCAAATACTTTCCTTCGATTTCTGAAGGTAGCAGAGGGTAATACAGGGAACGAAAGGCTATTTAGAATTCGTACAGAAACCAGATGTCAAAGTCGAGAGCCTTGAAAGGGAAGCAGTGCTTGGAAAGGGAGTGAGGCAGGGTTGTCGCCTATCCCCGATGTTATTCAATCTGTATATTGGGCAAGCAGTAAAGGAAACAAAAGAAAAATTTGGAGTAGAAATTAAAATTCATGGAGAAGAAATAAAAATTTTGAGGTTTCCCGATGACATTGTAATTCTGTTGTAGACAGCAAATGACCTGGAAGAGCAGCTGAACGGAAAGGTCAGTGTCTTGAATGGAGGATATTAGATGAATATCAACGAAATCCCCCATGAACCATGGACCTTGCCGTTGGTGGGGAGGCTTGCGTGCCTCAGCGATACAGATGGCCGTACCGTAGGTGCCACCACAACGGAGGGGTATCTGTTGAGAGGCCAGACAAACGTGTGGTTCCTGAAGAGGGGCAGCAGCCTTTTCAGTAGTTGCAGGGGCAACAGTCTGGATGATTGACTGATCTGGCCATGTAACAATAACCAAAACGGCCTTGCTGTGCTGGTACTGCCAACGGCTGAAAGCAAGGGGAAACTACAGCCGTAATTTTTGCCAAGGGCATGCAGCTTTACTGTATGATTAAATGATGATGGCGTCCTCTTGGGTAAAATATTCCGGGGGTAAAATAGTCCCCCATTCGGATCTCCGGGCGGGGACTACTCAAGAGGACGTTGTTATCAGGAGAAAGAAAACTGGCGTTCTACGGATCGGAGCGTGGAATGTCAGATCCCTTAATCGAGCAGGTATGTTAGAAAATTTAAAAAGGGAAATGGATAGGTTAAAGTTAGATACAGTGGGAATTAGTGACGTTCGGTGGCAGGAGGAACAAGACTTTTAGTCAGGTGAATACAGTGTTATGAATACAAAATCAAATAGAGGTAATGCAGGAGTAGGTTTAATAATGAATAAAAAAAATAGGCGTGCGGGTAAGCTACTACAAACAGCATAGTGAACGCATTATTGTGGCCAAGATAGACACGAAGCCCACGCCTACTACAGTAGTACAAGTTTATATGCCAACTAGCTCTGCGGAGGATGAAGTAAGTAAAAAGACGATGGCTAGTAGAAATCCTTGGGTAACAGAAGAAATATTGAATTTAATTGATGAAAGGAGAAAATATAAAAATGCAGTAAATGAAGCAGGCAAAAAGGAATACAAACGTCTCAAAAATGAGATCGACAGGAAGTGCAAAATGGCTAAGCAGGGATGGCTAGAGGACAAATGTAAGGATGTAGAGGCTTATCTCACTAGAGGTAAGATAGATACTGCCTACAGGAAAATTAAAGAGACCTTTGGAGAAAAGAGAACCACTTGTATGAATATCAAGAGCTCAGATGGAAACCCAGTTCTAACCAAAGAGGGGAAACCAGAAAGATGGAAGGAGTATATAGAGGGTCTATACAAGGACAATGTACTTGAGGACAATATTATAGAAATGGAATAGAATGTAGATGAAGATGAAATGGGAGATATAATACTGCGTGAAGAGTTTGACAGAGCATTGAAAGACCTGAGGCGAAACAAGGCCCCGGGAGTAGACAACATTCCATTAGAACTACTGACAGCCTTGGGAGAGCCAATCCTAACAAAACTGCACCATCTGGTGACGTAGAAATATTGGAACACGTGAGGCAATACTGACCTTACGACTTATCTTAGAAGAAAGATTAAGGAAAGGCAAACCTACGTTTCTAGCATTTGTAGACTTAGAGAAAGCTTTTGACAATGTTGACTGGAATACTCTCTTCCAAATTCTAAACGTGGCAGGGGTAAAATACAGGGAGCGAAAGGCTATTTACAATTTGTACAGAAACCAGATGGCAGTTATAAGAGTCGAGGGGCATGAAAGGGAAGCAGTGGTTGGGAAGGGAGTGAGACAGGGTTGTAGCCTTTCCCCGATGTTATTCAATCTGTATATTGAGCAAGCAGTAAAGGAAACAAAAGAAAAATTCGGAGTAGGTATTAAAATCCATGGAGAAGAAATAAAAACTTTGAGGTTTGCCGATGACATTGTAATTCTGTTAGAGACAGCAAAGGACTTCGAAGAGCAGTTGAACGGAATGGACATTGTCTTGAAAGGAGGATGTAAGATGAACATCAACAAAAGCAAAACGAGGACAATGGAATGTAGTCGAATTAAGTCAGGTGATGCTGAGGGAATTAGATTGCTATTTGGGGAGCAAAATAACTGATGATGGTCGAAGTAGAGAAGATATAAAATGTAGACTGGCAATGGCAAGGAAAGCGTTTCTGAAGAAGAGAAATTTGTTAACATCGAGTACAGATTTAAGTGTGAAGAAGTCTGTTGTCAAAGTATTTGTATGCAGTGTAGCCAAGTAGGGAAGTGAAATATGGACGATAAATAGTTTAGACAAGAATAGAACAGAGGCTTTCGAAATGTGGTGCTACAGAAGAATGCTGAAGATTAGATCACGTAACTAATGAGAAGGTAGCGAACAGAATTGGGGAGGAATTTGTAACACAACTTGACTAGAAGAAGGGATCGGTTGGTAGGACATGTTCTGAAGCATCAAGATATCACCAATTTAGTACTGGATTGCAGCGTGGAAGGTAAAAATTCTAACGGGAGGCCAAGAGATGAATACACTAAGCAGATTCAGAAGGATGTAGATTGCAGTAGGTACTTGGAGATGAAGAAGCTAGCACAGGATAGGGTAGCAGCATAGAGAGGTGCATCAAACCAGTCTCTGGACTGAAGACCACAAGAACAACATTCTGTATATCAACAAGCCTGCCTGCCTCCTTAGAGCAAGAAGTGAAAGGAAAACGATACATGTTCACGCTTGGCGATAACCACTTTGCTAACAATAGTAACTGCATGTAAGTGGCACAATAAAAGGTGTCCAATTGGTCTGTCGTTCGGCTTCGTCACATATCGGATTTGTCCTTAACACTTCATCTCAGCTTCCTTGTTTTTTTAATTTCTGCCAACGTCAGCGACCTGACAGTTGTAGTGTCAAAATAGGGTGGTGAAGTTAAACGTTGAAATTTCTGTTGGTAGCGCCGAGGCCGAACGGTTACATCAAGATTTTCCATCGCACGTGTCCGCCTACCGCAAAGACCATTCTTGTCATTTAGATTTTTGTTCATCATTTTCAGCAACTGTTTTTGAACAATTCCCATGTTATTTATCGCAACACTGGAAATCATGTTATTTGGTTCACACCGCCCCCCCCCCCCCCCAGTGCACACGGACTTCTTCTTTTGCGCCACACACACTTTCTTAAGGTCGTCAGAGAGAAAAGTTTGACGTGATGAAAGCTGAAAAAGTAGTAAGACTCCTTCACACAGTCGAAATAATATTATATCCTACTACAATTGCAAAAGAAGAGCTTCAAACATTTACCGAAAATTGTGAAAAAATATAATATAAAATAAAAGAATCGGCGCTCGATATTGCCTTCTCGATATCGATGTATCTGTTGGGAAATGTCGCCGATATATAGGTCTATTTGTACATCCTGGATGAAGTCTCGATATATCGATATTTTACCAACTAACCTAGTCGCACTAAGTATCAGTCTTCAGTAAAAACATCGCGGATATTGGATAATAGGTTCAGTGTAGCAGATAACGCGGGGTTACCGCGTGTGCTCTTCATATTACACCCGCTGTATGAACCAACGGGGAGAAACTGCTAAGCCGACCCTCGGTCCCGTTCGTGTTCCGACGATCCGGATAGGCGGGTGATGGAGGGCGCGCTCCGGTACTCTGGCCAAGACCGCGGGCGGGCCGCTTTTGTTTCGGGTTCCGCCTCGCCGTTCGGCAGGCGCGACGAATATTATTTTTTTTTACAGTCGGCGACCGGGTGCGGGCCACGGGGGACCGAGCGCCCGTGTTTCTGCAAAACTGTTGGCTCGCTGGAGGAGCGCGGGCACATTAATTTTCATCTCTGGAGCGTCCATCACGGGCGATAAAAAGTGGTCCGGCGCGGCGCGGCGCGGCGCGGCGGTTGCAGCAGCAGTGAGAGCGCGCGGCCGGCGACCGCGCCTAATGGAATACGACTAACGGTGAAATATGGCCGCCTCTCCGCCGCTCCACTCGCTGAAATACCTGCCCACACTCGTATGGCGCCACCAGCGAGTGTCTCTTGCAGCGCCCGCGCCTGGCCCTAACGATCGCCGTAAAATTCCCACTCATTTCAAGTGAGCTATTAATAAAGCCGTGATAGCCGCACCGTCAAAGACAAATAGCCACAGCCCGATACTGCCCTTCTCGCTCCACTGAGGATGATGCAAAGGCGGCTTCCTTTTGTCGGTACCGCAGTACAGTTCATGACTTCCACGTCACTACACTACACTCGTGTCCGTCTAACTAACTGGGCGTTTCGCACACTACCGGTGCACTGTCTCCGCCACTGTACAGAACTCAGCAGCTCCGTAAGCAGACTGCCATGACCGCATGACACTCGTTGCTCGGAGAGTGTTCTAATTATGTCTAACTCACTGCGCTTCTCATAAAACATAGATCAACTGTGACCTCTCGATCTGTTCCATATCAACTGTTACACATGAAAAAGTGCTTTATTAATCAAAAGCTAATTTCTACGTACATCTGCTAGTCTCGAAACCAGAAGCAAGATTCTCCATAAAAGCTGCGGCTCTAGTTGGGTATCGTCAACAGACATTCTCCGGGTATCAGCGCTCGGTTTGGTACACTCAGCAGTAGAGTACTGTGCATCTGTCTGGCTTAACAGCCCACACATAGAAAACGAGGCCATGCGCATTGTTAGTGGGTCAATACGATCTACTCGTACATACTGGCTACCTGCCTTGAGCCACATTTCACCTCCTGATATCAGACGGAAGAGCGCACTACTGTGCGATTGCTAACGATAACGACCTTCCAATAGTGGACGACGTGTTCCCCGCGGAGTGAAAGAGACTAAAATCAAGTCCGCAGCTTGTAGTCGTGCGGTAGCGTTCTCGCTTCGCGCGCTACGGGTTCCCGGGTTCGATTCCCGGCGGGATCAGGGATTTTCTCTGCTTAGTGATGACTGGGTGTTCTGTGATGTCCTTAGGTTAGTTACGTTTAAGTAGTTCTAAGTTCTAGGGGACTGATGACCTTAGATGTTAAGTCCAATAGTGCTCAGAGCCATTTGAAACATTTTTGAACTAAGATCAAAACATCTCACTCTCATCACAAGTCATTGAATTCAGTACCATCGATGACTGGAAACGCTGGCGGTAACAAGACTGTTCCTCGCATTGCCTGAGGCTGCCTTTCATCCAGAGGAAAGCCGCTGGATTCGAACAGCTTCGGCCAGTTTGGACCATCTCGAGCCGCTTACGAACGGGCCATGGACGATGTGCGGACATTCTCTACAAGTGGGGCAAATCTACATCACCATTTTGTGACTGTGGAACGACAGACAGTTGCTCATTTTGTATCGACATGCCCGATCGTGCATACAAGCGTCCATTCGAAGATTTCCTCACAGCCAAGAGTGATGTTATAAAATACATAAATTACCTTGATATCCATATATAGCTGTTGTTATTTGTGTCATTCTATGCTGGAGAACTGTGCTTAAATTTTGATCTTTGTATATGCATTGCCATATGATAAATAGAATAAATAAATACGTAATACGAGTTGTTTCTGGTGTAACATAACGCTTTCGGCCACTACATAACATTGCTTCCTTTCCTAGCGATCTTCTTACATATACGTGCTGAAAAATGCCTCTGAATATTTTATGTGAAAAATCTTAAAGATTTTAAATAAAACGAACGTTATTAATATCCTACACCCTTATTCTACAAATCTACATATCTTCAGCGTGTAACCTAGCGGTGAGTAACGTAACTATGCCGGAGCGTGAGAAATGTGGTGCTGCAATCGAATTTCCAATTGGAAGAGTTCGTCCATACGTGGAACATCCTTCGTTTCAGCATGACAGTGCCAGACCACACATGAGTGCTGCTATGACTGCACCAATCCAATGCCTTGGATTCATTGTCATCAGTCATCCCGCTTACCGGACTGACTTTGCCTCATCCGAGTTTCATTTGCTTACAGTACTTAAAGAACACCTACTGTGGTATCTTCCAAAGATCGTCGTGCCACACGTTACTCGGCAACGTGCATCTGTACCACAGATATTAGCGATATCTAGCAACGACAAATGGGAGACACTAAAGAGAACACACTATCACTCATAGCATGTCAGGGCCCTCGTACAGAGGTCACTGTAGAGTCATGCAAGGAAGCGCTCCGCTTCAATGCGTAACCTCAGCTGAAGCAGTCAACATCATCAGGTAAGCCTAAAGAGTTATTCAAGTCTCTGATGCAATGTAATTTTGTAAATGTTGAACATTATACTTGAGGAAAGCAGTTTGTTACTTGGTACACCAAATGATGTCTTTTTTTTTGGGGGGGGGGGGGGGGGGGGGAGGGTCATCAGTCTTCTGATTGGTTTGATGTGGACCGCAACGATTTCCTCTCCTGTACGAATCTCTTCATCTCAGAGGAGCACTTGCAACCTACATCATCAGTTATTTACTGGATGTTTTCCAATCTCTATCGTCCTCTACAATCTTTGCCCTCTGCAGCTCCCTCTAATACCAAAGTCATTCCCTAATGTCTTAACAGGTGTCCTATCATCCTGCCCCTTCTCCTTGTCAGTGCTTTCTAAATATTCTTTTCCTCTCCAACTGAAATGCTTCGATTCTCTTCTGTGCCAGTTTTCTCACAGTCCATGTTCCACTACCATACAATGCTGTTCTCCAAACGTACATTGTCAGTAATTTCTTTCTCAAATTAAGACCTATGTTTGATACTAGTAGACTTCTCTTGGCCGCAAATGCCCTTTTTATCAGTGCTAGTCTGCTATTCATGTCCTCCTTGCTCCGTCCGTCATTGATTATTTTGCTGCCTATGTAACAGAGTTCCTTAACACCATCATGTACTTCATGACCACCAATCATGGTGTTAGGTTTCTCGCTGCTCTCATCTACTACTTCTCATAACTTTCGTCTTTCTTCGATTTACTCTGTCCATATTCTGTATTAATTAGGCTGTTCATTCCATTCAGCAGATCATGTATTTCTTCCTCAGTTTCACTCAGAATTGCAATGTCATCAGCGAATCGTATCTTTGATATCCTTTCACCTTGAATTTTAATTCCACTCCTGAAACTGTCTTTTATTTCCAGCGTTGCATCTTCAACGTACAAACTGAATAGTAGGGGTGAAAGACTACTTCGTTCTTGTGAGAGGCACCCACATACCTTGCTCATACTGTGGCATCAAGCAGTCAGGCCTGCAAGATGAGTGGTCTCCCAAGCGAGTGGATTCATTCTTATTTATCAAGTAACATGAGCTCTAGTACTCACAATTAAGTTACAAATTATTCTCCCGTTTGAATATTACGCAACGGATAACGCACATCTGACTGTTAGTAATTTACACAACTCTGACTGTTCACTACGCACTGGCAATACCACATTTTCTTTCTCATTTAACGGCTTTGATCAACACGTGGCCATCGCACTGTATATCAATGGCGCACACATTATAAATTCTGGAGATCACGACAACATACTATTCGAAGGAAAAGGCCACCAATCATTTTCTTTTCACTATCTTCTTTATTCCGATAAATTCTATAACCTAAACACCCAAATTCTATAACCTACAACAATAACACATGAGAAATTCCGCCCAGCGGGCATGGCTTTACATTGGTGATTCTCTATCTTATTGCCTCGTAATTATTTAACGCTACAGTGCACTTTCTGGATAGGATGGTGGATCTTTTGCTATATCTCACACTTCGACTCTCACACCCTTCATCACGAAAATTTCCTCCAGACCGAGCGGTACCAAAAGGAACATGCATAACCCACTGCCTCAGAAACTATCTTGTTACTCTCCCATGCCAACCACACATACTTAAATTTCATGAAATACATCACACTGGCAACATACAATACAAAGAATAGTCCCAACGTTATAATCACATCACTTTCAGCTTTCCCACTTCAATTAGTATTTATCCCAGTTTCACACGACACTGCCCCATTTCGTAACTTTTCTTTCCTACTATGAATTCTGGAGGATATATGCACGTCTTCCTGTGCAATGCAAGCCAAGTGGCGTTGCTGGATAGACGGCTGACTCACCTTGCTTCTCTCTCAGAGTATTATAGTTTGAATCAAGCGTCACACGAAAACATAACACGCAAAGTAATATTAAGAACATATTCATCACACGCCCGAGTCCTCAACTGATACCATGGACGAGTACTTCTCTTTATCCTTTGTCTCACACACAGATTGAGACTCACACAGCACTCACCACGTGGAAGTACTCGTCTCTAATTTCAATTCCAGCACACGCCATTTCTTAAATATTTCCAACTTATAGTACACACGCTAGTAATTCAGCGTAACTTAAGCACTCGGAAGTATTTCAAGTTATTGCTACACGTGGTTTCATTGTGACCGTTGGTCACTTCCGAAGATTACTACGATCCCCTTAATATTATGTGCCTGACATTTAATTCTCCCCACAAAAGTTCCTGAAATAGGGAAATTATTATTCCAAACTACACTTAAGTATTTCACATGCATACCATGTCTCCACTCTTTTTTCTTTACGGAGCACACCTAAGACAGGTCTTACCAACACAAGATCCAGCGGCAGAGTGCTGAAATATGGCCGATCTCGCACCTCCGCCAAGATGGGGGAGCACCATGCTGCCGTATTGGTCAGCCACATTTCAGGCGCTCAGAGCTCAGGTAAATTTCATCTCTTTGGTCCCACCAAAGGTGACCCAAGTACCGTCTCAAAGATGATCATATATTGCACATTCACTGTCTGTGGTTAGCAGACGACCATACATTTATTCATTTCGCAGTTCTCACCAAATTGGATGTAGGGATTTATTTTGTGGGAGTGCACATGTGATCAATTAAATAAATAAATTGTCATTATTTCCTGCACTGGTATCCGGCTTCGGTGTATTAAGTGAAACTGAGTTATTATTACAAAAAATATGTTGTTCTGACAAGAATAACGAAGAATGTTGTACCTATTTTTAATGTCGGGCGGTTCTGTACCCTTTCACTTGGTCACCCACTCTTCTTATTCCCTCTTGGCTCCTGTAGATATTGTGTATTACCTGTCTGTCCCAATAGCATACCCCTATTTTTCTCATTGTCGAAAGCTTCTTCCTGGTCGACAGATCCTACCTACATGTCTTCATTCTTCTTCAGTTTTGATTCCATTATCAATCACAACGTCAGAAGTGCCTCTATGGTGTATTTACCTTTCATAAATCCAAACTGATCGTCATCTAACACATCTTCAATTTTCTCTTCCATTCTTCTGTATATTAATCTTGTCAGCAACTTGGATGCATGAGCTGTTAAGCTGAATGTGCGATAGTTCTCACACTTGCCAGTTCGTGCAGTCTTCCGAATTGTGTGGATGATATTTTTCCGAGAATCAGATGGTATGTCGCCAGGCTCATATAGTCTACCCACCAACGTGAATAGTCGTTTTGTTGCCGCTTTCCCCAGTGATTTTAGAAATTCTGATGGAATGTTAGCTATACCCTCAGGTTTATTTGATCGTAAGTCCTTCAAAGCTCTCTTAAATGCTGATTCTAATACTGTTGATATTACCCTGTACTCATCTCACCAAGAATCCTTGTATTTTTAACATTTCACCTCACTTACCCCTACTATATCAAGACTGAGCCCTTTGCATTCTTCTTCTCTGATTTTCTAACTTCCCTACCAAGCTTCCCTGTCAAGCTTGACATTCCACACACCGACTCGTAGAACGTTATCCTTTTGTGGTTTATTCCATCTTTTTCTCATGGTCACTTCCGCCTTGGCAGTCCCCTCCCGGAGATCCGGAATCTTTTGCCAATGGAGAGATCGTCATGAAACTTTTTCAGTTACGGGTCACATGTCCTGTGGATACACGTTACGTGTCTTTAACGCAGTTTTTTCCATGGCCATCTGCATCCTAATGCCGTTGATCATTACTGCTCCTTCCTCCATCAGGGGCAGTTTCCCACTTCAAGGACAAGAGAGTGCGCTGAACCTCTCTCCGCTCCTCCGCCCTCTTTGACAAGGCCGTTGGCAGAACGAGGATGACTTCTTCTGCCGGAAGCCTCCGGGCGCCAATGCTGGTTATTAGTCGAAATTTAAGCAGTGGCGGGTTTCGAACCCGGGACAAAGAACGTTTTGATTACTAATCAGAGACGCTAGCCTTAGACCAGATGATGCTTTGATAGCCAAAGTTCCAAATTATCAAGCACTCTTGCGGCAATCGATTGTATCAAGTTAAGTAAATCTTTTTATTCATTCGTGTAATAAAGTGAACTAATACTCCATATGTTGTAGTTCCGATGAGCCACCTCCCGGAGCAATGAAAGAACCCACAGTTACGACAGGAGAGTTGTAATTTCGTCTGGTCATAACACCAACAAGGACTTCCTGTGACAGTGAAGAAGCGGTGCTAGCACGGGAAAGGTTGTGACTCAGTGAGGAGTTCAAACATTCTACAGTGACAAGTCCAATAAACTGGTCTGTCATTGGGAGGAATGTGTTCGTCGCCAAGGTTACTATGTTTAGAAATAAATACTCGGATATAAAGAATAAAAGTGTAGAATGATAGTAACGTTTATTTTATTGGAAATTCTGTAGGAGTTTTCACGTACAAAATAGGAGGCATTATTGTTCAGCATGCCCTCATATTCGCATTCACAGCTTTCTTCGTGTGCGTAAGATTTTCGTATTTGGTTGCTCTCTTAGAAATCATTCCCAGCCTTACTTACATGTAGGCCTACTGGAAGTCAGAACTACCTGTTATCCACAGTGACGGTAATGGGCTTTCTATGGTGTAACTTCCATAAACTAATCCTGAAAAGCTTCGTATGAGAGCATAGTTCATGTTTACTTAGACAGTTTTTAGTGAAGCCTTTCTAACCCAGTAACTTACGGAAAGTAGCCGACACCATCCGATACTTCGACAGAAGCATACCTTATCATTTTCAGAGCAAAATTGCACCAAGTAAGCGTTGTGCAGGTGAATTTAAAACCTTGGTTTGTAGAGCACTTCCAGAAAGATAATACATACACACACGCACTGTAAACACTAGCACAGCCACACAGCCAAAGATGGCCGACGTTAGAAGTTGTGAATAGTGAAAATTAATAACCAGTGGATGAGGTAGCATTAACTCTGTCCCTCTGGTTTTTGACAAAAAAGAGAGAGTAGAAGTCCACACAGAATTGAAACAAAAACCTCCATCACTATTTTTAAGCAGCTAATGTACATGTCTCAACTGAAGCATGAATTCAAAACACCTCGATTTTAATAACTCATTTCACTTAAAAGACGACGTTTACATTACTGGTAATTAATTAAAAGATCGATATATGCATCTCTATAACTCTTGTAATACTTCAACTAGATAAAACCCAGTACCTGTTTTGTTATTCTCTTGTCAAACGGAATCGTTCCATGTACATGACGACAGCATTCTTATTGATTATTATTTTAGCATTTATCTAGTGATTTTTATTTCTGTGTGTTTTAGCCCTTCCACTCCTTTTCAGTCGGGTTCAAGCAGCGTGCAAGTAGTAGAAGCACAATTTACAACAGGACCGGTAATTTGTGAGGGGCTTCCAATAACATTTGGATGCAGTGGCTTGCCTGTATAATTGCCCATTACCATGCCTTAAAATAGCACAGAACTTAGTTGTATTCATAAAACGTGTAATTTTCCGTAGGGCTTCTTTGACGCCATGGTAATGATGTCACAGTCCACTAGAATAAAGGCGTAGCCTTAGATAGCGGTGAACTCTCGAGTAGTAGGACCAGCTGTGGGGAGGTTTTTAACAAATTATCTATCTTTGCAGTTGTAAATGTATTTTCTGAAGATGGCCCTGTACTGGGTTTGCTTAGTGTGAAGGTGATAACGCTGATGCAGTGAGATACTTCCGTGTATCGTACTCGTGTTATTGTTTTTGTATTAAACAGTAAAATAAGTTTTTCTTTCTCATTTACAGAACCAAAATCACTTCAAACATGAAAGTCAAGAGAGCAATGCATGTAACCTTCTGTGACTACTGTAGCAGAATACAGTATTCTTTCGCACAATCCAAAGAAATTCTGGCGGTGTGTAAAGGCTGTTAATGACATCAGTGTTAATGTCCAGTCACTCATAGTCAAGACACGAATTGAAACTGGGAGTAGAAAGGTAAAATTAGATATGCTTAGCTCTGTTTTCAAATCTTCCGTTACAGAGGAGACCACAGGAGTATTGCCCCCCAGTTTAATTCTTGTACCACTGAGAAGATGAGTGAAATAATTATTAACGTCAGTGGCGTTGAGAAACACCTGAAACTGTTAAAACTGAAGAAAACTCCAGGGCCAGACGGAATCTGTATCAGTTTTGATATTCAGTTTGCGGCTGAGTTACCTCATTTGTTAAGTATATTTCCACGAACTAAAATTCCAATAACTGTGTTAGCGGTTGTGGGTAAGGGGCAGTATTCTGATATGTGCATTCTGATTTCTTGTATTTATTCGCATTACAAATGTTAGAAAGTGCAGAATTAATGCAAAATGAATCTTGAGTACTTAATGCTTCATACATAATAATCGCAACCTGCCGCAATTTCATAAGAAACATTTAATAATGGCAACCTGTGGTAACACAGATCTCATAAATCTTACACGAGGATCAGGGGTGGAGATTGAGAATAATCACATAAGTACACAGTGATTTTCTTGAAAGTGATTGCTGTACAATGGAATTACTAAAGGTAATACGTGCCGCCTGTTGTAGATTTGGAATCGAACTGTTCATGACTTCACAGGATAAATCTTCAGAGTTAGGCTCTGAGATGACAATATTATAAATCGGTGTGTATCTCCCTACATCTCACGTGGAAGCAGCTTCGTCTCGCCATAATGTAGCTGCCGGTGGATGAAGTACTGTGACGTCAATCAGTGTCAGAGCCAGCATCCCTCGCGGGTAAGTTTCGGATGGCCTTGTATTTGGTAAGTCCCCCAAATGCTTCAGATCAGCTGTCGGCTGAAGATGATGAAGATGACAGATCGGCAGTTCAAGATATGAAGTAGGAGTTACAAGATGAAGTTATGAGATGAAGTTACAAGAACGTTTTACAAGATGAAGTCGTAGTATGAAGCTGAAGTTATGTGTGTGCAACTGCGCCCAACAAGTAAAGTTCACTTTAATGCTTGTTTGGTATAAGCATAATCTGAATGGCTCGACTGTGAATCTTTCGAGTTCTGAAAAACCACAATTCTCCTCAGACAGCTCGTGCACCTTCACTATGTTATGTTACACCTGGTTAACCAATGATCTCCATTCTATTGCACTCCTCTGAAGAAGTTGTTCCTCATTATTTCTGTTTCTCTCCTAGACCAATGAGGCAGCTTTCGTACAGCACTTTTGCATACTCGATCCGTCTGAAAACAGTTTAGATGTACCACTGTTCTGAGTTTCAAGTTGTCAGACAATGTTTATTGTAAGAGTTACACATTCGGTAGCATTTCACACTTTCCAAAGGCCTAGCTTGAGGTCCCTTGTCCACCTGCAAGATATAGATGTGCAGTGTCTCTCTCAAAAGTTGGCTTTCTATGTTTGGCAGACAATACCGCCCCTCACTAAAATATCTCCCTCACTTCACCTCATAAAACATTTGCACTTACGGGCAACTCTTCTCTGCCGGCATGGCGGTGCTCTGGGTTGTCCCAGAGGAGCGCGAACTGGCTGCAGCAGAGACTACTTCTTGCTGCAGCCCTTCTCAGAAGAACATAGCAGGGTTCTGGCGCTCTGCTCAGTGCCTGTGTCGGCCATTGTGCCTCTTATCTCCAGCTAGCATGTAAACCTGTTTTAAATTATTATGAATTAATATTCAGAGTTCTCCGATTGCAATCAATTTAATGCAGGCGGAGTTGTTTAAATGTGTGTGAAATCTTATAGGACTTAACTGCTAAGGTTATCAGTCCCTAAGCTTACACACTACTTAACCTAAATTATCCTAAGGACAAACACACACACCCATGCCCGAGGGAGGACTCGAACCTCCGCCGGGACCAGCCGCACAGTCCATGGCTGAAGCGTCAGGTGGAGTGTGGGTCTAACATGACATTATGTGAATTTACTTTTGTTGTGGAACCATTCGAGAGAACTTGCAAGGCGTCGGGATTCTGGACACCTTGGATGTCGGGTGCCTCAGTTTTACGTATCGTTTATAGTGTTGCAAGACACTGGTTTTGCAACATGGGACGGGTTTTTGTGTCTGTATTTCACTTGTTTGAGATTTAATACACGTGACATCGAGAGTGACGAGAATAACTCCCTTACCTAAATGTGCACGCTTAAGTTAGGAAGAAACAGGGTGGAAATATCACTAGCCACGCTGTGACACAATAACCTGCAGAGCCGCAACCTAGTCAAGGTCAAGCACAGGTTGCGGGCACGGCAGACAACAGGGGGAATAACAGCATATCACGCGGGCGGCGCGTGAAGATGTAACTTAACACTTTTGTAGATGATGGAGTGTTAATAAGGGGGGGGGGGGAGGGGGGGGGTAACAGACCTGGCTGTTCACTTGAAAGCCAGTCAACTATACGACACTGTACTTATTAAGCCACTTGCTACTTGGGCAGCCATGGCTACTAGAAATGAAAGAGCGACTTTCATTGGCTATTCCACCCAGTGTCCAACACCACTGGAGAGGGAAGGGAAGCTAGTCTGAGGAGACGCGCAACCGCCCACCGCAACAGGCACTTTCCCCTGAGATGTCGCCGAGTGTGCTCGGAGGACATCCCTCTCTGACGTGACGACAGGGAAAAAGAGACATATTGGTGTGAACACTTTGCTCATCCGGCTCCAAAATTCTATCAAGAGCTGGCTGAATTCTTTTCGTAAATCTCCGGAGCGTAGAACGAAGAGAGCCAATATAATTAAATTCTTGCGAGGTCAGACCACCACACGGCGCGCCAGCCTTGCACGTATGCTTAGCCATTAAAAGCAGCCTAGGGTGAAGTTAACGTTTCTCTCTTCACGAAAACATAAGGCAAGTTTTCTGCTATAGATTCAGCCAGGCTCAGAATAGGATTTTGATAGATTTACAGATCCGACGACACGCGGCAGCAGCCAAGCCGACGACGCTGTCCAACACAAGGTAAAGAATGCAGTGCACCATTCAATGTAAATGTCGTATCACTAGCCAGTTTTTACTCCACTGACGCAAAGCTCATAGTAGGAAGACCTGTACTCCTTGTAGTATTTCCCGAAATTAACGTATTTCCTTCGTGCCTCGATGGCCACATTTGGTTAATAATTGTGGGAAAAGAATAAAATTTGTTAGAGCCGGTACCGAGCGAGGTGGCGCAGTGCCTAGCACACGGAACTCGCATTCGGGAGGACGACGGTTCAATCCCGCATCCGGCCATCCTGATTTAGGTTTTCCGTGATTTCCCTAAATCGCTTCAGGCAAATGCCGGGATGGTTCCTTTGTAAGAGCACGGTCGACTTCCTTCCCCGTCCTTCCCTAATCTGATGAGACCGATGACCTCGCAGTTTGGTCTCTTCCTCCAAACAACTCAACTGTTAGAGCAGGTAACATTGTTCAGCTCGACATTAGGTTACTCTCCCACCAAGAGTATTTCTCTTAGTTAAAATAATTAACCATCCTGAATTTTGTGATATACTGATCCTTTATATTTTATGTTATTTGAGAAATTTAATACCAGGTTAACCTTGTCTGAACAGGCAATACTTGGGACTGCTCTTGTGCACTGCAATGACCCAACACGTGCAAAGTGATTCCAATAAATAAAATTACAGGGAATAGTTGTTGTCTATTCGAAGATAGTGGTCCCCTTCCTACCTCATTGGAATATTTTAGGAACATTGATGACAGCTATTCTTCTGAAGTCTTAACCCTTGGTGAGTAATAGCGCGTTTCCTTACAGGTCGGGTACAAACTGCGTTATCCGGGCTAAGTGGAATTGTGCAAACATAGCATTCACTTATTACCAACCAGAGACGTGTGTAGAAGCTGCCCTGTAAAAGCTGGAAGAAACTGAAGGACACACCTGTCTACAAGAAGGGTAGTAGAGGTGGCCCACAAAATTACCATCCAGTAAACTTGACATCCTTTTGTTGTCGAACCTTAGAACATATTCTAGCTCAAAAGTAATGAGGTATCTTGAGCAGAACTACTTTCTCCATGCCAACCAACGAGGATTTTGATAACATTAAATACAACTCACATTTTTTTCACATGACGTCCTGGAAGGCATGGAACAAGGCTATCAGATAGATGCAATATTGACTAAATTTCTTTTATTTCCACCAGTCATCACAAATCGTTTTGGTCCGTAGACTAACGATTTTGGTTAGCGATAATCATCTTCAAGTCTGTTTTACAATAGGTCTTGATGTAATCAGGCCATAGTGGCATCATCAAGAAATACACACTGGTAGTGTAAGAACCAAAAAGCTTTGTGATCATCAAAAGAGATAAAAGAAACTTATTCTACATTTACTGAATCGCTGTTTTAATCCTCGACTATGTCCCAGCTTTTGAAAGATGTAATGTTTCTCGACTTCCCAAAAGTGTTTCACTCAAAACAATACCTATGCTTATTATCATCAGAAGAACGATCATATGACGCATCAAGTGAAATTTGTGATTGGATTCAGGATTTCTTGGTGGTGGGTGGGGGGTGGATCGCAGCAGTATCCAGAGATTGGAAGAAGGTGATTTTTCTCTAGTGGAGAATCCACGATGCAGTAGACCATCGACGCCAGTAAATCATGTGAATAAGGAGACCATTGATCAAATCATCCAAAATGACAAATGTGTGACGACACGACAGCATGCTGAAATGACTCGTTTGTCATTGGCCAGTGTGGTATCACTGTTACAGTCACTAGGGTACAGAAAAATCTGTGCACGTTGGGTGCCTAGATTATTGACAAGAGAAATGAAAACGATGAGGGAGAATGTGTGCGTGGGTGTCACGAAGACCTTTACTGAAGAGTGGAAACAATGTTTTGGTTTTGACGGTGTCATTACCCAGGATGAAACATGGCTGTTTTTGTCCGATCCTGAGAGCAAAACCCAATCCATGGAGCGGCGTCATCCGGGCTCCCCTCAGAAGAAGAAACCAAGACTTTCACGAAAAACAGGCAGTAGGTGGCAGCACAGTGCACCTAATATGAAAACGTATGTTTTTGGCGGTGTCTGGATACTTTTGATCACATAGTGTATTTCAAGTGTCGTAGTTCACATGAACCACCTCCCAGAACACACAAAGAACGCGCAGTTATGGCCAGATGATTATAGTTTCGTTTGGTCACAACAAAAAGCCTCTGTATGATGCGAAAACAGGACTGTAATTTACCATTAGTCCATCACGAATCAACGAAGTGCTCTTTCTCCACCAAACCACAGCTGCTGATAGGTATGTGAGCAATATAAAGCAATTTTTCTTCAGAGAACTAGTAATAACTAAGAAAACTACAGCTATTTCTTGCAGGACATTGCAAGGACACACAAACCGTCAATGAGACTATGAAAGCATTAGGACGTGTTTTGACGGTAGTAGATCTATGCGCAACTGTTATTTTTTAAGGTTTCGGTCTGAGATTTTCGCACAACGCTGTGAGCAGGTCCTGCTGACACACTAGTCTCTCCAAGGCCGCTCCTAAATCTATACTCCGATTGAAATTAGTTTGTGATTGACGTTTCAGCGCGTCGAGTGGTAGGGGACGCTAGCCAGCCAATCGTATTTATTTCTCGAGAGCAAGGTGCTCACCGTGTTGCGTGTTTCGTAGGTTACGCGCAGTGCCGTTTGAAGACTCCGTAGGAGAACGCTGGCAACACTACCCCACCACTGCGAGTTGTCAACAATACAGTAATTTTAATCAGATTATAGTTTACTCTCAGTTAAAGGCAATACGCCATCCGCCACAATGGGCAACAGGACGGAGCATAATGCGCAGCCTGACTATGGGGCTACTGTTGCTCATGGATCAACGGACAAGCTTGCAGCGTGCGTGAAACACGCGCAGTTAAGAAATCTTGGAGGCACAGAGGAAGCTAAACTGTGACGGGGCAATGCAGAGAGAGATGACATACGTTGCACGCCTCTACGACACTGCTTAGTGTGCCTGCAACGTTCTTTGTCGGGAGAGGTGTCCAATCACATTAAAAAATCTGACTAACCATCTTTTGCAGCTTTGAGCGCTGCGAGACGTGCAGGAAGACTGTCAATGAGGTCCTTGGAGGTATGGACAGGGATCTGGAGTAAGACAGACTCCAGTAACCTTGCCAGGTGCTCTTGGTTTCTAGTTTCACGATCCGTGGCGCGAACATTGCATTCAAGGTGGTCCCGTAGATTCCAGAGTGGGCTTAAATCGGGGAAGTCTGGTGGCCAGGGGAGTACGGTCAACTCATCCTGGTGCTCTTCGAACCACAAATGTACACTGTGGGCTGTGTGACACGTTGCATTGTCCTGCTGAAAGATGCCATCGAACCGAGAAAAAACAAGATGCATGTAGTGGTGAACATGGTCCACGAGGATAGATACATACTTGTGGTGATCCATCGTGCCTTAAAGAAGAACAAGATCATCATGGGAAAGCCCTCTGGCGTGGGCGGTTCCTATAATTGTTGCAAGGTGTTTTCTGTAAGATGTTTCACCCGGTATACCCAAGTGGCTAACTGTCCGATATAGAATAAAACTTGATTCACCTGAAAAGGCTTCCACGGTTGTGGCACTGACTTGCAAATTCTAGGCTTCGTCGCCGATATACAGCACTCAGCATAGATGTGTGAATTAGGCGTCTGCTGCGGAGGCCGTAATGCAGCAACGCTCGCTAAACGGTCGTTGACGAGACACTCTTGGTAGCCCCTTGGTTCATCTGTGCCGTCAGTTGCTAAACAGTTCCACGTCTACTCGCCAGTACACATCTCCGCAGTTGTCGTTCACTCCCTCATCTATGGCCCTTGGTTTACCACAGTTGCCTCGGTACCCACCGGTTTCGGAAAGGACCACTTTTCCATGCACGGTTTACTTTAATCAGGACAGCAAGCAAACAATTTTAAAAAACTTAGACTTTTCGGAAATGCTTCCATCTGTGGCATGAAAGCCAAAGATCATGCCCCTTTGGAGGTCAGATAAATCGCTCTGTTTCTGTATTACGACAACGACTGAAATGTTGCCTGCATCTCACCCAATACGCTTTATGTACCCACCACTGCCATCTGCGTCTCTGAGTGGTTATTCTATATTGAAACTTGACGTAGGCGGTGGTCACCTTAATGTGACTGGACGGTCTATGTGAGGTTTTTTCACAATTACTGTTACAGGCTTCTAGGGGTTGCGTAGAAGACGTAGTAGTAGAGCTGGAACTTCAATAGTGACAACTAATTATTTACAATTTATGCAAAACAGACACATGTTTGGAAGTTTTACTGTCCTACAAAATAGTCACCAGCATTGCGTTGCCAGCGGTGTGGAAAACGTGGGTTGTGGTTATAGCCTCTGTCGTGTTGATAGTGCGAATGGAGTGGTCTATTGCCCGCCATGAAGCGAATGCTACAAAGTCCATCCTTCAGTTTAGGAATCAAGCTGAGGGCACATGGGCTGAAGTTCGGGGAGTGTGGCTGGTGATTCAGCAATTCCCAGCCCCATCAATCGAACAAATCAGTCATAACTTGCACCATATGCTCCCGAGCACTGTCATGGAAAACGATGGAGGTGTCCTGCAGAAAGCGTCGCCGTTTCTTTCTCTAAGCTGGTCGCAGGCTGTGCTCCAAAAATTAACAGCTTAGATAACGAAGCGTCGACCCGCCCGTCATTTTACAGGACAGTACTTGGGTGCATAACAGGCAAGTCGTGGCCGATTTGTTTCATCGATGGGACTGGGAACGCTGTACCACCCACCACACTCCACGGACTTAAGCCCTTGTGACTTCAACTTGATCCCTACATTGAAGGAAGCACTTCATTCATTCGATTCAGAACTGATACAGAGATTCGTCGGGTAATAGACCGCTCCACTCGAAATATCAACACAACTGGCGCTGTTAAAGTTATTCTACAACTTCCACGTCGTTGGTGACTATGTTAAGGGCAATAAAACTTTCAGATATTTATTTATTTTTTAGAAGTTGTAATTAAATAGTTGCCACTGTTAAACTTCCAACTTTCCTAGATGAAGTTTCGACACGGAACCCACTGCAGCGAGGCGGGTAGTGCACTCACTACCCATTAAATAATCTGTCCATCTACCTGGACAGGCTTCAGCTTGTCTGCCCCTTCACTCTGAGATTGTAAATACTGGTTTAGCTGAAAAAGCAGCCTCGACGAAAATTCGACTAAATACCTACCACACAAAGCCCACATAATTCCAGTCCATGGGTAGCATCTAAAAGTCAGTTACATTGCCGAGCGTTCGGGATTCTTGCGTGAGTCGTTTGAAAAAATGTCTAAAATTTTCCTTAAGTTGTTTTACTGTCTTTAAAACTAGGAAAATGGCTACCAAGGCCATATTTAATACCTCGACATTAATTATGCATTGTTACTGACTGTTTCTGTAGCGAGGTCACACCTGAAAGCAGCCAGAAGATATTTAGTCCGACCCTATATTTTTAACGTCATAAACAGTCATTGCGAGTTAACATACGGAAAGGTGGCTACACTGAGCCACAGCGCCAGAGATTGCGCCAAAGAGTTTTATTCCGCAGCCTCCACTGGCAGTTCTTGTCGAGAAGTCGTGGTGGAGAGTGCTTGTCGAGATGTGGCAGTAGTCTGTGCTTGTTGAGAAGTAGTAGTAGTGAGTCGGTGTTGAGATGTTGTAATAGGGAGTGCTTGTTCCATGTTTTATGCAGTTGTTTGATGGGCTAGACAGCAGATGTTGTTCGAATGGAGATATTGTAATGGCCAGAGTGCTTTTCGTCAATATATATGAAGGTAAAAAAATTCCCTTTTATTTTTATTATTTCAATGTCTTAAATAATGCGTCATTACAGGTTCAGTCAACAAAGCATCTGGCTTGTGTTCTTGTATTAGAGTGTAATTCTGGTTTCCTTACGCAGTTATAGTATTTCTATTTTTTTAATTACTTCAGTATAAATGGTATTTAAAATTTCTTGTCTTATTGAAGAAGAACCGTGCCAGATGTGTACGTTGAATCACACTTCCACACACAGAACAGTTACACTTGTGCTTTGGTTTGGTACGTTTTATAGTTGCTGGGGACTTAATTAATTAATTGTATTAACGGAAATTTTCATTTTATTCATTGTTGTTATTCTATGCAGTCAGATTGCGTACTAAAACTAGCCAGGGCCAACCGTTTACGAGACTTCGTAATCGGACATACAGCTACTAAAAAAAAAAATTAAAAAGAATTTGCATTCATAATAATAATTAAGCCCCCATGCACGTGGCGACCGCTGCTTCGGATCGTCCCTTGAAATTCTTCTGATTGTAAAAATAGCAGACAGTAGTATTGTTGTAGTAATTTGTAGTTTAGTAATTGTAGTCTATATTGCATGTGTAGATTTGGTAATTGTCATTCTTCTAATGGTATTTTTTTTTGCAGAATTTAATTTTTGTTGTCTTGTCTACGGGTTTGCAATTTAGTGCAATTATTTCAATTGTTCGTTAATCGTGTTTGAGGAAAACATTTCGTGTGAATGGTATTGTTGGAGATATAGTGTCATTGTGTGTAATTTTCGTATAGTGACGAGTTTTGTATGTTTTGAAAATGATTACGCGATCAATGAAAAAGGCGAAAATGATGGATAGTGAGAATGACGAAATTGTTAACATGGCGAACTCGCCAACACAGGAGAACAGTGTGATGGATAATGAAGTTGAAAACAATTTAATAAGTCGGGAAGATAGTCCGGAACCATTTCAAAATTTTTCTCAATCAGAAAATTCACAGAATACGAGATTAACGATAGAAGATTCTGGAATAGTATCGAACTCAGATAGCTTTACAGCTTTGACGGAAGAAGTTGGTTTTACGGGAAATGTTAGGGGCGAAAAGAATATCGAACAAGTTAACATGGAGCAGTTGATGAGTGCAATATTAAATTTGGGATCACGGTTAGAAACTGATATGGGAACAATGGAAACACGGTTAGACTTACTGGGATCACAAATAGGAACAATTAAAACAGAGATGGGAGCAATTAAAATTGATATGGGAACAATGGAAACACAGTTAGGATCTGAATTAAAAAGAGAGATGGGAACTTTGGCAACACGGTTAGACTCACAAATAGGAACAATTAAAACAGAGATGGAAACAATGGAAACACAGTTAGACTCAAGAATAGGGACATGTTTCAAAAATATGAAAGATGAATTAAAGAAAGAAATTAGAGAAGAAGTACAACCGATTTTGAATTCTCACAATAATAGATTAGTTGCAGTAGAAATCAGACAAAAGGAACAGGATAGAGAACAGGAAGAAAGAGATCGCGTGATAGTACAAAAATTTTCAGAGTTTAATTTACAACGTGCACACGATAAGGAAGAAATACTTGAAAGAATCGAGGAATCCGTACCAAATGACAGAATAAATAACCTAACACAACAGTATGAACAGTTAACTACTAAATGTGTCAATACTGAAACCCGAGTCGCGACACTTACGGAAGACGTAAATAAACAGAAAGAACAAGTAGGTGACTTATCGGAAAGAGTTGAGGAGATTGCAGATAAATTGACAAGTCTTAGTTTAAATGGGGACAGAGATTCAGATGATACAGCACCATTGCCATTTGCAGAAAGCATGTTGAAAATCAGGGAAAATTTAATGATCGCGTTAAAAGGGAATTTGAGGCATTACGAAAGCAAGTCAAACAAATTGAAGGCGAAATCGTAGGAAAAGATAGCAGAAGAAATTTAGAATCACAGATAGCAGAGGGGTTTGAAGAAAGTAATTTGTTTCATTTAAGGGATGCAACAAGAGAGCGCCAGGCGCGTGAACTTGACAATAATCGACATTCGGACTGGAACAGTCGCGGTAGGTCTTTGTCGCCACGAGGAGAAAACTTTGACTATAAACACTTCTTGACTGTTCGGAAATTTAAGATCCTTCGCAATTCTAAGAATGACATACATCCATGTTCATGGCTAGATCAATTTATGTACGCACTTCCACCAAATTGGCCACTAAGTCACAAACTAGAAATTATGTGCGGCTATTAATGTCCTCAGGGGATTCACTACACTAAGTGAATATGTGCCGTAGCGTGCATAGGGCCCCGATCTGTAGTGGTGCTATTTCCCTTTTAGTTTTCTGCACCGCTGCCTACTCTTTTACTATTCTTTGCATCTGTCAAAACAACTCTTCGACTATCAATCTATCTAGAGAGTCGGTAAAGATTAACCGGATATGACGATTTTACCCAAAAGAGATTTCGGAAATTACCGTTTGGAGTTACTGTACCTTCAGCAGCATTCATTCGTAGTTTAAACGAAATTTTACCTGTTTATCTTCGTGACAATATTACTTCATATGTTGACGATATTCTTATTGCTAAACGTTCTTGGAGTGAGCATAACAAAATTTTGGATTCATTATTACGTATTTTTGCAAGAGTTGGCATTACAGTGAACTTGAAAAAATCTGAATTTGGTCGTTCTCAGGTGAAATTTCTTGGTCATATTATTTCTACAGAAGGTATTCTTCCTGATCCAGAGAAACTAGACGTTATTCGTAATTATGCTGTTCCTACCACAAAACGTGATGTTCGTAGTTTCCTTGGTGTCTGTAATTTTCTTCGACGCTTTGTTAGATTGGACGATTTGGCCACACCTCGTTTATGTGAACTATCTGGAAAGAATTCTAATTAGTGTTGGGATGAGGAAGCTCAGTCAGAATTTGAACAACTTCGTGATGCTTTAGTTGCTGCTCCACTTCTTTCACATCCGGATTTATCTACAGATTTTTGTTTGGCAACGGACTTATCATACAAGGTCTAGGTGCACATTTATTTCAAGAGATAGAAGGAAACGGCGTTGTGGTACAGAAAATTATTGCATTTGGAAGTCGTGTTCTCCCTAAATCAGAAAAGAACTTGAAGCTTTGGCTGTTGTTTGGGCTTTCACAAAATTTCGGACATTTTTGTTTGGCAGACATACTAAGGTTTACACCGATCATAGAGCTCTGGAATTTCTTATGTCAACAAAATTAACTCATGGCAGATCGTCACGATGGGCGCTGTATCTACAGGAATTTGATTTTAGTATTGTTTACGTACAGGGTTCTTCAAATAATATTGCTGATGCTTTATCACGTGCACCTGTGGGTTTGAAACAAAGTGCTGAGGAGGAGTGCAAAGAAAACAATTATTGTTTGATGTATATTCAAGGTGTTGCGTTTGAGAATTTTATTTCGTCTTCGCTCCAGGACATCGCTAAGGAGCAAAATAAGGATCCAATCTGGAAGGACATTAAGGAGAAGTGGAGGAGAAAGGAAAGCGTAGCGATTAGACAGCATTATTTAGTTCGCAATGATATTCTTTTTAAACGAAAATCGGTCGACAACTCTGTTTGGTTAGTTTTTATTACTGATGAGTGGGTTAATAAATTGATTTGGTACACACATTTCAGTTATGCACACTTTGGTCCCAGAAAATGCTTTCACAAATTACGAGAAAATTGCTACTTCAGTAATATGGAAAAACGTATGCGATCTATTCTTGCCAAATGCAAATTATGTCAAAAGGCTAAGCCGCCAACTATTTCTCACAGAGCACCGTTGTTTCCTATCATTCCAGGGAAATTAAAGGACATGGCTGCAGTCGATTTGTTCGGTCCAGTGGTTCGTTCTACTAATGGTTTTGCGTACATTTTGGTGGTAGTGGAATTGACATCAAAATATGTGTGTTTTACACCTTTACGCAAAGCAACAGCTCGTTCAGTATCTAACGCTTTCATCAAACATTTTCTTAAAGAAGTGGGTCATGTTGATAAGGTTATATCAGATAATGGATCACAGTTTCGCTCTAATATTTGGCTTCGTACTCTACGGCCTCGTAAGATTAAACCAATTTTCATTTCACTTTTTCACCCTCAATCTAATGCTTCAGTGAGATGGATGAAGGAAATCAATAATTGCCGGCCGAAGTGGCCGTGCGGTTAAAGGCGCTGCAGTCTGGAACCGCGAGACCGCTACAGTCGCAGGTTCGAATCCTGCCTCGGGCATGGATGTTTGTGATGTCCTTAGGTTAGTTAGGTTTAACTAGTTCTAAGTTCTAGGGGACTAATAACCTCAGCAGTTGAGTCCCATAGTGCTCAGAGCCATTTGAACCATTTTGAAATCAATAATTGTGTCAGAATCACAGAACGTGGGATCAGTATCTTCATACTTTTCAAAACATTCTGAATGAACTCCCTAATGATTCAACTTCTTTACCGCCTATATTGATATTAAAAAATAAAGCACCGACAAATCGCATTTCTGAAATCGTTCCTTTTCCGCCTACACGGAAACTGCAGCATTCTGAAGTTGTGAATCTGGCTCTGCAAAATATTGCATCTGCGGCTGCTAGAAGAGAGAAATCAGCTAAGCGTCCTGGTCGTTTAAAAACTTTTTCAGTTGGTCAGCAGGTGTTAATTAAGTCTCATCATTTGTCTCACAAAGGAAAGGGCTTGTGTCGCAAATTTTTTCTGCTTTATAACGGTCCATATAGAATTCGCAAAATTATTCATGATAAAACTGTCGAAGTAGAAACTCTTAAATTTCGGCGCTCTAAGGGAATACATCGCATATCGAACGTTAAAATTTTTGTGGAATAATATACTTTTGAGAGACTAACAGTTACATGTAAACATTCGGAGAATGCAAGGATACCGCGCCGTGTTCCGGCGGCGGCACATACTCAAAGCAACAGTCAAGTCTGCGCGCCGCACAAGGCAGTCGTTGACCGCAAACAATTGCTTCCTACGTCACGCGCACCTACAGCTGATCGAGCGCTCAGTGCGAATGCACTGACAGCCGTAAACAAATATACAGTCTAATTTCTCCGATTACATTCAGTATATAGCTATAGTGACTTGATAAATTATGTTATTAACGTTCAGTATTTTTCAGGATACGGTTGTATAAAATATTTAAGACTGTCAGGTAAATTCTGTGTGTCTCCGACGTTAAGAGGACTTGCTATGGAGAAAATTTCAGGAAGAATGTAATTTCGAAGAAGAAAGTAATAAACTAAAAAGGTAACTATTAATTGAGTTTATTTTTCATGTAACAAATTTCCACTTAGGTACGTACTTTAGACGTAATTTGCTGCTCGCGATTACGTGATTTATACTTTGTGCTAAATTTCATGTTCTATGAATTTACTTGTGAAACGGCGTGCTTGCGTACATTAACTGATTTTGACAATGATTGATTAATGAACAGGGTTGTTACTTATGTATATTATGCTTCGCTTGGCTGCTATGCTTTTTCACTGATGTCACTTTTTTTAATTATGTGCCTGCTGTGCTTATTTATTTAAATTATAATTGTCACCTGATTAATTGTGCTGACTGTGGTTATGTATGTAAGTTATACTTTGTGATTTATCTGCTTGCGCCTTCATGTTTACTTATTGAGATTACATACGAACATTTATTTGCTTATGCTGATATGATGATAATGACCTGTTTATTATGTAAGATATATATTTGCTGCTTTGCGTATGGATTGCATATTTACACATTTCTGTTTTGTTGTCATAACTACTGTTCAATTTAGAATATAGCAATGCTGATATACTGTGTACGAACATAGAGTTTAGGTCACACTATGGTATTAATTATAGATTGTTTGCTTGGCAGAGCCTCGTTGTAGGAATTGTGCTGCATCCACTTGTTGACATTCTGTTCTCTACTGGTATATTTACTCGCTATTGCATGTTTTGCTTATGCTCAGTGCCTTATATTTTTAAGATAAGAAAATGAACTGCTATAATTCGACGAATGACATTAGTACAAGAAACTTCATAGAAGTCACATGAGCTGGAGGTTTTATGGAAGCTGTATAAATTTATGCTAATAGGAAGGAAGCTAACGACATGACATACCAACACTAGGGTTAGACCATTGACAGTTATTACACTGCATTCTTCGTGAGCAATTGAAATAGGAAGTGACACTTGACACAAGAAATACTCCACATGTATGTTTCTGATTTGCCATGATTCTTGAAATGGTGTACACACTGAAATATTACGATTTATTCACTCAAAGTCTTATGTGATCTTTCATACTACGTACTCGTACTTACTTACTGAGAGTTATTCGAAATAAAGGCTGTTAGAGGTCATGTATGCATTTCTTTTGTTTAATGATGGACAAATTAACCAAAATGTATTTTATGATTCATAATGAGTAGAAGATTTGGATCAGATGGATTACACAGAGGTTGTGTGTGGACATTGTGTCTTCGGATTGTATGGGATGATGAATTGAAGTTTGCACTAGGATTTTGTCTGTACTTGTTCGAGGAGACTCACTATAGGAAAGAGTTCTTATGGAAGTAAAATGATATTGGTGCTAAGGTTTATATGTATTGACGTATTGAAGAGATATTATTGAGGTATTGAGATTGTGTGAAGTTGATGATTATTGGAGTTTTGATGGACAAGAGGTAAGGTAAATGATATTGATGATAAGTTTTATATGTATGGACGTAAGAGGTATTATTGAAGTATTATGATTATGTGATGCTGATGATTATTGGAGTCTTGATGGATAAGAGGCAAAGTAAGTGAGGAGCATATTTTTTTTTTTTTTTGGTTGGTCTATATGGAACAAGGAGGATGAAGATGGCAGACTAGAACACTCAAGTAGAAGGAAGATTGTCTACACACATACTTTGTTAAATCACTAAGCAGTATATACTTTTTTTTGGAGAGAGGAGGTATTTGCATAACTTGGCACACTGACAGTTTTTCAGCAACCGTACATTTGATTTGGCTTGGCAAACATTGGTCTTGACATGATGTCTATGACGTAGACTAACTATTATTGACTGTTATACATTGATGCCACTGCTACTTGATACACATGTCGAACATCAAACCTTTGACAGAATTGCACTTGCACAGTTAACACTATTCAATTACACAGTAGCACTAATGTGGACGAAAGATGAGTGAGTGTGTTTTGTGTGTTTTCCCTTCCTAATCCCAGATAATTGGTACCGACCTATCTCCTAAATATTATTTTACTTGTTTCTTGTGGCTTGCTCTGCTACCCATAAATATTATAGGTTTACTGGTATTTGTGTATTCGTAATAGTTAATATGACAATTATCTGATATCAGTTGTGCGTTTATTATAATTTGTATGTTTAGTGTAAAAGCATTGATAATAATTTTGTAAAAGCAATTGTGTGTGCATTCAAACTGTTGTTCGTGCTTGCACCTGTTCAACATTGATGTGTGCCACTTGGAAATGTTTAATTTCTGCTGATAAACTCTGATGAACAGTGTGATTAGTGATAGTGAATATTATGGACTGCTGTCTGCACCTGTTCAACACTACTGGGTGTCACTAGTGGAACTGCTTATACTGAAACGATGTCACTTGTTGCTGTCTGCACCTGCTCAACATTGCTGGGTGCCACTGATGGACTGCTTCTACTGAGATATTGTCACTTGTTGGTGTCTGCACCTGTTCAACAATGCTGGGTGCCACTGATGGACTGCTTCTACTGAAATGATGTCACTTGTTGCTGTCTGCACCTGCTCAACATTGCTGGGTGCCACTGAAGGAACTGATTCTACTGAAATAATGTCACTTGTTGCTGTCTGCACCTGTTCAACATTACTGGGTGTCACTAGTGGAACTGCTTATACCGAAATGATGTCACTTGTTGCTGTCTGCACCTGCTCACCATTGCTGGCTGCCACTGATGGACTGCTTCTACTGAGATAATGTCACTTGTTGGTGTCTGCACCTGTCAACATTGCTGGGTGCCACTAATGGAACTGTTTCTGCTGAATGATGTCACTTGTTGCTGTCTGCACCTGTTCAACATTGCTGGGTGCCACTGATGGAACTGTTTCTACTGACATAATGTCGCTTGTTGGTGTCTGCACCTGCTCAACATTGCTGGCTGCCACTGATGGACTGCTTCTACTGAGATAATGTCACTTGTTGGTGTCTGCACCTGTCAACATTGCTGGGTGCCACTAATGGAACTGTTTCTGCTGAATGATGTCACTTGTTGCTGTTTGCACCTGTTCAACATTGCTGGGTGCCACTGATGGAACTGATTCTACTGAAATAATGTCACTTGTCGGTGTCTGCACTTGTTCAACATTGCTGGGTGCCACTAATGGAACTACTTCTACTGAAATAATGTCACTTGTTGGTGTCTGCACTTGTTCAACATTGCTGGGTGCCACTAATGGAACTGCTTCTGCTGAATGATGTCACTTGTTGGTGTCTGCACCTGTTCAACATTGCTGGGTGTCACTAATGGAACTACTTCTACTGACATAATGTCACTTGTTGGTGTCTGCACCTGTTCAACATTGCTGGGTGCAACTGATGGAACTGCTTCTATTGAAATGATATCACTTGTCGGTGTCTGCACCTACTAAACATTGCTGGGTGCCACTGTTGGAACTGTTTCTGCTGAAATGATGTTACTTCTTGCTGTTTGCACCTGTTGACCATTGCTGGGTGCTACTGCTGGAACTATCAACTACTTGTTTTTTGAATCATTGAAAGCATTTTATGTGAACATTTGTATAAACTGATTTTTTGTGTATTGTGCAAACTATTATGTAAAGTCACATGTATGAAAGAATTTGTATTGCTTGCTGTATTTTATATATTAGGTTATTGAAACGTCAGTGCAAAGCTAAATTTTATCTGATTATGTGATATTTACGTATTAATATTATCTTTTATTTTTGTCTGTATTTTTGTGGACGAATTTGGTGGTATTTTCATCACCAATGCTGGCAAAAATACCATCAAATTCTGGCCCGTGGAGGAAGGGCATATGAAAGGTGGCTACACTGAGCCACAGCGCCAGAGATTGCGCCAAAGAGTTTTATTCCGCCTCCTCCACTGGCAGTTCTTGTCGAGAAGTCGTGGTGGAGAGTGCTTGTCGAGATGTGGCAGTAGTCTGTGCTTGTTGAGAAGTAGTAGTAGTGAGTCGGTGTTGAGATGTAATAGGGAGTGCTTGTTCCATGTTTTATGCAGTTGTTTGATGGGCTAGACAGCAGATGTTGTTCGAATGGAGATATTGTAATGGTCAGAGTGCTTTTCGTCAATATATATGAAGGTAAAAAAATTCCCTTTTCTTTTTATTATTTCAATGTCTTAAATAATGCGTCATTACAGGTTCAGTCAACAAAGCATCTGGCTTGTGTTCTTGTATTAGAGTGTAATTCTGGTTTCCTTACGCAATTATAGTATTTCTATTTTTTTTTGTTACTTCAGTATAAATGGTATTTAAAATTTCTTGTCTTATTGAAGAAGAACCGTGCCAGATGTGTACGTTGAATCACACTTCCACACACAGAACAGTTACACTTGTGCTTTGGTTTGGTACGTTTTGTAGTTGCTGGGGACCTAATTAATTAATTGTATTAACGGAAATTTTCATTTCATTCATTGTTGTTATTCTATGCAGTCAGATTGCGTACTAAAACTAGCCAGGGCCAACCATTTACGAGACTTCGTAATCGGACATACAGCTACTAAAAAAAAAAAATTAAAAAGAATTTGCATTCATAATAATAATTAAGCCCCCATGCAATACTCAGTCGTTCAGTAGGCTTCCTGCAAAGAAGTGCTCGGCATAACGTTTCGTAATCTGCACGAAGCACGCCACACGGAGTTTATGTAGGACATGAAAGGTTCACACGCAGATATCTCATAAAACTCAGACTTTCACAAAATACCCAGTACTATAGTCGCTTTTCGTCAACAACACGAGAACCTATCTTCCACGCAAATTTCTTCATTTTGATACAAATTTGATCAGCGCAATTTAGCATAAGTGTTTACCAGAAGACGGCTCCCGAGCGACTCTCTCAACTCATAGGTCTGAGGCACAAAGCCCCACTCAAACGCGTGTGAAGTGCTGAAATCCTACTGGCTAGTATGTTAAGCAACCAACCAGATCATCTCGAGCTCTTCTATACTCACGGTAATTCTAATGTCAGCCAATCAGATTACTATAAATAATTTAGAATAGAAATCTCATAATTCCGAAACTAAATAAAATTTAATGAAACCAAAATACGATTCCTTTCCACAAAATAAACTACTAATAAATTTATACTCCATGCCTCTTCTGGCTGCCTTTTACAAGCTCTAGCTCACTCGGACATATGTCACAAATTCCCCTATTGCACAACAACTTTCTCACACATACCTTTACATAGTGTTAATGCAATATCTCATTCCCACTTTATGTATGTCCTCCACTAACTCTCTTAGTCTCTCCAAAACGCTCACACAGCCAAAACACAATGAAACAATAATTTCCCAAAGTATTTTTAATTACTTCAGAAATCTGTGGTAGTGAAACTAAAGAAAATTCCGGAAAATTGTGAAAGGTCGCTATAATTTCACACCTTACAAGCACTCATCCACATACTTTGCCGTGATCTACAACCACATTGGGTATTATCTGATATGTCGTACATCGTACATACGAATATTTGAAGGACACTAAAATTGTCACATACGCCTTGTAAATAATTGTTAACGCTTATTGCATGAAAGGTGATGGAGTGTCTTTATTATCATACTAGTAGAGGTTGGAACGCCAGTGGAAATGAAACGGCATGCGGAACTCAAGCCCTGGGTGGAAGGCCCACACAGGTGTGCTGGTCCTGCTTAAACACGGGAAGTAGGACGTCGTAGCACCTAAGCGCTGGAAAGTGACGCAACGGACGCAGTACATAAGGTGATATCGCAAATTGCTTCGGCTTATTAGGGCTATCAAAGCTAAACAGCTGTGATCACGTTATTTTATTTCCACTGAGGTACCACACCACCACAGATCATCTTTGAAAGTAGTGTCTTCTAGTGTTTGGTACGTAGACGATGTCAGTCATTTCGCGTTATTGGTATTAGACCGTGCAGTCATAATAAGGGGCGGAGTTGCGGAATTGATTAGTAATTTTGCTTAGGAAATGTAAACTTTGTAATACAAAGTTTTTTTAATCTACAATAAATATATAAGCAGGAACAACGTTTATCATTTAGTAGTATTAGCTGCCTGACACCATCCATTTATGTTTAGACTATAATTTTTAGAATTAAGAGATCCTAAGATCTGCTTCAGGGGGTAGTCAGACAGGGCCAAATCATCATTTTAGCGTTTCTTATTATCCGTTGCGCACATTCTTTTAAACCTGCCTGGAGCAGCATCTTGGAATTGGGTTATGTGAACCTATCCTTTTGGTTGTAGTTTCAATTGATACTATATATGAAAACATTACCGTCCCTAACTCAAGCTTCACGGTGACAGCACGGTTGTTATATGTTTTAATAAAAATTTATATCTTCAAAAGTGTTGAAGTCATTGATTTGAAATTTTAACACTATGGTTGTGTTATCCTTAGAATGTGGCATACTAAGTACGAAAAAATCTATTAATTTTTTATATTTCTTTTCCAATTCATGGACAGTATATGTATGATGTTTAACGTGTTGCAAGCAGCGTTTGGTAAGTACACGGCTCGCGCGGCCCAGCAGCCAGCGTCAGCCGTGCCAGCGCGACAACCAAAACTGGTCTCCTCCCTGCTCCACGGCAAGTTACCTGTACGCTTTCAATGCAAGGTCACAACTCGTAATAAATTGCTACGTAACACCAAGTCCGTAAATGTGCGGTTTGGATGTGAATTAAGTTTGTAGATCGGTTCACTTTTAAATCTCACTCTGCAAGGTAGGCACAAAAACTGTGAAGAGGGCACCGTCGTCAGTCCCTCCGGCACTTATGACGACACATACCATTTTCGTCCAACTACAACTGCTGGGAGAAGCAACTACACTACTGGCAATTAAAATTGCTACACCACGAGGATGAAGTGCTACAGACGCGAAATTTAACCGACAGGAAGAAGATGCTGTGATATGCAAATGATTAGTTTTTCAGAGCATTCGCACAAGGTTGGCGCCGGTGGCGACACCTACAACGTGCTGAAACGAGGAAAGTTTCCAACCGATTTCTCATACATAAACAGCAGTTGACCGGCGTTGCCTGGTGAAACGTTGTTGTGATGCCTCGTGTAAGGAGGAGAATTGCGTACCATACCGCTTCCGACTTTGATTAAGGTCGGATTGTAGCCTATCGCGATTGCGGTTTATCGTATCGCGACATTGCTGCTCGCGTTGGTCGAAATCCAATGACTGTTAGCAGAATATGGAATCGGTGAGTTCATAAGGATAATACGGTACGCCGAGCTGGATCCCAACGGCCTCGTACCACTAGCAGTCGACATGACACGCATCTTATCCGCATGGCTGCATCGGATCGTGCAGCTACGTCTCGATCCCTGAGTCAGCAGATGAGGACGTGTTCAAGACAACAACCATCTGCACGAACAGATCGACGACGTTTGCAGCAGCATGGACTATCAGCTCGGAGACCATGGCTGCAGTTACCCTTGACGCTGCATCACAGACAGGAGCGCCTGCGATGGTGTACTGAACAGACCTGGTGCACGAATGGCAAAAAGTAATTTTTTTCGGATGAATCCAGGTTCTGTTTACAGTATCCGTGCACACTGGAAGCGTGTATTCGTCATCGCCATACTGGCGTATCACCCGGCGTCATGGAATGGGATGCCATTGGTTACACGTCTCGGTCAGCTCTTGTTTGCATTAACGGCACTCCGAACGGTGGACGTCATATTTCAGATGTGATACGAGCCGAGGCTCTACCGTTCATTCGATCCTTGCGAAACCCTACATTTCAGCAGGATAATGCACGACCGCATGTTACAGGTCCTGTACGGGCCTTTCTGGATACAGAAAGTGTTCGACTGCTGTCCTGGCCAGCACATTCTCCAGATCTCCCACCAACTGAAAACGTCTGGTCAAGCAACTGGCTCGTCACAATACGCCAGTCACTACTCTTAATGAACTGCGGTATCCTGTTGAAGCTGCATGGGCAGCTGTACCTGTACACGCCACCCAAGCTCTGTTTGACTCAATGTCCAGGCGTATCAAGGCCGTTATTACGGCCAGAGGTGGTTGTTCTGGGTACTGATATCTCAGGATCTATCCACCCAAATTGCGTGAAAATTTAAGCGGCTCCGGAACGCCCTATACTTGCAATGTTAAAATAACGCTTATAAATTACATCTTTCCTCACAAAGTATTTGAGGTAGGAAGTTGAACTTTTTACAGATTATTTATTGGAATATGGGCTACAACTTAACACATGGATTTTACAAAATTTTTGTTCAGTTATTAAAGACGATTTTTTTCAATTGTAATGAAAATTCACAACATTTTTTTGCAATTTTTTATTTATATATTCAAAAATATGCAGTTTTTTGGAAAAAGGCTGTGTTAAATTATGCAGAAGGTACTGTGTAACATTTACTGAAAGTTTGAGACAAATATGTTTGGAAGATCCTTAGAAACCATGTAATTAGTATGAGAAAATAAAAGTTTTGGGAATCGAGCGACAAAGATTGGATTAACTTTTTAGTGCATTCCAGGTCCATAGGATGGATTATCTTCATCCTCTGCAAACTCCTCCTCCAGCTTCCTCTTGTTCCTCCTCCTGTTTACTCTTGCTTGTGTTTCTAGACTCTTTACAGCCCTGTCTGCAGCCCGAAGGCGTTCCTTGTCTAAAGCAAGCATCGCTCGTTGTTGTGTTCGTAGATTTTGCTACCATTTTCTTCAGTTGCAGTTATTGCAACACTGTTCCAAAAGGTGGTCATGTATGAACACTTATCACATTTCAGTTGTATTTCACTAGCAAGTTATACGTGCTTTATTATGGAGAGCTCCAGACCAACTTCACTACAATGAATACATCTTACAAAGCTTGAAAAAATTCCTTTGAGAACCGACATATCAAATATTTCATTCACATCCGATTCGCCCATAAAACATTCATAGTTTTCACTCATTGAACCAAGCTTCTTCTGTGAAGTATTTTCTTTCCCACTTTGACTGCTATGGGCAGGTGTACTTGAGAGATTAGGTTCACTCACTTGGTTATCGTCTTTATTGTTTACAGTAATAACACATACCTTTGGCTTTCCAACATTTCTCCTTTTCTTAAAAGCCTTCAGAGGATTTCTAATAACTTTACTTTTACTCATTATTATACTTCAACAAAACAGAGACTCAGAATTAATTACGAATATTTTCGAGATTACGACAGAGTAAATAAACATGAAACAATCGACAATCACACCAGACATATATATTGAACCATCACAGGTTAGCCACAACACATACTTTATCTCACATCACTAAAATGTACCTGATGAACACGGACGTTAGTAATAACACCATTTGACAGCAGTTTAACAGCGCCACAGTGGGTCACGCCCAAGTAGAACACATTTCAAAAAAAATTTAAAAATAGTTGTAGTCTTCGGAATTGAATTAATTATATATCTATTAAAAGGTAATAGTCTGCAGATTCAGAAAACGCAAAAAAGTAAAAATTGAACTTTTCATGATTTTGAGCCTTTCCGGAGCCCCTTAATCACATGTCAGTTTTAGTATAATATATTTGTCCAGTTAGTATTATGTATGACCACATGACAGGGAGTTCCAAAAGCAGGCATGACATGAAGAGGTAATAGCCACGGATGACGTAGTGATAGCCACGAGCATGAACTCAAGTCACAACATCGACCAATGTCTATGGTTTGTAGATGGTGTCATCACGAACAATTTAAGGACATGAATCCCAACCTTTAAACATCTAAAGACGTTACAGAACCTTAAGATTATAGCTGACAAGACTTGCTGCCAGTCCACGCCTTCGACAGCTAACGTTTGTAGGCTGGCACAGTGTTGTTATGACAGGTATGGGCGTCTTTGATGCCATCTAACGCAATAATTTGCTGTCAGATCTATCGCATGGAGTTCCGTTAGTAAAATGTCTGTGTAAAAATTCACATTTGCTGTCAAAGGGGTGGCCTCGCGGCAAGGCGTTAATTCCTCTAAAGGTGCGTTCAGTGTGACGCGGCTGACGCTGCGGCCGTCGCAGTGCGACTGATGTTCATGGCAGACGCATTTACGACTGTTTCCCAAGAAGCGGCTGTGGCCTGCAGCTGGTAGCAGTACAAGAAGAAAATGGGTTTCTGATTTTCTTGCTGTTTAAAGCGTTGTGTGTAAATGAATCAAAGGTGCATCAAATCCAGAAACTAGTTTTTCGGTAGGTTCTCCTTTCCCTTAAATGAAGTAAAAATAATTTCTTCCAGATTTGAGCACTTTCTTCATTATATAACATCTCTCATTCAATTCCAAAGTAAATAATAGGACCAAAAAGTTTATATTTTAACTGCTTAGTTTCACATCATAGACTGATAAAGAAGTTGCCATTTTCCTGATATTGATCGTAGTTATTGTGATACTTGGATATTTAAGGTTCGTTTGAGCAGTTACCAGACAGCGCCAGACAACAGGCTCTACTGCGCATGCCCTGCTGCGATGACGTAGGCAGCCCGTACTTGGTGCTTGCTCTTCTCATACGCTTTTCGTCGCATTTCTGGTGGAATTTCGTGCGTGGTGGGGCATCACGTGACCATGCGCAGCCCTGCGGCATGTTGTTGAGAGGACATACAGAGTTGTACTTAGAGCAATTGCTTTATCATATTTCACACAGATAAATGATGAAAATAAGGAAGTAGTTTTTGGCAAAATATCATTTCAAAATTAGACTCCACAGCTCGAAGTACCATAAAATTTTGCTAAGGGGTGACTTTGACAGATTTTTTTAAATTCGTACTCTGCAATATTGTTATGTAGCATTTCCAACAGGTTTACACCTACACAGCACTGCTAAAAGCTAGTAGAATGGAATACAAATTTCTTGCAAGAAAAAAAAATGAGACAGTTTGTTGTGTAGCTTACACCGGAATAAAGGACAATAAATTTCATGACTATTTCAAAATGTGTAAAAAATTAACAAGATTGTCTGTGAGGCAAAGAAACTGTACTACTGACAGTTTATATACTACTCTAGGAATAAATATGAAGCCATGTGGAGAGTTAAAACGATAAAACACGGTATGCTGCCAGTCTACAATTTAGCATAGAATGGCATTCTATAAATTTAAGAATTAAACACGAACTAAGAGATAACTTCAGGCCTAGAGGAAGTACTAGACAAGTTCCTTGTGATCGAAAAACACTTTCACAGAAGGCAGATTTGTGAAATTCTGCTACAGCTGTCATTATATTTGAAACAAAATATTTAGTTCAAAACTACTGACCAAATTTGCCTACTTAGTCAGCTTCAAGTCAATGTTTACGTATGTTCGTACGTATATAGCATTAAGAGATCTGACAGTGTCATAAAAGGGACAGGACATCAGAGATTACTCCAGCAACATCCGAATTTCATAAACCATACTAAAATGCTTCATTCCGCTCTAATTGCACATTTCTGTGTCCAGATGCACTCAGAAGTACCTGATATTCAGCTTTTCATGTGGTTTTCGTGATACCAATTTTCTTGGAGGTCCAGTACTGTATTCTCATGTATCGTTCTTTATTATGGTATAACGTCACTCGTCCCAGAAAATGAAAATTTGCACTTGAAATTGAACGAGGTTGAAAGTAGCCAATAGTGCGGAATGAAAAACTTCGTTTCAAATAAACTAAGTGCCTCAGCGGAAAAAAATTAATAAAAGCAAATTTCTCTACAAAACAGACAGAAATAACTTCATTAAGACATTAATGGTTGATTGCTAATAACGTGGAAATAATATAAAATCAGAAAATTGAAACTACTAACTTATTTTTGCCTTTGATGGTTATGAGAATGTATATTAATTCACTTGATGGCTCCCGGCCACAGAAATCTGTTTTGATTTCATTTGATGTGACGTGGGAGGTGTAAACGAAGAGACCAGCAATATTACGAAGACACGAAACATACACACGGGTCACTTGGGGAAGGACCCCCCCCACTATAACTCAGCTTGCTCTGCGCATGCGCGAATCTGGCAGCTTGGGGGTGCCAGAAAAATTTTTCCCAGATGTAGCCAGAAGCGGGAGGGAGGCACTGTTCATACGCGAATTCAGCTCTGGGCATGCGCACGAGCCCGCTGGCAACTGTTCATACGAACCTTTAGTAATTCATCACTTAAAATTTTAATAGTTTTCGGTGTTGTAAACTATGTCCGATTATCAGCGAAAAACGTAATCTTCTTTCCTGGGTACAGCTGAATCTTGGCGAAACTGACACTATGTCTTTTTTGCGTAGTTAGAGTTACCTTTCATCTCCTGGTCACAGAATCAAAATTCTGCAGCATGAAGGAGAGTGACCGGAATGTTCGATGGTGCTAAAAACCAGGCTCTATATCTTTGCTCTGTGATGCAAAAAGTCTCTGGACGATGACCGATTCTGGTGTTTCTGGGGACTCAGTTACTCTTTCGCAAGGTAGACGGAATGTAGCCTGCCACAGGAAACGTTAGAACTGCTTCACGAATTTCTTTCATTCTTTCACATTTAAAAGCATTATTGTGGATGAGCTACGGCTATCTAAAGGTAGAATACGTTTATGTAGTACATTAAATCTTGTTATTGTTAACAAATACCTTAAATAAATACTGTGAGGGTTACATCACTTTGTGGTTCAAACTAAGTATTGTACAAGGATTGAATTAATTTATCTCATTCATAAATGGTTGAGTTCCGGGGATATTCTCTTTAGATACACCCACAGTACACAGTACTTCACCCTGTTTTCAGCTGTATATCTGTACGTGTATGTGAGTATGAAATCAAAAGCTACGTGAGTATCTTTAAGGACTCGAAGCCATTCGCAGCGCTCCAGCAATTACGATTCAAGGTGAGTGTATTTCAGAATGATACGCAGTCAGTTAAGGTTTGCGCAAAATAAACGGTAATCAGCTTGCATTATAGCCTGAAGATTTATGTAAACTAACCTCTGGCTCCATGGGTGGTTTGTAATCTCTTTGTTACATAATGGATTTCTGACTACCAGCCCCAACTTCAGATGCATCTTGTAATATACATCTGATCGATGTTAGGTATATCTTTCCAGGTATTATAGCTGGTTGTCATCACTGAGCAGCAGTACGTCCAAAACCTGCGCCCACACCACCACACAGAAAACGAAACCTCAGCGGTCAGCAGCAGAGTTAAGTATTTTCCATTGAAGTCATTCTTTATTGCTGTTCGAACATTACTTCAGTCCACATTCACATTCGTTACTGTCTTTACAGGCTCGTTTCATGCAGGTTGTCGTCATTCTGGAGTACCTCCCTTTCAATTCACTAAATCTTAAATCAAATCATTATCATTTACCACCATGTGCACACGATTGTTAATCTTAAACAATGGAGCCACTAAACTTTCGATGCATTTCGTATGTAACTTCCCGTTATAATACTTTCCCTACATTATTTAATTGATACGTTTCATTTTCCCACAATTCAAGTTCCTACTTTCCGTCGACAATTGATGACTTTTACTATTCACAATACACAGTCAGGGCCATACTAAGATGATTCTGCACCCTGGAAGAACAGTGAACCCCCTCCCCCCCACCCCACCCCAATGAAACTTCCTACAATTTTCTCTTCAAGGGTTTAGTGCATATTATAAGAAAGTTTAACAAAAATGGAGCATTACATAAATGAGCTATAGTGTTGAAAAATATTTCAAACAACAAGTGTAAGAAACAAATTATAATGTGTAAAAAACTGCTAAAGACACTGACGGTACTACTGTAGGAGAAATATCAAACTCTGGATGGGAAGTGCTGTTCTTAACTAGAGCCTACCTCATCTTATTTGTAAATGTTAAATAAAGCCCCTCCACGCCCATACTTGCATGGTGACCATTCAAAAAGATTCGTCACCTCTGTTTCAGTTAGACTTAAAAATAATAGCGCTGAAAATGCAACAAAAACAGCGACTTATTTTCGCTTTGTTTGGTAACTATTTATAGCTTTCAGAGAAGCGTCATAAGTGGAGAAGTTTGAGTAAGACCTACACATTTCTCTTGTTGCATGATAAGATTTGCTTCTTTTGGCAAAACACAGCGGAATTTGCACAGTGTCACTGTAGTAACACGTTGTGCAGACGCATTTGCGAGAGAATTCTGAAACAGCAGTTTATTAAGTTTATTAAGTGAAGAAGTGAGGAAAAATAATTTTTTTTTATTCATCAGTCTTCCGACTGGTTTGATGCGACCCGCCACGAGTTCCTCTCCCACGCCAGCCTCTTCATCTCAGAGCAGCACTTACGACCTACGTCCTCAAATATTTGCTGAATGTATTCCAATCTCTGTCTTCCTATACATTTTTTACCATCTACAGGACCCTCTAGTACCATCGAAGTCATTCCCTGATGTCTTATCAGATGTCCTGTCATCCTGTCCCTTCTATTTTCCACACTTTCGTTTCCTCTCCAATTCTGCGCAGAACGTCCTCATTCCTTAACTTATCAGTCCATCTGATTTTTTAACATTCTTCTCTAGCACCACACCTTAAATGCTTCGATTCTCCTCTGTTACGGTTTTCCCAAAGTCCATGTGTCACTACCTTACAATGCTGTGCTCCAAACGTATATTTTCAGGAATTTCTTCCACAAATCAAGGCCTATTGTTGATATTAATAGACTTCTCTTGGCCAAGAGTGCCCTTTTTGCTAAGTGCTAGTCTGCTTTTTACGTCCTCCTTGCTCTGTCCGTTATTGGTTGTTTTGTTGCCTAATTAGCAGAATTCCTTAACTTCGCCTACTTCGCGACCATCAATCGTGATGTGAAGTTTCTCACTGTTCTCATTCCTGCTACTTCTCATTACTTTCGTCTTTCTTCAGTTTACTCTCAATCCATATTCTGCACTCATTAGAGTGATTCCGTTCAGTAGATCATGTAACTCTTCTTCAATTTCACTCAGGATACCAATGTCATCAGCGAATCGTATCATTGATATCCTTTCAACTTGAATTTTAATTCCACTCCTGAACCTTTCGTTTATTTTTATCATTGCTTTTTCCATGTATAGGTGGAACAGTAGGGGCGATAGACTACTTTCCTATCATTCACTCTTTTTAGCCCGAGCACTTCCTTCTTGGTCGTCCACTCTTATTGCTTGGTCTTGGCTCTTGTACATATTGTATATTACCCGTCTCTCCCTATAGCTTACGCCCATTTCTCTCAGAATTTCGAATATCTTGCATCGTTTCACTTTGCCGAGCGTTTTTTTCCAGGGTGACAAATCCTATGAACGTACCTTGATATTTCTTCAGTCTTGCTTCCATTACCAACTGCAGCCTCAGAATTGCCTTTCGTAAAGCGAAACTGACTATCATCTAACACGTTCTCAGTTTTTATCCTTTCTTCTGTATGTAACTTTTGTCAGCAACTTGGATGCATGAGTTGTCAAGCTAATGGTGCGAAAATTCTCTCACTTGTCAGCTCTTGCGTTCTTCAAAATGTTGATATTTTTCGAAAGTCAGATGGTATGTCGCCAGACTCTTACATTCTACATACCAAAGTGAATAGTCGTTTTGTTGCCACTTCCCCCAACGATTTTAGAAACTCTGGTGGAATTTTATCTATCTCCTCCAAAGTTTTCTTTAATTCTGATTCTAATACTGGATTCCTTATCTTTTCTAAATCGACTCCTGTTTCTTCTTCTATCACACCAGAGAAATCTTCCCCCATATAGAGGCCTTCAATGGACTCTTGCCTCCTCTTCGCTGTCTCCTCTGCATTTAACAGTGATATTCCCGTTACACTCTTAATGTTACCACCCTTGCTTTTAATTTCACCGAAGGTTGATATACACTGTCCTATATATTGAATCAGTCCCTCCGGCAATCATTTCTTTTTCGATTTCTTCACGTTTTTCATGCCGTCATTTCATCTCAGCTTCCCGGAAATTCCTGTTTAGTCCATTCCTCGGTGGCTTGTGAGTTTTTATTCCTGAATTCCCCTCAATATTTTTGTACTTCCTTTTCTCATCAATCAACTGAAGTATTTCTTCTGCTACCTTTGGTTTCTTCGCAGTTACCTTCTTTGCACCTATTTTTTGTTACCATCTTCTGTGATTGCCCTTTTTAGAGATGTCCATTCCTCTTCCTGAATAATCTGTTAAACTTCAGCATACTCTTAATCACTACTATACTGCGATCTGAGTCTGTATTTGCTCCTGGGTACGCACTAGAATCCAGTAACTGATTTCGGAATCTCTGTCTGACCTTGATGTAATCTAACTGAAATCTTCCCCTATCACCCGGCTTTCACCAAGTATGCCTCCATATGATTCTTGAACAGAGTATTCGCTATTGCTTGCTGAAATTTATTACAGAACTCAATTAGTCATTCTCCTCTCTAATTCCTTGTCCTGAGCCCATATTCACCTGTAATCTTTCCTTCCACTCCTTCCCCTACAATTGCATTCCAGTCCCATCCCCCCCCCCCCCATTACTATTAAAGTTTCATCATCCTTTACGTAGCGATTACCCTCCCAATATTCTCATATACTACCGAAAGAGGTTACCACACTGGACTTGCATTCGGAAGGACGACGATTCGAACCCGCGTCTGACCATCCTGATTTAAGTTTTCGTGATTTCCCTAAATCGCTTCAGGCAATTGCGGGGACGTTTCCTTTCAAAGGGCACGGCAGGCTTCCTTTATCGTCGTTCACTGTTCCCATGGGAGCTATGATTTCACTGTTTGGTCCCCTCCCCCAAATCAAACACCAACCAATCTCATATTCTTTCTCTACCTCTTCATTTCCAGCTTTCGACGTCGCCATGTGTACCTGAACAAAATCTTATGATAAAGCACATCCACGGTACAAAAATAAACATGTATGCCTTCACATATGTTGTTACAGAGCTCATAGCGTTTCCCATTTCACCAGATATCGATGGTTCTTAATAATTACATTATTTCAGTGAAAAAAGTCTGTTGTTTGTGGAATAACACGCTAGATAATACAGTTTTACATAATACCCATATGGCAAATTACTCTCCCGTTTGCGTGCTATGATTTTCCAAAATCTCATTTCGATATCTCAAACCGTTTATGAAATTTGGGTAATTGTGTGGATATTTCACTCTGGCTCTATCGCTGGTGCGGCGCGATCGCAAATGAGTGTGGTACAACAGATCCATTTTCTCGAGACCGGTAACACATAGAGACCTCCACTAAAGTCTAAAGAAAAATTCAATACGTCAGCTAAATTTCATGCACAGAAACGTATCACGTAATATGCAAAAAACGCAAGATCATAGCGTCCCCTATCTTTCACTACAAACTTTTTCGAATTTCGCGCAGAGTCGTACTTGCACACAAATATCACAATAATTATGACCATTAACGAAATGAGGGGCATTTCATTATGGATCTTTTTGTATCCCGCCTGGAAGTCGGCCCGTGGGTCTGCTATTGTGATATGAAAAATAGGCCGACTGTAAGAAGCGAGTAGGGGCAGGAGAGGTAAAGCACTTCGGTACTGCCGGTAATTCTTAAAGAGGTTTACTAGAGTCCAAATCAAAGTACACAACTGAATACGTAACTTTTGCCTGAGGAGCACGTAGGTGCGACGTCGTAGACCCGTCGTAAATGATACAAAGTCTCAATAGCTACACACTCTGAAGTTGAAGAGATGTTTCCTGCCCGATCAACTGGGCCGAAAAAAGAGCGACGCTAGTTGAGCTCCACAGCGTCGGCCAGAGGGCGCTGTGGTCGGCGTAGTCCGTCCACTCTCGTAGTGCCAACCTACAAGAGTGCACCTACGCTGTGACAACGGAACTATCGATACCACAGCCCTGACATATAAACATGTAAATAACGTAGAAATGACCGGCCAAAACGTGGCAAGCAATGTCGGCTTCATCTTCCGAACGAACAAACGAACTCGGCCAGTGTATGGGACGAAAATTGGTCACTGCGTGTGTCCCACCGTATTCTGCACTGACAAGGAGTCGGCACGAGCCTGGGGTGGGGGTTTGTCCGAAATTTTGTCTGGTGAAAGAGGACCCCTAACACCCCATGTGGTTAAAATATTAGGACGCACTACCCGGAAAATCCCAGGAAATATCGATCCAAAGTTTCTTATGTGCCTTATGAGTATAAAATGTTAGTCCATTGCCGAGCCGCCGTCTGGCCTACTAACATTTTCTTCAGACCAGAGGAAAGTTACTACCCTCAGGCAAAAAATAACGCAGTGATTTAGTTAATGGGCAAATATACAAGTTATGTTTTTAACAATATTGGGAGCGATGAACATATTGAATACAAGATGTATATGTAAAATTAATTCGAGAAAATGCTTAAATATCAGAATCACAATAAGAAATATGGTAACATGCTCCGAATTGTCTTCAACAGAATGAGTGTAGGTTAGGAACTGGATTCCTAGTAGAGAGAGAGAATGGGTTGGGTCACGTTCCCGACCCTAACCTCACCTGCAAGTCACACATGAAAAATAAATCAGTAGTACAGCAGATACAAGAATATGGCGACAATCATCTGGAGTCTGAACTCCCTATGGATGCGTTTAGAAGGCTGGAACTGAGAAAAATAACAAGGCAGTGAAGTATTTTGCGATGTCGCTGTTCGGGACTGCTCTTCTGTCCACGTAATTTACCCTGGAAGGAACGCACATCAAGGATTTACTGAATGATTGATTTGGGTCTGGGAAATGATGATGAGGAACCTCAGGCTGCAGAAGAAGAAAAAGTGCATGCTGAACTGACACCAGTTGAAGGTGACAGTGAAGGTGCTAAATTGTGCTACTGCTAAAGACTCACTCTTTGAATGCTGTAATTTATGACTGCAATTATCTATCACCTTATTTATGATGTCATTTCATTGTAACCATTTTTGTTACTGTTTTTGTGGAACAAAAAAATGGTGTTTAGGGCTCATTTCCTCCCGTGGCACTTTTTTTTCTTGTGTTTCATTTTCTTTTGTTATTCCACCAATTATTCAGAAAGTTTCCCAAACCTGCATTATCTTTAACAAATAAGTTACTTTATTGAATAAAAATTATTTTCTTTTTGTCCAACAACACAATTCATGGCGGTGGGTTTTCCATTTTTCATTGTAAATTATATGAGGAGAATCATTAGGTTTTTAATCAGAATAACAAATTCGATTGGGAAACATTCACTTTTATACATATAATAATTATAAACAAGAACTGCAGTGGTAATTATCGTAAAAACAAACAAAGTAATAATTTTTGTGACATCTTGCGCAACATATGAAAGCGGATTTTTTACAATCACAGGGCGTTTGCAATAAATCTGTACAAAAATATGCCCCTTTAGCATTTACGAAAATGTTTTGAGTTTCTGATAATTTTGAGGCAAACCAGGCATATTGAATCATGTCTCGGAATATTGGTGACCATAACTGATGGTGAATTATAGAATGAACTTTTATACAGTTGAAATGTCCCCTTAGAAAAGTTATACATGACTGTGCTTAAACTGACACACAATATTTTTTAGCGCAACGCAATCTGACTTTCAATAATCCCTGCAAGAGAATGGCCCTGACTAAATTAACCTATACGTTTGACAGATCACTTACCTCACAACAATCTTCGTTACTCGAACGACTGCAATACAGTGAGCGCCAATACTGCCAGCTAAATAAGAGATTCAAACTACTGAAGGCACTAATTACTGATAGGCATAGTTAGCAAATGAAAGATTTTGGTAGAGAACAAACAATGTATTTACCTTAATAGTGTTCAAATGTCGTAATACCTATATCAGTCTTTGATATCCAATATTACAAATTTACAGTCTCTGTCCAGATCATCCGCTCTCAAAACTCCGCCATCTCACTCCCCACAACCACCACTGCTGGCGGCTCACCTCCAACTGCGCAACGCTATGCGCTGTTAACAGCCAACTGCCCAACACTACAATAGCAAATTCCAACAATGCCACCCAGCCACAGACTGCACACAGCACAGCCAGTGATTTTCATACAGAGCGCTAGGTGGCGGTGGCGTTACCAATATAAGAACCTAAACAGCCTACTTACATAACCCCCATGCTCCCCACAAAAAATTTTCACAGTCTTCCCGGGAATTAATTTCACGATTCTCCTGTAACAATAAACAGCAATTTTGCAAGCAACAGAAGAAAAAAATTTGCCGGAGGAGGAATCGGATCCGACCGCTAACCATGTAGGCCAGCCGGCGGCTCAGCAATGGACTAACATTTTATACTCATAAGGCACCTAAGAAACTTTGGATCGATTTTTCTCGGGATTTTCCGAGTAGTGCGTCCTAATATTTTAACCACGTGAGGTGTTAGGTGTCCTCTTTCACCAGACAAAATTTCGGACAAATCCCGGACCCCACGGTCTTGCTCTCTCCTTGTGAGTCTACTAGGTAGACACGTTGCAGGGTAGACAGCCGGAGGAAGGGGCACAAGAGCTCCGAACAGCTGCTTCTTGCTGGCCTGGGCTGTCACTCGCCTTGTCATGCCGTCCACAAAACGCGCGAGCATTGCGAGACGCGCGGGCACAAGTGGTGGGGATGGCGGCGCTGTAGGAGCGTCAGCTCACGCCGTCGCAGAGGGAGGCCGCCTTCGGGAATCCGGCAGCAACCCCGCCGCCTGCCGAGAGACACGTGCGCCTCCAGCAGCCAGCGCTGCGGGGCGGGGGCGGCGCCATTAGCCGGCAGCCGGCATTAAGCATTCACGAGCGGCGGCGGCGGAGGCGGCGCCGGCGTCTGCGTCCCCCGAGACGGCCACTTCCTGCCTGCGCGCCGCGGCGCCTCTTCCTGTCTGTCACGCAACATTGCCAACAACAACAGCACCTGCCACGCCTCCTTCTTGCCACCTCGTCTGCCTGCCGCCGAACGACATCGCATCCGTCTTTCCGAAGACGTCTCAACCATTTCACAGCTCTCAAGTAAATTACGTCTCGCGTGCTCCCAGTGGACGGTGTTATCTACGGCCGCGTTAGTCCTTTATAGCACCACTGGAGGACTCTCATCGACAGGGCCGCAGTTCTGCAGGTATCTGTCTCGTGATTTGGTACACTACTCAGAATTGGAACAAGGCCCATTAGGGTCACTGCACATTTTGAAGATATTCATCTGAGTAAATTAGCTTACCACGGCTGTTTTCATTCTCTGCTTTCATGTGGCATCATATTCTGGGGTAACTCATCATTGAGTAAAAGAGTGTTCATTGCACAAAAGCGTGTAATCAGAATAATTGCTGGAGCTCATCCAAGATCATCCTGCAGACACGTATTTAAAGAGCTAGAAATCTTCACTGTAGCCTCACAATATATATATTCTCTTATGAGCCGGCCGAAGTGGCCGTGCGGTTAAAGGCGCTGCAGTCTGGAACCGCAAGACCGCTACGGCCGCAGGTTCGAATCCTGCCTCGGGCATGGATGTTTGTGATGTCCTTAGGTTAGTTAGGTTTAACTAGTTCTAAGTTCTAGGGGACTAATGACCTCAGCAGTTGAGTCCCATAGTGCTCAGAGCCAGTTGAACCATTTTTTATTCTCTTATGAAATTTGTTATTAACAATCCGAACGAATTCAAAAGTAATAGCAGTGTACATGGCTACAACGCTAGGAGAAAGGATGATCTTCACCACTCAAGATTAAATCTAACTTTGGCTCAGAAGGGGGTAAGTTATGCTGCCACAAAAGTCTTTGGTCACTTACCTAATAGCATCAAAAGTCTGACAGAGAGCCTTATAGCATTTAAAAGAAAATTTAAAAAATTTCTTAATGGCAACTCCTTCTACTCATTAGATGAATTTTTGGATATAGTAAATGGGTAATTTCCCAACCTCAAATATATATATATATATATATATATATATATATATATAGAGAGAGAGAGAGAGAGAGAGAGAGAGAGAGAGAGAGAGAGATAGAGAGAGAGAGAGAGAGAGAGAGAGAGAGTTTCATGTAATATTTTGTCTAATGTAATATCTTGTATAGACACATTTTATTAACCTGACACGTCCCACATCATTACGAAGTGTCGTATTCATGATCCATGGAACAAGTATTAATCTAATCTAATCTAATCTCAGGAGCACTTTACATCTACATCTACATAGATAATCCGGAGTCACTATACGGTGCGTGGCGGAGGGTACGCTGTACCACTACTCGTCATTTCATTTCCTGTTCCACTCGCAAACAGAGCGAGAGAGCGAGGGAGAACCACTATCTACCGGGTGATCAAAAAGTCAGTATAAATTTGAAAACTTAATAAACCTCGGAATAATGTAGATAGTGAGGTAAAAATTGACACACATGCTTGGAATGACATGGGGTTTTATTAGAACCAAAAAAAAGACAACAAAGTATTGCTAGACGCGTGAAAGATCTCTTGCGCGCGTCGTTTGGTGATAATTGTGTGCTCAGCCGCCACTTTCGTCATGCTTGGCCTCCCAGGTCCCCAGACCTCAGTCAAATATGGTTCAAATGGCTCTGAGCACTATAGGACTTAACATCTGTGATCATCAGTCCCCTAGAACTTAGAACTACTTAAACCTAACTAACCTAAGGACATCACACACATCCATGCCCGAGGCAGGATTCGAACCTGCGACCGCAGCGGTCGCGCGGCTGCAGACTGTACCGCCTAGAACCGCTCGGTCATTCCGGCCGGCAGACCTCAGTCCGGACGATTATTGGCTTTGGGGTTACCTGAAGTCGCAAGTGTATCGTGATCGAACGACATCTCTAGGGATGCTGAAAGACAACATCCGACGCCACTGCCTCACCATACCTCCGTACATGCTTTACAGCGCTATTCACAACATTATTCCTCGACTACAGCTATTGTTGGGGAATGATGGTGGACATCTTGAGCATTTCCTGTAAAGAACATCATCTTTGCTTTGTTTTACTTTGTTATGCTAATTTTGCTATCCTGTATTAGATGAAGCGCCATCTGTCGGACATTTTTTGAACGTTTGTATTTTTTTGCTTCTAATAAAACCCCATGTCATTTCAAGCATGTGCGTCAATTTGTACCTCTCTATCTACATTATTCGGTGATTTATTCAGTTTTCAAATTTATACTGACTTTTTTATCACAAGGTATATACCTCCGTACGAGACCTAATTTCTCGTGTCTTATCATCGTGGTCCTTATGCTCAATGGCGGCAGTAGAATCGTTCGGAAATCAGCTTCAAATGCTCGTTTTCCAAATTTTCTTAACAGTGTTTCTCGAAAAGAACGTCGCCTTCGCTCCAGGGATTCCAATTTGAGTTCCCGAATCACCCCCGTAATACTTACGTATTGTTCAAGCTTACCGGTATCAAATCTAGCAGTGCACCTCTGAATCTTCCTTCAATCCGACCTGGTACGTGAGCCCTGCGTGGCTCGTCTTCCCACCATCATGTATTTTACACCCCGTTTTAACGTACTTACATCTCACTACGTTAATTTGAATTACTACTGTCACTGAGCTGCTGCTTTGCCTGACCGTGAGCGGCGTTAGCAGCGCGTATCGATATCTCCCCTCTCGTAGTATCTTTGCTCTACTGCTAGTACTTCCCGCTCATTGTAAGTTAGTTGGTCGCAGTTCAGGTTGCGAGTTCGGGTCTGCAAACCAGTTGGAACGCGTCTGGAGCGCAGACCGGACCTGCCAGTCGGGGAGTTGCAATGCGGCACTAGTGCAGTCGGGTTGGAGCACCAGTGAGGTCTGCGTCGACATGGCTCGCCCGACCATTGCCGCCAAGCATCACTTGAGCCGGTCCGCGGCCTTGCTGGAGGTCGGCCGTCCTACCGGACGACGCGTTTTGGCTCGCCGATCGTTCATGAGTCGGCTGTGGGTGTTTGCGCCGACTCCAGAATTGTCTTCGTGCATCCTTAGTTACTATTGTGTAGCCTTCAGGTCTTCGTGCAAGTGTTTGTCAGGTTATGTGTGTAGTTGGCGTTAGTCCCACTGACGATTATTTGATATGTTATTGGCGTAGTGGCTCCAAGAGGTCATTCGTCTCATCGGGCGACGTGTAATTGGTTCTCTGAGCACTTCTGGACCCCTTGGAACTTGGGTCGGTCCTTTCCTGGTGCAAGGATGTCGTTTAGCCATTGGGCGCGTTTCCTCTGCATGGCTGGGTCCGAGCCAGTATTTCCGCCGTCGAGTGTCTGGAAGTGAGTGCGAGGCGCACCAGCAGTGCAGTCGCGACGGAGCAGCAGTCGCGGTCGGTTGCTGCGCACCAGGGAAGATATCTCCACGCGGTGCAGTCGCTGGATTCGCTGCCGGTCCGTGCGCAGTGTCAGCGCGTGTGTGGAGCCGTCCGATTGCTACGAGCTTCGTGGTTCACCGATCCAGGACGTCAGATTTCAGTGGCGGTTTCACGTATGCAAGCAACGTCCATTCATGTTGTGTGGTTCGTTTCGGTGCTTCGCTGTTGACGAGATTTTTTGTTTTAATTCTCATGTACCGACTCGTGACGAGCCAGTCCTTTGACGGTCGTTCCGTGGTTGTCCCCTGATTGGGTTCCGATAGATCAAGTATAGTTGGGCTCACCACCTGTCTCGCCTAAGTGAACGAGGACAGACCCACCTCCCTGGAGGCTTCTGAGTGCCATCGGTGTTTAATTATCTGTTGTCAACTACTGTAAATTCAAGGCTTATGACTATTTTTTCTTAAAAATTTTGCTAAATTAATTGTTTAATTTATCTTTCAAGCTTAAACATTGCGGCCTTTTGCCTTTTAAAGATGTTGTTGTTGTTGTTGTGGTCTTCAGTCCTGAGACTGGTTTGATACAGCTCTCCATGCTACTCTATCCTGTGCACGCTTCTTCATCTCCCAGTACCTACTGCAGCCTACATCCTTCTGAATCTGCTTAGTGTATTCATCTCTTGGTCTCCCTCTACGATTTTTACCCTCCACGCTACCCTCCAATACTAAATTGGTGATCCCTCGATGTCTCAGAACATGTCCTACCAACCGATCCCTTCTTCTAGTCAAGTGGTGCCACAAGCTCCTCTTCTCCCCAATTCTATTCAATACCTTCTCATTAGTTATGTGATCTACTAATCTAATCTTCAGCATTCTTCTGTAGCACCACATTTCGAAACCTTCTACTCTCTTCTTGTCTAAGCTATTTATCGTCCACGTTTCACTTCCATACATGGCTACACCCCATACAAATACTTTCAGAAACGACTTCCTGACATTTAAATCTATACTCGATGTTAACAAGTTTTTCTTCTTCAGAAACGCTTTCCTTGCCATTGCCAGTCTACATTTTATATCCTCTACACTTCGACCATCATCAGTTATTTTGCTCCCCAAATAGCAAAACCCCCTTACTACTTTAAGTGTCGCATTTCCTAATCTAATTCCCTCAGCGTCACCAGACTTAATTCGACTACATTCCATTATCCTCGTTTTGTTTTTTTGTTGATGTTCATTTTATATCCTCCTTTCAAGACACTGTCCATTCCGTTTAACTGCTCTTCCAAGTCCTTTGCTGTCTCTGACAGAATTACAATGTCATCAGCGAACCTCAAAGTTTTTATTTCTTCTCCATGGATTTTAATACCTACTCCGAACTTTTCTTTTGTTTCCTTTATTGCTTGCTCAATATACAGATTGAATAACATCGGGGAGAGGCTACAACCCTGTCTCACTCCCTTCCCAACCACCGCTTCCCTTTCATGTCCCTCGACTCTTATAACTGCCATCTGGTTTCTGTACAAATTGTAAATAGTCTTTCGCTCTCTGTATTTTACCCCTGCCACCTTCAGAATTTAAAAGAGAGTATTCCAATCAACATTGTCAAAAGCTTTCTCTAAGTCTACAAATGCTAGAAACGTAGGTTTGCCTTTCCTTAATCTAGCTTCTAAGATAAGTCGTAGGGTCAGTATTGCCTCAGATGTGCCAACATTTCTACGGAATCCAAACTGATCTTCCCCGAGGTCAGCTTCTATCAGTTTTTCCATTTGTCTGTAAAGAATTTGCGTTAGTATTTTGCAGCTGTGACTTATTAAACTGATAGTTTGGTAATTTTCACATCTGTCAACACTTAACGAGAGGAACGCGCCTAGTCTAAATCGCCGATTTCCTCCAAGTTTATGGTGTATGCAGTGATTTTCCACAAATGAAAGTGACAGAAGTGGAAGCTACGGATGTCTGAGCATTTGGAAAAAAAAAGCGTTTTTGGCGTAGGTCGGGTGAGGCACGAGCCATTTGAGTTAGCCTGGTTACTAGGCAGCGGTTGGCGAGGCGAAAAGAGTACAAAACGGTAATCCAAATGTCCTAAGGTCGAGACTCTCTTGAAAGGCAAGGCAGTGAAGATTTGAGATTGCAAATAAATTTCCAGGAACGGATATTAAGTCACACAAGAGAACTTTTGTGCATAAAATTAGATACTTTTATTAATTTATAGTCGATTTACACGTGTTATCGTGATGTTGATGGTAAAGATTGGGGAAGTCTTGGTGTCTTCCAGACGTTATAAACGAAAATGCACACGAAAAAGCAGCAAATTCGTACGAGGGAGTAAGCACCACAATCAGTAGCCAATGGAGATGTAACAGTATATTGCTGTTTACAGTAGCATCACCACAGCTCTGGTCGCACTCCTCTTGCACAAAGAAATCCTAGTCTGACGTTAGGTAGTTTTGCTAATGTGTAGGCTAACATGCAATTTCGTTCTAACACTATTAAAGGTGATATATGTGGCATCTGCCCACTCTCCTACCCAACAATCTAGGGAATGGCTTAAATCTGCGCATTCATTCTTCTCCTTAATACTTAAGGAATAACACTGCTTGTGAGAACCAATTGTAATTCGGTAATACGAGCGTAACTGCATGTATGAGAACACAGTTATGGACTGGAATACATATGTTTCGCCTGCTTTAATATAGGGCTTCAGTGTAATACTTCTATCGCCTCTGTTGAAGTATGTGTTACGGAAACCCACATAGTTTACAGGGGAAGGGCTAAAACTGAATGCAGCCAGAGTGTCTCGGTACCCCCAACGCACCTCAATTCTCCGCATTTAGTGGTGCTTTTTATCTAATTTTATGTAATTTTGGCAGTTTTTCTCGATTTTGCATATTTCGTCTTATTTTCCTCAATTTTATGTATTTCCCATCAGTTTGTTGTAATTATATCAGGTTTTACCGATTTTACTGCATTTTTCATATTTTTCGATGGTTTTCCATATGTACATGGTCATATTGCTGGCATACGAGTATATTTGCTTTTCTTATACAACTCCTACTATAAAATCCTAAGAATTCCCCTCTTCCCGATGATCAACATGCATGCATTCTGGAGAGGAACATCATGAAAAGTATAGTAACACTCGCCTCGTACCTGGGTGAGGCTCAACGAGTGGAACAGATTGGAAACTCGTAATCTGCAAACAAATCCGTCTAGTGCCACCACATATCAGAGAACGTCTGAAACAGGGAGTTGTCATGTGTACAGAGTTGATATCTGCTGCTGCTTTGATATTTTATCCCCGTAATACATGCTCTTTTCGCTTACTACTTTTATTTACTCCTTCCAACTCTGAGACGTCCCCATAACCACGTCAAGACATATACAAACTATAGTTTCGAGTATTTTTTTATCCTAGTAATAAGATATTCGTTAGTTGACAGTGTGTCGACTGCACTTAGCATCCTGGAACGTGAGAGTTTCCCTTCTCCGTACCTACGGAATGCGCACCTCCGGCAACGTAATTTATAGACGAACAGTTAGCAAGTTATGCATTCGAACCGCAGCCCTCCGCCGCTGACAGCTCTATACACAAACATATAGAGACTATGCGTGCGTATTACCAATCGCCAAGTCTCGATTTCAACCACTTGTACATTACTTTCGAGAGTACTATAGCCCCGAAAATAGTGAATAACTCTTTACAAAACAATTCTGTAGTGTATATAATCAGATATAAATTCATCCTGCTAAAGAGCATAACATGTTCGATGTAAGTTATATTACCGATTCTTCTAACAATATTGTCTACATTCTCCAGTAATAACAACAAACTAAGGTATCCCGCCGTGCCTATCATACCTTCTTTTATACTCTTTAATATCCACGACGACGGCACATTATCATCTCAGTTACACTATTTTGTGTGCTACATCTTCTTTTGAAGGGTGGAGACAGACCTCCGTGAGTATTATTCTTATGTAAAAGGTATAACAGCACATTAGTTGGACGGTATAGTATAACACTGTACTCGAATGTACCCAGTCACTCACAACCAAATATTCTACAGGTGCAACGCATTTGCTCTATTTTCTCTATGTCTGTGTCCATGTGCATGTGGCGAATGGATCCTATGACACAGGTAGGCCTGAGTTGGTGTTACAATGTGGATCCTCCTTGTGTTATATCCGGAACGATGTATAGATATGCATCAACAATGCACAACGCCCACGTCAGAGTTCGAACGTGGATCCAGCATCCACTATATCCAGAAGACTAGAAGATGATCCGCAATGCAGTACGTCTGCGATAGGTTCCAAAGGTGGATCCGCAAGCGAGGGACTGGGTCGGGTTTATTGGAGACACAGTATTGAACCGATCGTATTGCAGATCAATAGGAGCACTGCACAGTAACTGCTGTATTAGTCACTAAGTAAGAAGCCAGCAGGTGGTAAACGAATGACTTTATTTGACGCGCTTGCGTAGAACCCATCTTCAGATCGACTGCAAGCCAGATATACATAGCAAATAACAGAAAATGTGACTATACTAAGAATATAAGGGGGTGTGAAGCTACAGTATCGTCAAGTATCGTCGTTTATTTTATTTTTCACAGTTTGTAAACTTTTGTAACAGTTTAATATGTATACTACATTTCTCATGAAAAAGAAAAGAAATCTGATTTCATCACTATGTGGCATTACTTCTGTAGTCATCTGGTGGTTTAAATTGCGTTCGTGATTATCGCGTAGTGCCTAGTCAGTTAGTCTGCCACGACACCTTTGTCTATTACATACTGTCTTTATATATCTAATCACTAAAATATTCATGGTGCGTATTTCAAGTATCTAATTTTGAAGATACCTGTAGTTTCATACTTGTGTACATTCTATGTATACGTGAGTGGTCTGAAAAATTCTCGGAACGGGATGGAAAAAAAGTACTTTCATCATTGAAACGTTTTTTATTTTTCAATGTAGTCTCCTTGTAGAATAATGCACTTGGTCCAACGATGTTCCAGTGCCTTGATCCCACCTCGAAAATGGCTTTCCTCCAGGTCTGCAAAATAGTTGTCAATTCTGGCTATCAGCTCTTCGGTTGAAGTGAATCTTCGTCCACTAAGAAAAATTTTCAGTTTTGGGAAGAGATGGAAGTCTGACGGAGCCACATCAGGTTAATAAGGTAGATGTGGCAACAATTTATACCTTAGTTCCTGTAATTTTGCCATGGCGACGGCACGTGTGTGGGGGCGCGTCAAGAGTCGCAGCACCCATCTTTCAGATAATTTTTTTCATTTCTAATACTACAGTTAATATTGATATGCCCTTTCAGATGACATCTGGCAAGCCTGAGCAATTTCACACACTTTCAATCTTCGATCCTCCATGACCACTGTCTGCACTTCCGCAATGATTTCTGGAGTGGTGACACATCTTGGCCGACAACTGCGCGGATCGTCACCCAAGCTGTCCCGTCCAAATTCAAATTCATTTGTCCACTTGGCAACAGCTGAACATGAAGGGGCAAAGTCCCCCAGTGTATTCTGGAAATCGTCATGAATGTCCTTTGCTTTCATACCTTTCTTTACGAAGTACTTAATCACTGCTCGAATCTCGATTTTTTTCCATCTTCGCAAATCACTACTCGGGAACAACAACAGCGCCACGTCACCGCCACAGCTCTCATCCAAGAACACTGACGTGGCACGTGTTTACAGGCAACAGTCCAATGAATGTCACGTAAGCAACTCGTTACACTAGTGCAGAGCTCTCGGGGTGATTCCGAGAATCTAACCACCCTCGTGGTTACATTTTCTGTCAATTGGTATTCTTTCTGTCTTGCAAACAAATAAAGTCATTGGTTTATCAGTTGGTGGCCTCTTATTTGATGACCAATACAACAATTGTGTGGGATTCCTATTGATTTTGAATCGATGTAACTAACTACACTACTGGCCATTAAAATTGCTACAGCGAGAAGAAATGCAGATGATAAACGGGTATTCATTCGACAAATATATTATACTAGAACTGACATGTGATTACATTTTCACGCAGTTTGGGTGCACAGACCCTGAGAAATCAGTACCTAGAACAACCACCTCTGGCCGTAACAACGGCCTTGATACACCTGGGCATTGATTCAAACAGAGCTTGAATGGCGTGTACAGGTATAGATGCCCATGCAGCTTCAACACTATACCACAGTTCATCAAGAGTAGTGACTGGCGTATTGTGACGAGCCAGTTGCTCGGCCACCATTGACCAGACGTTTTCAATTGTTGAGAGATCTGGTGAATGTGGTGGCCAGGGCAGCAGTCGAACATTTTCTGTATCCAGAATGGCCCGTACAGGACCTGCAACAAGCGGTCGTGCATTATCCTGTTGAAATGTAGGGTTTCGCAGGGATCGAAAGAAGGGGAGAGCCAAGGGTCGTAACACATCTGAAATGTAACGTCCACTGTTCAAAGTGCCGTCAATGCGAACAAGAGGTGACCGAGACGAGTAATCAATGGCACCCCATACCATCACACCGGGTGATACGCCAGTATGGCGATGATGAATACACGCTTTCAATGTGCGTTCACCGCGATGTCGCCAAACTCGGATGCGACCATCATGATGCTGTAAACAGAACCTGAATTCATCCGAAAAAATGACGTTTTGCCATTCGTGCACCCAGGTTCGTCGTTGAGTACACCATCGCAGGCGCTCCTGTCTGTGATGCAGCGACAAGGGTAACCGCAGCCATGGTCTCCTAGATGCTACTGCAAACGTCGTCGAACTGTTCGTGCAGATGGTTGTTGTCTTGCAAACGTCCCCATCTGTTGACTCAGGGATCGAGACGTGGCTGCACGATCCGTTACAGCCATGCGGATAAGATGCCTGTCATCTCGACTGCTAGTGATACGAGGCCGTTGGGTTCCAGCACGGCGTTCCGTATTACCCTGCTGAAACCACCGATTCCATATTCTGCTAACAGTCATTGGATCTCGACTAACGCGAGCAGAAATGTCGCGATACGATAAACTGCAATCGTGATAAGCTACAATCCGACCTTTATCAAAGTCGGAAACGTGATGGTACGCATTTCTCCTCCTTACACGAGGCATCACAACAACGTTTCACCAGGCAACGCCGGCCAACTGCTGTTTGTGTATGAGAAATCGGTTGGCAACTTTCCTCATGTCAGCACTTTGCAGGTGTCGCCACCGGCGCCAACCTTGTGTGAATGCTCTGAAAAGCTAATCATCTGGATATCACAGCATCTTCTTCCTGTCGGTTAAATTTCGTGTCTGTAGCACGTCATCTTCGTGGTGTAGCAATTTTAATTTCCAGTAGTGTACTTCGCTTCCGTGTTCTCTCCGTGCGAGAAAGGTGCGTCTCACGGCTACACTGGAATTCACCATCGTCGGCTGTGTTGAAGGGCAACTCCGTGCTGTTTAGGAAGAGGTTGTGGTGGCGCTCCGTGTCCACCGGGGACCTCCGCGGCGCGCTGCCGCGACACCGCCTGCGAGAGGAAGCGGGCACGTCCTCCGCATTCCGACAAACGAGCCACTCTCTTCCGGCGTCCTCCAGGGCGTCACTCCCGCAAATGGGTATGCGAGCGAGCGAACCTCCATTCGCGGCGCCGTTCGGTGCTCGCGCGGAGCCCATTCCGCGCGCCTGATTGGTGTCTGGCATAAGGGACCAGTCCCCACTCCCCCCGCCCCTGGCACCCGCAAGTCTGACTCCTAGCAGCAGGTTTTGCATAGCGGGGTGTGTTCGCCTCTTTTCGCGAGGAGTACTGGTAGCTCCTTTTACACTCCCTGACATGAGAAATGGAGCCCCTGGAAAGAGAGGAGGAAACGAAGCGTTAAGTTCATGAGTTGAAAAGTTATTTGATGTTACTTCATTGATTACAGTAACGCGTCAAATATAGAAACAACTTAACAGCACGAGCCCACTTATCAGAATAACGTCGTATGCCCTCAAGTCTGAAGTCATGAACTGTCCGGGCTGGGAAGGGTGTCACAAAGCCGTAGTCTCCACTCCTGAGGCAAGATGCCCCACAGCTGTTGTTACTCAGTACTTGCCTTGACGAGCGAGCTGGTCCGACGTATGTTCGTCTATATCTACATCTACATGGATATTCTGTTGATGATGATGATGATGATGATGATGATGATGTTTGGTTTGTGGGGCGCTCAACTGCGCGGTCATCACCCACCGTACAAGACCCCAATTTCTGTACAGTTCAATTTTTAGCTCAATCCAATCTAGCATCTGTCACGAGTGATGATGATCATGTTGATGATGAAATGATGAGGACAACACAAATACCCAGTCCCAGGGCACAGGAAATCCCCAACCCGGTCGCGACCCCGTGAACCAGAGACAGCAACGGTAGGCAGCAGACCACGAGCTGTGGACATGGATATTCTGGAAATCACACTTAAGTGCCTGGCAGAGGGTTAATCGAACTATCTTCACAACAGTTCTTTGATATTCCAATCTCGAACAGCGCACGAAAAAACAAACACCTGCAGTTTTCCGTGCGAGCGCTGATTTCCCTTATTTTACTATGATGGTCGTTTCTTCCAATGTAGGTCGTCGCAGCAAAACATCTGTGCATTCCGAAGAGAAAGTTGGCGATTGAAATTTCGTGAGAAGGTTCCGCCGCAATGAAAAACGCCTTTGTTTGAATGATGCCCACATCAAATCCTGTATCATGTCAGAAAACACTCGGCCATATTTCGCAGTAATGCATGCTGCTTTTCTTTCAACTTCTTCGATGTAATCCGTTAATCCTGCTGCATGTCGTCGTTAATGATACGGGCGTGTAATTTAGTGGATTACTCCTACTACCTTTCTTGAATATTGGTGTGGCCTGTGCAACTTTCCAGTCTGAGGGTACGGATCTTCGTCGGCCGCTGTGGCCGAGGCGCTTCAGTCCGGAACCGCGCTGCTGCTACGGTCAGAGGTTCGAATCCTGCGTCAGGCATGGATGTGTGTGATTTCCTTAGGTTAATTAGGTTTAAGTAGTTCTAAGTCTAGGGGACTGATGACCTCAGATATTAAGTCCCATAGTGCTTAGAGCCATTTGAACCGTTTTTGATACGGACTGATGACCTCAGATATTAAGTCCCATAGTGCTTAGAGCCATTTGAACCATTTTTGATACGGACTGATGACCTCAGATATTAAGTCCCATAGTGCTTGGAGCCATTTGAACCATTTTTGATACGGACCTTCCGGCAGCGAGCGTTTGCATATGTTTGGAGCTATTGCAAGCATACTCCGAATGGAACCTTATTGGTATACAGTCTGGTCTGGAAGACTTGCTTTTATTAATTGATATAAGTTGCTTCACTATTCCGAGAATATCTACTTCTAAGTTACTCACGTTGGTAGGTGTCCTTGATTCGAATTATGGTATATTTACTTCGTCTTCATTGGTGAACTTGTTCTGCCGTAAGCACAAGCGCCGGAACGAAGATGTGGAACGCAATACCAGAGAAGGCGATGAGGAAACGTCGGCCAGTGGTGTGCGGAATGAACAGCACCGCGCCAGGAGCGCCCCAATCAAGAAGTGAATATAAGCGCCGCTCCTGCCAACCTCGGAAGATCAGATCGCCTCTGAGTGCTCACATTAGTGGACCGTATTCGCGGAGCGTGCTACCGGAACAACTAGTTGTGATCCTTATCAGTTACTTGTCTGGACTTTGCCTATAGTAATGATAATTACTGTCTGCATGTTACTTGCGACGATGATGTAACTCCAAAGTTAAGTATTGTCAATTGCTTTATAGAAATACAACTAGTTATGTTATTTGTTTGAATTGTTGTACAGCATTCCGAGAACGCAGCGTCCTTTAGGCCCTCTATAAGCAAAAAGTGGTCAAGATCCCACAGAACTAATCTCAGAAGACTGTGTTTAGTAGCTCTGTCTTGGTAGCACTGTCCTCGATGGTACACTGAAGAGCCAAAGAAACTGGTACACCTGCTTAATATCATGCAGGCATCCCGCGAGCACGCGTAAGTACCGCTATGTAGCAGTTCTGGACGTGTGACCTGTCGCATCGTCCTGCTGGAGTTGCCCAAGTCGGAATGCACTACGGACACGAATGGATGCAGGTGAGCAGATAGGATACTTACGTACGTGTCACCTGTCAGAATCGTATGTAGACGTATCTGGGGTCCCATATCACTCCAACTCCACACGACTCACACCATTACAGAGCGACCACCAGCTTGAACAGTCCTCTGCTGACATGCAGGGTCCTTAAATACATGAGGCTGTCTCCATACCCGTACACGTCCATCCAATCGATATAATTTGAAACGAGACTCGTCCGACCAAGCAACATGTTTCCAATCATCAACAGTCCAATGTCGGTGTTGACGGGCTCCAGTTCTGTGTCGTGCAGTCATAAAGGGTACACGAATAGGCCTTCAGCTCCGAAAGCCCATATTGATGATGTATCGTTGATTGCTTCTCAAGCTGACACTTATTGAAGGCCCAACATTGAAATCTGCAGCAATTTGCTGATGGGTGCACTTCTGTCAAACTGAACGGTTCTCTTCAGGTGTCGTTGGTGCCGTGCTTGCAGGATCTTTTTCCGGCCGTTACAAAACATTAGAAGAATCTCTGGTTAGGTCGCTGCCGTATTCGCTGACTATAGTCATCTGGGATAGCGGAAAACAGCTATTCGTCGCTGCACGCAATGCGACGCCATTCAAAAATGGCTCTGAGTGCTATTGGACTTAACTTCTGAGGTCATCAGTTCCCTAGAACTTAGAACTACTTAAACCTAACTAACATCACACACATCCATGCTCGAATCAGGATTCGAACCTGCGACCGTAGCGGTCGCGCGGTTCCAGACTGAAGCGCCTAGAACCGCTCAGCCACACCGGCCCGAGGCCATTCACTAGCACATATTTCCCGATAATTGCACCATACCAAATGCAGGTGTTCTGGTGTTAACGGCAACCTACGCATGGGACGGTAGTTCCTTTGTATGAATGTCGCTAGTCTCGTACCAATGGTGCACGATGGCACAGAATATTGCTGAGAATTCAATTCATCTACAACTACATCTACATGATCACTTTGCAATTCACAATTAGATGCCTGGCAGAGGGTTCATTGAACTACCTTCAAAAAAATGGTTCAAAATGCTCTGAGCACTATGGGACTTAACTGCTGAGTTCATCAGTCCCCTAGAACTTAGAACTACTTAAACCTAACTAACCTAAGGACATCACACACATCCATGCCCGAGGCAGGATTCGAACCTGCGACCGTAGGAGCAGCACGGTTCCGGACTGCAGCGCCTAGAACCGCTCGGCCACTCAAGCCGGCGAACCACCTTCAAGCTATTTCCCTACCACTCCACTCTCGAATAGCTAGTGGGAAAAACGGACTCTTAAACACTTTCGTGCTATCTCCGATTTCTCTCATTTTATTGTTATGATCATTACTCCCTTTGTAGATTGATGCCAGCTAAACGTTTTAACGTACTGAGGAGATAGTTGCTAGTTGAAATTTCATGGGAAAATCAAACCGCTATGAAAAAGGCGTTTGTTTCAATGATTGCCACCCCAGTTCATGGTTCACATCTGTGGCGCCCTCTGTCCCCTGTTTCGCAATAATACAAATGGACTTTTTCGATGTCTTCCATCAGACAGAGGACGAACAAGTGTAGTGTACGCAGTCTCATTTGTAGACCTGTTCCATCTTGTAAGTGTTATGCTAATAAAAGGCAGTATTTGGTTTGCCTTCCCCGATCTCTGTGATCGTTCCAAGTTACGTTGTTCGTAATAGCATTTCCTAGGTATTTAGTTGAATTGATGGCCATTAGATTTGTGTAATTTATAATGCGGATTCCTTTTAGAACTCAAGTGGATATCTTCACACTTTATATTATTTAGACTCAATTACCACTTATCGGACCCATACAGATACCTTATGTAAAGTCGCAGGTTCGAATCCTGCCTCGGGCATGGATGTTTGTGATGTCCTTAGGTTAGTTAGGTTTAACTAGTTCTAAGTTCTAGGGGACTAATGACCTCAGAAGTTGAGTCCCATAGTGCTCAGAGCCATTTGCACCTTATGTAAACCATGTTGCAATTGGTGTTGATCATCTGATGACTTTTGAACACGGTAGGTGACAGTATCATCTGTAAACAGTCTAAGAGGGCTGGTCAGATTATCTCCTATACCGTTTATATAGCCGACCGCGGTGGCCACGGGGTTCTAGGCGCTGCAGTCCGGAACCGCGCGACAGCTACGGTCGCAGGTTCGAATCCTGCCTCGGGCATGGATGTGTGTGATGTCCTTAGGTTAGTTAGGTTTAAGTAGTTCTAAGTTCTAGGGGACTGATGACCTCAGATGTTAAGTCCCATAGTGCTCAGAGCCATTTGAACCATTTGAACCGTTTATATTTGTTATGAACAGCAGAGGGCCTAACACTTCACTGGTGAATGCCAGATATCACCTCTGCTTTTCAGGATGACTTTCCATCAGTTACTATGAACCGTCACCTTTGTGACACAAAATCATGAATCCATTGCCACAACTGAGACGATACCCCATAGTAACGCAATCTGATTAGAAGTCGCCAGTCAGAATCGGCGCCTAAAGCCTTCTCAAAATCTAAAAATACAATACAGCAATCCTACTTTATGACAGTAAGACATGGTCCACACGAACCGTGATGACGAGTTTATATGTCGTCACATTCCCGTATAGTCTAACACCGTGCCACTGTCACGTCAGAACGCGCCACAATAGCACGATTCGACGAGCCGGACAGATGAAGACCCACAACTGTCTGGGGCTGATAACGCTGTCTCACTCGAATACGCGGCATCTACCTGTTTCTCCACAGCGATCACTCAACATCTCACGCTGTGCACGACCCTTCAACACCCTACCAGTAAAGATGAACAATACTAATGCACTCTTACCTTCCACAGAGAATTTCCAATCCTACTCCGGGTGTGCCTGTGCATACGGATTGTGTATGTGGCTTGGTTGTAACTGTCGGGTTCCCAATGGAATGAATGAAATTAGCCATGCCACTCACAACCTGCATCCAGGAAAATAATGTGAATAAGCTGTAAGTCAGGCATGTCATTTAGATTTTTGTAAGTTATCGATGTGCACGTCAGAGAGGGAGAGCAAGCTATGTTACGTTAAACAATCTTTGTTCGTATGGTGGCACAGTCTTTGCCTCTGCGCAGTCAGAAACTTTGTTAGTTGAAATGTGGTAGCTGATGTACATATTTGGTAGCGCTGTGTTGACTTGTGACTGCGTCTGTCAGATGAAGAAAGATTTATTGTAAAGGACAGCAAGGATGAATGTGATGTATATATCCAAAGCCGAAAACAATATAAATTTTGAATAATGTTATTATTTTTGAAGAGAAGCAGTTTGAGGTAAGGCTGCAGCACTGCGCAGCTAATTTGTGAGAATAATTACTGTCAGCTCGTTAACTTGCTCAGAGTTGAGAGAAAGACCACTCCGCTTGCCTAAGTCACGCATTAACATATCAAGTGGTCAAGCTGTTTGGTTTTTATAGAAATTCTCTGTTAACACTGCATCTTTTTCAAATCATGGTTCACTTTGTTAAGCGTAGTATTGTTCAGACCAATGTTTTATGTGAAGATTGCTCGGGGCTTTACTCTGTCTTTTTGAATGCATACTTCATTCTAAAATAGTGGTCTTGGAACATCATTTCATAGGAATAGTTACTCTCCCCATCCCACGGCTTAAAGAAGGTTTATCATTGCGTGTTACGAAATTTCACCATATGGTATGCAACAGTTTGAATATTTATTTAGAAATAGAAATCGAGCTCAGCCGCTGCCTGCCTACTGCTTGCTCTTGTGCTTTCGAAAAATCTGCGACGATGTTGTCAAGACGCTAGGTAAGGGGAAACTGACTAGGGCCAGATAATTGTTTTACTTCAGTTGCGGATTTAATATAAAGAGAGACCAGTTACAGTTCAATTCAAATTAGGTGCGGTTTGTCAAAGGTTAACGTACGACTTTAAGTTGGATAATAGAATAGTTTTGGTAATAAGTAGACTTTTTATAGAATTGGAGGTAATGTCATACAGAAACATATAGGGTGGGTGGCGGGGGGGGGGGGGGGTTCAAAATGGCTCTGAGCACTATGGGACTCAACTGCTGAGGTCATTAGTCCCCTAGAACTTAGAACTAGTTAAACCTAACTAACCTAAGGACATCACAAACATCCATGCCCGAGGCAGGATTCGAACCTGCGACCGTAGCGGTCTTGCGGTTCCAGACTGCAGCGCCTTTAACCGCACGGCCACTTCGGCCGGCGGGCGGGGGAGGGGGGAGGGGGAGGCAGGAGGGGGAGTGGGGGGAGGGGGGACTTCCAAAGTCTCCATTTTATGATAATACTCTCACATAATCAGGATCGAAACTTGGGATCTAATTATAGGAAAAGTCAACAACTGAGCAATGCGAAGCTATTTAGTATAGAAAACAACATTTCAAAAAAGCAGATTGAACAAGTATTGACGTAGCACATTAGCTTATACTCATTAATCTAAATTTGAGATGGGAAAATCATCTATGAGTTGACTCGAATTCGCGCCACCGCTTATTCGACAGAAACACTAAGTAGGTAATCGTGCCCCCGTTTATTCGACAGAAACCCTAAGTAGGTAATACTGAAGGTAAGAAGGCCTTCACCCTCACTGGCACTGACAGCAAAGAGCTCAGATATCAAGCACATTTACTGTCAACAATTCCCTGTCTGCCGAGCCGTAGTGCGTACACCACCGAATTTAGTGCTGCGAAGAGCAGTTCTGCAGCGCAGCGCCGATCTCATGACTTTAGGACGCGGTAAATGACAGTCTCCGCAAACTCTAGGGTCGAAAACCACTCCAGTATAAAACCGAACACGAATCAAGAATTCTGCTCGCTCATAAGCCTGGAGCAGAGACTTGACCCAAGTGTGCGGTCGTAAATAATCTCCTCATAATGCCTTAGTATCCACAAACACGCCGAACTCCAGTTCAGAGCAAATCTCACATCGTTAACGTGCCCTATCGACGCGCCCAGTCATCGGGCCCCTGTAAGTCATGAAGCTGTCAGCAAACTGCCTTCATCTCAAACTCAGTTCGCAAAACCATTCTAGAACATCCTGTCTCCTCCTATGCGTACAAATTCACCCAATTTGATTAGTTTCTCTGTCTTGTGGAGGAAGTACAGCTTTGCATCTTGTATGAGAATTCCCACAGCCGTCAGCTTGCATCTGCTACAGGTGTCCCCCTCACATTTGTTTGTGCTAAAAAGACTGGGGGCGACGCTTGTGACATGTTATCTGTGCATAACGTATCGAATCCGCCCTACAGGTGTTATAGAAGTGGAATTACTAGTTTCCACTTGCTGGATACCGCACGACAATGGTCGTGCTAGATCTACCGGACCCAACGGCGCACGCCCACAGAGCCTCGCCTCCAGCGGCTCTGGACTACGATCAGCCTCTGTCACTACAATGCAGTAGGGCTGGCGGCAGCTGCTCAGCCCACTTGGAATCTCTTGGCGAAGTCATCATCATTCGTGCTGCAGTCCAATGAGACTCATCGTAGTTTTCTAATGTATGAGCTGGACTCTGTTTCTTGCTACATTACTTATAATGAGTCTTCACAGTCTTGAAGAAATACAAATTAAGTAAATCTTATGTTTGCTAATTATTTCGGTTCTGTCCTACGACGACAGTTTGCTGCACCACTCATTAGCCCATCTCCCCTTACCTTTGTGTACGAAGTTGAACACTCATTATTGATTCATGAGTCATCTTTCAAGATGTTAGAGTTAGGGAAGTTTAGAGCTACTCAAACATGCTGTTATTAAGTTAGTACTCTTCCCACCCACTCTAGTGGTGAACAATTTTGCTTACTACACCATCACTAAGGTTAGATAAAATGTTAACATGAACTTTTATAACTTCCTGCAAATTTGTTGAAGTTCCCTGTCTTTTTTGGAGACGTGGCTGCACCAATGTTGCTAGCATCTGCAAACATATCTCAATGCCCCGATCCGCATAGCAATGTTTATGACACAGATATGACTCAACCCAAACTGTCCTTAAATAGCTCATGTTATTAATTAATAACGCCAAAGGCTCATCTATCTTGAAACTTCCTGGCAGATTAAAACTGTGTGCCCGGGCAGGAAGTTTCATATCAGCGCACACTCCGCTGCAGAGTGAAAATCTCATTCTGGCCTCATCTATCTTGCTTGCATTGCACTGATTTACTTTGTTGGTGGATACCGCTTCGCTTTTACTTTGCTTCTTATTTCCCATTATGAGTTGATCCTTTTCTCACAGCTCCCTGCTTTGTGCATTTCATTAATTGTTAATAAAGTGATACCTGCTGAAGATCAAATAATAATTAATGGTAGGAAACCCTTTCCTCTTTTATCGCTACACACCTTCCAACATTCGATTTATGGTTGTAACGTCATGAAAATATTCTTCTGTTCCATTTGACAATCATCCTGTGTTCCTTTATATAAACTCTGCTCATGCCCACTGCGTCAAGTCCTTTCTCAACTGCAATGTAAGGCAGCGCTCTCAAACCTGCGATGAGCCCACGAAACCTCACGATAAATGGCTTTCTAAGTCGGTCTATTATGGAGAAAGTACCACAACATAGAAGTCGCACTGACTTGCGCGAGAAACACCAAACACCTTTTAGTCAGTCTTGAATGGAAAATTGTTGGTAAACAAAATACTGAGGATCACTGTACGTCCTGATTTCCGATGAAGATCTCGTCGCAACACAGGTACTTTACAGTTCTTTGCCTTCGACCCACGGTACAGCTTGGCACCTTCCTACCTAATATTCACCGTTCAAACACTCGAACATTTCCGATGTTGTCAAAGGAAATGAAATCTTGTGCCAATGTTTGGATTATATCTTTGTGGTGTTCCACCCTGCTTTTCCAGATCTTCCGGCACTGTTCATCAAGCTCTGTTTAGCGAAAATTTTTCTACCAATCTTTCTCCTGCCTCGAGTTGGTTGCAACGTTGTGGGCTTGTCTTTCCATTTAGTTTTAATCCCGAGAATGTGGATCGTTATCTCGTTCTGCTCAGATATTTTTCTTGGGAATGTTATGAAGCGTCGAATGCTATCTTTTTAATATAATAAATTGAGAAGGGCTCATCCTCAACTGCCATTATTCGTGGCTCCTGCTGGTGAACGTGAGAAAGCGTCAGCGGTATTATGGGAGGGACCAGGTACATATATTGTGGTTATTATACCACTGGAGTATAGAAACCCAGCGCCCTAATCTCCCATATATGAGTTTCATTGTCATCAGAAACTCCAACGCTTTGTGAATTGTATATACTTCAGTTTTGCATCCATACAGAAAATACCGAAATTTTTGAAACCACTAGATGACCATCATTGTTTCTAGTTCTGTAACTGAATAGTTTTGTTCACACTTCCTGAGCACACAGCTCGCAAATGCAACCGTCTTGTGAGTCAACTGACCATTTACTACACACTCTTGGAATATTAATACACCTAGATCTGTCTTCGAGCTGTCTGTGTCCATTCAAAAATCTTCAGCAAGGTTTGGGTGTGACAGAATTTGGGTCGCGAGTAGTGCAGTCTTCAAACTGCGGAACTCCCTATCTGCGGTATCAGCCCACACGAACGGTGTTTCCCTCCTGCCATGGCTTAAAGTCTTGGTGTGGAGTAGTTCCACTACTTATATGAATATTCTGTAAAACTTTACAGTGCCTAGAAACACACAAGCCAACGGCCTTGCAGCAATGGTAACACCGGTTCCGTCAGATCACCGAAATTAAAGACTGTCGGGCTTGGCTGGCTCTTGGATGAGTGACCATCTGACCTTCGGAGCACTGTTGTCAATCGTGGTGCTCTCAGCCCACATGGGGTAACTGAGAAGCTACTTGAGTGAGGAGTGGTAACCCCAGTCCTGAAAACTGACAACGGCCGGGAGAGCAGTGTGCTCACCCATTGCCTCTTCATACCACATCCAGTGATGCCTAAAGGCTGAGGATGACACATCGTCTGTAAGTACCGTTGGACCTTTCTAGGAATTTAGTTTTAGAAACCCACGAAGTTGTTTACATGTCTGTGATGTTCCGAATTCATCTGTGACCTCTAATTTTTTTGTGTTGGGCACTCTCAACTCTGCCAGAACAATACGACCCAGTAAGTGGGCTTGCCTTGTCCAACACAGGATTTTTTAATGTTAATTATAGTCCTTAAGCTGTGAATAAATCGCGCATATGACACATTTAGGCCAACTGAAAGCACATACCAAATGCAATGAAGGCAATGTACTTTCGACATTCAGGTCCCAATTCGATCTGCCAGAAGCTGGATCTGAGATTGATAGATGTAAATACTGTCATTCCATGAAATGTCTGTGAGAGCTACTCCAGTTTTTCTGGTCTGTCTTTCTCTTCCATAACAATGATGTAAATCTGTCTCGGGTATAGGTGTATACTGCCATCCTGAATGTCAAGAACACACACTGGACTATTGCAAGCGGATGGTATTTGTTGTATTACTCCATTATTCATCTTTTTCTGCAGCTCCATGAAGACCTTTTTTCTGTAAGGTGGAACATGGAATGGACTGTGCAGTTTTATTTTGAGCTTCTATCAGAAGGCTGTGACCACCCCACTTTCGGTAAGAATATTTTATCATTACACTGCATTACAGCTTCTAGCAGTGTTTTATCCATTTCTGTGATTCTGGTAAGATCTGATAATTTTACGTAAGTTGCTCGATCGATCTCTGTAATTACCACCTTGTCCCTTGCACTATTATCCCTTTTCCACGGTACCTCAAGTGCAGTTCAACTGTGTTACTAACAAAACTTGCTACCTGAAATTTTAGACAGTTAGAGGTAATCTGTCCCTTCATAACTTCCTCATCAAATCTAATGTTTTCTCCTTCTTCTCCTAGCGTGTTGTTTCCAAGTCCCATGTTCATAAATGCCTCATGCTCACTAGGAAAAGCCCTCCCCATAATAATTCTGGTGCCCAAATTAGGCACCATGAATAAATTTGTTGCGACCTAGTGTCCTTGGCACACAAGCTGCAATTTGCATGAAAATTATGTGTGACAAAGCGGCCATTTCCATGCACTTTAATACTTTTTCTTATGTTTTGACCACACTTTTATTATTTCCAGCAATACCTTACACATTTCGACATTCCATCCTTTTCAAAGGCAATGTAATGTCAACCATAAAAAATTGTTCATTAATGCACTTGTCTCGTGATTCACAATGGTGATGTGATACATTGTATCTAATGAAGAATTTTATATCATTGACATAACACTGTCTTTGAAAATGATCGAAGGGGAAACTCGTAAGGTGTTGTTGGAAATAATGAAAGTCTGGACAATACATAAGAAACGTTGTAACGTATTTGGCACGTAATTTCCAACCTGATTTGTCTGTTTCTGTATTCTTGCCTGTATACGTCGTTCTAGACGTGATTTGAGACACCTTGACCACCTCCCGGACGAAACTAATATTTTACAATAATATTTAAATAAAGAAATGTTATAAACTTTCTGTCACACTCAGATAATTTACAATAATTATAAATAAAGTTTTTTCCATATGTAAATTTGCCACTAAGTGCACGCATGTTAAATGACAACGAATTATTGTTAAATATTGTTTAAACAGTTACTTACGCTTTCTTGATAGAAGCATTTTTCGGTTCTCTTGGGAATTGTGGTGTTCGTTAACACTTGCGACTTACCACTTAGAAATTAACACAGTTTTCCAATATCGCTTCCAGTTAACAATTAAATAAAGTTGCTGGCAAAACAGTAAACTGTTCATTAAGCAAATACACAAGTATGACAAAATATGAGGTAATTATGCTGCACTGATTAGCTGTATAAAAGTGAAAAATTCGATGTTTTGCAAACATTTGGTCAACAAAAAGTTATAAAAGTCGTCATAAGTCAATATACAAAATAGATTCGAATGAATGACATTTAGGTATGATAACTATATTGCAATGCTATCATCTGAGACATTGTTTGTTGAAATAACACGAAGCGATTAAAAGCTTTTAATTCAGAGGTTCATTGTGGAAATGTTTATTCACTGTGAAATGTTACCTACTGTAGTTTTACAGATACTGACATACTGTTGTCTCATTGTTCTGAGATTACAAGTGTATTCAGATTTGCACTAATATTTGACTCTGAGTTGTTGTCGAGTATCAGGGAGCTGTAACTTAGCCGTCTTTGAGATTCTCTGACACTTAGCCATTTCTTGGAGCACCTCCTGCACAAAGTAACGAGTAACAGATGTCCAAATTTCCAGCTTAGGAATTTTCCCCGTTTCCGGCCACGCATTCCTTGTCTCTGCTCCTGGGCTCGTCTTGGACGGTCTTGTGACGCCCTCGTCCCGCCATCTCGTACGGAACCAAGCAAGCAAAATCAGCTGTCCTCAATGCCAGCCCTAAGTGTACAAATAAATCGCCTACATACTCATACCGTTGCAGCTCGCATACCTCGCACTGCTTTGAAGGAAGTTTTTGAAGTACTCTGGCTTAAGACATATGCAAAGCAACTTACCCATGTGACCGTCCGTCGCCCGTGGGAGTTCCTGTTGGGAAACCTCCCGGGTTTCCGCTATTGTCTACCCACCGCCTAGAACTTGCAGGTGGCACGTCTCACTGCATTCCAAGTGCATGCAATGTTATATTGATCGTACTGTCAGACGTTTGATTTCTCTTTCTGAAAATCTTATTTACGTGAAACTAGCTGTTGGATTTAAGGGAAACGACTGAAACTGATTTCATGCGACACTTATGCTATTGTTATTGTGACTGAAAAATTCTCAAGACGAAATTCGTATTCAGGGAATATCAGGACTACAGAAATAAAAGTCACTGAGGAATAAACTAAATAGGAAGTGCAGGGTAGCTAAGACTAAATGGCTGCAGGAAAAATGTGAAGAAATCGAAAAAGAATTGATTGTTGGAAGGACTGGCTCAGCATATGGGAAAATCAAAACAAACTTCGGTGAAATTAAAAGCAGGAGTGGTAACATTAAGAGTGTAACAGGAATTGCACTGTTAAATGCAAAGGAGAGAACGAATAGGTGGAAAGAGTGCATTGAAGGCTTCTATGAGGAGGAAAATTTGTCTGCAAGGCACGCAGTGCTTACAGCAAATTGCGTCCGAGATGGAGACGAAGCTACATCTGTTGGGCTGTATTTCAGCTGAAATTGGAATGTGGCTGAGACAGTTCGATATTCCATTGGCCTGCAGGCCCCAGCCGGTAGTGAGCTTCCGACGCCAAAAAATAGGGCCATTGCCGACATACGTGGAGGAGAATGGGCAAAATCCTAACTGTTGACACATAGGGAACTGAACATATCTTTACCGACAGAAGTTTCACATTCGGCTCAGTCCCAACTGTAAGAAAAGCAGTCTCCGCTATGGTCCTATGCCTACAGCTGGAAGAAGATAGAACCGTTCGTATCTTGAAGTAAAGGTTGCCGCCATTTTGAGCAAATTAATAACGACCGCAGCTGCAATTCGTTTCCAGATTTAGATTATTCACTACTTTCGGAATAGTTACAATAATGACTCTTTTCTCTCGGAATTAATTAACAGGTTAAACTGCAACTGAAAATTAAAGGAACTCGAAATAAAATCGATATAAGTGAATGCGTACACTAATGGACTGTCCATTGTCAATGGGTGTAAATATGTAATGAGACATATGATTTTTGGTTATTAGTAGTTCCTTTCATTGTCTGACGGATATGGCGCGCGCACACGCCTGCGTATTGACATATCGTTTTATGGCTTAATCCAGTTTTTCTGCTGAGCATAAACTATTTGGAACTCCATTGGACACATTCTTGGTCTTTAAAGTACAACACATGCTTGGACGACCCAGCTTCTTAAGCCCTTCTTGTTTTTCTTCGTCCGCAGCTCGTGGTCGTGCGGTAGCGTTCTCGCTTCCCGCGCCCGGGTTCCCGGGTTCGATTCCCGGCGGGGTTAGGGATTTTCTCTGCCTCGTGATGACTTGGTGTTGTGTGATGTCCTTAGGTTAGTTAGGTTTAAGTAGTTCTAAGTTCTAGGGGACTGATGACCACAGGTGTTAAGTCCCATAGTGCTCAGAGCCATTTGAACCTTTTTTTTTCTTTTTGTTTTTCTTCTTCCGTCAGTAATGATTGGTTTCCTTGTTTACTCTTCACTGAATACAATCAATTTCTTGTTTTTAGTCCTTCTAAAATGAGTATCTCATCATTATCGGTTTGAAAAGCATGTGTACTAAACGTAACTGTGTAGTCTTTTTCACTGATAACACTCACAGAGATACATAATAGTGTATTTTCCTGTTGTCATATTTCCTATTGTCAATGCTATTATTTTCATTGATCCACCTTCTCTCGCAACTTTCACAACAGTACCACGGTATTTCAACATTGTTAACTTACTCACTTCATTACACAGTCCTGTACGTACATTATCAACAATCATGACCATTTCTTCCTTTTTGTTATCCTCTTCTGAAATCTTTTCTTTGGTGTATTCATGTGCAATAAATTCAGTGTCTTCTGTCTTTTTCCTTCATTGATGTCTTCTTTCTCCTTCTCTTCTTCTCTGAAATGATGTCTACCCTCTTGATTTTTCGAGTGATGTCTTCTTTCTTTGTTTACTTGAGTGATGTTCAAAATGGTTCATATGGCTCTGAGCACTATGGGACTTAACATCTGAGGTCATCAGTCCCCTAGAACTTGAAACTACTTAAACCTAACCAAGCTAAAGACATCACACACATCCATGCCCGAGGCAGGATTCGAACCTGCGACCGTAGCGGTCGCGCGATTCCAGACTGTAGGGCCTAGAACCGCTCGGCCACTCCGGCCAGCTTTGAGGGATGTCTTCTCTCTTGTTTTCTGAAGTGACATCTTCCTTCCAGTTTTGTTTTTCAGTGACTGGGTCTTTTTTGATGTCTTCTAAGGTGAAAAAGCTATTTTTGTGTTGTCCTTGTTGTTAAAATAACAATATTCTTCTGTACGATTTGACTTTAGCAGTGAACAAAAGGTCTGAAATACTTCTATTTCCCTTTAGTTTTTAAGATAGGGATTATTTTTCTTGCTTATAGAATAGTGGTCTTTGTTCTTTGGCTTCTTACATTCTCTTGTTAAATGTCCTCGTCCATCACAATTGTTACATATTAGATCCTTTTTTATTTTTGTTAAAATTATCAACAAAGGCAGTACTATCTTTCTGATTGTTTCTTTAACCTTTCCTCTTCTATTATGAGTTTTATAATTAGAGTTTAATAGTCTCCTCACCCCTCTGCAGTTTATCACATGCTAGAGATAAATGTCAGAGTTCTTGTGTCTTTGGTATGAACATAGTTTGTGACATCTTTTCTGATTAGAAACGATTCAATTCAAAGTATTTATTCTGTAACGCATATTACTAGCCTCATCACTAGCTTTATCGTACTGAAACAATAGCCGCACGGAGTGGCCGCGTGGTTAGAGGCGTTATGTCACCAATCGAGCAGCCCCTCCCGCTTGAGGTTCGAGTCCTTCCTCGGTCATGGGTGTGTGTGTGTTGTCCTTAGCGTAATTTAGTTTAAGTTAGTTTAAACAGTGTGTAAGTCTAGGGACCGATGACCTCAGGCAGTTTGGTCCCTTAGGAATTCACACACATTTGAACATTTGAACTGAAACAGTAGCATTCTTCAACCAGCTGCTGAGTTCTTTGAGAAGCGTCTGTTTTGTATATTGCTTTAACTCTTTCGTACATAGCCTTCTGAGTTTCACAACAGAACACATGTCGTTTTACCTTTTTGTCAGTTATCCTCATTATATAATGTTTCGTCTTGGTGTCACCGCCATTTCTCCTTTCTTTTCTTCTGTGTCGCGTTTTTTTTTTTTTTTTTCAAGTGATTCAGTTACATCCACAATATCACACGGGTCTGATATAAAGAGTATTCTAATTTCGACGTCCCACATGGCGAAAATTGTGTTGTCCGTGAGCCCTTGCCTATCACAAATTTATCGTATTCCTGGGACATTTTTAAGTGTTTTTCTTCTTCTCATCCTTTGTGATCGTTGTTGCGACGTTTCTTTGTTGATTTAGAAATATTTTTCCACTGTTTTTAACTTTTTGTTAGATCTTTGGACCTATAACTTTACGCGGCTTTGCTCTGCTATGTTTTCTTTATTTGGAATATTATAAAACACACGCCTATGAAACATGACACATTATACCTTCATCTACCAGATGCAAACGGCACTCATTTTTACCAGCCTTTTGGAAACCTGTAGGAAACAGCGTTTTACTAACTTTTCGATACAAACAGCTATTGACAAATACGAAATTGACTTAATGGGGTCAAGAGGAATATTCAATACTAGCTGTCGACTTTGACCGGTGTGCTTGTAGTAATGGCTATTGTAACATGACCTTTTGGTGCGTATTTTCACAGTTTGGTTGTGAGTTGGTGAACTCAACAAATGTGGAAGCAAAAAACTTGGGCGTGGTGACAGACTGGTCCGTAGCTTAGCACGTTTGAAAAAATCGTCGCAGGTATCTCGTTACCTTCGTCATGTTGCTTACGACGTATGTTGCTTGTTTCCGACATCACTGCTTAAGGTCAAAATCTGGTATCGAATATTCCTCTTGTGCATTTCGTCTATATTTCTTCTTACTAATCTACCAAGCATCTGCAAGAAAGTGATAAACTTCCAACATTATAGATATTTTGGCATCATTGGTTTTCCAGGAGCATTATGCCTGGACTGGACGTCATAGCTGCCACTTAAAAATGAGGGAAAATACGAGGATTTTATGTTTATTAACTGGATACAATGCGTTTTTATTTATATTTTTTATTGTTGACATTGTACGATAATTTGATAAATTTAGCCTTTCGGTATTATAACTGAAGAGTAAGTAATTTAAGGGAAGTGGCTACACTGTCATAAACATCCAGAACAGAGAGTACTTTCAGAACATTGATCTGCGTGCTTGCAGGGCTATACTTGAAGAAATACACAATTTGCAATTCTTTTGCAGCAACTTGCAGTTCGTTACAATTTTAGGAAATGATGTACCAAAAATTACTATAGGAAGAAGAATCAAATACAATGAAGCGCGGTATGTCATACTGCTCACACATCACCTCATCTCACCTCACCTCGACTGTGATAGTGCCTGAGCTGTTTGGGAGATATTTATACTATCAGTTTTGTCGCTGCTATTGCCGATTGGCACTTTATGGGGCTGGCAAGTCGGTTCTCATAAACTACAAGTAGAAGGTAAGCAGTCCACTGTAGTTTAACTACGAAATTCTGGTACTTACTGAGTCTTGAGAATTCACTGGTGGAATCTAGGTTGTCTTCATTCAGCCCCAATGACAGAGTGCTTTAAGATTTGCTGCCCTTGAAGAGCGAGAGTTTTTTTCGTGCTTGAAATGTCTAATTTTTGTTTGGACGTAAAGAAGCACGATTTTGGACTGGGGTATATTCCAGTGCCATCAAAGTGGATTCAGAAAATTTTATTGAGAATGTACCTTGTTAAGATGGATGGCTTGAACCTGCGATGTCGCATCCTGGATACTGAATATTGTTCCGATCGCAGTGAAGACACGTTGCCGACCGCTGTGGCCGAGCGGTTCTAGGTGCTTCAGTCCGGAACCACGCTGCTACTAAGGTCGCAGGTTCGACTCCTGCCTCGGGCGTGGATGAGTGTGATGTCCTTAGGTTAGTTTGGTTTAAGTAGTTCTAAGTCTAGGGGACTGATGTTAAGTCCCATAGTGCTTAGAGCCATTTGAACCATTTTTGAAAACACGTAAATTATTCAGGTGACTGGTTTCAACAGTCTTTCAGAAGATCAGATGACTGCAGCATATGACTACTGAAACCGGTCATCTTGGAACAATAAAACTGTCTACATTGCGGTCGCGACGTGCGAAGCGTATTTATTTTTAACAATACCGACCGCCCCACAGCACAGCACGTGTATCTTTAGATTTGTGTAAACGAAGGCTGTGTCTGCAACATCAAGAAAATTCCGAACAGCCATTTCTGCTTATCGAATGATAAGAATACGCCAGAAAGTCAACTTTTTGTCGAATACCGGTATGTTAGATTTTAGTCGAAATACAAAAACATACTTGTGCTGTATTCGGTTGGTCTTGCAATTGATCGGGATAGTCAATGGTGGATGAACGTTTCTTGCGGCCATGGGTATAGCGGAAATCATAAGCCCCCTTCCCCTCGTAAAAAAAGAAAAAAAAGAACATAAAAAGTAGAGTAAATTTTGTCTAAATTTTTACTAACGAAAATTTAAATATGATATCTGTATAATCTTTCTGTCTTTAATCTCGGCCTCATCTTGGAGTAGGCTGCACGTATTTGCAGATTAGCTTCCATCTCACGGCATCTTTGTCGTTTTGAGCGACAGACAACTCCCAGAATGGACATGAAATTCTGTAGCGTGTTGAGTCAGTGGTCTCTTGGTTGATGACCACAACTTTTAGAAACAACAGTGAAGATAAATCTACTTGGTTCCAAAATTTGTCAAATCCATTTTAATGAAATTTTAATTCTTAACTAACACGTAATTGATATGATGTGGTGATGATTTGTAACAAAAATCTACTTCTACCCGGATATTATCCACAGGCAGACGAAGCACAACGTCTGGTGAAATTCTGTGTGAAGTTTCGAAAAAGTACCAAAACTTTGAAAAAGCAGTATTACCAGCATATGGTAATATTGCTTTTTCAAAGTTGCTGATATGTGAAAAAGAGAGCGATTTTGATCTGATGTCATAAGGTAGGATCTCTTATAAATGTTTGTTGTTTTAGCATACTGATTATGACATAAATCTACGAAAAGAATAACAAATATGTAGAAAAAATGGTACCATGTTGAAGCTAGCGAGAGGTAGATTTTAAATTGTGGTTCAGAGCGAGAGAGAGTGTGTGAGAGAGAGAGAGAGAGAAGGAAACATTTTACATATGGAGAAATCTTTGAGAATCTTAATATCATGCGTGGACTCACAAAAATATTGTAAATAAATATAACGTGTTTATTGATATGACTTGCAGTGGGGCATTGGTTCTGCCAACTATTTAAATAACCAGCATCATGTGGCGAATGGGGTTTGCCACATCATTTAAGCACACTCTTTTGATATGCCTAATAAAATATAGGACACACAGAAAAACTCAAATATAATAAACATTTTTTTCAGTGGTGTGACGATATGATTAGTGTGTCGCACCACTTTCACATGAGAGAACACTGTGAATGCATTGCACACTTGTATATACATTATACACTTTTATGGATCCTGCGTTTAGTTGCTTTCGTATTTTCCTTAACTAACATGAGCTTTTGCGAGTGTTGGAAGTTTGGTACGGCGGCCTGACGCTCTACCAGCTCACCTACGCGAGATCTTGAAGGTGATGGATGATTTTCCTAGGCCCGTAGTTCTGGTGTTACTTTTAACTATCGTTAACGCATATTCTACTGGACAACAGCACATAACACCACCTAAAGGGGTGTTTTGGTTCATACTCTATCGACATACAACGTTTGGTTCCGAACTGAGTGTCTGACGTCTGGAGCTTTGGGTGTTAGCTGTGGCATCTGTTGCCTGGAACTCCTGATGCTGCAGTGTCTTCCGATACGCGTGGCGTGGCGATTCACACTCACAGGGGAAGGAAGGCGGACCACTCGGTGCGTTTACCGCTAGATGGCGCCAGAGGGCAGAAGGAATTCCTCTTTCGAGATGTGGAACAGAATCTGCTTGCGACACCTGAGCGCAATGGATGCTGCACGCTGCAAATAGAGGCTCGTGTCTGCACGAATGACGTATGTCGTCTGACTTCAGACGCCATCTTCAGTTCCTACAGGCGACTGGCTGAACTGACGAAGAAAGCTAGTTTTCTACACGGTGTGGAAGCTAAACTAGAGTTTTATACCTTTGTTTATAGAAAGAATGATGGTCCTCCGGTTCTGAGTCCGGTAGAGGTTATAAACCGCAGACATAGACCTGCCTGTGACGATACTGAATGCGGACTGTTTGACCTCTGCTAATGGAGAATTGCAGGACGCCCGTAATATAAATCATGCTTGATCTACATTCAGGAGTTGGCAAGCAGGGTTCAGAGTGCATATGTGTTTTCTTAGAAAGCAAGAAAACCTCTATAAGGCCAATAAAAATTTCCTCAGAGTGTCATTTAAAATCAGAGCAATAAATGTTAAGTGTCGGAGCGTCAAGGGATTAGGACAGGGATACATGTATTATTTCATCACGAAGTCTTATCCAAAAATTAGATCGGGTGGGGGGAGAGGGAGTTACTGAGAACACGACTTGTAAGAGTAACGTCTTGCTGCTGCAAACAGGACACGGAGCGAGATGGAGCAGTGGTTACCACACTAGACACGCATGCGGGAGGACGATGGTTCAATCCCGCGTCCGGCCATCCTGATTTAGGTTTTCCGTGATTTTCCTGAGCCGCTTCAGTCAAAGGCCGGGATGATTCCTTTGAAACGGCACGGCTGACTTTCCTCCCCATCCTTCCCTAATCCGATGGGACCAATGGGTTCAGTTTGAAACGTCCCCTTTGACAAATTGTACAAGACTGTGCTTAAACTGACACACAATATTTTCGGCGCAACGCAATCTGACTTTCAGTAATCCCTACAAAAGAATGGCCCTCACTAACATTAACCCATACCTTTCACAAAACACTTACCTCACAAAAATCTTCGTTACTCGAACTACTGCAAAGCAGCGAGCGCCACTACTGCCAGCTAAATAAAAGATTCAAACTACGGAAGGCACTAACTACTGATAGGCATAGTTAGCAAATGAAAGATTTTAATAGAGAACAAACAATGTATTTACCTCAATAGTGTTCAAAAGTCATAATATATATAGCAGTTCATGACATCCAGTCTTACAAATCTCAAAACTCCGCCATTTCTCTCCCCACATCCACCACTGCTGGCGGCTCACCTCCAACTGCCCAACGCTACGCGCTGTTAACATCCAACTGCCCAACACTACAATGGCAGACAACAATGCAAACTAGCCACTGACTGCACACAGCACAGCCAGTGATTTTCATCACAGCGCTACGTGGCGTTACCAATATAAAAAACCTAAACAGCCTACTTACAAGTTACATTCCCATTTACAAATTCGTTTTAGTGCACAACAAGAATCTGCGCAGACGACCCAAACTCTTTCCCCCACCCTGTTGCTGAATGTTGCACGGTACTGCAGGGAAGTCTGTCCCCGTGTTTAAAGCGCACACGATGTTACATGAATGCTGTCCATTGAAGCCGAGGCATTTACTGACGCTTGTGCCTCCTACAGGTGTAAACGTCTACAGTTGTTCACATTACAGCTTCCGCTGCACGCAGACAAAGAGGTTTAGAGAAGGAAGGAGGTAGAATACGATAGCTTGTTGCAAAAGATATGTGAGTGTTTAAATTGAATAACATGACTGAAGCCGTGTATTTTTGAAATCAGAAGTAAAGAATATCACAATAGGAACAAGCGTGATACAGCTTTATACGTAATTGCTGTACTTTTAAGTGTAGGCCACAGGAACAGAGGAACGAATTAAAAAGAAAAGAAAATCTCCGCGTTCAGAGTACTGCAGAGAAAGACACGTCACTGAAACCTCGAAGAGAAATGGTGCGGCCATTGAGGATGTTTACGGGCTTCGTCAAAATATGTTCCACAGGATCTAACGATCGATAACCATACTCCTCATCCTCAAATAATTTTAAAATGAGTGTTAGTTTTCTAAAATATGTATTTTTCGAAGACATGTTAGGCTTCCGCTCTTCTCCCACTTGTTCATCCAGTCTTAGTGCATAATGATCATTTTCTTCTTTCCGTGTTCTTCACTGCCACTGCATATCACACAGCGACTGTATAGAAAGGAAGAAATATTGCGAACTTCCTTTTTAGCACTCGCTGTCACTATAGATTGGTCTTCGTTGTACACCATAAGGACCTTGTAAATTGGCGCTAACGAAGAGCACGGAATCAGTTACACCATCATTAGAGAATTCTGATCAGTAAACAGGACAACAAACAGATTTCACCTTATCTGAGCAATCAAACTGAAACATTTTTCTTTGAGACTTCAAAATTTTAGTACAAATGGACAAACTTCAAAAGTATTGGACAGTACGACTAACATAGGTAAATTCTTACAGAAGCTGTAATTTACTGGAAACAGCCTGCGTGATTTAAAAGACGTGTCGCTCCAAAAGCAAAGTGAACTTCATTACAGATTTAGGCTTAACCTAAATCTGGGTAATGAACAAAATCCGAACGAAACTAAAATGAGGCTAAGGAGAGCCACGCATGTAGCGTTCAACGAATTTCAAATCAAAATTCTGTCTACTGATTTCATAAAACATGCATTCAAAGTCATCTGTCAGTAACGAACGTTGACAGGGAGAAAGTGGTCGAAATGCTAAATTCCATTTTCCGAAATCTTTTCACCGAGAAAGATTGTACTGCAGTTCTTCCTTTCAAAAATCGTACGTCCACTGAAAGGACAGAAACATTAGACAAATCCTCAGGAAATACAGACCACGTACAAAGAAGGTACCTAGTAAAACCCTCGTCCGAGTGGTAATAGAGTACTGACCCTTTGTCTTGAAGCCTTATCTGATATGATTAGGCCCGCCGCTGTGGCCGAGCGGTTCTAGGCGCTTCAGTCCGGAACCGCGCTGCTGCTACGGTCGCAGGTTCGAATCCTGCCTCGGGCATGGGTGTGTGTGATGTCGTAAAGTTAGTTAGGTTTAAGTAGGTCTGAGTCTAGGTGACTGATGACCTCAGATGTTAAGTCCCATAGTGCTTAGAGCCATTTGATATGATTACTAGAGGAGACAGAAATCTCAAAATGAGCAGCACGGTTATCATTGGCTCGTTTAGTCAGAGCCACCACTAGTGGCAGTAGCTAGCAAGTAGTCGTTTGAATGATTATCTGATTGTACCGTAAAAATTCTGAAAGAATATTTTCCTAGAATAGTCGACCAACATGTTGCTTCCCCCTATATTTATTTCACGAAAATACCGTGAAGGTAAAATTAGACAGATTTGACTTGATACGTAGTCCCTGAATCATGAGCAACTGAACAGCATAATTATTTACATGAAAATATATTTTTAATGTAACACGACTTTAAGTTGGACTAAAAAGTAGAAAAGAGTTCCTCCTAATCATAAGTGGATTCCTAACTCAATACAGACAATTTTGAAAATTTATGGCTGTGAATTTGTAATAGGTAGAAAAATACTTTAAGATTAAAAACTAAAAACGTGAGGCACATGCAGATGATAATAGTTAGGGAGTGAGCTAATCATGCATCAGTTGTATACTGCATGTGCCCCACGTGTTTCGTTGTAAATCTTACAAGAATTTTCGAAAAATCAAAAATTCACAATCCCAAGTTTTCAGAACCATCTGTACGGGGTTAGGAATCTGCATGGAGCTAGCAGAAATCATTTTATACTTTCTAGTCCGAATTTTAAAACGTGTTACAAAAGAAATTTATTTTTGTTTAAATAATTATTTTCTCATTTCTAGGCTTGTGTATTTGAAGTTTCTCTATGGATTTTAAACACTTTGATGAAATTATAACAGAGAGAGATGTGTGTTAAATTTCAGGCTTATTTCAATGCCTTTTCATCTGATCATATCTGAAATAGAATACTTTTATACCTATCTACTAATAATACATATGAATCTGATTAACTGATATTAACTGATACTTTCCTAAAAAGTACAATAAGAGGCGAGCAAAACTAATTTTGTGTGATTTTTGTTGTTGCGAACTATCGTGTCCGGAATGCAGAGACTGGTCGATCGGCTACGGGCCGCCAACAGCAGTTAGCCAAGTGAGAAGAAGGCAAAACGAAGAGAAAAACGGATAGTACGGATATCACAGCAGAATAAGGAAATTCAAACAAGTAATCAAAGAGCAAGAAACCTAAGGAACGGCGATATCTGAGACCAACCAACGGTGTGTAACGAGAATGATACGAAAGCGCAACAGGTACACAACTGAAAGCAGAGTTGTAGGTCGGCTACTTTTACGATATGGCCGCGAGCACTAGCTGGGCGTCAAGGTCAACATGGCCCTATCGCGCTGCAAGGCCGGCGCTGCAGAGGCGATGCTTTCGCTTGTAGATGTAGCAGTGCTGTCTACTGGCTGTCATCAAACTCCACGCATACCGTCAAGAACGCATTCTAATACTACCCGTAACATTCCAGGCCTGCAGGGCAACTGAGACGTCAGGCATTAGCAAACCTGTTTCACAGCCACTACAGCTCTACAGTAGAGGCAGTCAATAAAGCGAGTTGATATTGCTCTGTCAACCAGTGGTAAGCTATGTTTAAAATTTAACGTCTCTCACTCAGGAAGTTAGTGTCATATCAATCATAAAATTTGTAGCAAGCAGACAGACTAGAAACCGACCTAATAAAAACGTGTTGAATTGGGGAAAGTGACAGTAGTACATGAAGTACCCTCATACATACAACACAAAGAGGCTTGCCGCAGACAGGTGCTCCCAATAATCTTGCGCCACTCTTTAATGGGCTCGTTGCCATGGGATGTGCCTGTGGAGTTTCTGACACAGTAACATAGTGCAAATACACTGAAGGAAAAATTTCGGGAATACATTTCAAAAATAGCTCCAAGCACTATGTGACTTAGCATCTGAGGTCATCAGTCATATAGACTTAGAACGAATTAAACCTCACTAACCTAAGGACATCACACACATCCATGCCCGAGACAGGATTCGAACCTGCGACCGTAGCAGCAGCGCGTTTCCGGACGGAAGCACCTAGAACCGCTCGGCCAAGTGATTAACATTGCAAGATCACATATTAATGTAAGCGCGAGATAAGCCTTTGCAAATGTGAAATGCTGATACATTAATCAATGGTGCAAGCGCCGGAATGTCGAGTGCAAGAATGTGAACGTGCATGCATTGCGTTGCACAGGCGTCATATGTCAGTTTGTTAGATGAAGTTTCATGCCTGTTGGTCCGTCAGCACAAGGACGGTTAACGCTGTTTCTGGATGTCGCAGGAATATGTCGTCCCATGATGTTCCATCCTGTTGGGAAACACTCCCAGGAATACTGTTCTTGGATGGTAGCCCAACAGGTCGAATCAACAGATTGACGTACACTTTTGATGTCATGGTGCGTGATATAACCACGAGAGTGCACCCACTGACGTACAAAATCGTACTGAAGACCATAACTCCTAGCACGCAGACAGTTTGCTTGGAGGTCTCAACTGACCTCCTTCTAACCGTCAGACGGTCATCACTGGCATTGAAGCTGATCCAACTTTCATCAGAAAACACAACAGACCTCCACCACACCCTCCAATGATCTCTTTCTTGACACTACTGAAGTTGCAAACGGCTGTGGTGCCTAGTTAGTGGGAAACACGCTACAGGGCGTCTGGCTCGGAGCAGACCTTGAAATAATGAATTTGTAACAGTTCTTTGTGTCACTGCGGTGCCAACAGCTGCTCAAATCGCTGCTGCAGATGCAGTACAATGCGCCCGAGCCGTACGCCGAACACGATGGTGTTCTTCGTGTTCGCCGAACAAGATGATGTGTCACGTGGGAATTCGGAACCTGGTTTTCTTGTTACCGTACATTCTCGTCACCACTGCAGCCAGCAACATGTACAGTGGCTACATTCCTCTCGAGTCTCTCTGCCATATCGTATAAGGAGCATCCAGTTTCTCGTAGCCCTACTACACCATCTCATTCAACCTCAGAGAGGTGTTGATAGTGCCGTCTTTGTCACCTTAAAGGCATCCATGAGTAACATCAACTCACCACGTCCAATCTCAAAGGTAACTTATGCTCACGACCGTGACAGCTGTATTTAAAGCTAACCCAATTTACATCCACATAGTCGAGCTACTTTCGCCACTCTTATCCGACTGGTGCAAAATTCGAACAGGCGTCTCCTTTCAGATGTAGAAAAATGCCTACCAACCATTGTCTATATCGCATAACTCTCTCCTTGTGCTGCGATTTTTTTCCGTCAGTGTATTATAGTATCTAAATCTATACATGGTGGAAAGCAGTCGCAAGGCGGCAAAAACAATACGAGAGAGCGTTCAAGGTGATGAAACAATGTTTGCGGAAACAGCAGAAAAGCGTGCTTAACTACGTTTTGGTGTTACGTAATCTTCAACAGCCTTATTTCTTTTTCTTGAAACAACAGTAACGTTTTCGAATATAGGAATTAAAACAGGAATCTGAACAAAAATGGAAGAATTTTTTTGAAATAACCAATGTGAAGATGTAAAGGATCTCCTTGTTTACTGTTTTGCCAACGTATTAACAACATTATAACAATAATTTGCGCCAGTTGATAGGGGTTGAGGTTTTTTATCGTAGGCATCACAGAATCTTCTCTGATGGGCTTAGATTCTACATTGTATACCCAAGAAAACATACAATAACTGTCTCTTAATTGTTGTCTGTCAATTGAAGTTCGCCTTATGACTATGAAGTTACTATCTATACCACGAATTAACGACAGCTTGCAAGAAGTTAACAGGAAGTTGATGTTCATGTCTCGCGCCTAATATAAATGTAATTTAGAATCACGTCAGTTTCGATAGTTACATTGCTGCAGCGAGAGTGCGCGAGTGACGAGTTTGTTTGGAGAAGTTTGTAGTGAAGTTATGATTGCGGGCAGCGGCTTATTAGTGGACCTGCGATTGCAAAACGTATGTGCCGACATACGACACGAAAAAAAAAATCTTAATGTGAATTTACAAAGTGCTGAAGAAACGTGAGAGGGGGCAGTGCTTCGAATACAATATAGTGTAGTCTATTATAGAAGTGAAGCACTCATTACAAATAGCGAGTTTCGAGTTAAGTGAGCGAGCGAGGAGGTGCAGTGGTTAGCACACTGAACTTGCATTCGGGAGAACCACGGTTCAAGCCCCCATCCGGCCATCCTGATTTAGGTTTTCCGTGATCTCCCTAACTCGCTCCAGGAAAAAGGCCGAGAAATGTCCTTCGAAAGAGCACGGCCACTTTCCTTCTCCATCCGTCCCTGATCCGAGCTTATGTGCCGTCTCTAATGACGTAGTTGTCGACGGGACGTTAAACATTAATCTCGTCTTCCTGCTCCTCGAGTAAAGTTGGCAGAGATTTAGCACTCGAAGTTTAATTAGAAACATCCTGAAGGATAAATAAAGAAATACAATAAAATTTTAAGAGGCATTTTGTCTAAATTTGGCTGTTATACAGAGTTTGTATTAAATAAAAATGAAAACTGACGCCGGTGGAAGTATATGATAACAGACGCATAAACGTACCATTAAACACGGATATACAAACGAGCTACTTGTGAGGTAACTGCGAATGTGTAGTTACAAGCCGCCATCGACTTTAGTGTGAACTATTACCCTAGTTTGTACAAACCTCTTTGAAATGTAAACTTTCCCCACCAAATGTCATCAATAATCCATAGACGAGAAATGTAGTAGATCCATGGATGGGTCATCGGTAGACTTTCAGGCTGATGTAAGAAATCTAACGCGACAATATGAAATGGGAAAAATACTTAATGAAAAATTGCTCTGGGCACACTATTTCTTGACCAGTATCTGTCCATTACATTTTCTGGTTTGATTCAAACGGATACGTTTGTATGAAAGGACAGCGCGCGATTTAATTTGCGAAACTAATTTTGCTGTGGAAGGGAAGGAGGAGAGAAAATTTTTGTGAATGGGAAAAAAAAAATCACGAAGGGAATCCCGCAAGGTTCAATTTAGGAACCACTGTTTTCCCTGCATAAGAGAATGAACTTCCACTTAAAATTCATCTAGCAGAATTTGTACATTTTTCAGACGATGCTAGTGTATGAGCAATCCCATTAGAGGCAAACCATCAGAAGAAACTGTTAATGATGCTATTCACAGAATACTGAATGATCATTTGAAAATGAACCGTCCCTAAAATTTCAGAATACGTCATTTATTCAGATCTCCACAACGAATGGAGTAATACCAACAATTGATGTAGCACGTAAAGAGGAGTCAGTAAACAGGGTAGAATGCCCCAAATTTTTGGGCGTACATACTGATGAAAAGTTGAACTGGATGAAGAATATTACTGAGCTGTTCAAATAATTCATCAACTTTTGCTCTGCCTATAATTTCTAGTCTGGGAAACGAAAGAGCTAACCTCTTGACATATATTACACCTTTCCATTCAATAATGTCTTAAGAATAATTTTCTAGGACAACCTATCGCTTATAAATTACATACTAGCCGCCCAAAAGCGATCCATAACAATAACATGTAGTGTTCACCTGCAGTCATCTTTACAGATACCTTTTCAAGGAGTTAGGCAGTGTAACTGTACCTTTCGTAATATATATATATATATATATATATATATATATATATATGCTAATGAAATTCAGAAATAAGAAATCACGACGGAAGTCCCGCAGGATTCAACTTAGAGACCACTGTTATTCCTTCGATAAGTGAATGATCTTCCACTTAACATCTATCGCACAGAATTTCTACATGCATCAACAAAAATTTTTGATAACTTTCCTAGTAACGTAAGATGTCTGACAGGTAGTAAATTAAATTTTAAATTTAACCTGAAAGCACTTCTTCTGGACTAATTCTACTAATCCACAGACGAATTTTAATTAAAAAACTTGAAGCATATATATATATATATATATATATATATATATATATATATATATATATATATACTGACGTTTGTTAATGTTAAAACTAATCACGTATGCATATCCCGTAACTTGGTTGGTTCCAAATCATTTTGATAAAAAAAATTGTTCAAGCACTCTATGTAACACGTAACTAACTAAATAACTACCCCTCTCTTGCCTTCGATGTTTACGTCCTTAGTTGTCCATCCCGCGTAATGACGTGTCTCATACGCTAAAGGCGCTAGTCGTAATAGCAGTTGAGGTCACAGAGATAAAGAGTTCGGGAGGTAGCCAGCCGCCAGGCTGTTGCAATATTCGGTTACGGCGTATCAATGACATCAATCCCGGGCGGCTTGCGCTGCGCTCATGCCGCCCCACCCCGCCCCAGCGATGACAAGTGATTAATGCGGCGTTTACACTGATTACAAGGGCGCCGGCCCACTTTGCCGCGGGCGCAGCCATATCAATTAGTAGGGCCGTCCGGAGCCGCTAATTGAAGTGCTGTCGCTCTCTGCCCCCCTTCTCTCCCCCCTCCCCCTCCCCCGCCGCCCCTCTCCAGTCACTGGCCGCCTCCTTGTTCGGCCGCGTTGGTCTCTGGTTTTGACGTGGGCCACCGCCAACCGGAGAACCATGGGCCGCGTGTCCGTCGAGGGCTTTACTGCCCTGCCGCCTGCACTCGCAGCTGGCTTTTGTTCAAGTTGGATGGAGGCGGTGCAGCTGGTTCAGCAAACGCTCTGCCAGAGGGCGAACTACGACTGCTATAGGAGACCTGCTGCCTGATGAGTACTCCATAAATTTTTAAAGTGATACTCGTCATATTAGTGTTCTGACAACTTTTAACCGACGGAAAGACAGAACGCTGGTGTTTTCTGACAGTTGGTGGACGGCGGCTCTGTGTACACTACTGACCATTACAATTGCTACACCAAGAAGAAATGCAGATGATAAACGGGTATTCATTGGACAAATATACTAGAACTGACATGTGATTACATTTTCACGCAATTTAGGTGCATAGATCCTGAGAAATCAGTACCCAGAACAACCACCTATGGCCGTAATAACGGCCTTGATACGCCTGGGCATTGAGTCAAACAGAGCTTGGATGGCGTGTACAGGTACAGCTGCCCATGCAGCTTCAACACGATACCACAGTGGACGTTACGACCCGTGGCTCTACCCTTCATTCGATCCCCATCAATAGTAATGACTGGCGTATTGTGATGAGCCAGTTGCTCGGCCACCATTGACTAGACGTTTTCAGTTGGTGAGAGATCTGGAGAATGTACTGGCCAGCGCAGCATTCGAACATTTTCTGTATCCAGAAAGGCTCGTACAGGACCTGCAACATGCGGTCGTGCATTACCCTCCTGAAATGTAGGGTTTCGCAGGATCGAATGAAGGGTAGAGCCACGGGTCGTAACGTCCACTTTTCAGAGTGCCGTCAATGCGAACATGATGTGACCGTGACGTGTAACCAATGGCACACCATACCATCACGCCGGGTGATACGTCAGTATGGCGATGACGAATACACGCTTCCAATGTGTGTTCACCGCGATGTCGCCAAACACGGATGCGACCATCCTGATGCTGTAAACAGAACCTGGATTCATCCGAAAAAATGACGTTTTGCCATTCGTGCACCCAGGTTCGTCGTTGAGTACACCATCGCAGGCGCTCCTGTCTGTGATGCAGCGTCAAGGGTAACCGCAGCCATGGTCTCCGAGCTGATAGTCCGTGCTGCTGCAAACGTCGTCGAACTGTTCGTGCAGATGGTTGTTATCTTGCAAACGTCCCCACCTGTTGACTCAGGGATGGAGACGTGGCTGCACGATCCGTTACAAACATGCGGATAAGATGCGTGTCATCTCGACTGCTAGTGATACGACGCCGTTGGGATCCAGCACGGCGTTCCGTACTACCCTCCTGAACCCACCGATTCCATATTCTGCTAACAGTCATTGGATCTCGACCAACGTGAGAAGCAATGTCGCGATACGATAAACAGCAATCGCGACGGGCTACAATCCGACCTTTATCAAAGTCGGAAACGTGACGGTACGCATTTCTCCTCCTTACACGTGGCATGACAACAACGCCGGTCAACTGCTGTTTGTGTATGAGAAATCGGTTGGAAACTTTCCTCATGTCAGCACGTTGTAGGTGTCGCCACCGACGATATCGTTGTGTGAATGCTCTGAAAAGCTAATCGTTTGCATATCACAGCATCTTCTTCCTGTCGGTTAGATTTCACTTCTGTAGCACGTCATCTTCGTGGTGTAGCAATTTTAATGGCCAGTAGTGTATAAACCATTGTTGACACCTTGCAAACTTCTTATTGGAACAAGCTGCCTATTGGTTTCTGCCTCGGGTTCTTCGGCCGGCGTTCGACTGTCGAAGTTTCCCACCATTGCAGATGGTGAACTGGAGGCGACCTCGTTGCCGCAGACTATAGGTACCTGGCGCGCCAACGTCCGAGGGCTTCTCCGCGGTTATTTTCGGTGCGATTCTCTTCTTGCTACCTGCGACGGCCGTTCACTGCAGCACGGGAAGCCAGGATGCGTTTACCTTAAGGCTTTCTTCTTTCTTGTTGAAGCTATTCCCCTGTTTTTGTATTTCTATCGCCTCTCTAAACAAGCGGGCGTGACAGCGCTTCTCTACAGCCAGAACTTCCGTGTCGGCGAATTTTACTACGAGATAGGTCTCACACATTGCGTGCTCTCTTCTCCACCTTTCCCATCCTGCAACGTCGCTTATGTTCTTTGATCCTGGTGTTGATTGATCGTCCAGTCATTCTGACATAAACTTTTCCGCGTGTGCATGGTATGCGGTACATTCCCGACATTGCAAGTGGGTCCCTTTTCTCCTTTGCCGATCAAAGACACTCTTTGATCTTCTTAGTCGGTTTGAAAATCGCCTTTACGCCGTGTTTGCGCAATATACGGCCGATTGTGTCCGTCACTCTGGGAATGTATGGCAGAAAGACCGTACCCGACATTTCATTTTCTGATTTGTCGCTTCGCCGAGTGTTTGGCTCTGTTACACTTCTAATGTAACTTGTGGAGTACCTATTGCTCCTCAGAACACGTTCCAGGTGTTGCACTTCTCGTCTGAGGTGCTGAGGCTCACGCATCCGTCCTGCCCGCGTTACGAGAGCGTTAATTATGCCTATTTTCTTGCTCGGGTGGTGATTTGTTAAATCGTGCAGGTATTGGTCCGTGTGTGTCGGTTTTCGATACAAGCTGTGTCCCACGTTTTCGCCATCCATTGTGACCAGTACATCTTGAAATGGTAGTTTCTTGTCCTTTTTTACTTCCATGGTAAATTTTATGTTGGCTGTTCCAGTGTTTTAAAGTCATCAAGCTTTTCTTCACCATGGCTGCACACAACGAAAGTATTATCGACTTATCTTTACCACACGTTAGGTTTACAAGTCGCCAAATCCAGTGCCTATGCTTCGAAATGTTCTATGAAGAAGACAGCCACCACTGGGCTAAGAGGACTACCATTGGCGACGCCTTCCAGCTGTACGTAGAAATTGCCATTCCACGTGAAATAGCTCGTGGTGAGACATGCATGAAAGAGCTTTGTGATGCCTTGCCGGAAAATGGAACCGACATGCTCCAGATAGTCACTGAGTGACTGAGGACATTTCATTGAGAAGTTGAAGAAACTAAAACTTACCCCAAACGACATCCGGGTCAGCTTTGATATGGTTTCTTTGTTTAGGAAAGTGCCAGGTATATATAGTCTGCGGCCATGAGCTCCGCTACAGTCCACCATCTGCAATGGGGGGTAAAACTTCGACAATACCAGCCACTCGTGCTGGCGAAACGTCAGTAAAATCATCAGACGAATGTCGGCCGAAGAACCCCAGAGAGAAGCCAATAGGCAATTTGTCGAAAAGTGGCCACGAAAGTTTTAACAATTTTGTATTCTTATTGTAACTTCTGCGGAGAAAACTGCTTGTCTGAAGTGTAATGGTGTTACTTGTACAAACTTCTTGTTTGAGTGTGCGGGGTGGTTGTAATTAAAGTACAGCTACTCACAGAGGTCCAGTGTGTGCTGTAATTATCCTACGGCAGCGAAACTTGGTAGATATTCTAATGCGGTAATAGAGAACAGATTTACGCTGGGAAACATTAGTTCCAATTCTGGTCATCAGTTGCAACCTGGCGCTGTGAGTGCAAGAAAGACGTTTAGAAATGTTTTCTTATATACTGATGAGAGATGGGACATGGGCAGAAAAGGTGAAGTAAGCGAGAAAGGCATAATGTTGATCTTATTATTAATCATCGCTTACAAAGTTCCTTCAGAATAAGCACCGGAAACGTTGGCGAGATACTGCATCCGTAAGACGATGTGATCAACATTTCCTCACAGTAGTTCCAGTGTAATCTGAGGAACGTGTTCCTGTACACTCGCCTTCAGTTCAGACAGAGACCGAACGGGTCCCTGGTAAATGCCCTCTTTTGGATATTCCGAGAGCCAAAAGTCAAGTAGGTACAGATCACGTCATGTTGTAGGCTGAATATCTGGAATACCTGTGGAGATTACACGCTCTTGCACAGTTGCGTTAGACAGATCTTTCACTAGGCAAACGGTTTGAGGTGTTGCCACACCTTTCATGGAAACAATGGATTCAACACAGTTGCACTCTTACAAAGCACGAATCGAATGACGTACAAGCTGGACTCGATAACGTGCAGACGTCACAGTACACTTGAGAGGCTCTTTCGGTGTATTCACGTGAAAGGAGTACGGACCAGGCTTAAAGGTGCGGGTGAATCCACAACACACAGTCACATATGGAGAGTGCAATGGCTCTTCGTGTATAATACGTGGTTTATCAGTACCCCAGATTTGGCACTTCCACCGAGCGAGGTGGCGCAGTGGTTAGCACACTGGACTCGCATTCGGGAGGACGACGGTTCAATCCCGCGTCCGGCCATCCTGATTTAGGTTTTTCGTGTTTTCCCTAAATCGCTTCAGGCAAATGCCGGGATGGTTCCTTAGAAAGGGCACCACCGATTTCCTTCTCCATCCTTCCCTAATCCGAGCTTGTGCTCTGTCCCTAATGACCTCGTTGTCGACGGGACGTTAAACAGTAAACTCCTCCTCTTTGGCACTTCTGTGTATTCACTACTCCCTGTAGAGAAAAATGTGCCTCGCCACTCCACAGAACATTGCATGGTCACACGTCATGAACTTCAAATGCTTCAAATGGCTCCAAGTACTACAGGACTTAACATCTGAGGTCATCAGTCCCCTAGACTTAGAACTACTTAAACTTAACTAACCTAAGAACATCACACATATCCATTCCCGAGGCAGGATTCGAACCTGCGACCGTAGCAGCCTCGTGGTTCCGGACTGAAGCGCCTAGAACCGCTCAACCACAGCGGCCGGCGTCATGAACTTCGCTCTATGCCAGAAACAGAAGAAAAAATTCAGAACCTTGCTGCGATCATGAGGCTTCAGTTTGCCGCACCGTTTGGATTTTGTACGCTGTAGGGGTACCGGTGTGAAATATATCGCAAAACTTGACCATGGGATGGACAACTCTCGTGTCACTGCACGAGTGCTAGCACAACACGGAACACGTGCTGCACGATCAGTTACAGCAACAGCAATCTCGTCCATAACTTGCACCAGGATAAAACGTTTTACTCTTTCAGGTGCCACACTAGGCCCACTCGAGTTTTCGAATTCCATAACCACCTCCTTTAAACCATACAGTGACATCTAGCGTCTGCTCGAAGCATTCAGTTGGTGATACTCTCTCAACGGAACGCTGCAGTTGCTGCCGTTCACATAAAACAAATTCACCAACAGTGCATACTCTCTCTTCTGGATAGCCATCTGGTCACTCACAGTATGGAAAATCAAATGACAGCCTGTCATACCGTCACACAAACTGTGTATAGTGCCTAGTTTTGCATTCGGTAGCCAAAACTGGAACTACGCTGATGTCCAAAATTAAAGCAACAAACGGAAATTTTGCAAGGTTATGTTTATTTTGACACGAAACAGTATAAGCAATTGATAGTAAAGTACAAACAATGTAAAGAATACGTAACGTAAACAATTGCAACACGCATAACGGTAAACAAAAATGTTGTTCGTTTTTCCTAATTAACGGATTTGCACACGTATTCCGACAGCTGCTTAATGTGCTCACTATGGCGTAAGACCATTTCTGGCAGCAACACAGGTCAGACGATGTCCGAACATGCTGTAAATAATCTCATCAATCTCTTCTTGAGGCAGTAACGCCCATTCTTCCTGCAGAACTACTCGCAAGTCTTGGAGAGTGAGTGTTGGATCCCAACATGACGCAGCCTGTCTCCCTAGTGCATTCCAAATATGCGTCTAATATCTTCGATTTCCAAGAACATATCAAGAGGTCGAGCATTATCGTCCATCGAGTCGAAATCTGGGCTCACAGCACCTCGCAGCAACCTCACATGAGGTCCCAAGATCTCGCCATGATACCTAACAGCAGTCTATTTTTGCCAATTTACTCGTACAATTTCGCAAAGAGGAGGTCGAATGGTCATCATAATCCCTGCCCACACTATTAGGGATCATCCTCTATATCAGTCTCTTTCACAACGTTTGGGCCCCGAAATCGTGTCCCACGTTCCCTCCAGATGCGAATCCGTCGAGAACCACTCTCCAGACCAAATTTGGAGTAATCTCTGAAAGGAACGTTAGTTCACTGCTCGATTGTCCACGTGGCATGTTGACGACTCAACTCTAGACGTTCCCTTCTGTAACGACGCGTCAGAGTTACACATACAGCAGAGCGTTCTGCACACCGTTTGCCATTTGCCTCGATACAGTGAATGCTACGATGACGGACGCCAGTTGCTGCGCAGTACTAAGGCGGCACTATCGTGCCATTACAGCCAAATAACGGTCCTCTCTTTCTGACGCCATACGTGGGAGGCTCTGCTCTGGTTTTTGGGATACAGTTTCGGTCTCTATAAACTGTTGCCACTTCCAAGAAACAACAGAACGATTCACATTAAACCATCGAGCCACATCGGTTTGCGACTCTGCTGCTTCCATTCTTCCTATGGCACTCCACAGCAGATAGTCAGGTAGGCGTCTTCTCTGGGCCGTATAGCACCGTCTGTGACTGTGTACACAGCGATTGTGGATGTGGGACTACTCGGCAACCACTACCCTGTTTCGCAGGTGACCTGACGTCACTGTTGGCTTGGTTGTTCGTTGATCAGAAGACCATCCTCCACGCAGAATACGATCGTGCGGACATCTGTTGACAGTTTGTACTATTACATCGTGAATTAGACACAGATAGGCAAATAGCGATTTGTCGATTTAATTTTTTTTTCAATGTAAATCGGTTCTACATTAACGCATTAGCATATCTATCAATTTTTGTCGCTATATGACAATTACAGCCCACACTGGACCTATGTGAACAACTGCGCTTCAGTTATAACCACCCAGTACTCCCTATGATAGTTGCTGTGTAGCCCGTGTCCGACATTAGACGTGTAAGCTTAATTTTCTACTTGTTTTAATGTTATTTTTCAGTATGCTTCTCTTTATTCCGTAATGTCTCCAAAGCATCGGATAAACTGTTCTGACTGCTGTTGCAACGTCAATTCGAAATGATTAATGCTGTTTCGTTTCACAACAGTAGAAACTCTTAGCCTAATAGTCGCAATACTCTAATTCTAATTGCTGTAGAGCCAGTGTAGTGGGACCTACGTGTAACATACACGGATCAGCCAGAACATTATGGTCATCTACCTGATAACCGTTGTGTCCAACTTCGGCACGGATAATAGCGGCGACGCCTCGTGGAAGCAATGAGACTTTGGTAGTTCACTGGCGAGAGTTGACACAACATCTGCACACACACGCCATCTAACTCGCGTAAATTCAAAAATGTTTAACTGGCTCTGAGCACTACGGGACTTAACATCTGAGGTCATCAGTCCCCTAGAACTTGGAACTACTTAAACCTAACTAACCTAAGGACATCACACATACATTCCCGAGGCAGGATTCAAACCTGCGACCGTAGCGGTTGCGCGGTTCTAGACTGAAGCGCCTAGAACCGCTCGGCCACGCCAGCCGACCCCGTAAATTCCGGGGAGGGGGCGATGAGCTCTGACGCCACGTCCAATCACATTCCAAATGTTTTCGATAGGGTTCAGATCTAGCGACTAGGAGGTCCATTACATCAATCTTGGCCTTGTGATATCTCACGTTATCTTGTTGAAAAATTCCACTGCTGTTTGGAAACGTAATCGTCATGAAGGGGTGTACATGGTCTGCAGTCAGTGTGCGATACTCCTTGGCCGTCATCGTGGCTTCCACTAGCTCCAGTGGACCCGTGGATGCCCAAGTGAAAGTTCCCCAGAGCAGCTTGTCCCCGTCCCGCAGTATGGGTGTCAAGGAGCTGTTTCCCTGGAAGACGACAGACTCGAGCTCTCCCTTTGGCATGAAGAAGAAGGTATCGCGATTCATCAGACCATGCTACTCTTTGCCACTAAGTCAATTTTCAGCGCTTATGGTCACGTCCCATTTCACTCGTAGCTGCCGATGGCACATTGGCACATGAGTCGTTGGCTGCGACGGCCCATCGTGTTCGGTGCACTGCGTTCAGACACACTTGTACTCCGCCCATCATTAAAGTCCGATGATAGTTCCACCACAGTTAGACACCTATCCTGTTTTATCACTCTGCTCAGCGTACGACGTCCGACATCTGTAACGAGGAGTGACCGCCCAACCCAACGACGTATGGACGCAGTTTCACCTTGGTTTCGCCACCTGCTGAAGATACTCACCACAGCATTCCTCAAACACCCGACAAGTCGTGCAGTTTCCGAAATGGTCGTGCCGAGCCCCCGGGCCATCAGAATCAGCCCTCGGTGAAACTCAGATAGATCGCGCGGCTTCCCCATTCTACACACGGACAGCACACCCACTGATGCCACATGCACCGTGCATGTCGCCTGGACGGGTTTTATCAGTAGTAGGTCGGTGGTCATAATGTTTTGGTTCAAATGACTTTAAGTACTATGGGACTTAACATCTGAGGTCATCAGTCCCCTAGAACTTAGAACTACTTAAACCTAACTAACCTAAGGACATCACACACACCCTTGCCCGAGGCAGGATTCGAACCTGTGACCGTAGCAGCAGCGCGGACTGAAGCGCCTAGAACCGCTCGGCCACAGTTGCTGGCTAATGTTTTGGCTGATAGTGTAACTGGGCTACTTTGAACGCACAAATTAGCTGTGTAAATGGCTGAACACCAAAGGGTACAGAATTTTTCAGACGTGATGCTCTAAATGTAATCTTGCGATTTGAAAGGAAACTAAGTAACCGTAAACAATTTATACGAGAGCTCATTAATGATCATTATTGTCTTATTCCGGTACTTCAATTTCAGGCACTGCAACGAGTACTACACAGACAGCATTTGTCTGTCTATTACATGAAATTTAATTTCGTTAAAGCGAATTTGGTAATCTGCAGTGATTAATGCTTGACCACAAGAAGTAACTATCTCTGATACATTTGACAGCTTCCCCAGCAACAATCAATACTTGAAACCATTAAATGTAGCATGATAATCCGTAAGCGTTTTTAATGCAACTTCTGGATTCAGTAGAAAATTGCAAATGATGACGGTTTTCTGGATACAATACGCAATGTTCGTCTTGCTCCTAAACTGATCCCTACCTGAATAACTGAAACGCTGCTTTGCTCTGCTCCGACAAAATATCTTAAATAAATCAGTGAGCGACCTGTACCTGTAAGTGAACACGGGGCTGCACTTCAGCTGCTTGACAAAACAAAACTTTCGTAAGGAATGCAGCTATTTGACCACACAACAGTGCAGTGCGTGTCAGCAATGTTAGGATGAAGTTGCTCATCAGCATTAAGATGAAAGCTGGCAGCCCGGAATTAAATAATTAAAAAGGTTGTTTGAAAATCGAGCTGTATTGGGACGCAAAAACAACAAAGAATTTCAATGATATTGTTCTGAGAACTTATGGACTTCCTTAGGCAATGTCACAAACAATGGGACAGATATAAACAAGAACAAAAATAAATTATTACACGATTTTTATGAGATTTGCTCCTTACTCTTTTACGAAAGCGTTTAAAATGGTAGATGAATAACTTACTAATTCCATGAACACATGACTGATAATCTTGAAACGGATATCAAGAAAGGGATTATCAATGGGCATCTTGTCCTTCAAGTGAAAATAATTCGTGGAATGAACAACAATGCAAAACAGCTTGCATGAGTATTACAATTAGTGCCCGCAGCATATACACTGAAGCGCCGCAGAAACTGGTATAGGGATGCGTATTCAGATACAGAGACATGTAAAAAGGCAGAATACTGCGCTGCTGTCGGCAATGCCTATAGAAGACAACAGTTGTCTGTCGCAGTTGTTAGATAGGTTACTGCTGCTACAATGGCAGGTTATCAAGATTTAACTGAGTTTGAACGTGGTGTTACAGTCGGCGCACGAGAGATAGGACGCAGCATCTCCGAGGTGGCGATGAAGTGGGAATGTTCCCGTACAACCATTTCAAGAATGAACCGTGAATATCAGGAATACGGTAAAACATCAAATCTCCGACATCGCTGCGCCCGAACGGGACCAACGACGGCTGAAGAGAATCGTTCTATGTAACAGAAGTGCAACCCTTCCGCAGATTACTGCAGATATCACTGCTGGTCCATAAAAAAGTGGCGGCGTGCGAGCCACTCAACGAAACGTCATGGATATGGGCTTTCGGAGCCGAAGGCCCATTCGTGTACGTTGATGAATGCATGATACAAATCTTTACGCCTCGCCAGGGCCCGTCAACGTTGATACTGTACTGTTGATGACTGGAAACAAGCTGTCTAGTCGGACGAGTCTCGTTTCAAATTGTATCGAGCGGATGCACGTGATCGTGTATGGAGGCAGCCTCATGAATCCATGGACCCCGCATGCCAGCAGGGGACTGTTCAAGCTGGTGGAGGCTCTGTAATGGTGTGGGGCGTGTGCAGTTGGAATGACATCTAGATACGACTCTGCCAGATGACGCCGGCCGGAGCGGCCCTGCGGTTCTAGGCGCTACAGTCTGGAACCGAGCGACCGCTACGGTCGCAGGTTCGAATCCTGCCTCGGGCATGGATGTGTGTGATGTCCTTAGGTTAGTTAGGCTTAAGTACTTCTCAGTTCTAGGGGACTGATGACCTCAGAAGTTAAGTCCCATAGTGCTCAGAGCCATTTGAACCATGTTTTTTTGCCAGATGACACGTACATAAACATCCTGTTTGATCACCTGCATCCATTCACGTCCATTGTGCATTCCGATGGACTTGGCCAATTCCAGCTGCACAATGCGACACCCCACACGTTCTGTATTGCTATAGAGTGGCTCCAGGAATACTCTTCTGAGTTTAAACACTTCCGCTGACCACCAGACTCCCCAAACATGAACATTATTGAGCGTGTCTGGGGTGCCTTCCAATGTACTATTCAGAAGAGATATACACCTCCTCGTAATCTTACGGTTTTATGGACAGCCCTGCTGGATTCATGCTGTCAGTTCCCTCCAGCATTAATTCACACATTAGTCGAGTCCATGGCACGTCATGTTGGGGCACATCTGTGTGTTCGCAGGGGCCCTACACGATATTAGGTACGTGTGCCAGTTTCTTCGGCTCTTCAGTGTATATGTTACTGTAAAAGTAAGATAACTGGTAAATCCTAGAATTAACTGGTGGAACTAAGACTTAGCAACACGGTGGGTAAAAGTCCGAAATTTCTTGTAATATTCGTATATTACGAATTTTTACCAAGAGACGATTGTAAATTTTAGGATTTATCCATACCAACTGGTAGAACCGTATTCATTAAAACAGTCAACTCAGCAGTTTATTGAAACAGTTTGTATTTATTGTAAATTTATGTATTTTAAATATCCCTGCATTCCAATATGATTATAGTGAGCAATATTCCATATTAGCAAAATGTAAAAAAATGTTAACTCGTGAACGTTAATTTTCGTTTCTAGGCTGATTATCGTGGTATTTCGAATTACATAATATGGAAGACGATTTACACAAGCATTTTTTTGCTGAACACTTTTTTAAGCAATTGCACTTTTTGAACCCTTGTCCTCCAACAAAAGTTTGTTTGGTAACCACTTCCCATAAACTAATTTCTTCTCTTCCTACTTCTGACGTTGATAAAATTTTCCTTGCACAATGTAAATTGGTTCCTAGTGTACTATGACTGCAGTTTACCACCTTTGGTAAAAGTTGATAAAAATTCGTCATCCTGAATATTTATTACAAACTGCTATTATAGATTTTGCATCAATTTTTGCCCTGTCTACGTCTGGTACTTTAATTCTCACATTCTGTCCAACAGGGTTTTTGAATTTTGTTACATGAGGCTGCTTTCATTTTCTTTGCCTGCAATTGAAGACCTTTTCTGGCAGCTTCTTGGATACGTTGCACGTTATTAACATTGTTGGAAGTTGTCAGCGTGTCGTCACAACCATCAGCTGGTGCCAGTGTCTCGTTATTTACTATTGTCAAATCCTCTGTTCTGGTGCTTCGTCACCGGATGCACCCTAACATTCTACCTACGTTCCTTTTGTTCCAGTACTTCATTCACTGGCATCAGTTCCTTGGCCTTCACTTTCAATTTCCTGTGAGGCAGTGGAAGTGGTGTTTAACATTGTTTTCAAGTCATCTTCAGTGTTTATATTTTTTATTAAATCATGTGGAACAACTGAGGTCGCATTTCACATTTTCATTGTAACCCCAAGCATGGCTTCATATGGTGAACATCTGATGCCTTCACAATAAACCCTATTTTTCATTGCTTGTACAAACCTCAGCCCTTCAGACTATTTTAAAGTTTCATTTGTTTCCATTCAAGTTCATGCCATATTTTCGATATCTTGATTTGCTCTTTCGACTGATCCCTGAGACAGACCGTGCATCGGCTTCCCGTGGACTATCTTTAGCCGGCCGGAGTGGCCGTGCGGTTCTAAGCGCTACAGTTTGGAACCGTGAGACCGCTAAGGTCGCAGGTTCGAATCCTGCCTCAGGCATGGATGTGTGTGATGTCCTTCGGTTAGTTAGGTTTAATTAGTTCTAAGTTCTAGGCGACTGATGACCTCAGAAGTTAAGTCGCATAGTGCTCAGAGCCAACCATTGACTATCTTTATATCATTCCACAACCCACATAAACCTTGAATGACTTAGTTACAAAACTCTCTACCATTATCAGAATGAAGGATGCTTTGGGCACGAAAGGTGGCAATAATGCCCAAAAGATGATATGTTACCTTATCAGCCCTTTTCGAAGTTACTGCGCGGAGAATAACAAATTTTGTCAAATGATCTTGGTATACCAGTATGAACTTCGACTGCGTCTGCCTGCATGTCGATCAAGTCAATATGGCATCGTGAATTCATTTCACTATGTATGATAGGTTTCACTGCAACACACCTTTTCAAGGTTTTTTGCTTTTTCTGACATGGTTCACATTACCTCAAATAAGTTACGATTGATTCAACAGTCACACTACAGTACTTATCATTCAATTCCTCAATCATCAGTGTTCGGCCACCGTGGCCTGTAGCAATGAAGGTCTCATGTAGTACGTTAAACAGTTCATCAAATGAACGTAGTAACGATTTTTTTTCCAGCAGGCACCCGTGCTTTGACTTCCTCTTCACCTCCAATGCTGAGAACATCATATCGCGTCAAACCTCTGTAGCGAACAGATTTTTTATTGGAAACGATTCTTGCATTTTTCACTTCACTTAAGAGAATATTATATTGCTCAGCAATTACATAACAACTGTTGTCCTTGTTGTTCACAGATTCACTTAAGTTTCGCAAGATCTGTTACGCATAACATAAGGCATTCTCATGCAAAGCAGCAGAAGAAACACCACTAAAATGACTCGCAAACATGACCGTACACGCGATGCTCGACACTGACAGAAATTATGCAGCGGTGAGCGGACTGAGAACACACAGTTGCCAACAAAGGAACTTATCTGAACACAAAATTTGCAACAATGAAACTTGTCTGAACCTGCACGACGGAGGCGGGAGTCTTCGATCCAGCTTTTACCAGTCTGCATTGGTAAATCCTAAGATTTACCACTGTCTCTCAGTAGAAGTTCGAAATCTGTGCATATAATGAGAAATTTCGGACTTTTACCACACCGCGATGGTATATCTTAGATTTCACCGGTTAATTCTAGGATTTACCAATTATCTTACTGAGATCCCCTGCTATACCCGCAGGACAGTACAGATAGTTTAACTTGTGGAAAAGGGCCAAAAGGAGTAGCTGTCAGTTGCGCTCATACTTACTACATTATTCATTTGACAAACATCACAAAAGTAAAGAAAACATTAAAAATATATAAGCCAAACATTAATTTTTGTAGTAAGTGGGTACATTGAGGGAAGTTGCAGATAATTTATTGATGTTTTTTTATATTCTTGTAAACAGTTATTTCTTATAAACAATTATTTCATATAAACCGCTAGGCTGTACACACACAAGTCATTTACTAAAAATTTTTATAAACGGAGGCAAGCCCACACAACAACAACAAAATTTTTTTAAATTTTTGATTAAAATTCTATGCTGTGAATCACATGTCAAATTCTTTTTACCATACATTACCACATACATAAGTATATCTTTTGGAATTTTATCATTAAAATTTGCACACAACTTCATTGTAGTTTTCTGAGTAGCTAACACATTCATTCTTCTAGACATATTTATAACATAGACAGAATAATTTTCAATAAAGCTGAATGGACTCACATTTAACATCACCATTCAATTGTGTAGTTCTCTTAAAATCCAAGAAAGCATCATAAGCTTTTAAATAATTATTTGGAGGATCTATATTCCTCATTTCTTGAGGAAAAATCTCGTTTCTTCCATTTTTAATATGGATATTTTGTAATTTCACATTATCTAATAAGGAAGAGTTAACTAACTGATTGATTATTTTTCCTTTTCGTCTGGAAAACAACGAAGATGAAATAAGGCAAATCAAATTCTACAGAGTTATAGAAATTTGTAATATCTAATGCCAAATTTCTTTTTTCATCTAATCCAGCAATCTCCACAGTCTGTGGCTCAAAGAAAGATATGGGAATTTTTGGATTTTTAAGTCTATCTTTTTCTAATTCAAGCGAATATTCTGATTCAAATTTAACAATAGGAACACTAATTTCCACTGATTCAATAACATTTTTCCATCTTTTAGAAGTGTAGTTACATCTTCAAGTCCAGCTTGGTTACAATCTGACCAACGAAAAATAGAATCTCCAGCACTCAATGACCATGTAAAAATAACTGTTAAATCTCCATCCCACAATGTTTCTTTATAATCTTTAAAAATCCACCAAATACTTCTAATGGATTAAGTACTTTATTTTTCTTACTTTTTATCTTTCCATTACTAAGAATATGACCTTCCATTGTTAACTCATTGGCTGTAATGGAAGTCAATCGAATAAGAGCAGATGAAGAAATAAATGGAAATTCCATTCTAGACCAAATATTGTTGCCTTTCTTTATGGTGATAACATAGAATAGTTTTGCTACATAATTATCAATTCATTTTTTATTGGATTTTCCGTCATAAGTCGGATAATCTGTACCATCAGTTCCAATAACACTGAAATTCATGTACAATTGAGCATGATTTGGATGAATCTAACCATCTGCAATACTTATATTAATCTCTGTATTCTTGTTGGGGAGATTCAAATTATTTTTAGTCTTTTCATTCACAGAGAATGAATAAAACTTTCGACTTTGTTCATGATTTATTTAAGAATAAAACATATTAGCATCAGCAAAGTACACTTTAATACGCAACTAAAAAGTTTCTAAAATAACTGTTACACAAGCACCATTAAAATCAATCAAATTATCATTTTCGTCAGTTATAGTAACTTCTAAGTCCTGAATTGGTTCAAAAATTGGAATATTTACAGAATCATTAGGTTCATAAATTATTGGCCACCAAATTCTGCATTAGGCTTGAATGAGGCAATAATATTAGTTTTTCTGTGAAAATCATCAGTATGCTTTGCTAACACTCCATCAGCAAGATTAAAATTTATAGTGGTTAATTCAAATGGAATAATTTTAGGAACATCTTTAGCATCATTCATTTCTTTAGCTTCAACAGTTTGGCTACTAAATCCAAGCACACCTCCAATGCTGTCTTTTATGTCATTATACAAGTTTACATCACTTTCAATTACAATTCTGTTTAAAATTTCATCTGCTTTAATGTGAATATTTGGCTTCTTCGAATGAATAATATTTTCTAAATTTTTCAAACTGTAGAGGCCTACATGAATTTCCATTGTTTTTCATCACAATAAAGATTATTATTTTTCGATGTAATATTTGGAGTTAGGAAAGTTGAATAAAAACCAACTAATGAAACACTACTAAAACTGTCTGTATTGGAACAGTTAATTGTTTTCTCAAAACAGATGATTTATCCCTTATTGAAGTAATTCACTCATTTACTATTCAAGAAATGTATTAATAAATAAGCAAATACAGTAGAAGAAGAATGGATAGCTTTGAGAGATGAAATAGTGAAGGCAGCAGAGGATCACATAGGAAAACAGACGAGGGCTAGTAGAAATCCTTGGGTAACAGAACAGATATTGAATTTAATTGATAAAAGGAGAAAATACAAAAATGCAGTAAATGAAGCAGGCACAAAGAAATACAAACGTCTAAAAAAATGAGATCGACAGGAAGTGCAAATTGGCTAAGCAGGGACGGCTAAAGGACAAATGTAAGGATGTAGAGGCGCATATCATTAGGGGTAAGATAGATACTGCCTACAGGAAAATTAAAGAGACCTTTGGAGAAAAGAGAACCACTTGTATGAATATCGAGAGCTCAGATGGAAACCCAGGTCTAAGCAAAGAAGAGAAAGCAGAAAGGTGGAAGTAATATATAGAAGGTCTATACAAGGGCGATGATTTTGAGGACAATACTATGGAAATGGGGAAGAATGTAGATGAAGGTAAAATAGGGGCTATGGTACTTTTGGCAGAGCACTGAAAGACTTAAGTCCAAACAAGACCCCGGGGGTAGTCAACATTCCAATTGAACTACTGACAGCCTTGGGATAGCCAGGCCTAACAAAACTCTACCATCTAGTGAGGAAGATGTATGAGACAGGTGAAATATCTCCAGATTTCAAGAAGAATATAATGATTCCAGTCCCAAAGAAAGCAGGTGTTGACAGATGTGAAAATTACCGAACTATTAGTTTAATAAGCCACAGCTGCAAAATACTAACACGAAGTGCTTTACAGATGAATGGAAAAACTGGTAGAAGCTGACCTCGGGGAAGATAAGTTTGGATCACGTAGAAATGTTGTAACATGTGAGGCAATGCTGACCCTACGACTTATATTAGAAAATAGATTAAGGAAAGGCCAACCTACGTTTCTAGCATTTGTAGACTTAGAGAAAGCTTTTGACAATGTTGACTGGAATACTCTCTTTCAAATTCTGAAGGTGGCAGGGGTAAAGTACAGAGAGCGAACGTCTATTTACAACTTGTACAGAAACCAGATGGCAGTTATAAGAGACGAGGGTCATGAAAGGGTAGAGTGGTTGGCAAGGGAGTGAGATAGGGTTGTAGCCTATCCCCGATGTTATTTAATCTGTATACTGAGCAAGCAGTAAAGGAAACAAAAGAAAAATTTGGAGTAGGAATTAAAATCCATGGGGAAGAAATAAAAACTTTGTGGTTCGCCGATGACATTGTAATTCTGTCAGAGACAGCAAAGGACCTGGAAGAGCAGTTGAACGGAATTGACAGTGTCTTGAAAGGAGGATATAAGATGAACATCAACAAAAGCAAAACGAGGATAATGGAACGTAGTCGAATTAAATGAGGCGATGCTGCGGAAATTAGATTAGAAAATGAGACAGTTAAAGTACTAAAGAAGTTTTGCTATTTGGGGAGCAAAATAACCGATGATGGTCGAAATAGATAGGATATAAAATGTAGACTGGCAATAGCAAGAAAAGGGTTTCTGAAGAAGAGAAATTTGTTAACATCGAGTATAGATTTAAGTGTCAGGAAGTCGTGTCTGAAAGTATTTGTATGGAGTGTAGCCATGTATGGAAGTGAAACGTGGACGATAAATAGTTTAGACAAGAAGAGAATAGAAGCTTTCGAAATGTGGTGTTACAGAAGAGTGCTGAAGATTAGATTTGTAGGTCACATAACTAATGAGGAGGTATTGAACAGAATTGGAAAGAAGAGAAATTTGTGGCACAACTTGACTAGAAGAAGGGATCGGTTGGTAGGGCATTTTCTGAGGCATCAAGGGATCACCAGTTTGGTATTGGAGGGCAGCGTGGAGGTTAAAAATCGTAGAGGGAGGCCAAGAGATGATAAGATACACTAAACAGATTCAGAGGGATGTTGGCTGCAGTAGGTACTGGGAGATGAAGAAGCTTGCACAGGATAGAGTAGTATGGAGAGCTGCATCAAACCAGTCTCCGGACAACAACAATCCCTAACAGTGCAACTATCACCCGGAAGTGCTTTTCGTTGCAGATATCAGTGTATCCACAGATATCTGCATCAGTGCAGAGCTGTAATTTCGCAATTGAAGAAGAGCTTAGTACGGCAACTCTGAAAGCAGAGGTACAGATCAACAATACTGCTTCCAAACAATTATTAATAAACCCATCGGAAGTGAAACAGTGCAAACTAAGAATTAAGTCATTCTTGAGTTGTCGGCTCTATCGTCGGATATCGTAGTCCTCCTTCCACGTTATCCAGCTGTACATATGAATACTTAACAATGTCAATGAATCGCCGAGAAAGCCTGAAGAATTGCAACAATGAAGTTATAGAACTAGCTGACGAGATTTTGTATTTAGGGCATTTGAAGACAACTACCAAACGGATAACTGAATTAATAAACGCAGAGCGATGGGGACTGATTGTGGCTGGAGATGCTTGATGTTATATGTAGTACGTGAGATCGGGTAACACTGACATACCAGGCAATAACAACACCCTCTCAGCTGACAAGCGCTGTTGACAGTGAGAGACAATATTATTGCTTAGTGGCTTAGTGGCTAGAAGCAGGGCGCAGAGTTCTTGTAAACGACCGTCAACCAGTGGAACTAAAAGTTAATTTTTACGAATTTTTGTGATATTTTCAGTTTCTGCTTAAAGTGATGTAACCATTTTAATAGCTGTTTGACTGTAATGCGGCTAGGTAGTTCGTTTAGTAGTGCGTCTTCATCTTGGATTTTGTAACTTTCGAACATGTTGCCGGAGTGGAGCAATACCGACAGACGAATATGAGACAATGTCTATAGGACGTCAGTATTTCCCCTTCCAATAAACTTTAGGAAAAAAAATGTTTATACTTAAGTAAGACATTATGTCTGGCTTCAGATGGCGAGTACTATAAAAATAAAATAAGCGAGGGATAAAAGGACTGCAAAAACCATAAAAAGCATAACATTTAATGAAGTTAGGGATATCACTGAACAGCATATCAAACGAGCTGAACGTACCATCGCTTAAAACAAAATTCATACAGATTTACCCCCTTCAAAGGGGGTAAATCTGGTTTTACTGCTGAACAATAACAAGAATTAGTCAACCATGTGAACACATTGATGTAAATATTCTAAGGCCTTGCTAAAAAACTAGACTTTAAGCATAATTTCTATAAAATTATCAAAATGGCTGGAGACGACTGGGTTTCTTGTTTTAAAAATGTAAATACTAAAATAAGCTCAAGAAAAGCATCAGCAACAAGTATCAAAACAGTTATAGGTTTTAATAAAGATTAAGCTGATTTTTTTTCAACTTGGACACCATTTTCGAAAAATACCTTTTACAACCCAAAGAGATTTATATTACGGACGAAACAGGCATTACCACTGTACACAAAACTGGAAAAATTTAACGCCTAAGCATGAAAAACAGTTGGGAGCATTGCAAGCGGGGACAGAGGGCGAAATACTACTGTGGTGGAGGCTGTCAGTGCTACAGCAGCTTTCGTACAAGCAATATTTACTTTTCACATAAATGTATGACTCCTCATTTGGAAAAAAGGTCGCCCTCTACAATTTTTCCTACTACGACTGGTCATATGAAGTTCTGTTTAAGGACTGACCAGCATGTCAGGTAGAACACTAAGCCGATAGCGGACGGTCCTGTGATGCTAATATTGCGTAATAATAGCAGCGACATCTCCCTTGAGAGCTACTTACTCTGCAGAGAGAACAGTATGCACGTAATTCCCCTTCTACCACACACGTTTCACCGGCTTCAGACGCTAGACGTCATCTTCTACAAGCCCTCAAAGGGGGCTTTTAACAAATCTTCTGAAAGTTTCGTTGGCGCTAAGAGGTTTTTAGAAAATAACTGTCTAATGTAGCATCTATTTTTAATGAAAGCATATATGAAAGTAGTAATTATGCACTAGAGTGCGCCTGGGTACAGGTTAACAGTAATTTTTCCAGACAATCCAGACAAATGTAGCGAAGATAATTTCATTCCAGAAGAGAGTTTCTAGCATATGTAATAACAGGTTACCAAAATCGTTAAAAAACTACAAATTATTGTGGTGATGCTTCTCACGATGAACCTACATCGTCGTTCAACGGTCGGCTAAAGTGACAAACTTCAACAGACAGCGCAATGGCTAAGAAAGCGGTAAAAAGCAGGAGAAAAGCTAAAAGGAATAACAAAGGAAAATCAGCTTAAAAAGTACATTTCTTCTTGCTGTATGTGTGTAATACGCAGATGAAACTCCCAACGGACTTGCGTCCAGCAGCAATTTAGGAAGGTGAAAGTGAAGAAATTGATCGGGCAGTTTTTCAGAAAACTTTTTCAGCAGTTTCTCCTTTTCTGGGAATTTGTTCCAACGAAAAATCTAAAGCCTCAGGTAGCAAAAGACGATATTCTGCAGCTTTGACAGGAACTGCTATGAATGCAATGTAGCCGATCCGAAAATGAAAAAAGATAAAAATGAATGAAGATTAACTTGAAACAGTCTAACCAACAGAAAAAGAGAGAAGAAATTTGACAAGAGTTAAAAAACATGAAAGCATAAATATATCGAAGATGCAGTAAAGTACGCCCATAAAACCAAAGAAACTTGCAGAAGACTGATAACGTTTGAAGACTCATCAGAAGAACCCAATGACGAAGATAACTTCGGGAGCAACAGTGATAGCAATGACATATGGATCTCTTTTGTAATGAAACAGCAATATGTTTAGTGTGTAGAGAGTTTGATGGGAATGAACCATGATACAGATTTGTCATTTGTGGAAAATGGGCAAATGCTAAGTGCAGTGGATGCGAATCAGCAGGAAATAATGTCTGCGATTTTTATCGATAGGTCTATCACAAATTTACAAGTTTACTGATTTTGTTGTTTATGAGTTGTTGTACGTTATTGTTTTGATATCAGGTGACACATGCTAAGTTCATGATGTTGCAATGTTTACTTTAATGATTTGTCGCAATCACACATTAAAACTGAAGGTTTTCTTTCTTTTGATTAAAGTAATGTTTATGTTGATATATATTGTCTAATTAATATCATCCTGTACAAAATGTCGTCTACTATTCTGATATATTTTTAAAGAAATAAAATGTGTTATTTTCTTAGAACAGGAATTTTATTCTGTCTGTAGTTCATACTGCTGGTATTACCCTGTAAGGGTGCCGATGATTCCTAATTACCTGGGGCAATACCGATAGATTACTGACTTCAGAAAATGTTTATATAGCTCTGAGGTGATTCAACATTTTATGATTTTCCTGGTACAGCTATGTGCCTAACGTGGCTGCGTCACACATGGAGTCATGACTTTTTCCATATATGTGACACATTCTAACATTAAACAAGAAATCGCGTAAGATATTGGTATTCTCAAGGTCATCTCAAAGCTGTTGGAGATGGTGCACAACATTTGCAACATTTTTTTTATGATTTGTGCTGTAAATTGTTTGGGTAATCTTCAGGTAAATGATGACAGCCAAAACAGTTTCAGGATAAAGATTTATTAAAATTCTTGCCCAAGGTTTCGGTATATATAGATATACTTTCATCAGAAGTAAAAATCTAAAATTAGATTCTGCAATGGAGACAAATAAAACAATAGTGCCAAAGGCGTCGTCAGTAGTTAAGACATCATCTCCACTTATACAACATGATCATGGACACAGGGTCGATGCGAACACAGCCCTAGGGCTTTCACACTCTCGCCACGATAGTTCATAGGCGAAGTACTGATGCTAAGCTGTGTTAGCATCGACCGTGTGTCCATAATCATGTTGTATAAATGGAGATGATGTCTTAACTACTGACGACGCCTTTGGCACAATTGTTTTATTAATCTCCATTGCAGTATGTAATTTTAGATATTTTACTTCTGATGAAGGTAATTTATATATACCGAAACCTTGGTCAAGAATTTTAATAAATCTTTATCCTGAAACTGTTTTGGCTGTCATCATTTACCGTGAACAATTTCAACAGATGCTGTTTCAGCCATGTTTAAAATCTTGTTTGGGTAATGTAGCAAAACTATTTTGACATTCGTGTTCTCATGTATAAATTTTGAAAATTGCCTCTCCATTTCCAGTTTCATTTTCTTGTTGACGATATTTATACTTTTCTTCAATCGCAACTTGTCTTTGCAATGCTTTGCGTGTTTATAATACAGTCAACTTCTATTAGCTAAAATAAGCTCTTTGAGCTATCTCTTTGTGTCAACACCGATGCATTTGATATATTTAGAGGTCGTATTAGACCATCGGCCTACACAGGAAGTGTTCGCGGATTTTGGAACCAAGGTACTATAGCTCGAAAGTGTACTCGCCATTCTGGTCCTAATTTTCGTCACGTTATGTTGCGTTCTATTTGGGAGGCAGTCTGGTTTCGTCTCGTGTGCGTGCAAGCTGGTTCGGAGTTCCTGCAATGATAAAGAAAATGGGTGAGATTGCTTTACTTACTTGGTGTGTTGACTATTATGGAAATGTATAGGTTCTTTCAGAAATGCTTTCTGAATATCTGCTTTCTAAATCACTTGCACTCTTCTGATGATCACCCATTTTTCTCTTAATTTTTGCATCCAAATCAAGTCACTCCATTTATTATCTTCAGTTACTACAACGCTACCATAATGTAAGCATTTGTTGCCACCGGCTCGGTCACGTAAATGCTCTGAGAGGGCATAAACGGTCAACTACATTAATTATATTCTACAATTCCAGTCATTAGCAATAAATACTCTGTTTATTTGCAGTGTTTCACAAAGTAATGCACAACGAGCTCATATAGTAGTGAAATATATTGTGTAATGCGCGATAACGAGAGGCCTTCTCTTATTAGGAATATTAGGAGAAGATTATGTTTTGAAGATTTGTTCTGACCTTAGTGGTTGAAGGAAGTATTGGTCTTACTATTCTTTCAGATCTAGATTCAGTGAGGGCATATAAGATGGAATGTCCTGATTTGTACTGCTCGGTGCTAAAAACCAAAAGGAAAATACTTTGTAGTTCTTGGATAGTTTCTTGGCAGAAATTACTTACTATTTAATGTTTTGAACAGTTAGCTATTCAAAATTGATTTCTGTTGCACGTATATTAATAAGCGTGTTTCCGTCTGTGAATGTGTTCGTGGTCAGAAATCATTTCCAATTTGTTTTATGGAGCATACAGATTCATGTATTGCTGTGATGCTTAATAGTTCACAGCTTTAATCAACTGCTCATGGTACCAGTTTTCAGTTTTTACCGAGCACACGTACATTACAATGTTTTTAACGGCAATTCTTATTTTAGTTGAAGTGTCACATAGCCCAATCTGTAAAAATATGAGTATTAATATACGAGTACTACCCTCCGCAAGGACAAGAGACTAGGAAAGAAGTCAGTCTGAGGCTATGAACACGTTTGGAGGAATTCTTGGTGTAACTTTGACATATTAAGAATTTGCGTAACTGATTACCACATCATTTCCTTTCTTTTTAGGAGTTTAGTGACAGCAATTTACGAACACACACACACACACACACACACACACACACACACATACATACATGCGCGAACGCGCGCGCACGCAGGCACACATTGAAAGCGGACTATACGCTTTCCGTTATTCGTCATTTCATGTTATTCTATTATAAGTCCATGGGCTTTAGGAACCTCAACTATGTACTTGTCTAAGGTGTCCTTGTCGTAACCCGTGTCAACAAGATGGGACACCTTCAAATGATGTTGGTATTCGCTTATTAAACTGAAACTAATTTTTCTTGTTGCAAGTTATATTTCATTATGTTACAATCGCATTTCACCTTTTGCGTTAAAACATCTACAGTGGATTCGATGTAGGATTATGCAGCTTTTTATATTCAGTATTCGATGCTTATAGAATAGAAAACAGTTCACGTTATAATTTTAACATTAATAAATTACTCCTTACAGTTATTCGTTTTTCCGTACGAAATCTATTTTAACGTGAACTGTTTTCTATTCTATACGTATCGAATATTGAATACAAAAAACTGCATAATCCTACATTAAATCCACTGGAGATGTCTTAATGTAAAAGGTGAAATGCGACTGTAACATAAATAAATATAGATTGCAGCAAGAAAAATAAGTTTTAATTTACAAAATGAATATCCACATTGTTTGAAGGTGTCCTATCTTGTCGACACGAGTTGTAACAAGGACAACATGGTAAAGTACAGGGTACGGTGCTTAAATCCGTACCAATAAAACTTTTTTTAAAAAAGCAAATTTATTAAAACAAAATACAAATGAAAACGAAAATCCTTTAACATGTAAGTAGTGGTATCTTTCAGAAGTAACATTACTCTATGTAGCCGCCTTCTGCTACAATGATCACCTCCAGTCTTGTTCTGAAACAACCGCATGTACTCTTTAAAACAGTGCTGTCCGTGTTCTCGAATGCTGCTTCGATGGTGGTGCCTAGAAATGCGACGTTAGGATGTCTCGTCTTACTTGTAACTCTTTCGACTACGTTCCAAACATAGTAGTCGAGGGCGTTCAAATCCGGGCTATTCGGGGGCCAGAATCCTTTGACCACATCATGTCAACGTTATTCGAGAGGCAATTATGGACCAAATGCCTCGTATGAGGTGCTCCTCTGCCATCCGACGCATTGTTGGCTCACTGACATTCAATACTGACGCCAATTTCCTCAGCTATTGCCCCGGGTCCTCCGAAATCAGCACCTGAGCCTTTTCGATGGCTGCAGCAGTTTGTCACACGCGTTTCCTCGAATGAGGTTTCCTCGCCGGGTTAGCGAAACCTTCCTCATGCTTCTCCGAAGCATTATACTAGGCCAAAATATCGTAAACAATGTGTCTCGGGTACCCGAAGAATCGAACTACTTCAGTTGGCGAACGCCCATCACGAAGATTTTCGACAGTCGCAGCTCTTTGATTGTACTCCGTACTTGTCCGTAATCTCCCCGCCATTTTCAGGTTTTGACTGTTTACTGGATGCCTATAGCTTTCACGAATACCAATCGCGACCGCCGGCGCAACTACAATATGGTGGGAAATTCAAATTGAAATGTGTCCGGATTTAAGCGCCGCACCCAACACGTAGTTGAGGTTCCTAAAGCTCCTAGACTTATAACAAAAACTAAACTCCGCCCGAAAAGGCCATGAAGGCCCAATGGTACCGACCGGCCGCCGTGTCATCTTCAGCCCACAGGCGTACCAGATGCGGATATCGAGGAGTATGTGGTCCAAACATCGCTCTCCAGGCCGTATGTCAGTTTCCGAGACCGTAGCCGCTACGTCTCAGTCAGGTAGCTCCTCAGTTTGCCTTGCAATCGTTGAGTGCACCCCGCTCCCGCTTGCCAACAGCGCTCGGTAGACCGGATGGTCACCCGTCCAAGTGCTAGCCCAGCCCGACAGCGCTTAATTACGGTGATCTGATGGGAATTGGTGTTACCACTGCGGCAAGGCCGTTGGTATAGACTTATAATAGCATAGCATGAAATAACTAATAATTGAAAGTGCATAGTCCGTTTTCAATGTGTGTGTGTGTGTGTGTGTGTGTGTGTGTGTGTGTGTCATTTAAAATAACATCGATTCATTTCACGTCACAGTTCTTTTATTTTGTAGTACTAACTGCTACGGAACAGAGCTACTGGTCTGCCACTAACTGCAGATTTTTCGTGTGAGAAACGTGAGTTATTCCTGTCGTAACTGTAAATTCACGTAGTGCCTTTCTTAGTGCCTGCTTATGTATATGTTGCCAATCTAACGAAGTTAATGTTGTCAAACAGCAATGTATGTGTATTTTTACTTAAAAACGTATTAGATTCGATTAAATGTACCTTCCGTTCCAATAGATTCATTGTCATCGTATAGGCTGTAGAGCATATCAGTAAAATAATAATATGCAATAAACATTTACAAATGAAAACAAATATGCTAATGTAACTTTCACAGATCTTTAATGAAATGGTGCTCATCAACGTCGAATAATTAAAAAACATCTTAAACGTATTTTCATTTAATAGGTAGTAAATATCTTGTCACAAATCAAGTAAATGTTCAATAGTGTGAGGTGCATATGATTGTTCTTATGCTATATGTTGCTATTCATCATGAAACAGAAATATCATTTTACAACACTTATTTACAATGAATTTGTAGAGAAGTCCGATTGTACCAATAGTCATATTAGTTCACGTTATTAGTAACACACACACATCAGTTGTTTCTACTGAGAAATTCGTCAATAGAGCAGAACGACTGGCGACCAACAAATCCTTTAGGCTCCTCTTACAACGAAGATTATTAGCAATAAAACTATTTATGGCTGTTAGAAACTTACTGAAAATGTGTGACCTGAATAATAGACACCCTTCTGGACCAAAATATTTCTGAAGATTTTTCTTATTTCTAGCATTGATTCCATGAACCGAGATGTTGGGGTGAAAAAAGTGATATATTTTTAATAATTAGTATATTGCCGAACGGTAGTTAGTATCCCTAGTTTCCTAAACGGGCCCCTGGAGGATGCTCTTGAGTATTCGCAACTAATAATTCTTATCAATCCTTTTTGGGACATTGCTGAGCTTTATGAGTTATACCAAAAAAGAATTCCATATTACATTTGTCAAAGAAAGAAAATTATGCTAATTTTATTATTTTTATATCACCTATGTCTGATAACATTTGCATTGCAAAACAGAGATTTGTTTAGGCATTTCAGCAATCCTGTGTTATGCTCCACCCACTTCAATTTATTTTCAAACTCTAATCTCAAGAGTTTAACATTTTTAACATCTTCTATCTGTTTACTGTCATATTTTAGGTATATACTGGCAGGAATCCTCTTACAAGTTCTAAACTGCATGTAGTGTTTTTTTTTCAAATCTTAGTGACAATTAATTGGCTACGAACAACTAACGTCCACGTTAATTACATTAACAGTTCTTTCTAAGATTAAACATGATTTGCTATTTGTTGCAGTGTTTGCGTAATCTGCAAACTATACAAACTTAGCATCTGTTAACGTTATAGAAGAAAGGTTGTTGACATGCACCAGAAAAAGTAAGGGCCATAAGATGAAAATTTGTGGGACATCACATGTAATTAGTTCCTGGTTGGATGACAAATGATACTTTAATACATGTGTCTTTCCTAATGTCACCCTTTGTTTCCCATCAGAGTTGTAGAATTTGAATAATTTGGCAGCATTTGCTGTTACACCGTATGCAGATAGCCTCCTGAACATCACAGCTCTTTAGAAATCCGAATTAAGACATTAACAATACATTCTTTGTTGTCAGACGCTTAAGAAGCCGACTGTATACTACCTCTTCTAAAATTTTCTAGAGTGCTCGAGGAAATGAAACTGTACAGAAATTTGGATATTTGCAGGAGGAAAAATCTTAAATATGGTGTTTGCAGCAGCAGATAACGAAGACATCCAGGGACTGAATAACATTTTTAAGCAAGTGCAAATGTTGGCAGACACTGCCAAGTTATAGGACTGTGGCAATTGTCGAATTTAGGGAAAGGCTTTCTGAACAAGTTCAGGATAGCAAAGGGGGTTGGCGCAGCACACACGGGATGCAATGAAAACAGTGGTCAATGCTTACGAGGTATACACAAACGACTGCGCTTACTGGATATGAAACTATCAGTAGCCAGACTCTTTCGAGCACTAGTAGATCGGCTCAGTGATGCAAGAACTGAGGTTGGTTCTCTATAGGAAACAGTCTACTTTACGATAAACAGACAGTTGATTTCGATATTACTGCCACGACAACAATTCTTGACAGGATTGCAACTACCAGAATAAGAATTTCCTGGGTAGGTAAGGTGTGTAGCAGAGGCGTCGAAGAAAAACTTATTAATGTTTTACCATGTATCAAATGTAGAAGTAAATACAGATAGAGCAATGTCATATGTGGTAGTTCGACTACCAGTGGTACGGACGAATGCCCACTACCGATGTTCCGCGATTAACTCTTACCCATACAATGGACAGCACTGGTAAATGGGTTCAAGTAAAGCTGCGAGAGATACTAATTATTCCTGAGCAAGAAGAAGCTAGCTCTCTTATGTCACTAAGCGATCTAAAAGAATGTTTCAAGCAGAATATTACCTGTCCAGCCAGAGAAATGTAGGTTAGATCGCATGATGTGAGAAACAACTGTTTCTGGTAAAACAAAGGGATCGAAACGTCGGAAAGGAATACTGGCATCACAGCCTCATTTTCAAAAGGTAGGAACACAGTGGACATAATCAGTCTTTGAATCACCAATTACAATTATGGGCTGTTGTAGGAAAGGAAACTCTCAAGGTACGGTAAAGGTCGAGTTACATGATACTGGTAATTTGGTGAACGGCACGACTTGTGAGATGCCTGGGACGAAACTCTGCCTCCAAGCTGCATTCATGGGTACGACTGAATGCCAATTCACTTCCTCTGCGTTGTAGTGGACAGAGAAACTGTTGAAAGTACTGCACTCCCTGAATCCTGATGTCATACTTTCCGTAGACTCACTGTGTCAGGCAGCAACATCTGCCTGAGACACACGCAGCAGTAGGGAAATAACTGATATTGTGACTTTCACGAGTTCCTAACCGAGAGCGAATTTTATAATATCGTCTGTGTGCTTTAATAGTTTAGTTTCTTAAGTGTTAATTTTATGTCTAATAGCCACAGTTCTCGCGATTTCGGTTGCGTCGGAAAGTAAACCGACTATGTGACATATTACAAGTTCCTAATCAGGGGTGAATTATTCAGTTTGACCTGAGTGCTCTGATGGTTAGGTTTTAAGCCTCTGCGTATTAATCTAATTTATTAAACACAGTCCTGCGTTCCCATCAGCACATGCCGATAGTCCGTTTATCTGGATAGTTTAGTTTTCCGTGGTCTTCAGCATGGTCCTGTGATTGTTGTAGGCGGATGCGAGCCGAGTTGGTGACATTTCGCTCTCAGTTCTAGGCTATTATGGCTTCAGTTACACAGCTTGAGGTTGGAGTTGATGGGCGCCGCTGTTGTGGGTCGACTGTGGGGATCCAACAGACATTCAGCACGTCCGAGTCCCCCAATCGGTCCTCACTGGTGACCAGCCCAGCTACTGCTCGCACTGAAGTTGATCCTTACCCGTAGTCGAGTGGGAGGTCACCCCAAGGAGTAACAAGCAGTGAAAGACTTCCCAGGCGGTCGCACGTAAGGCCTCCCTGGTTAATCTGACGAATCAGTTCCAGGTGCTGTCTGAGGCTGACATTGTCGGTGAGCCAGATGCCATGGCCTGTCCTGCTTCAGAGAAAACCTCTCAGCCTGCAAAATCCACACAATCATAGAGGGGGGTGGGGTGGGGGGGGGTGGAATTGTTGATAGTTGGAAGCTCCAACGTTAGGCTCGTTATGGCTGCCAAGAAGGGAAAGTGTGCACTCCATGTGCATACTCGGTGGAGTCATTCCAGATGTGGAACAGGTCATCCCAGATGCCATGAAGAATACAGGATGCAGCCAAATGCAGGTGGTGGCACACTTGGGTACTAATTATGTGTGTAACTTCAGAAGAGATTCTCTCTGGCTGGCTCTGAGCACTATGGGACTTAACTTCTGAGGTCATCAGTCCCCTAGGACTTAGAACTACTTAAACCTAACTAACCTAAGGACATCACACACGTCCATGCCCGAGGCAGGATTCGAACCTGCGACCGAAGCGGTCGTGCGGTTCCAGACTGTAGCGCCTAGAACCGCTCGACCACAACGGCCGGCGATTTTCTCTGGTTTCGAGCGGCTACAGAAGTGGTAAAGGCTGCCGGTCTTTCTTGCAAGATGAAAGCAAAGCTGACCTTTTGCAGCATAGTCAACAGGACCGTTTATGGGCCTCTGGTACAGAGAAGAGTGGAGGGTCCGAATCACACGCTCAGACAGTTCTGCAACCATGTAGGCTGCACATTCCTCGAGTTGCTCCACAGGGTGGTTGGGTTTCAGGTTACGCTGAATAGGTCAGAAGTTCACTATACGCAGGAGGCGGCTACACGAGTAGCAGGGGCTGTGTGGCGTGGCCGGGATGACATTTTAGGTTAGAGGGTCTCGGGAAAACACAAAAGGGCTTCAGTCACAAAGGGTGTAGGCCGAACACAGGAAAAACGTAGATGCAGGAACCATCGGTATAACAGTTGTAAATTGTCGTAGCTGTGTTGGTAAAGAACCAGAGCTGCAAGTGCTGATAGAAAGCACTGATGCTCAAATCGTTATAGGCACTGAAAGCTGGCTAAAGCCGGAGATGACCTCAGCCGAAATTCTTGCGAAGAACCTAACGGTGTTCCGAAAGGATAGGCTTAACACGGATGGCGGTGGCGTGTTTGATGTTGTTAGAAGTAGTTTATCTTGTCGCGAAATTGAAGTAGGCAATTCTTGTGAGTTAGTATAGGCAGACGTCATTCTTGGCAACCGGAATAAAATAATAATTGGATTCTTTCACCGACTTCCCAATTCAGATGATACAATTGCTGAAAGATTCAAAGAAAACTTGAGTTTGATTTCAAACACGTACCGACTCACACGATTATAGTGTTGGTGACTTTAATCTTTCCTCGATATGTTGGCGAAAATACATTTTTAATTCCGGAGTTAAGCATAAAATTTCATCTGTAATTGTGCTAAAAGCATCCCTGAAAATTATTTCGAGCAGTTAGTTCACGGGCCTTCCCCATGAACCATGGACCTTGCCGTTGGTGCGGAGGCTTGTGTGCCTCAACGATACAGATAGCCGTACCGTAGGTGCAACCACAACGGAGGTGTATCTGTTGAGAGGCCAGACAAACGTGTGGTTCCTGAAGAGGGGCAGCAGCCTTTTCAGTAGTTGCAGGGGCAACAGTCTGGATGATTGACTGGTCTGGCCTTGTAACACTAACCAAAACGGCCTAGCTGTGCTGGTACTGCGAACGGCTGAAAGCAAGGGGAAACTACAGCCGTAATTTTTCCCGAGGGCATGCAGCTTTACTGTATGGTTAAATGATGATGGCGTCCTCTTGGGTAAAATATTTCGGAGGTAAAATAGTCCCCCATTCGGATCTCCGGGCGGGGGCTACTCAGGAGGACGTCGTTATCAGGAGAAAGAAAACTGGCGTTCTACGGATCGGAGTGTGGAATGTCAGATCCCTTAATCGGACAGGTAGGTTAGAAAATTTAAAAAGGGATATGTATAGGTTAAAATTAGATATAGTGGGAATTAGTGAAGTTCGGTGCCAGGAGGAACAAGACTTCTGGTCAGGTGAATACGGGGTTATAAATACAAAATCAAATAGAGATAGTGCAGGAGTTGGTTTAATAATGAATAAAAAAATAGGAGTGCGGGTAAGCTACTACAAACAGCATAGTGAACGTATTATAGTGGCCAAGATAGACACGAAGCCCATGCCTACTACAGTAGTACAAGTTTATATGCCAACTAGCTCTGCAGATGACGAAGAAATTGAAGAAATGTATGATGAGATAAAAGAAATTATTCAGGTAGTGAAGGGAGACGAAAATTTAATAGTCGTGGGTGACTGGAATTCGACAGTAGGAAAAGGGAGAGAAGGAAACATAGTAGGTGAATATGGATTGGGGGGCAGGAATGAAAGAGGAAACCGTCTGGTAGAATTTTGCACAGAGCATAACTTAATGATAGCTAACACTTGGTCAAGAATCATAAAAGAAGGTTGTATACATGGAAGAATCCTGGAGATACTAAAAGGTATCAGATAGATTATATAATGGTAAGACAGAGATTTAGGAACCAAGTTTTAAATTGTAGGACATTTCCAGGGGCAGATGTGGACTATGACCACAATCTATTGGTTATGAACCGTAGATTAAAACTGAAGAAACTGTAAAAAGGTGGGAATTTAAGGAGATGGGACCTAGATAAACTGAAAGAACCAGAGGTTGTACAGAGTTTCAAGGAGAGCGTAAGGGAACAATTGACAGGAATGGGGGAAAGAAATACAGTAGAAGACGAATGGGTAGCTCTGAGGGATGAAGTAGTGAAGGCAGCAGAGGTTCAAGTAGGTAAAAAGACGAGGGCTAATAGAAATCCTTGGGTAACAGAAGAAATATTGAATTTAATTGATAAAAGGAGAAAATACAAAAATGCAGTAAATGAAGCAGGCAAAAAGGAATACAAAAGTCTCAAAAATGAGATTGACAGGAAGTGCAAAATGGCTAAGCAGGGATGGCTAGAGGACAAATGTAAGGATGTGGAGGCTTATCTCACTAGGGGTAAGATAGATACAGCCTACAGGAAAATTAAAGAGACCTTTGGAGAAAAGAGAGCCACTTGTATGAATATCAAGAGCTCAGATGGAAACCCAGTTCTAAGCAAAGAGAGGAAAGCAGAAAGGTGGAAGGAGTATATAGAGGGTCTATACAAGGGCGATGTACTTGAAGACAATATTATGGAAATGGAAGAGAACGTAGATGAAGATGAAATGGGAGACACGATACTGCGTGAAGAGTTTGACAGAGCACTGAAAGACCTAAGTCGAAACAAGGCCCTGGGAGTAGACAACATTCCATTAGAACTACTGACGGCCTTGGGATAGCCAGTCCTGACAAAACTCTACCATCTGGTGAGCAAGATGTATGAGACAGGCGAAATACCCTCAGACTTCAAGAAGAATATAAAAATTCCAATCCCAAAGAAAGCAGGTGTTGACAGATGTGAAGATTACCGAACTATCAGTTTAATAAGTCACAGCTACAAAATACTAACGAGAATTATTTACAGACGAATGGAAAAACTGGTAGAAGCCGACCTCGGGGAAGATCAGTTTGGATTCAGTAGAAATGTTGGAACACGTGAGACAATACTGACCTTACGACTTATCTTAGAAGGAAGATTAAGGAAAGGAAAACCAACGTTTCTAGCATTTGTAGACTTAGAGAAAGCTTTTGACAATGTTGACTGGAATACTCTCTTTCAAATTCTAAAGGTGGCAGGGGTAAAATACAGGGAGCGAAAGGCTATTTACAATTTGTACAGAAACCAGATGGCAGTTATAGTCGAGGGGCATGAAAGGGAAGCAGTGGTTGGGAAGGGAGTGAGACAGGGTTGTAGCCTATCCCCGATGTTATTCAATCTGTATATTGAGCAGGCAGTAAAGGAAACAAAAGAAAAAATTGGTGTAGGTATTAAAATCCAGGGAGAAGAAATAAAAACTTTGAGGTTCGCCGATGACATTGTAATTCTGTCAGAGACAGCAAAGGACTTGGAAGAGCAGTTGAACGGAATGGACAGTGTCTTGAAAGGAGGATATAAGATGAACATCAACAAAAGCAAAACGAGGATAATGGAATGAGGTCGAATTAAGTCGGGTGATGCTGAGGGAATTAGATTAGGAAATGAGACACTTGAAGTAGTAAAGGAGTTTTGCTATTTGGGGAGCAAAATAACTGATGATGGCCGAACTAGAGAGGATATAAAATATAGACTGGCAGTGGCAAGGAAAGCGTTTCTGAAGAAGAGAAATTTGTTAACATCGAGTATTGATTTAAGTGTCAGGAAGTCGCTTCTGAAAGTATTTGTATGGAGTGTAGCCATGTATGGAAGTGAAACATGGACAATGAATAGTTTGGACAAGAAGAGAATAGAAGCTTTTGAAATGCTGGTGCTACAGAAGAATGTTGAAGATTAGGAGGGTGGATCACGTAACTAATGAGGAGGTATTGAATAGGATTGGGGAGGAGAGAAGTTTGTGGCACAACTTGACTAGAAGAAGGGATCGGTTGGTAGGACATGTCCTGAGGCATCAAGGGATCACAAATTTAGCATTGGAGGGCAGTGTGGAGGGTAAAAATCGTAGAGGGAGACCGAGAGATGAATACACTAAGCAGATTCAGAAGGATGTAGGCTGCAGTAGGTACTGGGAGATGAAGGAGTTTGCACTGGATAGATTAGCCTGGAGAGCTGCATCAAACCAGTCTGAGGACTGAAGACCACAACAAGAAAAACAGTTCACGGGCCCACGTGAATAGTAAACGGTTTTGAAAACACACCTGACCTCTTAGCAAAAAAAATCCTGAGTGAATAACGAGCATCAAAACGGATACAGGGATTAGTGAAAACAGGATTGTCGTATCGAAACTGAATATCGTAACCCCAAAATCGTCCAAAACTAAACGAAAATCAAGCTGCTCAATAAACCAGATAAAAATTTTCTTGACGCCTTTCTAAGACACAAGCACCACTCCTTCCTAATTAACAATATAAGTGTAGACCAGATGTGGCTTGAATTCAGAGAAATAGTTCGGCAGCAGTTGAGAGATTTATACCAAATAAATTAAAAAACGGCGGAACTGATCCTCCTTGGTACACACAACGGGTCAGAACACTGCTCCAGAAACAACGAAACAAACAAGCCAAATTTAAAGAGGCGGAAAATCTCCATGATTGGTGATATTTTACAGAAGTATGAAATTTAGGGCCGACTTCAATGCGAGATACTTACAATAGTGTCCACAACGAAACTTTGTCTCGAAACCTGGCAGAAAATCCAAAGAGTTTCTGGTCGTATGTGAAGTATGTTAGCTGTTGTTGTTGTTGTTGTTGTTGTTGTTGTTGTGGTCTTCAGTCCTGAGACTGGTTTGATGCAGCTCTCCATGCTACTCTATCCTGTGCAAGCTTCTTCATCTCCCAGTACCTACTGCAACCTACATCCTTCTGAATCTGCTTAGTGTATTCATCTCTTGGTCTCCCTCTACGATTTTTACCCTCCACGCTGCCCTCCAATGCTAAATTTGTGATCCCTTGATGCCTCAAAACATGTCCTACCAACCAATCCCTTCTTCTAGTCAAGTTGTGCCACAAACTTCTCTTCTCCCCAATCCTATTCAATACCTCCTCATTAGTTACGTGATCTACCCACCTTATCTTCAGCATTCTTCTGTAGCACCACATTTCGAAAGCTTCTATTCTCTTCTTGTCCAAACTAGTTATCGTCCATGTTTCACTTCCATACATGGCTACACTCCATACAAATACTTTCAGAAACGACTTCCTGACACTTAAATCTATACTCGATATTAACAAATTTCTCTTCTTCAGAAACGCTTTCCTTGCCATTGCCAGTCTACATTTTATATCCTCTCTACTTCGACCATCATCAGTTATTTTGCTCCCCAAATAGCAATACTCCTTTACTACTTTAAGTGTCTCATTTCCTAATCTAATTCCCTCAGCATCACCTGACTTAATTCGACTACATTCCATTCACCCCGTTTTGTTTTTGTTGATGTTAATCTTATATCCTCCTTTCAAGAGACTGTCCATTCCGTTCAACTGCTCTTCCAAGTCCTTTACTGTCTCTGACAGAATTACAATGTCATCGGCGAACCTCAAAGTTTTTACTTCTTCTCCATGAATTTTAATACCTATTCCGAATTTTTCTTTTGTTTCCTTTACTGCTTGCTCAATATACAGATTGAATAACACCGGGGAGAGGCTACAACCCTGTCTCACTCCTTTCCCAACCACTGCTTCCCTTTCATGCCCCTCGACTCTTATAACTGCCATCTGGTTTCTGTACAAATTGTAAATAGCCTTTCGCTCCCTGTATTTTACCCCTGCCACCTTCAGAATTTGAAAGAGAGTATCCCAGTTAACATCGTCAAAAGCTTTCTCTAAGTCTACAAATGCTACAAACGTAGGTTTGCCTTTCCTTAATCTTTCTTCTAAGATAAGTCGTAAGGTCAGTATTGCCTCACGTGTTCCAACATTTCTACGGAATCCAAACTGATCTTCCCCGAGGTTGGCTTCTACTAGTTTTCCATTCGTCTGTAAAGAATTCGTGTTAGTATTTTGCAGCTGTGACTTATTAAACTGATAGTTCGGTAATCTTCACATCTGTCAACACCTGCTTTCTTTGGGATTGGAATTATCATATTCTTCTTGAAGTCTGAAGGTATTTCGCCAGTCTCATACATCGTGCTCACCAGATGGTAGAGTTTTGTCAGGACTGGCTCTCCCGAGGCCATCAGTAGTTCTAATGGAATGTTGTCTACTCCTGGGGCCTTGTTTCGACTCAGGTCTTTCAGTGCTCTGTCAAACTCTTCACGCAGTATCTTATCTCCCATTTCGTCTTCATCTACATTCTCTTCCATTTGCATAATATTGTCCTCAAGTACATCGCCCTTGTATAAACCCTCTATATACTCCTTCCACCTTTCTGCCTTCCCTTCTTTGCTTAGAACTGGGTTGCCATCTGAGCTCTTGATATTCATACAAGTGGTTCTCTTCTCTCCAAAGGTCTCTTTAATTTTCCTGTAGGCAATATCTATCTTACCCCTAGTGAGACAAGCCTCCACATCCTTACATTTGTCCTCTAGCCATGCCTGCTTAGCCATTTTGCACTCCCTGTCGATCTCATTCTTGAGACGTTTGTATTCCTTTTTGCCTTCTTCATTTACTGCATTTTTATATTTTCTCCTTTCATCGATTAAATTCAATATTTCTTCTGTTACCCAAGGATTTCTATTAGCCCTCGTCCTTTTACCTACTTGATCGTCTGCTGCCTTCACTACTTCATCCCTCAGAGCTGCCCATTCTTCTTCTACTGTATTTCTTTCCCCCATTCCTGTCAATTGTTCCCTTATGCTCTCCCTCAAACTCTCTACAACCTCTGGTTCTTTCAGTTTATCCAGGTCCCATCTGCTTAAATTCCCACCTTTTTGCAGTTTCTTCAGTTTCAATCTGCAGTTCATAACCAATAGATTGTGTTCAGAATCCACATCTGCCCCAGGAAATGTCTTACAGTTTAAAACCTGGTTTCTAAATCTCTGTCTTACCATTATATAATCTATCTGATACCTTTTAGTATCTCCAGGATTCTTCCAGGTATAGAACCTTCTTTTATGATTCTTGAACCAAGTGTTAGCTATGATTAAGTTATGCTCTGTGCAAAATTCTACAAGGCGGCTTCCTCTTTCATTCCTGCCCCCCAATCCATATTCACCTACTATGTTTCCTTCTCTCCCTTTTCCTACTGACGAATTCCAGTCACCCATGACTATTAAATTTTCGTCTCCCTTCACTACCTGAATAATTTCTTTTATCTCGTCATACATTTCATCTATTTCTTCATCATCTGCAGAGCTAGTTGGCATATAAACTTGTACTACTGTAGTAGGCATGGGCTTTGTGTCTATCTTGGCCACAATAATGCGTTCACTATGCTGTTTGTAGTAGCTAACCCGCACTCCTATTTTTTTATTCATTATTAAACCTACTCCTGCATTACTCCTATTTGATTTTGTATTTATAACCCTGTAATCACCTGACCAAAATTCTTGTTCCTCCTGCCACCGAACTTCACTAATTCCCACTATATCTAACTTCAACCTATCCATTTCCCTTTTTAAATTGTCTAACCTACCTGCCCGATTAAGGGATCTGACATTCCACGCTCCGATCCGTAGAACGCCAGTTTTCTTTCTCCTGATAACGACGTCCTCTTGAGTAGTCCCCGCCCGGAGATCCGAATGGGGGACTATTTTACCTCCGGAATATTTTACCCAAGAGGACGCCATCATCATTTAATCATACAGTAGAGCTGCATGTCCTCGGGAAAAATTACGGCTGTAGTTTCCCCTTGCTTTCAGCCGTTCGCAGTACCAGCACAGCAAGGCCGTTTTGGTTATTGTTACAAGGCCAGATCAGTCAATCATCCAGACTGTTGCCCCTGCAACTACTGAAAAGGCTGCTGCCCCTCTTCAGGAACCACATGTTTGTCTGGCCTCTCAACAGATACCCCTCCGTTGTGGTTGCACCTACGGTACGGCCATCTGTATCGCTGAGGCACGCAAGCCTCCCCACCAACAGCAAGGTCCATGGTTCATGGGGGGGGGGGGGGGGGGGGGGGGGTATGTTAGCCACAAGACACAATAAATGCCTTACCTGCGCGATACCAATGGAGATACTATCGACGACAGTGCTGCCAAAGCAGCGTTACTAAACACAGGCTTCTGAAATGCCTTCACAAAAAAGACGAAGCAAATATTCCAGAATTCGAGTCAAGAACAACTGCCAACATGAGTAACGTAGAAGTAAATATCCTCGTAGTAGTGAAGCAACTTAAATCAGTTTATAAAAGGAAGTCCTCTGGTCCCGACTGTATATCAAATAGGTTCCTTTCAGAGTATGCTGATGCAATAGCTCCATACTTAACAATTATATACAACCGGTCGCACCACGAAAGATCCGTACCCAAAGACTGGAAAGCTGCACAGGTCACACCAATATTCAAGAAAGGTAGTAGGAGTAATCCAACAAATTACAGGCGCATATCAATAACGTCGATATGCAGCAGGATTTTGGAGCATATATTGTGTTCGAACATTATGAATTATCTCGAAGAAACCGGTCTATTGACACACAGTCAACATGGATTTTGAAAACACTGTTTTTGTGAAAGACAACTAACTCTTTATTCGCATGAAGAGTTGTGTGCTATTGACAAGGGATTTCAGATTGATTCCGTATTTCTGGATTTCAGGAAGGCTTGTAGTGAAATTGCGTGGTAATGTGACTGGATTCGTCAGAGAGGTCACAGTTCGTAGTAACTGACGGGAAGTCATCTAGTAAAACAGAAATGATTTCTGCCATTCCTCAAGGAATTGTTATAGGCTCTCTGCTGATCCTTATCTATATAAACGATGTAGGATACAATCGTTCATCTTCTAGTAACGTCATCAGAAAATCAAAACAATTTAGAAAACATAACCGTATGGTGCAAAAGTTGGCTATTGATCCTAAATAATGAAGAGCATGTAGTCATCCACGTACGTGCTAAACGGAATCCTTTAAACCTGAGTTACACGATAGATCAATCAAATCTTCAGACTTATAATTCATCTAAATACCTTGGAATAACAATTACGAAAAACATAAATTGGAAAGAACACAGAAAATATTATGGGGAAAGCGAAGCAAAGAATGCGTTTTACTGGCAGAGCACTTAAAAGATGCAACAGATTTACAAAGAAGTCTGCGTACACTGTTTTTGTCCGTCCTCTTGTAGAGTACTCCTACGAGGTGTGGGATCCTTACGAGATAGGACTGACGGAGTACGTCGAAAAGGTTCAAAGAAGGGCAGCATGTTTTGTATTATCGCGAAATAGGGGATAGAGTGTCACTGAAATGATACAAAATTTCTGACGGGCATCATTAAAACAAAGACATTTTTCGTTGCGACGGAATCTTCTCACGAAATTCCAATCACCAACATTTCCTCTGAATGAGAAAATATTTTGTTGACACCGACCTACATAGGGAGAAACGATCACCATGATAAAATAAGGGAAATCAGAGCTCGTAAAGAAAGATACAGGTGTTCGTTCTTTCCTCGCGCTATACGAGATTGGAATAATAGAGAATTGTGAAGATGGTTCGATGAACCCTCTGCCAGGCACTTAAATGTGATTTGCAGAGTATCCATGTAGATGTAGATATAGATAACGTCTCAGCAGGGAAAGATTTCCATGGGACAAATGTTGCAACCCGTTCAAAAATAGCAGAAGAACCGACGCCGAAACGTGGTAACCAAAAGCATTACGAACATTAGTCTTGCCGTGTTACTAATAGCAATTTGTATACTTCACTTTTGTCTCAGATGTATAAGTATCAAATCTCTATACTTATGAACACATCAGATACTTCTCAAGTGGTAAATTAGCATAAACCAATAAATTTAGAATGGGAAAAATGTAAATTATTGTAGCTTGTAAGAAAGGGAAACGAGGGTAATGGGACTGCAAAATTGTCGAAGCAAGTCAAAACTTCAGGATGATAATATAGAATTGGGAAACAATCTGTGTAAGTCAGCTCCCATGAGTAACAAAGTTTTGCACCATGTACAATTATGTAATTAGATTTGTGCGATTAGTCTGGAGAATAAGCAGAGGCAAAATTCGTGACAAAGTTTTTGAAACAGGAGAGGAGTTTTGGACAGTGGAATTATTTTACTGAGCAGACTTAAAATTTTGTTTTGTACCAAAAGAGCTCAGAACAGAATATGTTAGCGCTGGGATGATGTGCCAATCGGTATGCGAAAGGCATACCGCCAGTATAACTGACCACGAAACGGGGCAGGCAGAAATGGAAGCACTATTGTGATACTTAAAATGGCACTGTCAGGTAACACTATGTACCTTAACTGCCCAAGCACCACTACAAAATCACATGTAAATAGCAAATAACCGAGTTTGGGAACTGAGAATTATTACTGAATTGCCACAGTGAGGCAAAAAGCGCTACTGGTTGGATAAATGAGGAAAAACGCATGCATAAACTAAATATAAAGTGTTATAGGTGCAGACTCACCTCTTAAACAGAAAGACTTTCACAGTTCAAGACCACATTACGTTGTGCTGTGATGATGATGTTCGGTTTGTGTTGCGCTCAACTGCACTGTCATCAGCGCCGACAGATAGTCCCAGCATTTACACAGTCCATTTTTTTTTTACAAAGCCCAATCTCAGCCACTGTCACGAATGATGATGACGAAATGATGAGGACAACACAAACACCCAGTTCTTGGGCAGAGAAAATCCCCAACCTGGCCAGGGATCTAGCCAAAACCTCGTGATCCAGAGGCAGCAACGCTAGCCACTAGACCACGAGCTGCAGACATTACGTTGTGCTGCCATTCTCTCTGTGTCTCTAGAACCAGAGAGAATGACAATCTATTGAGCTTCAGTGAAACCACAACAAGCTGGTCGATGATGGCTACCCCACAAACCCCACAACTTTCTTGCTAGCTTCGACACCAAGTGGCAACCAAACTGATACAGACCACAGCTGTCGTCTGCCAGTGCTGCTGCTGAGTCATCATGAGTGCGCAGAGTGAGCAGCCAGCCCTCCTCCACTACTGAGTCATTGCGGAAAATCTGCAGGCTGCCATCTCCACAATGACCACGCAAGGCACATCCACACAGCCTCTTGACTGACTTATGAGCATTTGCTGCAGTCTTGGTCGATCCATGGTGGTTGTCCAGAGTCAGTTCCTCATGATAACTGACGATCAGAGTTAGCAGTGTCCACATTAGCGCGCAATGGGCTGTCCTTCAGAGCACTGGACCATTAGAAAGGCTGAACGGCGAAGAATTGACTCCTTCGAATTGTGGTGTTGGAGGAAACTTCTTAGAGTTCCATGGACTGCAAAGAGAACCAACAGATCAATATTGGAGCAAATAAAACCAGATTTCTCCCTGGAAAGTCTAATGTTAAAACAAAAGCTGACCTACTTTGGACACACAATGCGAAGGCATGCCTCGCTGGAAAAAACATTAATGCTGGGGAAGATTGAAGGAACTAGAAGAAGAGGACGTCAGAGGATGAGATGGATCGATGGTATTACAGAAGCAATGTACTCGTATTCCAACCGGGAAGGTCTACGGGAGAAAGTGCAAGACAGGAAAAAGTGGCGTGATTTGGTTCATGGGGTCACGAAGAGTTGGAACTGACTAAAAGAAGAGAGAGAGAGAGAGACATACTCTACACAACAAATAAATGATATTATGGGTACCAGTGTATTTTTGACACCTCTGGACGCTCAGTGGACCACACACCTTCACTCTATGCCCCACCTCCTCATCACAATAAGACCTCAGCATGCAGTTCACAGCACTTCTCTTGTGAATTTAGCGATTTTATGCACCTTTTTAATGTAAACATGTAGAGCATCAATTTTTGCTTGCGGTCCATCAAGTGACTAGTATCAAAAAATCATGAAATCTTAGAAGATGCAAGTCCTGTGTTGACGTATTTTTATAAATGGACTACAACTAGCATCCTATGAAAGGAGTAACGGAAATGAAAACAGTGCAGCTAAGCGTCGTCAATGTTTTATTCGAATCCCAGTTTTATTACAATTCTTTAATAAAAAGCACCCTTATCAGAAATATGAAGCAATTTAAGAAGCTAACGGTACTTGTTTGAGACAAGCTATAGATGACCGCAAGTTAATCAGAAATTTCAATAGTTTTATATGAAAATGTAGAATAAAAAGTGATTTTTCACATTCTGTCATTCCAGTATGAACTGACTTCTCTTCAATCTTTCCAGCAAGCTGACAAGATGAAATTTGGAGGACAAAAATGAAACGACGAAGATTTTGGAAGAAGATACTGAATTCTTTAGCTCAATGACTCTGGAGCGACATTCGAGATATTTAGATTGGACTATAGTTGCCTTCACCAAGACGGTCACCTCAACGTAACACCCGCTGCGTGATGTGTTCAGGCGCGAAACGCTGTATTTTTCCGCTTGACAGCTTTGTAGCCACATACATGATGCACCAGTGAAAGAGGCCAGTTTATGTTTGGCGTCCCCCCGCGATATCGTGTGTTCACACGTAGAATCATTCCTCCATGGAAATATGTTTTGCAGTGAGCGTAATTCAAGAGCGAGGACCTGCCTATAGTGCAACACACTTCATTGTGCTTAAAGGGCGACAGGACATTTGAAATTAAACTAAACTTCTCGTACGGGATGTACTGAAGCTATTTTACTTATCTGGCCAACACTGAAGAAACCAGGAATAATACAAATTTTGCTCAAATTCAAAATCTGACAACAAAAGATGCCGTTGTTTCGGAATCGACTGGATGTCCTGTTAACAGAACTCTAACATCAGCAGAATTCCCAGATGTGAGCACGTGTTTTGTTTCTTCCAGAAATGGTTATAAACGGGATCTGAAATTTACAGAATTTGATGATTTTATGATTTTAACAAAGTGGTGGTACTTAGAACTGCACTTCGCTACTACGACAGAGAAGTGTATCCGACGGTTAAAAACTACAATATGATCTCCCTGGAAAAAATAATTATTCTGGCTCAGAGACCTCAGTTTATCATCTTCTCCAGTCACTTGTTTTTCCATTCAGAAAGTGTAATGACAGACGAATAATTGTAATGGAATGCAGAGACATTGCAGCAGCAAGAGCGAAGTTCTTATGTACTTACTAGACGTAAATGCCAATAGACCTGCAATATATTTCGATAAAATTCGGGTTTTACAAAACTATAAGAAAAAGTAAGTTTTGCTCGACTTCAACGGAAATATTGGCCAGTAAGTATCAACAGTTTCTTTTATACAGCGTATATCGGTGTTTTGCGTGATGAATGCAGCGATAACCGCTCTGTAACAGATGCAAATAAATTTTTTTTCTCGGGATAGGAAATATTGTCAGTCCTGTTATGGCGAGTCGTCGCGACAAAAATTCTGGTAGCAGCGTACAAGGCGCTGCAGTCATGGACTGTGCGGCTGATCCAGGCGGAGGTTCGAGTCCTCCCTCGGGCATGGGTGTGTGTGTTTGTCCTTAGGATAATTTAGGTTAAGTAGTGTGTAAACTTAGGGACTGATGACCTTAGCAGTCAAGTCCCATACGATTTCGCACGCATTTGAACATTTTTTGAGCAGCGTACAAGTCTCTACCAAATAAATGGTGTTGTTGTCTTAGATATTATCAAAATTAATTTTGTAGTTACCTTAACAACTGTCTCGCTGGAAACTTCTGCGAGGTCCATCAGAACGCACATTCATCAGCGACGACATTTTTCCAAACAGAGGCAAAACAGTTTCACTGCTTTATTTTTTTATCTCGGAATATTGGTATGTTTTCCCAATAAAACATGTATCTAACGTATCTACAAACTCTGAGAATGATCATGGATTTTAGTGCTTCTGTTTTTTCCACGGGTTGAAATAAAAACTAATTTTTCTTGAAAATCTTTTGTTACAACAGTTTCAGTTTTTTCGTACTGGCTGACAAGAATTTTCTTTTGGAAAGTACTCCATAATATTTCAGATTAAAAAGAAAAGAGATATTTAATTTGTTTTCAGAGTTTTTACTAACGCTTGAAATTGTCACTAATTGGCAATGCTACAAGGAAGAACAACACCCTCCGTACCGCCTCCATGCTGTCCGCGAAGACAAGATCAGACTAATTACAGACCACACAGAGGCGTTCAAGCACTATGTCTTCCTGCTCTCCATAAGCGAATGGAATGGGACGTGCTACAATAAGAAGTATGTTCTCCCGTGCACTTCAAAAATGGTTCAAATGGCTCTGAGCACTATGGGACTTAACATCATTGGTCATCAGTCCCCTAGAATTTAGAACTACTTAAACCTAACTAACCCAAGGACACCACACACATCCATGCCCGAGGCAGGATTCGAGGAGGGGAGGGGGAGATTAGTGTTTAACGTCCCGTCGACAGCGAGTTCATTAGAGACGGAGCGCAAGCTCGGGTGAGGGAAGGATGGGGAAGAAATCGGCCGTGCCCTTTCAAAGGAACCATCCCGGCATTTGCCTGAAGCGATTTAGGGAAATCACGGAAAACCTAAATCAGGGTGGTCGGAGATGGGATTGAACCGTCGTCCTCCCGAATGCGAGTCCAGTGTGCTAACCAATGCGCCACCTCGCTCGGTTCAGGATTCGAACCTGCGACCGTAGCGGTCGTGCGGTTCCAGACTGTAGCGCCTAGAACCGCTTGGCCACTCCGGCCGGCCCCGTGCGCTTTATAATGGTTTGCAGAGAATAGATGCAGCTCTAGAATAGATGTAGAGTAGTACAGCGTGCTTCAAAACGAATATTAAGGTTTGGTAGCATTTATTACATTCAACTCACAGTTATAAATAGTTCATCAAATTAAAGAGTAACTCAAACAGATCTGTTTGTACACCCGTGCACAAAGGGAATAACACGGAACGAACAAGAATGAATGAAAAACATCATGAACGAGTGAGAGACTTTAACGCGTAGTCCCAAGAAATCAGTTCGTCCTTGTCGTTCGTAACTGTTACAAGCTCTAAAGCCTACGGACTACGGTTTATGTGCCAACTTCGCAAATGAAATTTTGCTGCATGAGATGAAGCTTTTTTGAGTCGTGTCGTCTTCAGTGGTGAATCGACATTTCACCTAAATGGAAATGTGAACACACGTAATGTGTGTATCTGGGGGTCAGCATATCTTCACGAGATGGTACAGTTGCAACGAGACTCCTCTCGACGTTTTCGGTGAAGCAACTGTACTGGTGTTTCTCATCTTGATCCTCTAGAACTATAACTGTTTCCTCAACTGGGAGAAGTTGAACCGCAGAATTTTATTTGGCAGCAAAATGGCGCGCCGCCTCACTGGCATAACTCAGCACGCGACTGGTTACACGACGTTGGACCCTACCGCTGGACTGGCCGCAAGGCACTGGATGACAGAGCTCATTTTTTGTGACCTTCATGTTCACGCACGTTCTGACCCCATGCCTTTGGGGGTTCATAAAGGATGATGTGTATATGTCTCCGCTCGCAACTGATATATCCGACTTCAGAAACAGCATCGTTGGAACAATTGCTATAGACACAGAGGTCATGGTTTTGGAAGAACTCGCCTATCGACTCGATGTGTGACGATGGTGCTCACGTTATATACTTCTAAGAAAAACTGTTATAGCTGCTCTTTCACTTGATGTACACTCCTGGAAATGGAAAAAAGAACACATTGACACCGGTGTGTCAGACCCACCATACTTGCTCCGGACACTGCGAGAGGGCTGTACAAGCAATGATCACACGCACGGCACAGCGGACACACCAGGAACCGCGGTGTTGGCCGTCGAATGGCGCTAGCTGCGCAGCATTTGTGCACCGCCGCCGTCAGTGACAGCCAGTTTGCCGTGGCATACGGAGCTCCATCGCAGTCTTTAACACTGGTAGCATGCCGCGACAGCGTGGACGTGAACCGTATGTGCAGTTGACGGACTTTGAGCGAGGGCGTATAGTGGGCATGCGGGAGGCCGGGTGGACGTACCGCCGAATTGCTCAACACGTGGGGCGTGAGGTCTCCACAGTACATCGATGTTGTCGCCAGTGGTCGGCGGAAGGTGCACGTGCCCGTCGACCTGGGACCGGACCGCAGCGACGCACGGATGCACGCCAAGACCGTAGGATCCTACGCAGTGCCGTAGGGGACCGCACCGCCATTTCCCAGCAAATTAGGGACACTGTTGCTCCTGGGGTATCGGCGAGGACCATTCGCAACCGTCTCCATGAAGCTGGGCTACGGTCCCGCACACCGTTAGGCCGTCTTCCGCTCACGCCCCAACATCGTGCAGCCCGCCTCCAGAGGCGTCGCGACAGGCGTGAATGGAGGGACGAATGGAGACGTGTCGTCTTCAGCGACGAGAGTCGCTTCTGCCTTGGTGCCAATGATGGTCGTATGCGTGTTTGGCGCCGTGCAGGTGAGCGCCACAATCAGGACTGCATACGACCGAGGCACACAGGGCCAACACCCGGCATCATGGTGTGGGGAGCGATCTCCTACACTGGCCGTACACCACTGGTGATCGTCGAGGGGACACTGAATAGTGCACGGTACATCCAAACCGTCATCGAACCCATCGTTCTACCATTCCCAGACCGGCAAGGGAACTTGCTGTTCCAACAGGACAATGCACGTCCGCATGTATCCCGTGCCACCCAACGTGCTCTAGAAGGTGTAAGTCAACTACCCTGGCCAACAAGATCTCCGGATCTGTCCCCCATTGAGCATGTTTGGGACTGGATGAAGCGTCGTCTCACGCAGTCTGCACGTCCAGCACGAACGCTGGTCCAACTGAGGCGCCAGGTGGAAATGGCATGGCAAGCCGTTCCGCAGGACTACATCCAGCATCTCTACGATCGTCTTCATGGGAGAATAGCAGCCTGCATTGCTGCTAAATGTGGATATACACTGTACTAGTGCCGACATTGTGCATGCTCTGTTGCCTGTGTCTATGTGCCTGTGGTTCTGTCAGTGTGATCATGTGATGTATCTGACCCCAGGAATGTGTCAATAAAGTTTCCCCTTCCTGGGACAATGAATTCACGGTGTTGTTATTTCAATTTCCAGGAGTGTATTATTTGTAATTGTAAGTTAAATATACTAAATGTTACAAAGCCTTAAAACCCGTATATTCCATTTGAAAACCCTGTATTATATGTCTCTCGTCACATGTCTCCCTAATGATCCTACTCTGCTCCAAAGGTGTTTACGGAAAATGTAACCCAGTGCGTCTCAAGCCTGTTGTCTGCAAGAGCTAGAAACTCTTTCTCATATCCACCAATCATGTGCGTACTTTTAATTATGTCTGTGTCATTCTAACTGGGTAGCTCAATTACTTCCACCAGCTGCAGTTCTTTGTAATGAATGTAACTGTACTAATTGTACTGGCTGCCGTCCTTACTAGAGTCGCTATTAAATCCCCTACTCGCGTCTCTCCAGTACATTCAACTTAACGGCGAATTTTGCTCCTTTCTTAAGAGCTCACTCCACAATACCTGCTATTGTAGGGGAGAAGCTTGCGTACAGGGGCCATAATGGTTTACAACCGTTACTGTGCCGGAAGCATCCACCCCACCTGTCTGAACAGAATTCTGTGAATTTGTTACAAGTACTTCATCACTTCATATCGCTTATCCGCTTCCTTTACAAGTCAGTGGCAAATGCCTGCATTGTCTGTGACGTTTCTGTCATGCAAAACCAAAAGTCTCTCAGAAAGCGTCCGACGCATTCGTGCAGCGAGATAAGTAGCTACCTCTCCATGTAGAAGCTCCATCAACACAGTCATTACAGCGTGCTAGCAGAGTTGCAACATAAGATCACCCGGATATTCTGCGGCCCTGATGTTCACTTGTAAGATCCTGACTGAAATATTAAGTAAGATTTTTTTCAGTTTTCGATTCCACAGCCGAGTATTTATTTAAGGGCGATTCCGTTTCCCATCCTGCCTGTTATAGAATCACTATTTATTTGGTGGTGGTGGTGGTGGTTAGTGTTTAACGTCCCGTCGATAACGAGGTCATTAGAGACGGAGCGCAAGCTCGGGTTAGGGAAGGATTGGGAAGGAAATCGGCCGTGCCCTTTCAAAGGAACCATCCCGGCATTTGCCTGAAACGATTTAGGGAAATCACGGAAAACCTAAATCAGGATGGCTGGAGACGGGATTGAACCGTCGTCCTCCCGAATGCGAGTCCAGTGTGCTAACCACTGCGCCGCCTCGCTCGGTACACTATTTATTTACACCACAATCAGCTGATTTCGTTTGTTAGTCATTATCAAGTGCGTACTCCTAAATTCTTAAAACCAGGGGCGAGAACAATATCGTGATATTAAACGTCCTGATATTAAATTTGAGGGGCGATGGAAGCGTCCGATTCCACCCGTCTTCTTTGAGCTGTGACGTAATGGTGGTGTGGTGTGTGACGTCACTACGGCGTGGAGTTTTTGGGTTGGTTGTGTAGGTATAATGTCCTGTTGTTGTATTTGATCGTGCCATCTGGGGGTAGATGTGGACGTGCTGCGTTCAACGTGTGGTACTGCGTTCATTTGAGTTTTCGTTGTCATTGTGCTAACGTGGTTTTAAGATAGTCGATGCAGTAAAGTGGGTTGTGGGAGTGTTTTCTGTGAGTTATTAAGGTTTTTTTGTTTATGTGTTTAGTGTTTTGTTAGGTCTGATCAGTCTCGTCTTTGTTGTGCGGAAAGAAGTCTAATTTTGTATTGCATTTTTTGTTAGGTATCGATATTACAGTGCAGTTCACGAGTGTATCATTACGTTCTGAGATGGGTGATGATACAATGTCTGCCATACAGTTTCTACAGATCTTCAGTCTTATTGCTGAATATATTAGGTGTCACGTTCGTGTCAACAATATGAGCTTGGAGAGAGTTCCGGTGGCACGGAACAGGGACATGCTTATGTAGCGTTGTCGGCACGCGCGTGACTTTGTGTGTGTGTGTGTGAGAGAGAGAGAGAGAGAGAGAGAGAGAGAGAGAGAGAGAGAGAGTGTGCTGGACAACCTAAGTGATATTGCCGGAGGCTTTTGTTGGTAACTAATTTTTGTTTCGGTTTTATTCTATAATAATTGTGATGTTTTCTGTGTTGTATATTTGAGGTAGGTCGGTGGTATTTTAATTGACGTAGTGAATATGGGGTATCTGGATTTTTGAGTGACTGTGGTTTTGGCGTACTAGGTCTGCAACCTGTGTACGATACTCCTCGGCCGTCCAGGTGCCTTGCACGAGCTCCACTCCACCCATGGATGCCCACGTGAATGTCCTTCAGAGCATAATGGAGCCGCCGTCAGCTTGTGTCCGTCCCGCAGTACAGGTGTCAAGGAGCTGTTCCCCTGGACGACGACGAATACGCGCCCTCCCATGGCCATGATGCAGAAGGTATCGGGATTCATCAGGTCATATAACACTTTGCCGCTGCGCCAGAAACCAGTGCCGATGGTCACGTACTAATTTCAGTCGTAGTTACCGATGTCGCGGTGTTAACATTGGCACATGCCTGTGTCGTCGGCTGCGAAATAGCTTGGTTAGGAGTTTTCGGTCCACTGTGTGTTTAGACACACTTTGTAAGGTGGTAATGTCATTTTGATTTTTGTATGTCACTGACGTGCCAGTCAGAGAGAGAGCAAGTTACGTTACTTTTAAACAATCTTTGGTCTTCTCGTGCACGGTCTTTGACATTACGCACTACCATGTGCAACAACAAAAAATGGGTCAAATGGCTCTGAGCACTATGGTACATAACTTTTAAGGCCATCAGTCCCCTAGAACTTAGAACTAATTAAACCTAACTAACCTAAGGACATCACACACATCCATGCCCGAGGCAGGATTCGAACCTGCGACCGTAGCGGTCGCGCGGTTCCAGATCGTAGCGCCTAGAACCGCTCGGCCACTCCGACCGGCCCACGTGCAACAGTTAGGATATGTATTTAGAAACAAAAATCTAGCATACTCGCTGCCTGCTGCTTGCTTTTTGCTGTTGTGCTTTCAAAAAATTTGCAACAGTGTTGTCAAGCCGCAAGATAAGCGGAAATTTTGATCAGGGCCAGACAACCGTTTTAGTTCCGCTGCTCATTTAATACAGAGTCAAGCTGCATTCAGACATTCAGATCAGTTAGAGTTCAGTTCATATTAGGTTCTGTGAAGGTGGGTGAAATATCAGACGGAAACAAATACAGAGACCAACTTACAACTTGAACTCTGCCCAAAGTTAAAGTTTGATGTTAGTTATGCCACAGTTCGCCTCCTGTCCTGTCTTACCAGTCTGCCCAGTTTACGACATCTGTAATGACGGATGGCTGCCAGCCCCACGATGTCTCGAAGTGGTTTCACCTTGGATTCGCTACGTGTTGAAGACCTTCACCTTAGAACTCCTCAAACACCCGACAAGTCGTGCAGTTTCCGAAATGCTCGTGCTGAGGCTCCGGGCCATCACAATGTCCTGTCGGTCAAAGATTAGATAGATCGTTCGCCTTCACCATTCTACACACGGTCAGCACGTTCACTGATACTACATGCACCACGCGTTTGTCTGACTTACACCCGCTCCTCGCTGGGTGACGCTGCCATCACCTGGACCGGTCTATACCGATAGCAGGTCTGGCTGATCAGTCTAATTCCGTCCCACATACATCAGCAAGAGCCTACACCGAATCAGCGACACAAATAAATACACTCCTGGAAATGGAAAAAAGAACACATTGACACCGGTGTGTCAGACCCACCATACTTGCTCCGGACACTGCGAGAGGGCTGTACAAGCAATGATCACACGCACGGCACAGCGGACACACCAGGAACCGCGGTGTTGGCCGTCGAATGGCGCTAGCTGCGCAGCATTTGTGCACCGCCGCCGCCAGTGTCAGCCAGTTTGCCGTGGCATACGGAGCTCCATCGCAGTCTTTAACACTGGTAGCATGCCGCGACAGCGTGGACGTGAACCGTATGTGCAGTTGACGGACTTTGAGCGAGGGCGTATAGTGGGCATGCGGGAGGCCGTGTGGACGTACCGCCGAATTGCTCAACACGTGGGGCGTGAGGTCTCCACAGTACATCGATGTTGTCGCCAGTGGTCGGCGGAAGGTGCACGTGCCCGTCGACCTGGGACCGGACCGCAGCGACGCACGGATGCACGCCAAGACCGTAGGATCCTACGCAGTGCCGTAGGGGACCGCACCGCCACTTCCCAGCAAATTAGGGACACTGTTGCTCCTGGGGTATCGGCGAGGACCATTCGCAACCGTCTCCATGAAGCTGGGCTACGGTCCCGCACACCGTTAGGCCGTCTTCCGCTCACGCCCCAACATCGTGCAGCCCGCCTCCAGAGGTGTCGCGACAATCGTGAATGGAGGGACGAATGGAGACGTGTCGTCTTCAGCGATGAGAGTCGCTTCTGCCTTGGTGCCAATGATGGTCGTATGCGTGTTTGGCGCCGTGCAGGTGAGCGCCACAATCAGGACTGCATACGACCGAGGCACACAGGGCCAACACCCGGCATCATGGTGTGGGGAGCGATCTCCTACACTGGCCGTACACCACTGGTGATCGTCGAGGGGACACTGAATAGTGCACGGTACATCCAAACCGTCATCGAACCCATCGTTCTACCATTCCCAGACCGGCAAGGGAACTTGCTGTTCCAACAGGACAATGCACGTCCGCTTGTATCCCGTGCCACCCAACGTGCTCTAGAAGGTGTAAGTCAACTACCCTGGCCAGCAAGATCTCCGGATCTGTCCCCCATTGAGCATGTTTGGGACTGGATGAAGCGTCGTCTCACGCGTTCTGCACGTCCAGCACGAACGCTGGTCCAACTGAGGCGCCAGGTGGAAATGGCATGGCAAGCCGTTCCACAGGACTACATCCAGCATCTCTACGATCGTCTCCATGGGAGAATAGCAGCCTGCATTGCTGCGAAAGGTGGATATACACTGTACTAGTGCCGACATTGTGCATGCTCTGTTGCCTGTGTCTATGTGCCTGTGGTTCTGTCAGTGTGATCATGTGATGTATCTGACCCCAGGAATGTGTCAATAAAGTTTCCCCTTCCTGGGACAATGAATTCACGGTGTTGTTATTTCAATTTCCAGGAGTGTAAAATGGTAGCAGAGTTGCATAGTCTCCATACGGCATTCACAGGTAACGATTACAGTGAAAGAACGATTCGTAATCTACTGGGCGAACGAGGCCTCCGCCGACAAACTTTCAGGGGTATTTCAGGGATACCTACTGAATATTACGGTACAAGGGTACACAGTCTCTGGCAGCTGCCTTTAGAGTTATTGTATTTCGTTTGGTTTCTTGCCGCAGTTAGCTTCGTATATTTATTGCACTGAAAGTCGTGTACAACAGAGCAAGTGTCGACGGCTCGTGCTGTGTGTCTTGTTTCCATTCGCTCACGGTTGACAGTAGTAATACTCAAATTATCTCGTTGTCCTCGAGTTAGCATTCGGTACTGCTCGGACTCGTCTAGGGTCTTGTTGTTCTACGGTGTTAGTTACGCGTTCACAGTGATACCCAGCAATACTATGGATAGTTTACTGAAGCAGATTTGGTCGATAAGCACCTCGTATGTGGGTTCGCTACAGTGATGTTTGCTGAGATGTTCCCGCACCGACGGCAACCACATCAAAATATTTTTGCATTCTTCCCTATTAGAATGGAAGAATATGGCTCTGTGAGGTATATTATATTCTAGGACATCCATTACGGAAGGGAATGTCTTCCAAGTGATTGGTGACAAACCTGCCTCTAATATTCGCCACGCTGCACGAACTCTGAACACAAGCCCATCAACTGGTTTGAGAGTCTTACAAGAACATCATCTGCACCCGTATCACTCACAGCAGGTGCAACTGTTGTAGCCAGCAGACTTCCCATTTCGAATAGCGTCTGCAAGTTGGTTGCAACAGAAATTTACAGGAAATCACATTTTCATACTTTTGTGTTGTTTACAGACGAGACCATGTTTGCAAGACAGGACATGTTCAACAGTAGGAATGGCGATGTGTATCCTCACACACTGGTGTGTCGATGCTATCAACAGAAGTTGGGCTGGTATTTGTCAACGATTTTGTGACTTGACCTTACTACTTCCTAACACACTGAAAGGACTCCCGTGTAACTATTCCTTCGTCATGTCCTTCCACAGTCCCCAGAAGACGTGACGATACTTGTTTGTCACATGTCCCTAAGCAACAGTATGTACAATCATTTTATCTAGTATTCTGGTAGACTTTCTCAATGGAAAAGCCGTGCCCTGTGCATTCTGGCATTTTAGCACGTGTTTCTCCCGGTTGTTGGAATGTAGTGAGATGTGCCACTTGCAATTTCTAGATGGCGGGTAGACAATGGCGGAAATCCGGGAGGTTTCCCACTAGGAACTTCCACGACCAGTGGTTGCATAAGTAAGTTGCTTTGGGTACCTCTTGACATAGAGTACTTCAAAAACTTCTCTTACGAGTATGTAGGCGATTTATTCGTCCACCTAGGGCTGGAATTGAGGATAGCTGATTTTGCTTGCTTAGCTTCCTAGGGGTCGGCGGTACGAGGGCGTAGCCGGAAACACGGAAAATCCCTAAACTGGAAATTCGGACAGCTGTTACTCACATGGCCTTTGTGCAGGAGATGCTCCAAGAAATGGCTAAGTGTCAGGGAAGCTTGAAGATGGCTAAATTACAGCTCTCTGAGATTCGGCAATAACTCACAGTCAAATATTATGTGCAAATCTGAATACATCTTTGAACTAGAAAAAATTAGGCTCATCTAATGATACTACAATACTTCAATATCCTTAAAAATACAGAAGCAAAATTTCACAGCGAAAAAATATTTCCACAATGAAAAAAACTCAGAGACATAAAAAATTATTTTTCATTTCTTTAGATACAATCCCCATCCAAAATATTTCATATCATCTTGAGAATTTTTCAGTCTCAATAACAATAGCACAAGCGCCACATGAAATTAGTTTTAGTCGTTTCCACTATATCTAGTAGTTAGCTAGTTTAAGGTAGATAAGATTATCAGAACGAGAAAACAAACTTCTGACAATACGATCAATAAAACATTGCATGCAGTGATCCACGTCTTAAGATTGATTACTTTAAATAAGAATATTTTATCCTCAGAAAAACCTATTAAAATTATGACTTAAAATATCTCAGTAGCACTTAAAGAATTTCCAAAATTTGATTACATTAACGAAAACATCGTCTCATCACATAACTTATAACAACATACTGCTTAAAACTATATCAAATGTTAAAACAAAACTAGTTAGCAAATTCTTTCACAAGAGACAACAGAAAGAGGAATAACACGGTTCACAAATGGTACAAATATAATACACTAAAATGCAACCAGATTTGTCAAATCCACAGTGACTCTTTTTCAAAACTTTCCAAATATATTGTGAAAAACTTGCTGGATGGTGACTCATTCACATTCCACATTCATATGACATGAACGGTGTTGAGTCTCATCCCCGTTATAGGTATGAACACACTGCCTTTTCCTCAAACGCAAATCATCCCCTAAAACACAAAGATCTGAAACAAAGTCCAACAGAGGTTCTCCCTCTCTCTCTCTCTCTCTCTCTCACTAACTGTCTCTCTCTCTCTCTCTCTCTCTCTCTCTCACACACACACACACACACACACACACACACACACACACACACACACAAACATATGCACACACGCACCACACACCGACAGAGTGAACCTGGTTATACAGCCAGCTCTTGGACATAGTTCATATCACTTCTCAGAACAAAGTGCAGTCAGTAATTCAACCTTTAAAAAGACAGTGATAATTGCTAACTGTTTTTTAATATGACGATGTGACATCAACCCTGAACCAGTAACTTGCGCTATGCCTCTGAATATGCATTAAAAATCAATAATGATTGGCAAATATCTACACTAGAAATGTAGAATCCAGTCATAGCCTCATCACAAAAACATCTGTCAATATAAGAGTGACCCGACAACCAACATGCAAGAAAGGTCACTCGTCGTTGTCCACCATAGTATTACTTGGCGAAAGCCTTTAGGTTTTCGCTTTTGGGCAAACACAGCCACACTTAGCAGCCCACCGTAACATGTCTCTGTAAAACTGCCCCCACCCGGAGGACACTCGCGCTACTTTCCACCAGTTACTTGCTGAAACACAGGCTAGTATGAACAAGGTACCTGCTGCCATAGTATCAGCTAAGGACCATACTGTCCAACTGTCCTGAAGCAATGTTTCTTTCTCCAAGAACTATCACTCCACTCTCAACACTACTGCCACCATAGGCGGCTAGTAATCCACAACTCCATCACCACATTGAAAACTGTACTGACTAATTTGGCTTTCTGTCTGTAACTCCATACCCACTCTACAGACTCATCATGTGCCCCACCAGTTATGTGAAACCACGATTCTCTGCCTCAGAGGCCCTCCACTGCAGTAGTGCCAATCACCAGCATGCATTTTAAGGGGGCATGCTGAAAAGTTGGTCAAACACAATATTTGCTGTATATTTTCGAAATGTTGGCAACTCAAGTAGATAATAAAATGCGAGTTGCAGTGGTGAAATGAGTATTGTCTGTATCTGCAATATGTGTGTACGAAGAAGATAGTAAAACGTCATGTTATTTAACCAGTGTACGTTTTATCATTTTCCTATTAAAATGAACACAGCAAACTAAAAATGGCATAATTTCTACAGATTTAGTTGAAACTGACTCAGTGCTTTTTTTTATGAAATTCTAAAAACACTTGATAAAGGGGAAATTTAGACTCATTACTTCCTTCTACAATCTCTTTCTTCACTAGCTAAAATAAATATAAATGTATAAGCAACAAAATAATTATATTGAAAGTAGTCCTTTGTTAAAGGATGTATGAATTTTGCGAGATTTACAGTACTCTCGCTATGTCATCATCTTATTTACTTTGTGCTTCATTTACATTTTGTAAGCTTTAATATGACTTTGTTTAATTTTTCCTGGCTGGAGAGGCTGAATTATTGGTATGTATTATTTGGTAGATCAGTGGTCTAATTTTTTTGGTGTCTTCATGCATCAAATGGACAGAATTCTGTGTACTCCATATATTTTGGCACATTTAGTCTTGAGATAGCATGGCGTTTTGTATACTAGCGCTCACACTCCTTTGAAGTCGGTTTGGATCAGTTTGTAGTACAGTAATGTTCTTAGTTTCATAGGCCAATCCTATGACACATTTGTTGGAACTGTTACATCATCTGTCCTTATAGAAAACAGTAGAAGCTTAAGACAGGAGAGTAGGATTATAAAGGATAAAGCTATGAACCATCCAAACAACTGTCTGAAGAGACTCAGGAATAGCACATACTGGGTTAGCCAGATGAGGATTTGAATTCTGTTCTTCCTGAGCAGAAGTCTAGTGTCTTAAAAAATTCAGCTTCTTTCTCTTTCCTTGGGGAAACAGAAGAGAGGTCTATAGAGTGGGACATTTGTTTGATACTGGTGCTCAGTTCAGAAGTACTAAACTTTACTATACGTTTTCAATTTACAACCTCTCAGCAACAAATTTGCATTACATTTTATCGTTGCTAAAGACGTTGACCAGCGATGAAAAACAAGCTTAATACAATATGATCATGTAGGTCTATTGACAGAAATACGGTATACATTATTAGGCTACCAAATCTATTGCAAAATACTTTTACTTTTTGTGTTGGACTCTTCTGGCATTTATTGGCAGCTCCCTAAGTGGGAAGGTGCAGTGTCTAAAAAGTTGGCATCACATCCAGAAACAGCAGAGTTCAAATTGCAAAATATTGGGGACTGGTAACTATAAGCTAACCCAATATTCAAACTATTCATCAGTTTAAATAATTTGGTACTACCAATCCAGACAGCAAACACACAATCACGAATCAATTTAGTGACTTACTTCCAGATTTTGGGGTGTGATCGTGAATTGTTGAATTGTGCCCTAGGAAATCATCTGGGAGGTCTAAGGAAAGAGTCAGTGAATAATATACAGAGTGTTTCATAATTCATGTCACACACTTCTAGAGATTGTAGAGGAGATTTAGTAGATCAAGTGTTGCATGGGAGCCCAAGTCTGGAAACGTCATCCAACGACGCTACAGAGCGTCAAAGTTACGGGCACCTGTGCGTGTAAATGTATTGGTATACTGTGTGATTTTGTGGTGATGTTACAGACATTCAGAATTGATGAAGATGGATAAATGTAACGATTTGAGGTAAGGATCCGTGTACCAGAAACTAATGCGACGAAAGTTATAAGAGAAAACCCTTCTGATACCTCTGACAGTGGAATACATGTACTGGTACTGTTGTTGCTAAGACTGTAGGGCAGCTAACTTTCAGAGATAGTAGTATGGACCAAAATAAGGAACAATGTCCAGTAGAAATGAGCTCTAAAATGCATACCTGAGGAGCTATGAGCGCTTGTTCATCTTCACTACTGTGAAACACATCTGCTCTATTGAAAAAGTGGCCATAGAACTTAAGATATGAATTTTAGAGCCCACGATTACTAGACCGTTTTGCCTGCCCTACAGTCTTAGCAAGTAAAGTACCAGTGTTCCATTGCCAGAGGTATCAGAGCGATATTCGCTTATAAATGTCGACACGTTCGTTTTCAGTTCACAGGCCATTACCTGGAATTGATATGTTTATCCTTCTACATCATCCTTGAAAGTTTGTAACAGCATCACGGAATTAAAAAGTATATACATAGAGGATGACAATTATTGAACTATATGAAATAAAACTGTCATAACTGCTGAACGGTTTGTGTTCCATCATAACTTCTGAACGGTCTGCATTAGGATGTTCAAACTGCACTGTTGTCTGGGGGGCATTATGGGAATTAGTATCTGCTGTATGGTTTGGTTTAGCGACTAAATCCACTTTCATTTGGATGGGTTCGTCAATAAGTAAAACTAGCACATTAGTAAAACTAGCACATTTGGAGGACCGAGAATCCGCATTTGGCGATCGAGAAGTCTCTTCACCCTCGACGCCATGGCTGTGTGATGTGCATGGTCCAGTCACATAATACTCAGTGTGATATTCCTCGATGGCACGGTGACTATCGAACACTATGTGAAGGTTTTGGAGATGATTTCTTCCCCATTATACAAAGTGACCCCGATTTCGACAAGATGTGGTTCATGCAAGACGGAGCTCGACCCCCTCGAAGCAGGAGAGTGTTTAATGACCTGGACGAGCACTTAAGGGACCGCGTTCTGGCTCTGGGGTACCCAGAGGCCACTAGCATGGGCCTCGATTGGCCGCCATATTCTCCAGATCTGAACCTATGCGACTCCTTTTTGTGGTGCTATATTAAAGACAAGGTATACAGTAATAATCTTAAACCCATTTCTTAGCTGAAAACAGCTGTTCAGAAGGTCATCAACAGCATCGATGTTCCGACACTTCGTCTGCGTCACATCAATGCCAATGGGACATTCAAGGGGCGTTAAAAAGAAACGAGCCAGGGTTTGGAATGCACAAACCAATGACAGGAGGGTAATATGGTGGCGTGTGTAACGAGGTGTGGTTCCGACCAGAGTGTGGAAGTTCACAGCTCGTCGCTAGAGGGCACGTGTGCACTTCACATGACTATACACAGCTAGCAGCAGCGTGCATCAATCGTCCAACGCTGCCAGTCGCATTGCAAACAGTGACATGGAGGCGTCGAAGGAAGATAAAAGAGGTGTTCGTTTTCTGACAGTGGAAGGAATAGGAGAAATGGACATTCATCGATGAATGTCACAATTGTATGGTGAACGCTGCATATCCCTTGCAAGGGTCAATGCATGGCACAAGTGTTTCAGGGAAGGCTGGGTGTCGTTAGCCAATGATGCACAGTCTGGAGCGCCACACTGGATTACCGATGACATCGTCCAGCTGGTGGATGCACTCGTTACCCAGGACCGCCGAGTGACAGTGAAAGCCATAGCTGCCGTGGTCGGATTGAGTGTCAGAAGTATGCCCAGTGGGTGCCCCACAGTCTTCAACCACACCAGGAAGCATGTCGAATGGCCCACTGTCTTGCTCATCGACAGCACTGTGCTCAGGAAGGGAATGCGTCCTGGCACGAGTGGTGGCTGGAGATGAGTCATGGTGTCGTCACTTCGAACCAGAATCAAAACGACAAAGTCTCCAGTGGAAGCATCCAGAGTCACCACCACGAAAAACAGCCATGGCCATCCACACAAGTGCAGAAAAGTTATGCTGACGTTGTTTTTTGACCAAGATGGCCCCCTTCTGATTCACTTCCTGCAGCATGAGACAACAGTGAATGCCCAGCATCACTCGCAAACCTCGACCACCCTTCGCCAAGCAATAAAATCAGAATGACCAGGCAATCTCATCTGTGGGATCTGGGATCATTATGCTCCACGACAATGCAAAGCCTCATACAGCCAACAGTCGCAGCACTCTTTCAGAAATTCAAATGGGAGGTTCGCGGCCACCGTCCATACCACCCTCCATACCGTCCGGACCTCTCTCCCTGTTTTTGGTCCCCTTAAAACGGCCCTGAGTGGCAAACGATTCACCTCAAACGACGACGTCCAGCTGTACGTGTGGACTGGTTAACATCGCAGCCCCAGGAATTTTATGAAACAGCGATTCACTGGCTTGCGTCACAGTGGGACAAGAGTCTCAACAGCTAGTGTCAATACTTCTAACATACAAGTACTGTTTTCTGTAATTATGCCTCTGGCTCGTTTCTTTTTGAACACCCCTTGAAATTGAGAGGTCAGTTCGTGCAAAAAATTCTGCACCAGCAACATTCTCCCAATTATGGATGGCTATAGAGGCAACATGGACCAATATTTCTACAAACACAGCTCAGTATTTCTGCAGGGGACTTCCAGCGTACTGTTGAGCCCATGCCACATCGGGTTGTCGCACTGCACTGGGCGAAAGGACGTCCGATACGATATTTGCAGGAATATCATGATTTTTGTTACCTCAGTTTGAGACTAAACCTGAGTTCTACAGCAATAAATTTCAAATTTCAGCCGTTACTATGGATGCATTGGGAGGTTTATTTGTGCAATAAAAAGATGCTTGGATGTGATTTCAGACCAAACTTTCTTATAGGGTCTACAAGGAGATTAGAAAGCTAATGTAGACGCAGTTAATGATGGACCATGTGGTGATGTTAAAATACAGTAGTTGGAATCTTTAGAACACTTCCAAGAGCCAGCAAAAGTCAGATCATGACCTGTGTGAAGATATGAGGGTGATGTGGAGACAATGAGAACGTGTTGACATTAATAAGGACCAGAAGGTGATATTACTAGTTATTTAGTTGTTTATTCATCCATATATCATTTGCAAAACATCAGACATGCCATTGTATTAATAAATGGATATTTTTTAAATTCTAATTTATGTCTTCAGTAATATTATCTCAACAAGAAGGACTTTAACACTATTCATTTGTATCACATCACTGGCCACTGCTTACGTTACACATACACACACTACACTGCACTGCATTATCACACATACACACACAAATACACATGCACCCCCCCCCCCCACATACACACAGCTGGCATCAGGATCAAAACTTCAATCATACTTTTGGCATTCTACTGAATTCTTCATATTGTCCATCTGGTCTGTCTAAAAACTGAATTAGCACCTCATCACAATGAATGAGACACTGAGCTTAAAAAATGCAAAGATTTTAGAATTGTCCTGCAAAGATCTTAGATACAGGATTTTACTGTAAGAATAATGGAACTACGAAAGGTTAATCTGCAGTGACTGTTGTTTATTATTAAATAATGTTATTTTTTACAATTTCCTGTTTTGTGTCATCTAAAGAATCCTTTGTGGTAGAAATTATCTAAGAGATATGTTTCAGTTATCATTTGTTTGAAAAACATTGGGTATTATTTATCTCTTTAATCTCCTTGAGCAGTTTATGTACAATTTCATTACCTTGTAGAAAATGCTGTTTTGTACTTTTAGTTTGTTTACTCTTGGTAAACATAAGGTTTGACTGACTCTTATTTCATCATTATGATGGCTGCTGTTTGTGAGATAACTCATGATTTCTTCTTAAGCTGTGTAAATTTACTCATATGCTGCAGTTAAAATCACTGGCTCTTTAAGTTAGCTCAGTTACCATTTTTAGTAGTTATTGTAGTACCCTCTTCTTTAGTCTGAAGACTATGTCCCTGTTTTGTGCATCGAATTTCCCAGAAATGATTCCATCGCTAAAGATGAAATGCATGTTGGAATATTATGTAATTGTCTATTACATACAACTGGGAGGCCACTGGGGGCATTGCATTCAGATAACATTTTCTTTGCTGGGGTATTTGTATGTTCATTCTCCTTTAGGTGAGAGTCAATATTCCTAAAAATGTGGTGTTTGTTTTACAGTCTATGAAATTTTCAACCACATTTAATTTTATAGAATTATTTTTCCCCTCTAAGCAGAAATTTGTGATAATTGTTTTCTTTATATTAAGTGTAAGTTTATTGAATTACAACCAATTAAAATCATCCTTTAGTAGTTCATTTGCTTTATATACTAGAATTTATGGTGTTTTATATGTGATTATGATGTTATTGACTTCAGCAAAAGTAATTTACTCCCATGTCTAATACTGTCTGGAAAGTCCTTGATGTTTATATAAAAAACAATATTGGTTCTGAGATGCTCCCCTGAGTGGTCTTGCAAATGTTCCACTGAAGCTTATGCCCTATTTGAAGTCTGTTCTGTCTACCCTTTTTAACCCTGTTTCTCAGGTTTGATCAGAACTAGTCACTGGAATTTTCTCTCTCTGCTAATGATTCTAGTTTTAATGAAATAAAAAAAATTATTTATTTATTACGTAAAAATTGAAAAAATGTGAATGAATGGATTTGAAAATGGGGAGAAGAAATATTGCTTTAAATATTTTTGTTATTTTCTCTTTCAGTACGATCTTTGTTGTAGAACCCCTTCTTTACGTGTGGTAATAAAAATTCATTTAGACAGAATTAAGCACATTTAAAATTACGTGAACCTTAGCAACAATCTCATGCTGATCAATTCATATTAACTGATTAAGAACATTTAGTTGAAAATTGTATGAATTAAATTTTTTACGTATTTCGGCCTTGGCACACATTTTCTAAATGCAGTGGTTTTTTAAATATTTACTGAATTCTTTCCCGGCATTAGCTATGGAACACAAGACTGTCTCTGTTAGCATAAAATGGTTAAATATTGCCAAGCCGACCTGAACGTTTAATTATCATTGACAAAACATGCTTCACTTTACGTTTAAGTTATTTGCTTTAGAAATTGAAACAACCAACAGATTAACAACTTCAATGTTAATTATCCGCCTATGAATGCACAAATGTAAAACCAGTAATAAATTCTGTCAGCCTCAGGATCACTGTAAAAGAAAAATATTTCGTAATTCAGTGCTAATTTTATCTGCTCCCAATTTACGGGTTTGGTTAAATTTTTTTGGCGGAACAATTTTTTAAATGTGCCGCCGCTGCAAATCGTTCGGTTGTGGCACAGCCCAGCAACACCAACGATAATCGCTAAAAATGGTGAAAATTCTTTAAAGAAATATTATAGATGACATGACCAAGCTAATTTACATTAGTAATACACAATTTTGATAAATGATAATGTGTTTAGATCACAACAATAATTAAAATTACATTACTTTGTAATTTCTCCTCTAATGGCGGCTAAAGATAGTTACAGACAAAGGAAGTCTACTCATTCATAAGATGCTACGTCACGGGTTCCTCTCTCTCTCAGCTCTCGAGGAAGACAACAAAGAATGCCCATTATGTATTCCTATTTATAGTATTGCTGATTGTTAATGTCTCTTTGTAATCTTATAACATTATTTTCCTCTGTGGCTGTATTTTACATTTTTTTTATCGCAGATATTAACATATTTCGTAATTACATTATGAGTATTGAAATATTACAATCATAAATACATCGAGAATATTATTACAGAAAATATTACAATAATAACGAATGTCCTCTATACAAAATTAAATAATATTTTTTTGTTAAGCAGTTACAGTACATACGAATTGCTTCATAGGTGTACATAGTACAATTAAATGTCATTTCATTTTATTAATAGTGTGTGTGCTGCCAGGGAACGTTACATTGCCCCCTGGCAGCATTTGGCAAAGAGTTTCTATACTTTGACGCAATGGTGCCAGTAACATTCTTTACAATTCTGTTTTTTTTATGGAATGGCTCTTTTAATTAGTCCCAGGGTTATACATGTTCATGGCTCCCCCATTTGGGGCAGAGTAACTGATGTCATGCAAATAACTGGACTGTATTCATCTGGCATTTGAGAATGGGAGCGCTTTGCCATGAGGGTTACAGCACTTAGCAACTTTCAGCTAACCTTAAACATAATTTCAAACATTTTCACATTTCCACCCCCAACAAATGGGCGCTGGAAAAAAGATTATCACTTACAACATTTCTGCTGTTCTTGCAGGTAAACTTCAACATCGAGCATGACGTTTTAATTTATTACTTCTTCACCACCAACACAGTTTGCAGACAGTATTCATGTACATCACTACTGCTGAATAAACCCACAAAAAGATGTTGTTGTACAACACATATTTCAGGAGATATGATGCTATAAACTCTCAGATGTGTGAAAAACTAGATTTTGCTTAATATGGTTCACAGTAGAACTTCAGCAGCATGCATGACTTTTAATTTGTTACTCCTTTTGCTACTAGCAATATTTGCAATACACTTTTCAAACGCTACCTACACAAATCACAGACTGCATGTGCAAAATTATACCATTGTAGGACATACAGCTCAGGAGATATGAGACTATAAACACTGAGGTTCGTGAAGAACTAGTTCTTGCTTAAAATGGAGCGCAAATTACTCAGGCTATACTCATCCACTGTTTCATAATGACAACACTTAGCGGCTTACAACAAACTTTAAACATAATTTAAAACACTTCCTAAACTTTTTCTTGCTTACCTGCTTAAAGCCAAATATTCAACACATTAACTCATTTGTAAAGTAATCATACATTTGAAGGCATTTTATTTATGGGAGTTCGATTCTTTAAAGAATCGAAGCTTCATTGGTATTTTTAGATCTGTCAGAGACTTATGATACTGTTGACGAAATTCTACTAAAAAACTATGTAACATTCCCTGGCAGCACACACACTATTAATAAAATGAAATGACATTTAATTGTACCATGTACGCCTATGAAGCAATTCGTATGTACTGTAATTGTTTAGCAAAAAAATATTGTTTAATTTTGTATACAGGTCATTCGTTATTATTGTAATATTTTCTGTAATAATATTCTCGATGTATTTATGATTGTAATATTTCAATACTCATAATGTAATTACGAAATATGTTAATATCTGCGATAAAAAAAATGTAAAATACAGCCACAGAGGAAAATAATGTTGTAAGATTACAAAGAGACATTAACAATCAGCAATAGTATAAATAGGAATACATAATGGGCATTCTTTGTCGTCTTCCTCGAGAGCTGAGAGAGAGAGGAACCCGTGACGTAGCATTTTATGAATGATTAGACTTCTTTTGTCTGTAACTATTTTTAGCCGCCATTAGAGGAGAAATTACAAAGTAATGTAAGTTTAATTATTGTTGTGGTCTAAACACATTATAATTTATCAAAATTGTGTATTACTAATGTAAATTAGCTTGCCCATGACATCTATAATATTTCTTTAAAGAATTTTCACCATTTTTAGCGATTATCGTTGGTGTTGCTGGGCTGTGCCACAATCGAACGATTTGCAGCGGCGGCACATTTAAAAAATTGTTCCGCTAAAAAAAATTAACCAAACCCATAAATCGGGAGCAGATAAAATTAGCATTGAATTGCGAAATATTTTTCTTTTACAGCGATCCTGAGGCTGACGGAATTTATTACTGGTTTTACATTTGTGCATTCATAGGTGGATAATTAACGTTGAAGTTGTTCATCTGTTGGTTCTTTCAATTTCTAAAGCAAATAACTTAAACGTATAGTGAAGTGTGTTTTGTCAATGATAATTAAACGTTCAGGTCGGCTTGGCAATATTTAACCATTTTATGCTACCAGAGACAGTCTTGTGTTCCATAGCTAACGCCGGGAAAGAATTCAGTAAATATTTAAAAAACCACTGCATTTAGAAAATGTGTTCCAAGACCGAAATACGTAAAAAATTTAATTCATACAATTTTCAACTAAATGTTCTTAACCAGTTAATATGAATTGATCAGCATGAGAGGGTTGCTAAGGTTCACGTAATTTTAAATGTGCTCAATTCTGTCTAAATGAATTTTTATTACCACATGTAAATAAGGGTTTCTACAACAAAGTTCGTACTGAAAGAGAAAATAACAAAAATATTTAAAGCAACATTTCTTCTACCAATTATCAAATCCATTCATTCACATTTTTTCAATTTTTACATAATAAATAAATAATTTTGTTTTATTTCATTAAATTGGCGCCCATTGTGGGGCTCGAATAAGCAATGGCCACAAAGATAACTAGGGAATTATTGTAGTCGAACTTTGTTGGAGAACAATTAATAATTTTTTCATGTATTATATGTATTGCCTAACCAATATTGTGTGGTAATACCTGTATATGATTTTTTGCATGAGAACACTAAATACCCAGAGGCAAGCTGAAGAAGACAGCTCATTATATCAAAAAATTAATTACCTACTACAATACCAGGGGGCAGCTGCACCCAAGATAGATCACCAAAAGATAAAGCTACAGTGTAGTTGTTCTGTGGGTAGTAAAGTAGCCTCAGTGCGATGTTCTCGGATCATTAGTAGTGTGCTTGTTGTTAGTGTTTTTTTTTAAATAACAGGACGTTTGAGTAGTTAGTCATCGTAGTATATAATAAGTGTGTTTCAACAAATGACCGTTTCTTGTGTGACTATGTCAGTGAAACCTGAGTGTTAGGATATTTAGTTCAGATTTTGTTTCTTTTGTTGACTATGGTTAGATTGCGTAGTCAGAAAAATATAGACACGGATAACGAACAACTGTTAGCAAGCAGTGATACCGAGTTAGAAAATGGGGCACAAAGTAATGTTAGTGGCGTAGTTCAGGAAGTACAGTGCGAGAATCTGGGGGCAGAAGGGCAAGAAATGTTGCAATTGCCAGCCAGTGATTCAGTTGAAAGTAGAAATACTGTGCCACCTACAAGCACTAGACACGGACCAGAGAGTGGTGAGGTGTCAGAAGTGCAATCATTAAGGGTTATGTTCGAGCGCATGCTCAATTTCCAAGCTGAATTTGCACGTATGCAAGCAGAACGCGATAGTGAACGTGATGCTAAACAAGCAGAGCGTGATCGATGCCAGCATGAGAGAGACTTACAGTTAATGCAATCTTTGGAAGCTATGCAAAGTGAGATTGTTAGTTTGAGACAAAACTATGAAACCATACCCAAAGCGGTGCAAGAATTGAGCGAAAGAGTAGATAATTTCCAGGTGGCTAACGCCAGTATCGTAGATGAAATTAGTGTACTGGCTAACAGGTTGGAAAAATTAGAAATTGACGCAAGTCAACCAATAGAGCAGAAATTGTCCGAACAGGCGAACAAAATTGAAAACGAATTTATAAAAAAAATAGACGAGAAGGTCCACGCCGCGATTGAGGCCAAGGATTTGGGCTCGAGTGCGGAAGTGCAGGACCTAAAAAGAGCGCGGTGCACACTGACATTCCGCTGTGGCAGCGGAATGTCAACCACCGTCTTGCGGAGCTGGAAAACATCTTGTTGCACGGCGACGCACAGGCGTGTGTCACACCTGCCAGGTTCAACAATGATAGGCATATAAATACAGCAGTGAAAAATTGCGACTGCGAGACAGAACAGGCAACCAATGTTAGCGAAACGAACAAATGTCACTCCAAAATAGTGATTGAAGAAAGCCTAATTAGAAACCGACAGTTTCAGATCTTTACAACGGAGAAGAAATCTGTTCACCCTGTAGTATTTATCAAGGGATTTAGAAACATTTTGCCTAGCGTTTGGAGTCATACACAGAAAATACAGTTAGTTATGTCTTACACACAAGGAGATGCTGCATTATGGGCAACCGAAGCAGCTGACTGTCGCGACACATATGAGCAATTTGAAAATGCATTCTTGGCCAAATATTGGTCAACAAGTATTCAGGAGAGATTACGGAAAGAGGTATATAATCCAGAGCCGTATTCTCCACGATTAGGCAATTTGCGAAAATATTTTGAGAAATACATTAAGACCCGTTACTGAGACGAGCAGATTTCATCACGGGATTTGATCAGACTTTTGAAATCACACTTGCCGATACACGTAAAGGAAAAACTTATACACGTACCGGAGAACGACATGGAACATTTCTTGTCTGTTCTGGACTCAATTGACCTGATTCAGGAGGATGTTAAGACAGCCTCTGAACAGGCTAGAAGTAACGGAAACGGTTACAGAAATGGTCGAAATAACACGCCTCCACCAAATAATGGAAACGGCGGAGGTATCAATAGGAGACAAGATTATGTACAAAACGGGAATAGAGGTAGAGACCGGAAAGGCAATAGTCCGCCGGTGAACAATGACCGGAAAAGGAGGTTCGATGACCGATATGGAACAGGCCCACCAAGCAATAGTAGATGGAAAAATGCCAGGGGACCGTGGAACACCAATACCTATGACGAGGCAAACTTGGCCATAGAAACAGAGGCCCAGTCCGGACCGGCAAAACAGTGAAAGATATGACAATAACCGACCGCCACCACAAAGTGCGCCAATTGCGCAACCGTGGCGGCCGACCCAACACAACTTACACATAGTGGAAGTCAGCGACACAGAGCAGCCACACCCATCCACCAGTAATAATCGGCTGAGGTTTGGAGTGAGAGCAGCCCGACACAGAACAAAACATCGGAAATCTGTATCCTCAGACATAATGACGGGGTACAGATGGGACATGAATTAATAACTGAACCATCCACGTGCATAAAGGAGCACAAAGACAAAGTACAAGCGATAACAGAGATCAAAATTAACAACATTAATGTGCAAGCAATCGTAGATACAGGTGCTACTGTCAGTGTCATGAGTATGGACCTATTCAGAGTACTGGGGAAGGGAAAGCGTATGCTGACTTTTCCTGTGAACAATTGCAAAGTCACTGGAGCCATCAGTGCACAGCGACAAATAATTAAACTCCAAGTGCGGGTAGAGATGTATATAGGGGGAGAAGCCATAGCGTGCTCGTTCCTGGTAGTAAAGGGTTTTAAGGTAGCCTGCATTTTGGGGGTAGATTTTTTGAGAGAAAGGGATGCAGTAATCGACCTTTCTCGGGGAAAATTAAGTTTGATGAACACGGGTAGGAGGATAGAATTGTCCATGCTCAGATCTGAAGAGGTACCTGTGCCTAATTGTAATGCTATTAACATAAAATTTAGGAATCAGTGGATACTACATTTAGACAATCATTCTCTAGGACAAAATCTCTATTATCCAGACGTACAAGGTGATCAATTAAAAGCAAATGTGGACGCACTTGTGAACAAAGTATCACAGTCCGAAAATTTGAACTCAATGCAACAGCAGGATTTGGTACAGTTATTATCTGACTATGCAAATGTATTTTCAGAACGACCAGGAATTGTTAAGGGATATCAATACAATATCGAGGTGAAGCCTCACAAAACGTACTGTCGAGCCTCATACTCCATTATTTGGTCCAAGAAGGAAATAGTAGCTATCTCTTAGCAGATCTCCATTCAGGGAGAGTGCGGGGACTGCATCCGTGTAAGGATGTGAAAATATTCCTACAGTCAATGACTAATAGCCCTATGTGTTATGTGTAAAAAAGTACACCAATCTTTTGGAAATGAATGAACATTAATGATGTGCGATCTGTAGAGATAAAGTACTAGTGTAGAAGTATTTAGTTATAAGAATATGATTGACTTTCTCTTTTGTTTATGATTATTTGTGTTATGTCTTCTTTTTAATTAGTGTTAGTTTAAGCGTGCTCTAAATGTCTGCACAGATAACCTGATTAGTGCAATTATTTGTAGTGTTAAATTGTGACAGAGATCAGTCAGGAGGAACATTTTAGTAATGATTAGTTTGCGTACTGCATGATATTCTATATGTGTGTCACATTTGAAATATTTTTTGGTACAGTCTTTTCTATTATATATATATATATATATATATATATATATATATATATATATATATATATATATGTGTGTGTGTGTGTGTGTGTGTGTGTGTGTGTGTGTGTGTGTGTAGCTGTCAGATTGACAGATTCGAACGCAGAATAATATCAATAATATGAGACCCTGAGAGCTTTATTTTCAAACCAGTATTATCAAAGAGAGTAATGCACCCAGTAGTGACCCGAGGGCACCATGGGAGGCAAACTTATTACAAATTTAAGTAACGCAAAGTTACGCACAAAGAAGCTTCAATTGAAGTATGTGCAGATCGAATCAGTAAAAAGAGCTAGCCTGATACAGTCCAAGTCAATTTTAGCCTACAGAGACAGCACTGTAGTTACGTAGGACCTTGCAAGTAAAGTGACACATAATTTCAAAGGAGTTATTGAACAATATGCCTGAATCCGGCTGGAATGCACAAATAAAATCTACTCGAACATAAACATAGATGATTTTTGGGCAAACTAATACGAAATTTTAATATTTGTTACCATGTACGCAATCATCACACACCTTGGTAAAGAGCGAACAAAGAAGTTAGGAATGTGCTGTTACATAAATTGCACAACGGACATTGTAACTGAAAAAAACTTAAACAAAAGTGCAGTATTGTGTGGCAGAGACAGACAGTGACTGTTAAAACTGCAGCAATACGTCACGAGGTTGTTTTGAACAAGGAATAAGAAACTGTATCATCGCCATGTGTGCAAGTGGACAAGGAACTAGCACGACACGAACAGTGAGCCGATAACAGACGGTGGACCAAGCTAGTGTCAAACTATAACTTGTGCTGTGCGGGTGTAAAAAAAAAAAAAAAAAAAAAATACTCCTTGTGTGTCAAAGGACGTCAGGAAAGCGCATTGACTACAGAGATACATTTTGTCCTAAGGTGAAAACTTGCGTGTGACTAATGACAAGTCATGACATGGTGAAAAAATATTGTGTGCCCATAAAACGCATTACTGTGACAACGAAACATTGTGCAAACCAGACTAGTGAAAGCCTACTGAATAATAACTGCCAACAACTGTGTGCGTTCTTTCCCACAGCAGGAAAAATGCCCATAAGGATAGTACACTGTTTGTGAACTTGTTGCATGTTTGCTGGAGCACTGCAAGAAGATGTCACACGGGCGAGCTGATATACAACGCGCATCCAGCTACTTCAGCCATGCAGCGGCCGCAGCAGCCCGTAGCAGACCAGACAGCCACACGCCTCTCCGCGCCGTAGCTGTCAACACCGGGGGCGGTGACCTATACGGAGCCGACGCGCCGCGCCGAGCGCCGCTCAACAATAATTCCGCACCGCTCACCAACTACAGCATAATTGACATATTCCAAAATATTTACACAAACTGCATAACATGTCAATGAACTCGATTTTTGACAAACATTGAACGCTTATTTTGTATACCCGTAAATTGACGAGAGAAAATGAACATTAACAAGTGTAGGAGATGGATTTGTAACACGTAGGTAGTGAGAACATTATGAAAAGTGACGTTGTACTAAATGATTTCAAAAAACTAAGTGATATATCCTAGGACAAGTGACCTTGCAGTATATCGCAAAAATGATAATTACGAGTTATTAAACACACACAACAAACTTTCGTTGAACTGTATGTGACTGTGATATTATGTAACCGTTGATGACAAACTGCTAAATCATTTCAAAAGAATGACTGTTAAAGAGACAAGATTAATCATGAACCAACTGGGATGGCTGGGCTCCGGCACAGTTTTGCCCAGGTTTCTAACTATAATACTTGTCTTTATTGTGTTAAACTTGTAACACAAGATTAAACCTCTTAATGATCAGATTAAGACTGCCTCTTAAATTTTTAAATTTGGTCAAAAGTTATGCAAAATTTAGAAACTCAAATTTCTGTTTCTGTGGAAGCCATTAGATACACAACCTGTAACTGGTGTAGTGGTTCAGTAATGTATACAGCTGTGACACATTTATCCTTGTCTAGTGTGTCAAGAACAACTTTTATGAAGTCTGCTATTTCTGATTCTGTCTGCTATTTCTGATTCTGTACTTCCGCTACTTTGAAAACTGAACTGTGCTTCACTGAAGAGGTTATGTTTATTCAAGTAATTCATTAGTCTGTCTTTTATAGCGGATTCTACTATTTCTGACAAAGATGGGTGTCTTCTGCATCATCTCTGCCTCTACTCTGGAAAGATACCAGAATTGAAAGACTCATTTGTTACATCAACTTGTATACTGTCTATGTATTCTTAAAGAATACAGACAGCACTTCAGCTATGTGTGCTGATTTATTTCTATAGTTTTTGTGATGCTTTCCTTATACTCTGTGGAGAGCAATAATGTAACTGTACTTATCACATAGTTTTTTTACTGGAACATGATAAGATTTTGGGAAATATTTGTTACATTCTATCTGTTGTAATAGAGAAACGTTCACTCTTAAAATATTCTAGAGCCTGTGAATCATTTATCGACTTACCTTTGTATCTAATCTGTAAGTTATTGTTTTCTGTTTTTTCTTTATTTTACGCCCTACCAGACTGCTTCACTTTTATTTTCAGTATTTATTATTGTTTTGTCATTTGCTGAGTTTTTTGTGGCAAGTAACAGTTTCCTGTAAATCTTTTTGCAACTCTGATAATTGTTTAGAAACACTTACTCACTATGAGTTTGCTTATGGAACTGGGATGGCTTCTTATTCCTGCTGTTATCCATTTTTTCTCCTGGGCACTGCAATTGTGGACACTTTTAAAAATGGCTGTTCAAAAGTTCGTTTAAATATTGTACAGAAGACAGAGGATTTTGCATCTACATTGTGATGTGTTTACACTTGAGTCCATCTTTGCTCTAATAATGCCACAGTCTAATACATGCAGTCATGACACTCTCAGGTGCGGAAGTTGTTGCTGTTTGACAGCTGGAGCGACGCTACCGCTCCAAGCAGTGAGAAATCAGACAGTTGCATGCATCATAAGGACAATATTTTTTTATTATTATTTTCTACTTATTTAAGGAAATAGCAGTTGTATTTTTGTTTTCCATGTGTTAGCAAATTGCCAAGAGACGTGAATTATCGTGAAATACAAATTTAAAAAGCCGAATCACACTGATTCAATGACACAACCTACAGCTTATTCATGAAGAAATAGTGCCAAATATGTCTGTCTATATTTGCACCTTACTCCGCTGAAAGAAAGAAAATATAAACATATATTTCATGCATGAGAAGCAATATTTCTGTTGTTTGTTCTTATTGCAATAGGCACTTCCCTTGAACCTTTAAAATTTTTTTTAAGTCTTTTGAGTCGTCCGTTCTTACACTTAACTCGACATTCTAATACATGAACATTTGTTTGAAAGTAATTATTTTTTGCTTCAAAAACGAATGTATTGGATGTTCTTGCCTTTTGTGGCTCAGAAGTAGCAACTGTTGTGAAACTGTTTTCTTCTGTGTTGGGACATAGTTTATTGCCTTTAACGATTTATCATCACATCTGTGTGGCTTTCCCTGAAGCTGCAGGTGTGGTGGCTCGTTTGGTACATTAAATCGTGTAGGTGTTACATTCCATGTAAGTTTTCTACACTCCACATTCACTAATTTGGCAGAAAATGTAGCAAACAAAACTATGCTTTGTTGGTTAGATGTGCTACCTCTTTCTGTAAAAGCTCAGGTATTCTGGTGTTCACTAGCATTTTTTTTTTTTTTTTTTGCTAAAGGAGAACGACATTATTCAGCAAATATCTTTACAATGCAAGAGAATCGTAAACAAACTGTCCAGTAGTGTACCCCTTCATACTTCCCAGAGCTCCTTAGGAAACCAAAGAATGACAATATGATGTAATTTTTTAGTTATTATAGATTTTTATGGCACTACAAGCGCTCGCCGTCGTAATAAATATGTTACAAATCAAAATAAACTTTAGTCATCGCACTCATCTGATATTGTATTCAGAAATGTCACTTGCTGGACGCATGGGGGGCTGCTATCACTGTGAGTAACAAAAACGATATGTAATGTGACGACTGTTGTGACGGACTGTGACAATACCCTCAGAAAACCTTTAACTTTGGTTTAAAAAGAGGTCTTTTGTGGATGTGCAATCTGGTAGACTTATCTAACGCAGTTTTATTTTTTCTTAACTACCAGATATTATCAGAGTGTTAAAAGTCTTTTGCATCTACAACACATGGTTCTCTTTCGATATTTGTAACAACATGATAGATTACTAACACCGAGGTTTTTGCTATCGGTACCTTCACTGTAGTCTAACTTCGGCATGCCAAATCTGCAAAGAATGTTCATCGGATTAATACAGATACTTTCTCCCTGCAAGCTATTTTGTTTATATTTATGCCTCCACATAAAGTTATCTTGTTCTTAGGCACTGAAACTTTGTCCAGAACGTCAGTCGATTTATTAAAATAGTTTACCTTATTTGCACTAGGTGATCAGCATATTCAAAGAATGATTCTTCTTTTTTCGTAAATGCCAGCGCCTGTTAGTTTGATACCTCATACTTCCAAACGTTTCTTATCTGGGGTGCTGTAGAAGCCATTGAACTTCTGGGTTTCAACATCACTGATAAATTTTCTAGGTATAGCATACTAAAAATGTGTATAGCATACGATTTCAAGGCCTTTATCTGTGATAAAATATAAGAACATGACAATGCAAGAGTAACTTGGAAAAATACTAATTTACAGTGGCTGTAACATCACATCATGTCCCATTCCATCAAAATATTCTGCAATGCATTTCAAATGGTGGCATCCACACTGGCCATCCCATCATGTCACATCACATCACGCCACCATCAAGGTTTTTCTGGAGGAAAGGTTTGATGGCTGATCACATGATGCATGAGATCATTTCCTCCCAGTGCAGAGCCATGTGCAGATCTCCATAATCCGTTTCATCGTGGTTTTCCTGATTGGTATCAGTTGCTTGTTGTTCGTTATTTCCTATAAATTGATTCATTTCCTTCTTTCTTTTGTTAAAATTTAATGATGACAGATTAATGGAAGCAGTGAGAGAGCAGTCTGAATTGTATGACATGAGCGCACTGAATTACTTGCCCTCTACTACATTTATAACATGAATTTTTGCAGGAACTGGCACTGTATTTAATGTTTTACAAAGAAATTAAATGAAAAAGTACTTTGGGTAGAATCAGACCAGTAGAAATAAGGCACTTGAACTATTAAAAGCCAAATACAACATGTGAAGAAAACACATATATACTGAAGGGAAAGGTATTGAAGGAGATATGACTGTTTCACTAAAGCTTGCAGTGGACCAGCATCTAAAGGTAATATTAAAACAATTTTCATGGGATGCGATGGCAGCTCCTAACACTGTGTTCCTTTCAGTAATACTGGCTGAAATTTGATGTAACAAATGAAAAAACTGATGCTTCGACTTTCTGGAACATAAAATGCAGATTCCGTTGCCTTGTGCTCCTTGTCTAGTGTGTAAAATTCCTCTCCTGTGCCACATAATGACATTTGTGTGCAATAAATATCATTTTCGTAGAAATGTGGACTCCAGCAACAACGTGTATAAGTTAATGCGTATAAGCTACTGCACGGCGTCTGTGCATTTCGCACGTAAAAACAGGTGAAAACCATCTTGCAAAGCTCTCAATTCCCGCGAAATGAACATTTGAGGACAGCAATGTAAGTTGAGATCACATGACTTGAATTGACTTGACATGCCATGACGTGACGGATAATGTGAACACACCTTCACATGATGATGCCAGAACGTGAAGGTGCCATGACGGAAAGTGTGAATCGGCCCACACTACGTTCTGCAGTGGTACCAGTTATTTGCTACTGCTACAGGTTCACTCAGCAGATGTCAAGAATGAGGTGTTACATGAAAAACGTAACAAGAGACAATACACAAAGAAACACTCCAGATTATTTTAGACAAGCTAGTAATAATGACTATCTTAAGTCAATATGACTGTAATTACCTCAATCTTGTGAATGTGAACAAGCAAGAAACATATTTTAGTTGTTTTCTAAGAAATGTCAGGCACTACCAGTACTGATATTTTTAAACAAAATACTAAGTTCTCTAAGACAACGATCATTTACTTAACTGAGGTTCTTTTGCAAGTGAAAAAACAGTTAGTTACCCTATTTAATGTAGTGTTCTGTATATTGCATGGATTGTATTCGGCACAATTTGCTATGATGTGAAACGTTTATTAACATATTGTAGTAGATGATTAAAGGTGTAGATACTTTTGATCATGCCTGTCCAGTTATTCCTGCACAAATTATGTAGGTTTAATAATAAAAGTATTCGGTTGGTGTGTAAGTCCACAGCGTTGATTTGGGTATAGTGGGTGAAGCTGTGGACGCTGGAAAATGGAGCGCCAAATGGAGAAATAGGACGATTTCGGACTTTCTTCTGTTGGAGTTCAATAGAGTGATGACAGCGACATTGGCAGCCCTGAACAATTGCGCTGTGCATGGGGATGGATCAGGGCAAGAAAATGTCTTTTTCGTTTTGAGGAGGATCATCTTGATATTAGTAGCTTCCCACATTCAGGAAGACCTTCAGGGTTTGATGAAGATCGTCTAAACACATTAATCCACAATTAGCTACATCAGTGCACTTGCATACTGGCAAATGTGAGGAACTGGATCATTCCACCATCATGCGACATTTGCATGTAGAAGGGAAGCTCATGCAGTAGGGAAGGTTCAAAAATCGGGAGTGTGGGTACCATATGCTCTAAGCCAAAATCAGAAAAGTCAGCAGGTGGCCATATGTGCTTGTCACAGTTGGCCTGTGGGCAACACCAACCATTCCTATCGTGTACTATTAGTGGTGGCGCGAAATGGTGCCCGTATGTTTATGTAAGGAAAAGAAAGGAATGGTTCAGCCCAAAAAAAGCAGCAACCGCCCATATAAATACCTGTGTAGATTCGCAAAGATAATGTTATGCGTCTTGTGGAACAACGACGGCGTGGTGTACAAAGAATTGTTTCCTTAAAGTGCAATCCTCGCCGTTGACATTTATTGTCAACGACCGAGACGTCTCGCAGATGCAGTCAAAGAGCAATGACCAGGAGGCCTGGGTAAAGTGATGCTACTCCACAATAATGTCCACCCACATTCTGTCAGACTGACAAAAAACACTAACCATCTAGCAAGAGCAGCATCAGTACTTTTTGCAGACGATACAAGCCTTTTCATCAAGGGAGTTAGTGAAGCTGACCTACAAGAAAAAATAATTTCAACAACGAATGAGACAGCTTGTAACGTGTGCGTGGGGCACACAATACACCTAAAAGGCTGTACTATGGTAAGTGAACTGGCTTCACCTTATGAGAAAGAATTTTCGTATAGATATCAATCGCGTGTACCTGAATGGTGGCAAACCAGACTTACACCCACTCTGTAATAACAATGATCCGTCAAGTAAGTTCAAAATGCAAGTACACGTCAGGATGGACCAAAAACAACACTGAAGATGCTACCAATTTAATAATAATACGGTCGCCAGCCTAATTACGCATTAACTGAGTTTCTTCCCTGTACAAGTTGGTAGATATTCATGCAAAACAACAAGTAGTAACACTGCATAATATAGCAGAATTTTAGAACCAGAAAATCTATTGAACTGATAGTTTCACATTCAGTACTGATATGGAAAAACCACGAATAAATAACACTACACTATAATGTATACTACAAGACTTCGTACTGTCTATTGATCTGATTAAAATTGGACATAGATTACCCTAGAAATAGCATTTTCGAGCCACACACAAAATGTCTATTCTGATAAAGATAAAACACTGATAAATTTTGACTTATATATTGACTTTAACTTTTGCTGGTCAAACCAATGTGGAACACTTCAGAATTCAAATGAGTAAAAAGGGGGGGGGCCCTGAAACTGTTATGATCACTATATTAAAAAAATCGATTACTGAAATTATCATGCGTTCAAGATTTCCCGTATATGAGTTACTACTCTTTTTATCTTATTTACTTCTCATTTAAATACCTTTATAGTTATCTTGAAACAATTAAACTTCATTACTATATCAATATTAAAGCTATCTTTCAACTCTGTTAGACCTTCGTTATTCATTTACTGGTTCATTAACAAAACAGTTCTTTAAACACCATTCTAACATAACTGCAAGTAATTATTATTAACGTAAAATTTAATTTTTCATTTCAGGACACTCGTATTGCACAACATTTGGAAAGGACCCTATCTAGGTTAGTTGTGAGTATAATTAAATGAGGGGAAAGTTATGGTAACATTTAGGTTATTATTGAACAGTTCACTCTATGGTCCATACGAATACAGTACTAAAAGTTTCAACCTGCTTGTATCGATGCGGCGGTTGGCGGGCGGCGAGATGGCGAGGCACAGAGCACACACACAACCACAGCTATGGCTCTTGACGTATCGGCACTTTAATTCTTCTTAGCGTCGCAATACTTTTCCATTTAGTGCCTATGGAATTTTCCCATGATGTGTGGGCATTGGAACAGCATACCCGAGGCTCAGAGAAACTACGTCTTCCAGGAGAGCCTCCTCGCTCCAGAAGGTGTTGCTCAAACCAGTCCCAAACTCCAACTACTACTGCTGAGCCCGTTGTGCCTTTTTCCTGCGCTCGCCTGCCATCCACCTTTTACCGCTCCCTTGCAGACAGGGTATTCACCCGAGGTTTTGCATTCTACATATCCTAACACATTGCCTACGTATGGACCAGACACACAGTTACAATTTTAAACATCTTACAACAGTTCCAAAATTTGTTACATTTCAATTCTATCACAATATTGCTTGAAATTTGACATGAACATTAATATTCACATTGAAACTTGTTTACAGTTTTCTTAACACAATGGCATGAAACAAAAAAGAAATGGAAGCAGAACATTAATTACACAAGTTTATCGAAAAATCGGAAGAAAAAAATATTATATGTACAGTAGGACAGAGTCGTTGTTGTTATAAGCTGAATGGTTCAAGTACGATTACTTAATTATAAATGACAAAAAACCACTTGGATGAATTTTAGGCACATAAGGAACAAAGTAAAAATAATGTAAGAGTAGAGATTGGTGTATCGCTGGACAATAACTTAAGATGGGAAAAACATGTTGAACTGTTGAATAAAAACTTAGTAAATACTGTTATATATTAAGAAAGCATAAAGAAAACTGCAATTCTGAAACAGTACTATACGCGTACTACTCTTACATGCATAGTAATCTAAGATATGGTATTATATTTTAGGGAAATATAGGGTTCACAAAATGTTGTTTTAAGCTCCAAAAGAGATTCGTATTCTGAAGGGTGTTGTCTACAGAGATCCATGTAGAGGACTCTTTAAGGAGTTGAAAATTTTGACCCTCCCTAGTTTATTCATGTATGAATCAGTATGTTCCCTGAAGTCAAATCAAGAATTCTCTTCTTTAAACAGTGACGTACACTACTATCATACCAGAAGCAGGCATGATTTCTATAGAAACATACATTCAAAAGCCCTGTACCAAAATAGTGTGATGTATCTACCCAAAATAATGTTCAATGCCTTACCAAAAGAAAAAAAGCATACAAAAGTTACATATTTTTAAAAACGAATTAAAGGGGTTACCGTTACATCAAAGTTTCCATACTACTGATGAATTTCTTTGCAATCTAAACAGATAGTGTTCATCTTTTGAGTTTTCTGTGTAAACCTTCCTTGTTTCAACTTGCATGTAAAAAGAAGAGCAAATGTGTAAAGTGTAATTAAAATGTTGAAGTGTAATTAAGAAAATGTTATTTCCCTTAATTGTTAAGAATATAAATCATGCTCTCTCTCTCTCTCTTTCTATATGACAATTCCTATATAATGTATATGATAAAATGGATGATAATAAATCGAATTGAATTGGCTTGGGAAGTCATTCCGCACACACGTTGTTCATCTCATCTTGCGTCCTCAGATTTTCATATTTCCGCTTTCTGCCGTACAATCTTCAAGAAACGTCCTTTTCATACGAAAATACGCTCCGAATATGGCTCGAACACTTCTTCTCAAAACTACGTGATTTCTGCAGTCGTGGAATTGAAAAGTTGTCCCAATGTTGACAGACTGTTGTAAATAATGAAGAAGAGTACATTGTTGATGACTAAAATACCTGGAATGTGCATCGGTTGTGTTTAATAAACGTACGGAAAAACTCTACGAACTTACGTACCGACCTAATTCTTCGAGCTTCCAAACTATTTTGCCTTTCTCATTGTCTACTCCGTCCATCTACAGGGGTATAAAAACATTTTTCCTTGTACTTCTATTAAAAGGGAAATATAATTTCGGTTCCGACTGATCTGAAGGAGTGAATAATGTTGTGAGTAATGTCGGCTTTTGTAATATCGATTACTCGCAGAATAGTTGCATCAATCGAAGTTGGATGGTGGTCGTCATGGAAATGGTTGTAAACATTTGATTTGGAGGTTATATTGTGCGTTATTCAATAACATTGTGTTTCTGAAGACATTAACGTATTTAATTGCATGAACATTTCAAATTATGTTTTTCGCCTACTCCGAGTGGAATTTACATGTCAGCTGTTGATGTGAATCGTGGAGACACAATATTGTAAAGGAAATATAATTCTCAAGATAACACAGTAGAAGTGGAAGGTAGCGAATCTTCAAAATCGTGTTTGAAGTTTTGCCTGCAACGAAATGGTGAAGCTACATGTCAAACGTCGAGACGACAGTCAGTTTCTTTATGAGACCACAGTCACGGCATCAGTGAAAGATGTCACTCAAGACATCGCAGCAATTTTTAATGGAAGGCTGAAGATAAGTAGAATTTGTGATGGTAAGCCATTAACTTTTTACTTCCACTAGTATTTCGAGTGTGATGTATGAAAATAACTAGTGTAGTAAATAACGATACTTTTTCCTAAGGTACGGTAGGTTGTTGGGACTCTTGCACAATAGTTATTTTCGCGATTTTGTTACAATTTGAATGATGCAGGTTGTACGTAATTTTAGTCGTAAAATTGAGGACAATTCCATTACAAGATAATTTTGTGAAGAATAAATTGTGAGTTCTGCACAACCGAAGTAAATCTAGTTACGATTATGTCCCTTTATTTAGGGCGCTAGTGATTTAGCTTTTTTTTATTCCAGTAATAAACTTTAACCTTTGGTAAAGGCTGGCTAATATACAATTATATAAAAGGAACTGTTGTTTATTTAGCCCCATTTACATGTTTTGAACATTCGGGACTTAGTTATTTCTTTGTTTTGGAATCAGTGTGTTTTAATCCTGTATTGTAATAGCCTAGTTTTGTTCCACATCATTGCCCAGATTTAGCCTATGCATATGCTACATTTGCGTCATTCAGATTGGTTGCCACTTTGTCAATATATATTATCCATAAATTTTTGCTGACCTACATATACACATCAGTCTTGTGCATAAGATAAAAATGGTGTGAACGCTGCAGCTGATTTATGTTGGTGGTGACAATAACAAATACATTGGATTTATAATGTTAGTAGACCCATAACGAATTAGACAAGCATGATTATCTTCTTATTAATTGACTGTTTTTATCAGAATAGTAATTATAGGAATTGCCTTCAACTTCTTTATACTTTGTTATCTCTGTGGACTGTTTCTTTTTATATGTACAAACATAGATTGATTGATATGTGCACTCCCCCACCAAGTTTCTGGAAAACGAAGTGCCCTTAGGAACATAGGTCATTTAGGTTATTTTATTTCCAGCAGCATCAAAAACATGTTATGTGACTCTCATGTCTACATAATTTTTCAGTTTTCTAGCTTGATTTAAGTTTTTAACGCTGGATTCGTAACTTCATGCTAAGTTCACTACAGTAAATATTGAATGTTTCAGAAATGGAAGAGGTAGCTAAGCATGGAACATTGCTCCCTCCAAACATTTTGGGATTAACTGATGAGCAAGTTGAAGAACTGAAACTTGTTGATGAATGGGGTGAAAAATGTGTTCCAAGTGGAGGCTGGACATTCAATAAAGATCCCATAGGTCGTAGAAATGGGAGACAACCAAACGAAAAGATGCAGGAGATCATTGCTAAAACAGTTCAGGAAGCTAAAGCTATGGTGTCAAAGGTATGAAGTGGTTCTGATACACATGAACTCCTTTTCTGTGATTCCATTAGGGTATACCATGTTTTCTATCCAGATATTTGCTTCATAGTTTTTCAGTAATTCTGAACTTCAATTTTCAAGCTGCTTCATTTATTTTTTTCCCCACTACTGGCTCATAGTTTTGAAATAGTCCACATAAAGGATGAGTTGAAACTGTGATTATACCCATAAATACTTCTGTAGAGTTACTATAATTTTGTCATTTTTCTTCACTTTCTCCTACTTTTTTTCCTGCACATGCTTGTGTGAGATATTTTAAGAAACTGGTCGAGCTGTGACTTTTTATTTTCTGGTGCTAGCTAAAATATTGTCCGTGTCACTAAAATGTAGGCTAGAAACTGTGACAGCCTGAGGTGTAGGTTGATATGGCATAATGGAGGGGGGTCTTACTGCTCTCAATGTATGATGTTAGGTGTAAAATGTAGCTTTTATGACTGATGACTGTGACTAGAGTATGCAAAATTCTGTCTTGGTGATGCCAGTGAGAAAGTAAAGACATTGGCACATGAGCTGCTTTTATGAAATAGTGTCAAGGGAACATCCAAATTTAGTGCTGCTACCCAACTAACAGTTCAGTACCTCATTCCTTATTTCATAAACCTCTGTAGAAATGTTGGAAATTTACAACTTGAGTGTCACATGATATCAGTGTGGGCTGTCAGGGCTCATGCCACATTAATCCACTTTCGACATATTAGGCCTCATAATGTTGTTGTGACATCACGTATATCATTTACCACTGTGTTTGGACCAGTATAGGGGGGAACTGTGGTAGCCCCGGTGCATTATAGGTTAGTGTGGCACCACATTGCCTGTAGCTCATTGCAATTAATCAAACTCACAACAAATTTCAAGCAGTTTGTTTACTGCTTATGAAGCACATCTTACTAATGCAAAAAAACAAGCAAATGAAATCCACAGCAATCAGTACAATCACGCACATAGCTCCAAACACCAATTTATTTCGACCCGTATGGCTAAAAGGAATTCACATTGCCACAAACCAAAACTTGCCCATTCAACTAATATCAGAAACCTATTGTCAACGAATGTAAATAAAACAAACTCCACAGTACCTAACAATCACAATCCAATATAATTACCAACAACACAACCCAAAAATTCATTAAAAAAATTGCATTAACACTATTTTGACAGACAAGAAACAGCAATAAAGAAATAAAATCATAAAAACATACTGAACTTTGCCAACCAAAGTGAGATAATACATAGATCTAGCCATCTAGCATAGCAAAATAATACATCATAAACATATCTCTTGAATGGCCACCCCAGACTTATCAAACTAGGAACCCCTCTGGATAGAACGCCATATGTTGTCCTGGTGACAAGGCCACATGTTCCCTGGTCTGACATACAGCAAGTCTGGTCAGTCTCTCACCTTCTCATCAAACTTAACACTCCCCATATTTGGCAAGTAAACCAAATAACAGTAGGAATTTAATCACGGTTAACATGTTGTTGTCCTTTGCGGCATACAGGGACCTACTCATGAATTTCATAGCCGTAACCATAACTAACAAAAAATGTAAGTAACATTAACTCTGCAACCATAAATGACCCACTGCACTGAAAATTCCAGACATGATAATGAATCAGTTGGCCATTACTACCAACACCAAAATAACTAACTAACAAATTTTCACAAACTCTTCCAATATTGCTGTCCAAACACTAGATAAGAAGTACAGTGAATTATCAACAGCACTCATAAACATGTAGAAACATACACATTCTATACCAGAGAGCACGACTGCGTACTCCAATGTGCCCTCTGCAAACATGATCCATTTCAAATACACCACCACCATAAACTCATGCTACACAACACAGTTCCATCATGGGTCAAAGCAGATATGTGGTACCACAAACTTTGGTTGATACTCAACTATATGCAGCCTTTCGTGTAAGGAATATGAAAAACTTTAATGGAATAACTTAGAGAATGATGAAAAGACACAGCACCTTCAGGTACTGAAGTGATAACACTTAATCATATCTGTCGAATTGTCAGATGATTGGATGAGTGGAAACAGTAATATCACAAGGTGTTGCTTACATGACAAGGCTGTTTTTATATTTGACATAGTGTAGTTAGACTTCATCCATATGGTGAGATAATTCATAACGATGACTTTTGGAACTTTTGAGATTCTTGGGTGAACATACTACGACAAAAATATTCTGCCTGGTATGCAAGATGTATGAGAGAGGTGAAATATTGTTAGACTTCAAGAACAATGTTATAATCCCAGTTCGGCAGAAGAAAGGTGCTGACTGATGTGAGTATTACTGAACAATCAGTTTAATAAGTCATAACTGAAAATGACAGAAATTATTTTCAAGAGGATGGAAATACCAGTAAAAGTCTGCCTCAGTGAAATCAGTTCAGAATCCAGAGAAATATTGCAATGGATGAGGGAATACTGGAGAAAGCACATGTTTAATATAGGGGGTTGAATACACTAGACATCAAGAAACCACTGCTATGTCAATGCTACACCACCTTCCTTTCTTTGTGCTGTAGTTCTGTGAGTGTGACGAGTCAGAAAATGTTGGCACTAAGAATGCTTTCTGCTCATTGACTCGTTCTCTCTCATTAAAACATGCAACAGTGTAAGGCTAATCGTGACATAGTACAAAAGTTGTATGCATCATCTTCCTCTTGTAAAGTAACACTGACGAGGCAAAATAACCAATTGTTATGATCACATGGTCTCTAACAAAGCTGTGTCTGTGAGACTGTGGAGGGTGTAAGATGAAATTTAAGTGATGCAGTGTATACAATTGCATATGTGTTCCATAGGAGGAAAAGCTATGTCTGGAATAAGTTTGGTGCTGTAGTTCGCACTTCATGTGAAAAACATGAAAATTTCCTCAATTGTAGAGTGATTGCAATCTTGTTTATTCCATCTTCACCAAAAGAAAAAATCATTCTCATAGCAATTACAACCAATGACAGAGCTGCAAAAAATAACTGCCGCCTCCTTGTGGAAAATGATGTGTAAATGTAAAATCAAGCAATGGAAAATCGAGGATGGAATAATAACAATATTATGAAGAGGATAGATTGCTGCTCACCGTATAGTGGAGATGTTGAGTCGCAAACAGGCACAACAAAAAGACTGATAATCAGCCAAAAGGCCTTCTTCCAAATTAGACAAAACACACACACACACACACACACACACACACACACACACACACACATATATATATATATTCCAACAAATGCAATGCACACACACATGACCACTATCTCTGTCCTTGTCAGCCAGAGACAGTAGTCTTGTGTTTTGCGGGAATGTGTTTGTGTGCGTTGTCCTGTTCAGAAGAAGGCTTCCTTGTTTAGCAGTTTCTTTGTTGTGACTGTGACTCAAAATCTCCACTATATGGTGATTAGCAATCTGTCCTTTTCATAATATTATATAAATGTAAAATTAGATAAAGTAATCTTATATGAGCAAGTAGCATTCATAATTCAGTACAGTAATGACATAATCCGTTGACAGCTATATGAAAACAACATGTACTTAATAAATAGGAACAATAACCTATTGGAAATTTTGCATATCGTCTCATTCCCTTTATTTATTTGCTGTTTGAATATCTTGTGCGTATTGTGTAATGCGACTGTGTGCATTGGTCTGCATTTCCAAATCTGTATGTCTGAGGCAATGCTGAAGTGGTGTCTACCATGAGTACATTGTGTAATATGAGCTTTAGAAATATTGAAGAAAGGCAAACCTACATTTATAGAATTTGCACAGGATGAAGCCAGCTGTGTCAATCATGACTTGTGTTTACATGAAGGACACCTGTCACAGGTACTTGGTTTCGGAAGCTGTTTTTGTCTATACGATTGGCTGGTTGCATTTGCGAAGAAGGCCATTTGGCAAAAAGCTTCCTAGCGGCACGTGGAGGGTCAAGGCAGAGCTAGCACTTCGCAGAATTTTTCAGAGAACTGATTATTGTCCTTTGGTTTGGAACTTAGTGGAAGGCTTAGGCTCAGAGAATTCTGGACAATCTTGCACACTGATTTTTGCTCTGCAATTGGGTGACGAACTATAGGACTCGTGCGAATGAGTTAGATGTGCACTACATGCAGTCAGTATCACTTGGATTGGAGAGTATGTATGGTTTTTCTGAGATAGATAAATTCCTCCTTATGTCCTGTCAGTGATGATCTGATTTCAGAGAAGAAAGAATATTAGTGTCATTAATTACAGAATGTAACAGCTGCCACAGCATATCGGGAAATTTTGTTATGGAGGGGTGGGTGGAGGTTGCAAATTGTGGAGAGAGACCAGGCCTGACTGCAGTAAGCAAGTTCTGCCAGAAGTATGTTGCAATATTTATGCAAAGAAGAAGAGGCTTGCTCAAAATAGACTAGCATGGTGAGCTGCATGCAACTAGACATCGAACTAACACCTCAATGGAGTGGCATTTATATTTATGCTGTTTGAGCAAGATTACGGAATGTGTGCAGTTGAGTTCATTTCTTTTTGTTTTTAATTACTAGATGGTACACTTTTGTTAAATTTATGGATCTTTTAAATAACACACAGTGTAGGAACCTGCAGAAATTTATCCAATAGAGGGCAAATTGCCATTCTTGATATTACTGATCCATTGATTCCAAAAATGTTTCATACTCTACGAACTAAATTTGACAGGAAGTACACGAAACTTACTCTAGCTCAAATGGTTAAGAGATATCACCTTAAAAATTTTAATTTAGATTACTTCAATACCTGAACAATAAGAAAATTTCAGAAATGGAGGCAAATTACAGTTTTTATGTTGTTAATATGAATATGGACGCTACTTTTTTTAATTCAATGATTTGAAATCACATCCTCACATAATTAAATTCAGAGTAACCAACAAATAATGATAAACAGGCAGAAACATAGAAAATATTTACAATAGAAAATTATTCACATTCCAGTGACATTAGGATGAAACTGAAAATTAAGAATTTAAACGGAACAGAGTGCCAGAATATTGTGAAAATCCTTTTAGATATCATCGAAAACAGTGAACAACAAATGCTACACCAATACTCCTTGAAGTGGAGAAACAGGAAATAAATTTTTAAAAAAATGCTTGAAACTTCCTGGCAGATTAAAACTGTGCCAGACTGAGACTCGAACTCGGGGCCTTTGCCTTTCGCGAGCGAGTGCTCTACCAATTGAACTACCCAAGCATGACTCACGCCCCGTCCCCACAGCTTTACTTCTGCCAGTACCTTGTCTCCTACCTTCCAAGCTTTACAGAAGCTCTCCTGCGAACCTAAAAAATGCTTATTCGACTTTGAGGGGACAGTGTTTGCCAGAAATACTTCATATTTGATCATGCTAAAGAATGTATTGTGTTACTTTCAAGATTTCTTTTTTTTTAAATGTTTTCTTGCATAACTAAGGTTCAGCAACATGTGTGTTGAAAGCTACATAAATGCTAAGGCAGGGCCAGTTTATGACCAAATGGATGAGGCAAATCTCCCAAAATCACCCTAAATATGCTGGTACATTTGACTTTAAGACTGAGTCAAAGCAGCCCTTCCTTTTAGTGTGTGTCAGTATTGTGCAGCAGTACCAGCTCTGCAGTACAGCTAAGTCATGGCGTGTGCTGTGGTACACCCCACAGAGTTTGAGAAGCTCCCAATTCCTGGAGAGAACATCTTTTTGATCTTAAAATAGCACACCTTTTTCACTCTTCCAACACTTGATTTGGACACTATCTGTTATTTTTAGATTGGCCACAGAATGATACAGGATCTGCTGTGAATAAGGAGATGATTACTAAAGTCATAATATTTCCCATCATACGTGGCAGTGTCTCCTGCTTCTCAGGTTCGAATCCCAGTCTGGCACATATTTTTACTCTTTGCAACTGATTCCACATAAAGTTGGTATGCAGCTGACATCAATAGTCCCTTTCCTTTCCTTTCCTTTCCTTTCTTTCCCCGCCCCCCCCCCCCCCCCCCATCCACCTACAATTTACATACAATTCATAACTTCAATGCGATATTGCAGTGCCTGTGTTGTTAAGAGCTACAATGCAAATTTCCTTTGAACATAACTTGATGCAAGCTTTATAAAGATAAAAAGGCTGAATTGGCCCGTTCTGTCTGCGCTCATTAAAGATGCTTTGTAGAGACATGCTTTTATTGGTAAAGATTTCTTATACTTTCTTCCTTGTTTATACTATTGCGCTTGTCTGCTTAATAAAGAGGAAATTTAAATATTTTTCTATGTCTTTCTGTTCAACAGTGTGATCAACAAAGATGTACTTACTTAAGTCATTTATGGTAATACATTAAAATTCTCTCTAAATCTCATCTGAAAACTAGTGCTTTCATACAAGTTTCATATTTTAGTTCATATATTTCAGACGTCTTGGAGGAAGGAGTAAAAAGCACGCACATTATGTATGGATTGCCATTGAAGTTTATTGTTGTGTAAAAACCTGTTCAGCTAATTCAGCCTTTAAAGAAGCTAACAATTTTATATGGAAATCTTCCTATGTGGTGCCATCTACCACATTAAGTGAGGAAATGTGGTGTTTACCCAATACAGGAATGTTTTCTTTCATCATACTGTTATTTTTTTCTGTTATTTCTCTTACCAAATTTAATTATGCTTTCTGATGCTTCTCAAAGGCATTGCTGAATAGTTTTTTAGTTGACGTCATTGTATTGTATCATTCCCCAATTAACAATTGCTCGAAACTCTATTCTTCCCTTTGAGATATTCTTTTCTCTTGCATTCCATATATTTGTGAAATCTTTCATTGTTTTGTTTTTTTCTGTTACATAAGTGCTCTTTCCATTGTTGTTTATAATCTTCACTCCCACATTGGTTGAATGTAAAAAATGGGTAGAACAAAGATAACCACTCTGTTTATAGCTGAGGTGGAGTGTGGTGTACTTGTACAAAATTAAGAGTGATTTGTTGCTAAGTTTTTGGACAGTGTCCTTCTTCGAAGCTAAGAAACACATACTCACAAAGCTATTTGTTTTTGGAACAGCAGCGTGACTGAGGTGACTGTATGTCATGAGCATTATAAATGCTAGCACTCTGTGTTCTAAAGAATGTCATATCAAATTGTGTTTTCATTCTGCCAGTTGGGTTATACGTTATATTGGTTGAATATGGTGCACCACAAACAGATCAGTGGAAGGTTGTGGTAAAGAGGGTTCATTAGGATCTTGAATTATTCTGACTCACCACTATTGTGATTTTGTGAAAACTCTGGAAGATAAATTAGTTCAATATCATTAAAGACAATGTATGATACTTTATGATAGAGATCGTATATGAAGGTGGGTGTCGATCTTGTATATGTTGGAGCAATAAAGAACATAAGAAGAGAAGTAGTGAGCTATATTCGAGTGCACATAATAAATCTGTGATTATAGATTCACTGTATTTTGCTCTGATATTACATTAATTTATCTCACTGAATGCATGAAAACTGGTCATGAGAGTCATGAAAGTAATAGACTCTCATATTTTTAAGTATTTCTCTTTGCTTAATAGATGTTAGTCAGCTGAAGTTATTTCCAGAAAAATTGTTTTACATTTGTTTGATGGTCTTCCATTTCAGAAACTAGTCCAACAGGATATCTGTTTAACACTGAAGATTGTTCAACGTGCAATAGACATCTTGAGAGGTGCAATGATGATTGTGTATCCTATGAATCTTCCTCCACATGACACAATTCGCCTTGAACTGGAGAACAACGAGGACCTCTCAGGAACACAGGCATCACGAGAGGTTAATTTCTTGTCATATTTAATGTTAGGAACTTGGCAATAACTTTATGTAAGCTTGTTCATGTACAGGTTGTATATAAAGAGTGCTTTCAATGCTTAATATGTTGCATGGGACAGCAAACTAGTCATTTTTTAAATGAGGGAGCCTCTGTCTAAAAATGCATTTGTTTAGGACTGTTGATGTTTGAACAAGGTTGACTTAAAAAAAAATAGTGTTTGGGACCCTAATTAATGATGCAACATGTTAGCCATCAGTGTTTAGGGATGTGTTACAAGTGCTTTTGACAAAGAGCAGTTTGTTATGGCTCAGCACCTGGGAATATGCATCTCAGTAATGGCAAAGCTTGTGTCCTGTATGCGTCCTAATGTTCTGATAATCTGTGGTAATTGGCTGAAGGACTGTGAAACCACAAATAGGAGACAAGGTGTTAGTCATCCATACCTTGTCAGAGAATGTGATGATCAGATGCTTGACCCCTCTTGTAAAGCAAGATAGCCTGTAAATTGTGGTAGATGTGATGATAGAGTACAGTGCTAGTGCATGCACAAGGGTTCCAGACCTCACTGTCCAGTGCGCATTGTTCTGGGGGCTCCGCAGCAGACAGCCACTGCCTGTTCCCATGTTGACCTTATGACATGGTTACTTAGGATTTTGGTGCACATACGATAATCAACATTGGTTGTTTCAGTAACATTTCTTGGTACACTAGGTTTATGGTCATGTCTGGATATGCTGTCATCCAAGTGAATGGCACCTCAGAATATGCAACATTCCATGGACTCAGTCAGGTGGGGAAACTATACACCTGGGATTCCATTGGACTTACGGTAATAATTGAAGGCACCGTGAGGGCTGTGAACAATGTGAACATCATTCCAGACTACCTGCATCGCTTCATGGTTGACATCTTCCACAAAGGCGGTAGCATCTTCCACCGAGATAATTGTCTGTATCACGTGACCAAAATCGTATTACAGTGGTACGAGGAGCATGATAGTGAAACCATCTTGGCCACCGAAGCCTCCTGATCTGTGTCCAGTGGACACATCCTGGACTCTATTGACACCCAGCTCCACTCTGACAAATCACCAGCCTGTAAATTATTAGAATTGTGTGAGCTGTAGCTAGGCATCTGGTGCTACATATCCCCAGCAGCTTACTAAGAACTTTTTGAGTCATGCAGAATTGCTGCTGTAGTGTGTTCTAGAGATGGACCAACACATTATTAAGCAGTTGGTCATGCTGTTTTGGCTCATCTGTGTACATTAGAACAGCGCTTCGAAACTTTGACCTCCAAATTGACTGCAAAGTGATCATCTGCAGTATGTATACTTACGCAGATATATACACTCCTGGAAATGGAAAAAAGAACACATTGAAACCGGTGTGTCAGACCCACCATACTTGCTCCGGACACTGCGAGAGGGCTGTACAAGCAATGATCACACGCACGGCACAGCGGACACACCAGGAACCGCGGTGTTGGCCGTCGAATGGCGCTAGCTGCGCAGCATTTGTGCACCGCCGCCGTCAGTGTCAGCCAGTTTGCCGTGGCATACGGAGCTCCATCGCAGTCTTTAACACTGGTAGCATGCCGCGACAGCGTGGACGTGAACCGTATGTGCAGTTGACGGACTTTGAGCGAGGGCGTATAGTGGGCATGCAGGAGGCCGGGTGGACATACCGCCGAATTGCTCAACACGTGGGGCGTGAGGTCTCCACAGTACATCGATGTTGTCGCCAGTGGTCGGCGGAAGGTGCACGTGCCCGTCGACCTGGGACCGGACCGCAGCGACGCACGGATGCACGCCAAGACCGTAGGATCCTACGCAGTGCCGTAGGGGACTGCACCGCCACTTCCCAGCAAATTAGGGACACTGTTGCTCCTGGGGTATCGGCGAGGACCATTCGCAACCGTCTCCATGAAGCTGGACTACGGTCCCGCACACCGTTAGGCCGTCTTCCGCTCACGCCCCAACATCGTGCAGCCCGCCTCCAGTGGTGTCGCGACAGGTGTGAATGGAGGGATGAATGGAGACGTGTCGTCTTCAGCGATGAGAGTCGCTTCTGCCTTGGTGCCAATGATGGTCGTATGCATGTTTGGTGCCGTGCAGGTGAGCGCCACAATCAGGACTGCATACGACCGAGGCACACAGGGCCAACACCCGGCATCATGGTGTGGGGAGTGATCTCCTACACTGGCCGTACACCACTGGTGATCGTCGAGGGGACACTGAATAGTGCACGGTACATCCAAACCGTCATCGAACCCATCGTTCTACCATTCCTAGACCGGCAAGGGAACTTGCTGTTCCAACAGGACAATGCACGTCCGCATGTATCCCGTGCCACCCAACGTGCTCTAGAAGGTGTAAGTCAACTACCCTGGCCAGCAAGATCTCCGGATCTGTCCCCCATTGAGCATGTTTGGGACTGGATGAAGCGTCGTCTCACGCGTTCTGCACGTCCAGCACGGACGCTGGTCCAACTGAGGCGCCAGGTGGAAATGGCATGGCAAGCCGTTCCACAGGACTACATCCAGCATCTCTACGATCGTCTCCATGGGAGAATAGCAGCCTGCATTGCTGCGAAAGGTGGATATACACTGTACTAGTGCCGACACTGCGGATGCTCTGTTGCCTGTGTCTATGTGTCTGTGGTTCTGTCAGTGTGATCATGTGATGTATCTGACCCCAGGAATGTGTCAATAAAGTTTCCACTTCCTGGGACAATGAATTCACGGTGTTCTTATTTCAATTTCCAGGAGTGTACATCTGTGTGTTCAGGATCACTGATTTGTATGATAAGGTCCCTCCCTGGTGTTACAGAAGTAGTAGACACAATAGTTTTCATAGCAACCCACAGAAAAGCAGCAAGAGATGTATTATCAGGTAACCATGGAACAGGCCCTCCTGTACCAATCCATTGACTGGGGTATACAATATCCAGGTGGTTTCACACTTTTGCACAAAAATGAGCTGTTGTTTTTTGACTGCATTACTCAGTGAACCACTGCATCCAATTAGGTAGGAAGAACAGGGTAGGAAGAGACATGAGAAAAATTAGGTACACTGCCCCTGTTATTTTGGCATTAGATACATACTTTCACACTTCTAACAACTTGCACATTCGGGAGGATGACGGTTCAATCCCATGTCCGGCCATCCTGATTTAGGTTTCCGGTGATTTCCCTAAATCTCTCCAGGCAAATGCCGGGATGGTTTCTTTTAAAGGGCACGGCCGACTTCCTTCTCTGTCCTTCCCTGATCCGATGAGACCAATGACCTCGCTGGTTGGTCTCTTCCCCCAAACAACCCCAGCAACTTGCACACAAGTATTTTCATATGCCCACACGTAAGGGCTGTGCAAGTTCACAGTGCCACTTCGTGTGAATATGTGTTCATTGGTGAACACCATCAAAACCTCGAATTGTGACCAGTGCTGTAACTAACTATGCACAAACTAATCATGAGTAGTCCTCCACGACTATTGCCTGGACATTCTGCATATGGTATGGACATACAGTAGCCCTTTTGTTCACAGATAACCCTCCACTCACTAGCAGGATCTGTGCCCAAGGCATGTGCCACTTGACGAATACTGGCAAACAGTTCCTGTTTTAAGTGTTCTAAAACATTGTAAAGGAAAAATATTGGAACTAAGCACAACATACTAGGTGTTGGAGGTGCTTGTTTTATACTCTCTGTATAGTAGGAATGTTAATTGCCTGCTATGTATTAATGGCAGTTACCTGAAATGTTTTTGTCATGCAGGTTATAGATGCAGCATTGGCTCAGCTTTGGTGCTGTGGTCGTGCAATGCAACTAGAACATAAACTTTCAGAATATGTTGGTAAAAATGAAAAATGCAAAGTGATTGTTAAACTGCAGAAGAAAACAGAAGGTGCACCAGCTAGAGAACCTGTATTTTCTGAGGAAGAAAGAAAGCAGATGATGCTTCATGCGTACCGGAGGCAAGAAGAACTAAAAAAGCTTGAGTATGTGAACCCATGTTACTAACTTACCTACTGTAAGTTGTGCAGTGAAACATTTATTTTGCTTTCCTTTGATTCTGTGCGTGATAACAATGCAGAAAGACTATGTCACCATATTTGTATGTTCATCTCATAGGCAGACATTGTCTTTGTCTGTAATTTCAGTTGCCATTTTTGATACATTCAAATCTGAATATCAGAAAGGATACTGCATGTGAATTCATTATTTTGAAATGTAATCACCATGGCTGAGGCAATTACTGTAAAGTACTATTACATAAGAGTTTGTTTATATTAACCATCTGATGGAGTATTAGTGGATATCAGTTATTCCTTGACAACTTTTTTTCAGTCCCCATCACAAATTTTTTGCGGCTTACGTGTGTTTGATGTTCAAGTCATCATCAGATACCCATTTGGGTGGTACTTCTTAATTGTTGGGGAGTGTCAGCTTCATTAACCTTCCGCGACTAAACATGTAGCTGCTGGTCAGCTTCTGAATTTAAGAAACTGACTTTCAGTTTCTTGAGATGTGGTGTTTCCTCCATTTTTAATGTTTTCCTATACTTTACTGAGACTGAAATGTAATATTAGTTTTGGTTATCCAGTATCTGAGGATTATACCATTAATCATACTGGACTTAGTAGGAATAATCCACAAATCAGAATATCTTTTCCTTTCATAGCAATGATATAAAATACTATGTTTCGATACTTTCTTCATGTATTTTCTCAATTTCTGCAGTTTTGTTTTCATTTCTCAATGCAAAATACTGAAGATATTTCAAAGATAATTTGTTTGCACTGTGTAAGAAGTTGTAGATGACTGGCAATCATTACTATGGTAAAAGGATTACACTCTCTTGAGTGCTATAATTCCACTCATTCATTTAGATGTATCTCATGTTTAGTACTTCATTTCCATATATCTATCCAGTTATTTTTCAAAATCAAAAAATTCTTCATAAATAAAAGCACTCACATACAAAGTAATTTTCATTTTGAACAATTCCCCTATGCTGTATGTTTGTTTTTCATCTCTTCAGAGGTAATGCCATTATCAATATTAATACACCCTAATATTACATCTTCATGAACCATCTACTCAGAAAAGCAGGAGCTAACTTATTGCATGGCATGAATTACTTAATACAATTCCATTGCTTTCACACTTCACCATTTTGATGGTTATATTACTGTACATCAAGGCTGTTGACACTGCAGCTCCCATCTTTTTGTGGTTACTAGCCACCAGCTAATGTGTTGTGGTCACTGGCACTGTAAAGCTTTGTGCCAATTAAGTAAGATGAAGGATCTGATACACTTCACATGAAACAGAATAAGAAACATATTTTTGTGAATTTATTGGCATAAAAGTAATGTAAATACATTGAAGTATAAAATTATAAAATATTTACCAGCTATCAGTGAGGATGGAAAGACAGTAGTGTTATTTCCAGTATTATTTGCAACACCACAAGCTGCATGTTCAACTGTAGAAGAGAAGTGAAAATGACACCCCAAGTAGATTATGATGAAACCAGTCATAGCTCTGAAAGTAAATAAAATGATTTTATTTGCTGTAATGGTGTACTTACTTTACTGTCTGGTCTGCAAAAAATCATCACGTAACTTTCATCCCCCTCATTCCACTGTTATTGTTTATATGTTTATACACTTTCATAACTGCACCTTTCATATATTTAAAAATTATGCTAAGTGAACAAATAAACTCCATCAAGTTTATTGCAGGAATTGATTTACAAAATTTCCTGATTGTAAGTGCAATGTCCATAACTACATGACCTGTCCACCAGGTATGTTACAGAGCCGGAGTGAGTCATTAGTATTGCATATATTATAGCAAAAATGAATCATATAATTCTTCATTAAATGGTCTGTTGTTTCACAAAATGTAAGAGCTCCCAGACTATGCCTAATAATTAATGCAAAAGTAGTAATATCAACTGCTTAACATGAAGTCCTGAGTTATCTCGTTCTTTATTTTTTTATTTTAATAAAAATGCCAGGTTTACTGGATTAAAATAAGAACAAATATTTGAAAAATTGCCTTGTTTATATCGGTTCAGAACTGATAGTTGTGTGTTCGGCCACCACAGAGCGTCTCATGTAACATTTGTGGCCTGCAAGTTGGATGTTGGTTGCTGTGGTTGCCAGCAGATACCACCTTGACTGTGATGCATGTTCTCAGTCTCTGCCCTGCATTGCATTGAAAAATGGATAGCAGTAGTGATCCTGAATTTAACAGCTGAGGAAGTGATGAGGAATGTGACTACTTTGTCAGAGATTGGAAGTGTTGACAGTTAGATGATTTTGACAACTGGTTGAGTATTCTTATGCATTATGGGCAATATGAGAACAGCTAACACCAACTATATCAGGCGGCCATTTGAATTTGCGTGCACAACGGTCTGATTGGCTAACTTCAATTCTAATTAACTCTGAAACAGTGCAATGTATCAAATTAGTTTCTTAACAATTATTTCTCATCACATCCTACCCTGCAAACCCTTACAAGCTTCTCAGACTGTTTCTGACCACCCTGTATAGACAATAAACTCAAGAAGTGTGGAAGGGAGTGAACAATGATGATCTGTAAGAGCAACATAGAAACCCAAAGGCTTTCAATAGTGGTAGTTACCCCATGCCCTACTTAATGACAGGAGCTTAATGATGTTGGAGTACTTGTTCTCTCTCTAAAAGGAAAGTATAGTTAGAATGTAATACTTCAGAAGTTTTTACCTGTTTTTCCCCGGTTAGCAAAATGTTGCTCATCCAGATTACAAGTCAAGTGCTTTACCCACTGCACCATTTTATTTGTCCATCCCTAAGTTTTGGGAAGCTCTGATGATAGGAAGAGAGATTAAAATGCCCCAGCAATGAAACAAAAATCGGATACTTCCTGTTACGATCCAAGCAATACATGTCGGCTGAACTTCACAGTTGATCAATTTTACAGTTGTGTGACTACTTCTAAGATATTAATAAATTTTGTGGGTACAAACCATTACTTCAAAACTGAAAACTTATTCAGTTTGTTCATATCTGCTGCCACTTGCTTCATTGTAATTTATGTTTCAACACCAAACACTTCCACAGTCCTGTTCTTTCCTTCATTTTTCAAATTTTGTGCTATCTTTTCTGTCTGTATTTATCGTTAAGTCTCATTTACACTATCAATTCACTTTCAAATATATCTTTTGTTTTGCCCTATTAATTACTAATAGGACATTATAATTAATACTGCAGAATTTGAGGCCCCTATTCCAGGGCTTAATGTGGTTTTTCCTCTCTCTTGAACAGGTTCTCTTGATGAAACAAGTTGGGAAGATTTTTGTAGGTATAGATTTGTGCTTTATGTATTTGAGAACCATGCCACAGCTGTTGTTGTTCTAGTAGGTGTTAAAGTAAAAGGCACAAGGCAAATGTTAAAGAGACCAGTATTGTTATTGCAAAAATTGATAATGAGGTCACTTTACTCTTACATATTTCTTATCTCCTAATACTTTGATAATGAAAGAAATATGGCATATACAGTTTTAATGAGTTAATAATTTATGTATTTTTAGTCATAACAGTTTAATTATTGGATGAGATACATATCTCGTGGCTGAAGCTCCCTTTTTGTCTGCATTTGCTTCCTAATATATAATAAGGAAATGTGATTGTGCCTGTAGTAAACAGTTCTTCTTGTTTTAAGGGTACTAAACCAAGAAGCATTGTGTTGCAGCAGAACCACATTTCCATATTATATAGATGATATACATGTTTTACTTATGATAGGAATTGTAATTTATTGGTCTAAAAATACAGAAATATTTAAATACATATCTTTCCCCAGGGCTGTTGAGACAGAATATACAAGAGACAAAAGCATTATATTTCCTGGCATGAAGCAGCGTGGGATTCAGCTGTAGCTATGACATGTACAGGTGGTCAGTTCACTGTTTTGCGTAAAAACTACACTATACAACGATTGAATTCAGAAACGGTTTGTATTTATATTGTCATAATGTGATATAAGATAGCATATAAAATCGTATAAGTTACTGAATTTATCATTACACAGTACGCAGTCACCATATTTTGTGTCAGAGATGATACTTGTTTCTTGCAACTTGTATAGAAACCAGACTGCAGTTATAAAGAGTTGAAGAATGTGAAAGGGAAGCCATAGTGAGGAGGGAGTGAGGTGAGGTTGTAGCCTGTCACTAATGTTATTTGATCTGTTCATTGAGCATGCAGTAGAGGAAGCAAGAAGAAATTCAGGAAGACAATTTACATTCAGGGAGAAGAAATAAAAACACTGTGTTTTTCCAGTGAGATTGTTATTCTGCCAGATACGGCAAAGGACTTAGGGGAGCAGTTGAACAAAATGGACGGTGTCTTGAAATGAGATTGTAAGATGAAATCAGTTGGAGTAAAATAATAGTTATCGAATGTAGTTGAAACAAATTAGGCAATGCTGAGGGAATTAGTTTAGGAAATGAGACACTGAAAGTAGATGGTGAGTTATTTTGGCAGCAAAGTAACTGATTATGGCAAAATAGGGAGGGTATAAAATGCAGACTGGCAGCAACAGGAAAATCATTTCTGAGGGAGAGAAATTTAACATATAAATTTAAGTGTTAGAAAATCTTTTCTGGAGGTATTTGTGTGGAGTGAGTGAGTGAGAGAGAGAGAGAGAGAGAGAGAGAGAGAGAGAGAGAGAGAGAGAGAGAGAGAGATGAATGCTGTAGGCTGTAGGGCAATATGAGTATCATGTGATAGGTACAAGGTTGGAAATATACCATAAATTTCAGAAGTATTTCCTGGTGCCAGTTACAGCACATTCCTATGCAGTTTCCCTGATGAAAGGCAACATAGTTTTCTGTTGCAGGTTTATGTAGAGTAGGCAATCCTTTCATAATTTGTGTTGATCTTTTATTACATTGTTTAGACTTTTTGTGCAGTATATATTAGCAAATACGAAGGTATGTAGCTTTTAGAAAAGTTATTTGCAGTTATGTAGTTCCAGTTTCAAGCAAAAGCTTTAATTTTCATATCCTGCTCTCGATAATTTGCTATTAATTTTGTCCCACTGAACATCTTCAATAATTTTTGCAGTAAAGTGTGGTTAAAACACAAAAACACACTGTTTCAGAAAAAACACTAAACAGTTGTGAAAATGTTTATTTTGGATTAAAATTTGTGTTTGAAGCTGTGGATTCTAACCTGTCTTTAATTAATGTAAATGTGTACTTTACATCATTAATGTTATGTTGTGGTTTTTTTTTTAGAAACCGAAGTTTGTGACAAGCCAACTACTCAGCACCCACGGTTTTCATGTTCTGGGATAACCAAAGCATCTGTATCCAACAGTTCAGTAGTTACAGCAACAGCTAATTTTTGTATGTGTGTGTATGAAATATTTTACGGAAGTGCATGTAAAGGATTGTATTTACTGCAACTCTGTAGGAAAACATTGTTTACATCCAGTGAATATAATATCTGTGTAAATATCTTATGAAGTCATAAAACAAAAATACCTAACCAACTTGTAACCAACTCCTTGCCTTCTAGTCCATTGTTATTAAATTATTGTGACATGGGGCTAGCTGGTCCAAGGGTAATTGTGAAATAGTTTTCATGACCAAAATTTGGGTGGCAAGGGAAGCGTCTGGTTCTTGGTAAAAAAACTGTGCATCAGTATTGTGCACTGTCTCTTTATGCAAATAGTGGAAAGAGTGAAAGTAACTACTCTTCAAGCATATAACAGAAACAAGATTGAAATCATTGCTCATTGCTAAGTGTGGAGCTAACAGCGAGTGTAGGCATGTGTGTGTGTGTGTGTGTGTGGGGGGGGGGGGGGGTGGCATGTGCCTTTCAGCTATACAGTTTGGGATCAGGTATGTTGTTGCCATTATGTTTCTACCACCCAGGATTTTACCATCTGGATGTAGTGAAGATGGCTTTTTTAGTACGCAGCTTAGGGAGTTAATCTACATCAATTTTAGATAATGTAGTTATGTCTGGGAAATTGCAGTCAAACAGAATAATTAAAGTAATGTACTTAAGTGTGTCATTTGCAGCCATTGGGGGAAGAATCAGGAATGCCAATGGAAATGTTATTAACATACACTGATCAGCCAGAACATTAGGACCAGCAGCCTAATATCGATATAAATCTGTCCAGGCAACAGCAGCATCACCTGGCGAGGAATGACTGCTAGTCAGACAAGCACATGGTGCCTGTAGTATCAGTGACGGTGCTGTCCATGTGTTGAACGGGAAAGGTACACAGTCTAGCCGACTTTGACCAAGAGCGAGTTGTGATGGCATTTTGGAAGCTGCATTGCTTGTGAGTGTTTGAGGAGTGCTGTGGTGAGTGTCTTCAGTACATGGCGAAACCAAGGTGACTCCACATCCAGACATTGTGGGGTTGGGTGGCCACCCCTCATTACAGATGCCTGGCATTGTAGCTTATAAAACTGGTAAAACAGGACTGGCGGTGAACTGTGGTGGATTAACATCAGTCTTTAATGCTGGGTAAAGTACAAGTGTGTCTGAACACACAGTACATCGGACATTCCTAACAATGGGTCTCTGCAGATGACGACCCATGCATTTGCCAGTGTTAACACGACAACATCAGCAACTACAACTGAAATGAGCACATGACCATCGGCATTATACATTGGAGCAGTGGCAGAGTGTTGCATGGTCTGATGAATCCAGATACCTTCTTCATCATGTGGATGGCAGGGTGCGAATTTGTAGTCTTTCAAGGGAACAGCTCCTTGAGACCTATACTGCATTACGGAGACAGTCTGGCGACAGCTCCTTTATGTTCTGGGGACAAGGAGCTCGTGCGAGGCACCATGACGGCCAAGAAGTATCATACACTGGTTACAGACAACATACATCCCTTCACAAGGTTCATGTTTTGTGATGCAGTGGCATCTTTTATTGAGATAAACAAGATAATGTGCCATGTCACAAGGCTGGGTGTGTGATGAGTGGATTGTGGAACACAGTGGCGAATTCCAATTGATTTACTGCCCTCCGAGCTCGCCAGGTCTGAACCCAATCTGACACATCTGGTATGTGATCAAATGTGGCATCAGAGCTCATTGGTCCCCCTCCTCCCAACCCCTCAGAATTTATGGGAATTACGTGGCGTGTGTGTGCAGATGTAGTGCCAACTCCCTCCTGTGACCTACCAAGGCCTCATTGCTTCTACACCCTGAGACGTCACTGCTGTTATCCATGCCGAAGGTGGACATATCAGATTTTAGTTAATTTTTTTCTTTTCCCAAGGAATTTGATTCTGCATGACCTGTTCCATCTCTCATCCTTCCCATCTCTTTGTAGGTTTTTCACACTTGTGTGTGGTCTTGAACATTTTTTATTAGTTTGATATTTCACAGCCCCCTAAATGCATTTATTCTGACCCTTCATGCCATTAGTTTACAAACTTACACCTGGTCTGTTGGTAGACAGCTGCACAGGCAGCTGGTACAGGAGTGAAGCATTTTATTTCAATTGCTGTAGTACAGGAGATATTTATCAAAAAAATTAATTATTGGGAATTGTTCAGAATAGACCTTTATTATGAAGAAAACATATATGATCACTTAAAATTAATTTCAGGATGGTATAATTTGAAGCAATCTTTGCACATCTCAGGCTCTTTCTGTTAGTTTTTAGCAGTTTTGTTATTTGTCACTGCCTGCAATTTATATATGCTTCTTCATTTGCCTTTTCAGTGTTTTCCTAATAAATTATTTGTGCATTGAAACATTTAGTAGGTTTCTGAATATATACATACACTAGTCTACACATTTTTTCTTTCCAAAAGCACTGTTTGTGATTTACACACTTCTTGACAAAGATTTTTAAGGTTGGTTCTTCATCACACATTTCCCTACACTTTGATGATGAAAGAATGTAATGTCACAAACTGGCAGCAAAGCAACACAGTCTCTCTCTCTCTCTCTCTCTCTCTCTCTCTCTGTGTGTGTGTGTGTGTGTGTGTGTGTGTGTGTGTGTGTGTGTGTGTTTTAGTTTTTCCTGCAAGATTTCAACAAGTAAGTATGTGGTCCCATTGCTGCTAGTGCATACGCTCAAAGCTCATGAGTAACAAATCAGGTTCTTGGCTCTTGAGTGGGCATTAAAGTAGTTTTATCACAGATGAAATCCATATTTTCATACTGTGTTTCAGCTGCTGAGATGTCTTTTTTCTTAATGTTTGAATGCTAGTTTCTTATCTTTCTTATTGCGTCCTTCATATCTAAAAACACAGGTGATGTGACTTACTGAACGAAAGTGCTGGCAGGTCGATAGACACACAAACAAACACAAACATACACGCACAATGCAAGCTTTCGCAACAAACTGTTGCCTCATCAGGAAAGAGGGAAGGAGAGGGAAAGACGAAAGGATGTGGGTTTTAAGGGAGAGGGTAAGGAGTCATTCCAACCCCGGGAGCAAAAAGACTTACCTTAGGGGGAAAAAAGGACAGGTATACACTCACGCACACACACACATATCCAGCCGCACATACACAGACACAAGCAGACATTTGTAAAGGCAAAGAGTTTGGGCAGAGATGTCAGTCGGGCAGAAGTAAAGAGGCAAAGATGTTGTTGAAAGACAGGTGAGGTATGAGCGGCGGCAAATTGAAATTAGCGGAGGTTGAGGCCTGGCGGATAACGAGAAGAGAGGATATACTGAAGGGCAAGTTCCCATCTCCGGAGTTCTGACAGGTTGGTGTTAGTGGGAAGTATCCAGATAACCCGGACGGTGTAACACTGTGCCAAGATGTGCTGGCCGTGCACCAAGGCATGTTTAGCCACAGGGTGATCCTCATTGCCAACAAACACTGTCTGCCTGTGTCCATTCATGTGAATGGACAGTTTGTTGCTGGTCATTCCCACATAGAAAGCTTCACAGTGTAGGCAGGTCAGTTGGTAAATCACGTGGGTGCTTTCACACGTGGCTCTGCCTTTGATCGTGTACACCTTCCGGGTTACAGGACTGGAGTAGGTGGTGGTGGGAGGGTGCATGGGACAGGTTTTACATCAGGGGCGGTTACAAGGGTAGGAGCCAGAGGGCAGGGAAGGTGGTTTGGGGATTTCATAGGGATGAACTAAGAGGTTGCGCACGTTAGGTGGACGGCGGAATGACACTCTTGGTGGAGTGGGGAGGATTTCATGAAGGATGGATCTCATTTCAGGGCAGGATTTGAGGAAGTCGTATCCCTGCTGGAGAGCCACAGTCAGAGTCTGATTCAGTCCCGGAAAGTATCCTGTCACAAGTGGGGCACTTTTGGGGTTCTTCTGTGCGAGGTTCTGGGTTTGAGGAGATGAGGAAGTGGCTCTGGTTATTTGCTTCTGTACCAGGTCGGGAGGGTAGTTGCGGGATGCGAAAGCTGTTTTCAGGTTGCTGGTGTAATGGTTCAGGGATTCCGGACTGGAGCAGATTCGTTTGCCACGAAGACCTAGGCTGTAGGGAAGGGACCGTTTGATGTGGAATGGGTGGCAGCTGTCATAATGGAGGTACTGTTGCTTGTTGGTGGGTTTGATGTGGACGGACGTGTGAAGCTGGCCATTGGACAGGTGGAGGTCAACGTCAAGGAAAGTGGCATGGGGACCAGGTGAGTCTGATGGAACCAACTGAGCTGGCTAAGGTAATGAGGAAAGAGGTTTTTGGTAGGGTGGCAGGTGATTGGCGTGAAAGGAAGTGCTCCATCGCAGCGAGGCCCTGGATGTGCGGAATATTTGTGTATAAGGAAGTGGCATCAATGGTTACAAGGATGGTTTCCGGGGTAACAGACTGGGTAGGGATTCGAGGCGTTCGAGAAAGTGGTTGGTGTCTTTGATGAAGGATGGGAGACTGCGTGTGATGGGTTGAAGGTGTTGATCTACGTAGGGAGAGATACATTCTGTGGGGGCTTGGTAGCCAGCTACAATGGGACGGCCGGGATGATTGGGTTTGTGAATTTTAGGAAGAAGGTAGAAGGTAGGGGTGCGGGGTATAGGTGGGGTCCAGGAGGTTGATGGAGTCAGGTGAAAGGTTTTGTAGGGGGCCTAAGGTTCTGAGGATTGCTTGAAGCTCTGCCTGGACATCAGGAATGGGATTACCTTGGCAAACTCTGTATGTAGTGTTATCTGAAAGCTGACGCAGTCCCTCAGCCACATACTCCCGACGATGAAGTACCACAGTTGTGGAACCCTTGTCCGCCGGAAGAATGACGATGGATCGGTCAGCCTTCAGATTACGGATAGCCTGGGCTTCAGCAGTGGTGATATTGGGAGTAGGATGAAGGTTTTTTAAGAAGGATTGAGAGGCAAGGCTGGAAGTCAGAAATTCCTGGAAAGTTTGGAGAGGGTGATTTTGAGGAAGAGGAGGTGGGTCCCGCTGTGACGGAGGATGGAACTGTTCCAGGCAGGGTTCAATTTGGATAGTGTCTTGGGGAGTTGGACCATTAGGAGTAGGATTAGGATCATTTTTCTTCGTGGCAAAGTGATATTTCCAGCAGAGAGTACGGGTGTAGGACAGTAAATCTTTGACAAGGGCCGTTTGGTTGAATCTGGGAGTGGGGCTGAAGGTGAGGCCTTTGGATAGGACAGAGGTTTCGGATTGGGAGAGAGGTTTGGAGGAAAGGTTAACTACTGAATTAGGGTGTTGTGGTTCCAGATTGTGTTGATTGGAATTTTGAGGTTTTGGGGGGAGTGGAGCCGGAAGTGGGAGATTGAGTAGATGGGAGAGACTGGGTCTGTGTGCAATGAGAGGAGGTTGAGGTTTGCTGGAAAGGTTGTGAAGGGTGAGTGAGTTGCCTTTCCGGAGGTGGGAAACCAGGAGATTGGATAGTTTTTTGAGGTGGAGGGTGGCATGCTGTTCTAATTTGCGATTGGCCTGTAGGAGGATGCTCTGAACAGCCGGTGTGGATGTGGGAGAGGAAAGATTGAGGACTTTTAATAAGGATAGGAGTTGACGGGTGTGTTCATTGGCTTAGTTGATGTGTAGGTGAAGGATTAGGTGGGTGAGGGCAATGGATTGTTCAGTTTGGAACTGGTATAGGGACTGATGGAAAGAAGGATTACAGCCAGAGATGGGAGCTTTAAGTGTGAGGCCTTTGGGGGTAATGCAACAAACTGTCCATTCGCATGACAGTGTTTGTTGGTAATGAGGATCACCCTGTGGCTAAACATGCCTTGGTGCATGGCCAGCACATCTTGGCACAGTGTTACACCGTCCGGGTTATCTGGATACTTCCCACTAACACCAACCTGTCAGAACTCCGGAGATGGGAACTTGCCCTTCAGTATATCCTCTCTTCTCGTTATCCGCCAGGCCTCAACCTCTGCTAATTTCAATTTGCTGCCGCTCATACCTCACCTGTCTTTCAACAACATCTTTACCTCTTTACTTCTGCCCGACTGACATCTCTGCCCAAACTCTTTGCCTTTACAAATGTCTGCTTGTGTCTGTGTATGTGCGGTTGGATATGTGTGTGTGTGCAAGTGTATACCTGTCCTTTTTTCCCCCTAAGGTAAGTCTTTCCGCTCCCGGGATTGGAATGACTCCTTACCCTCTCCCTTAAAACCCACATCCTTTCGTCTTTCCCTCTCCTTCCCTCTTTCCTGATGAGGCAACAGTTTGTTGTGAAAGCTTGAATTTTGTGTGTATGTTTGTGTTTGTTTGTGTGTCTATCGACCTGCCAGCACTTTCGTTCGGTAAGTCACATCACCTGTGTTTTTAGATATATTTTTCCCACGTGGAATGTTTCCCTCTATTATATTCAATTATTAATTATTGCGTCCTTTCATTGTTTCTGATTCTGAATGGGCAAGAAAACCTCAAAAAGAGAATAATTGTCTCCTACCATGATGTAGAGATGTTTAAGGAGTATTTATGGAAATCTACAAATGTGATGACTGGCTCGTCCATTACCTATCAGGTGACAGGGAAGTATAATTTTGGTCACATTTGATTCAGTGGGTAACTGCCATTTTAAAAATACAAAGATCCAGGTTTCAGTCCACAATCTGTCCTAGGATTTTTGCTGTTCGTTATGCTTGTTTCACCTTCTGCATTACATTATGCTTGTTTCACCTTTAGTAATGATTTGTTAGTTGGAAAATGCCAATCAAAATGTACTGTGGTTCAGAGCCCAAGTTAAACAGTTAGCTCTCACCAGAAGTGGCTGGTTTAAAGGTTGGAGGAAGCAATGGCATACCACCCTCACTTGCTCTAATACTTCCCTATTTATGTAAAATTTGTTACTGATGTTTTCCTCTCTTTGGCCATCCTGTGTAAACTTGCTTCATAGTTAGGAGAATTCTTCCTCTACTTTATCACTCCCAGCTTTGAACAAGATGTTATTTTCCTTCCCACTGCTCTTCATCACATTTGTCTTTGCTTCACTCATCTTTGTACCAAATATGCTGTCTATCTCTTTCAAAACATCTCCTAAGTCTTCCTTTCATCCTGCCAGTAGCATTCTGTTGTTTACAAAGTGTGGCAGTTGGCATTCGTTTATGTTTCTGTTGCACATTTAATCCTCTTCCAAAAATCTATTTCACTTTCTTCATTGCATCTTTAACATAAAAGTTAAACATAAGTGGTGGTAAGTTGCAACTGTTCTGTACATCCTACATAACAAGAACCTGTCTTGATCTTCCAACTTGGCTTTATACACATAGTAAATTATTTTTCTACCTTTGTACTTCAACTTCAATCAAATATTGTCAGTATCTTATCCCACATTTACTTACTTAGCTACTATTCACACAAATGTAACAGCTTGCGTACGGAATAATAATTAAACAATGTACGTAATATACGTTGCAGTGAAATATCAGTTAGCATTTCATCATGATATATTTCAGAAGATAGTGGTAGATGAAAGGAGAAGATGTAACATGAAGAAGTGAAAGAATACCAATGTCTAAAAATTCAGAGTGGCAGAAAGTGCAAAATGGATAAGGAGGAATTGCTAGAGGACAAATGTAAGCCTATACAAGCTTGTGTAATTAGGCAAAAGGTAGGTACCAGCTGCATGAAAATTAAAGAGGCTTTTGGAGAAAAAAGAAACAGCTGTATGAATATCGAGAGCTCAGATGGAAAACTAGTACTAAGCAAATAAGGGGAAGCTGAAAAGTGGAAGGAATATACAGAAGTGCTATACAGGTTGAAGCACAACACAGGCTTAAGAAAGGTATTAGAGGATGTAGATGAAGATGAGATTGGAGATATGATTCTGTGAGGAGAATTTGACGGAGCACTAAAAGAGTACAGCCAAAACAAGGTCCTGGAGTAGACAACATTCCCTCAGAAGTGCAGATATCCCTGGGAGAGGCAGCCATGATGAAACTATTCCACCAGGTTGTAACAATGTTATGAGAAGGAAAGTTGCTACTCACCGTGTAGCGGAGATGCTGAGACACGGATAGGGACAACAAAAAGACTCTCACAATTAAAGCTTTTGGCCATTAAGGCCTTCATCAACATTAGACACACACACACACACGCAAACTTCTGAAGGAAGCAGGTGTTGATAGGTATGAATATTACTGAACTACGAGTTTAATAAGTTGTGATTGCAAATACTGATGAAAAACGCTACAACTTATCTTACGAGATAGGTTAAAGAAGTGCAAAACTATGTTTATAGTATTTGTAGTCTTCGAGAAACTTGTTGCCAGTGTTGACTAGAATACACTCTTTGAATTTCTGAAAGTAGCAGGAATAAAATAAAGTCAGTGAAAGGTTATATACTATTTCCACAGAAAGCAAATGACAGTTACAAGAACTGAAGGAAATGAAACAGAAGCAGTGGTTGAAAACAGACTGAGACATGGTTGCTGTACATTGAGCTAGCAGTAAAGCAACCCAAAGAAAACTTTGGAGAAAGATTAAAGTTCAGGGAGGACCAATAAAAACCTTGAGGTCTTCCAATGACATGTAATTTTTTATAGCCAGAAAAGACTTGGAAATGCAGCTGAAATGAGTGGCAAAACAAGGATAATAGAATGTAGTCAAATTAAATCAGGCAATGCTGAGGGAGGTAGATTAAGAAATGAGACACTAAAAGTCGAAGATGAGTTTTTCCATCAGGGCAGCAAAATAACTGATGATGGCCAAAGCAGAGAGGGTGTAAAATATTTTTGAGGAAGAGAAATTTGCTAACATCTAATATTAATTTAAGTGTTGAGAAGGCTTTTCTTTATATGTGTAGCCTTTTAAGAAAGTTAAAATGTGGACGATAGCAGTTCAGACAAGAAGAGAATAGAAGCTTTTGAAATTTGGTGCCACAGAAGAATGCTGAAAATTAGATGGGTAGATCACATAACTAACAAGGAGGTACTGAATAGAATTGGTGATAAAAGAACTTGACTGCAATAAGATATTGGCTGATAGAAATTGTCAGTTTAGCTTTGGTGGGGGAGGGGGAATTGTAGATGGAGACCAACAGGTGAATACAATAACCAGTTTCAAATGAATAAGGGTTGCATTAGTTAGGATGGAGTAGCATGGAGAACTGCTTCAAACCAGGCTTTGGACCAAAGACCACAACAACATGTATCTGTTCACTCATTGCCTACACATGAAGTTTGTGGATGTCCATTCTATGAATTTCCATCTTTTGGCAGCCCAGAGTATGCTTCTTAAGGTTTTGCAGGAAATTTTTCCATGTTATTCAGCATCTACATCTACAGTGCAAACTTCTGAGATGTGCATGATGGAGGATACATCCCATTGCACCAGTTAAAAGGACTTTTTCCTGATGAATTCACATATGGAGTTAGGGAACGTTGACTGCTTAAGCGTGTCTCAGCTTGCTGTAGTTGTGTGTAATCTTTTCTTCACAATCCCTGTGGGAATGATACCTAGGATGTTTTAGTATATTCCTGGATTCATCTCTTAATGTTGATTCTGGAAACTTTCTAAGATGGCTTTCTTGAGATAGTTTGTATCTATCTTCAAATGTCTACTAGTTCTGTTTCTTCAGCATCTCTGCCGAACTCTTTCACAGGTCAAACAAACCTGAGAACTTTAGTGCTGCTCTTCTCTACATGCATTCAGTATCCTCTGTTGGTCATATTTGGTATGGGTATCACACATATATACAATATTCTAGAATTTGTTGCACAAGCGATTTGTAAGCAATCTCCTTTGTCAACAGATTGCATTTTCCAAGTATTCTACCAGTGAATCACATGTTTTCCTACACATGATAATATGTGATCATTCCATTTCATATCCCTACAAGTTGTAACATCCAGATATTTATGTGAGTTGACCGATTGCAAGTGATCTTGTTGGTTTTGTAGTCTTAGGATGTTATGCTTTTTTGTTTTGTGAAATGCAGAGCTTTACCTTTCTCTACATTTAAAATTAGTTTCGAATCTTTGCACCATTTCAAAATCCAACCAATCTCTGACTGAATGTTTATGCAGCATTTTTCAGACAGTAGTTCATTGTCAGTAACTGCATCACCTTGGAGACATCTGAGGTTACTTTTAATATTGTCTGCAAGGTCATTAATATACAATATGAGCATCAAGGATACCAACACATTTCCCTGTGGCAAACTAGAGGTTACTTCTGCATCTGTCAGTGATTCTCCATCAAAGATAACATGCTGTGCCCTCCTCACCAAGAAATCCTTGTTCCAGTCACAAATCTCATTTATACCCAGTGTTATCATATTTTCAATAATAAATAGTACTGAGTCAAACGAGGGCACAAGGTGGCGCAGTGGCTAGCACACTGGACTCGCATCCAGGAGGACTGTGGTTCAAATCCACATCCAGCCATCTAGATTTAGATTTTCTGTGATTTCTCTAAATCATTTGGAGACAAATGTTGGGGTGGTTCCTTCAGAAGGGCATAGCCAATTTCCATCCCCGTCCTTAAAAAACCAAGACTGTGCTCCATCTCTAATGATTTCATTGTCAATGGGACATTAAACTCTCATCTTGCTTCCTTCCTTTTGAGTCAAATGCCTTTTGGAAGTAAAGGAAGACTGCATCTATCTGACTTCCTTGATCCTTGGCTTTCAGGACGTCATGAGAAAAATGCAACTATTCACAAGATTGGTGTTTTCAGAATCCATGCTGTTTGCCATGGAGGAGATAATTCTGTACTAGGTGTTTAATTACATTTGAGCACAAAATATTTCTAATATTCTAAAACAAATGGATATTGAATGGTAGTTTCGTGGATCTGCTGCTCTTCTTGTAGATGGGTGTCACCTGTGCTTTCTTCCACCCACTGGCCATATTTTTTTGTTTGAAGTATTTTTAGTATATTATAGTTGAAAGAATGACTAACTCATCTGCAGATTTGGTATAGAATCTGATAGGGATTCCAACAGAATTTTCTTCAGTATTAAAGTTTTCAGCTGTTTCTGAATGCACCGACACTAATGTTTAGTTCACTCATCTTTGCAACTTTACAGTGGTATGAGAATTAAAAGGGGTGTATTACCGCTGGGTTTTTCTTTCTAAAGGACCATTTGAAAACAGAATTAAGCGTTTCTCCTTCTGGTTTGCTACCCTCAGTATCAGTTAGCTTCATCCTTGAGAGTGTGGATGCTAACTTCGGTGCGACTAACAACCCTTATGTAGAACATATATTATTTATTTATTTACTTTATTGTTTCCTTTCGACCCCATTTATATAATAGGGTGTGTGTTTTTAACATTTTTTGAAGTTGTTCCATGTTTTGATTGGCAATGGAGTTATCTATTGGAGATGATAATAATAATAATAATAAAGTAGTAGCTTAAGAAAAGAAATACACATTTGTAAACAAATTATGTATCAGTACTAATATTGAAATGAAAGTTCTATAAAAAGAATGAACATTGCACATATGATTTGGCAGCAAGAGCTGTAACAGACTAGGTTCTAAAGAAAAGGACTATGGGCAGAGAGAGACAGAATGAATGCTATACTCTTATAAAAAATATTAATACATTTATGTGAATATGATCTGGAATGGCATCACAGCACTTTATCATTCTCTCCCCGCCATAGTAATAACTTTTTAAAAAAGTCTCAGAAAAACATTGTAATTATTTAATTATTTATGATACTGTATTGCAATTCACATTGAACAGTATTTTTTCAGGTTTTGTGAAAGTAGATAATGCTCCATTATTGTAGCGACTGAAAGCTTCAGGCTGATTTCCATCCATAGCCCTGTGCCTTGTTTTATACCTATTATGAAACTGCCTCTCTTTCCTTAGAAGTTCCTTTTCCGTAACTGGATACCATGGAGGATCCCTCCCATTGTGAACTATTCTACTAGCTGTCTATCCAATGCATGGTCTGCTACTCTTTTAAACTTGAGTCATAGTTCCTGTACATTCTCCTGTATTAAGCTAAAAATTACTTCCTTATTGAGATATGACAATACTTCTGTATCTGGTTTACTAAGCATATAAATCTTTTAACTTAATTCAGTTTCTTTTTCTACTTTGGTAATCATTGTTCTTATAACTGTCCCATGGTCATTGCTACCAGTTTCAGTGTGGACATCCTTGAAGAGGTTAAGTCTGTTTGTTGCCCAGCTTTGGATGAGGCACTAACAATATTTTACAAGATGTCTCACCATGTCCTTGTCTTACATTACTTTAATTATTCCAGTTGTTTGTATGGTGAGTAAAGTCTCCTATGACGATTACAGTATGACTGATAACTTTGGACCTAGTGAACTGAAGTTTTCTCTAAAGTTTTCCTTTACATCAGGAAGTGAGTTTGGTGGTCGATAAAAGCTTGTAGTTATAATTTTATGGCAATCCAATATACTGCATGTTGTCCAAAAAATCTCGCATGCAGCTTTTATTTTTGTTTTAATCAACTTTAGTTTCTTGTCCACTATGATACATACACTGCTTCCATGTCCCATTAGCATATCCATATGGTATAGGCTCAGCATTTCTACAAAAAATTTTCACTGCTGTCAAATTCAAGTTTTAATCAGCTTTCTGTACCGTATATTATGTGAGCTTTGCTGATGTTAAGGAGCATTTCAGACTGTGGCACTTTGTTGTGAGTGCTAAGATTACACTTATACTTCTGGGTCTCCCAAGGCTGTCATTGTCAGGACTGGATGGAAAATCACTTAACCTGAGAAAACCCTTGTGTGCACCCAACACACATTCAGCTACCTGGTAGCAGCCTCAGATGGCTAATGCACACTTGGCCCTTTCAGGGTGACACTAGAAGTCTCAGACTTATGGCACAAGTCTAGAAAGTCACAGCCTAGCTTGTCCCAGAACCTTTGCAGTCTCTGGTTCAAGCCTTCCACTTGATTCAGAACCAAGGGGCCATGATGTGTTTTGGGGACAATATTGCAGGTTACGAACCTCCTTGAAAATCCAACAGCCACTGGAATGATCCAACTGTGATTTTGGAGCCCAGACAACATGCACTGTTTGTGCCAGTGTGTGCTACAGTCTGCAACTGGTTGCACCTTGTTCCATCTTCAACATGTTGAATGAGGCCACCAGGCATATAACTTGAGTGCACACAGTGTTCCATACCATCCCATGATGCCATTTCCATAAGGGATGCTAATATTTACCAAACTTTTGAACTGCTCACCTCCTCTTAACACAGAACATAGCTTCCTTTCCAACAGATGAAGTGAGTCCTTCTCTTATGCGATAGTGGCCACTGACAGCTTTACAGTTGTTCTTTTGGTGATTAGGCATATACTAACTGAAACGTATGTACATATTTAACTCTTTAAGCTTGAGGCCCACCGTATAATGGATTAATGAAGTGTGTTTTTGTTACAAGGTTCATCATATGACAGTTACTGAAAGCATTTGTTTCTAAATAAATGGTGTATGTGTTCTCCATCACTTCTTATTGCACATTCATGCTGGCTTATCATTCTGTGGTGGTATGTAGATTTGTGAGTGAGCTTTTTGTGATTTGTGCAAAGCACAATGTCTTGCATGGAATGGTTTAATTAGAAACATGTGTCTGCCATTGTAATACTGAAACAATCTCATATGTCTGAGCAGGATTTATTGGAGGGTGGACTTAATATAAAAGTGATAGAATTTGATTGTCATTACATGAATATTGGCCAGATCTCTTCTGAGAAGGCCCGTTTTCAGAGAAGTGATATCAGAAGAATGCCCTGTGGATATAGCCATCATAAATGTGCACGTAATGCACAAACTTAAAATTGCAATAAATGATTCAGTAGCTTTAATCCACCTTAGACCTGTAAGGCAAGTTTTGGAGGCATACTGCAAAGAAAAAAGAAAAACTGTTGAAAATAGCTGTCAGTTGGTATCCACCCCTTTGTTTAATGTTTTTAGTGGTACATTTCATAGCAGAGTCAATGCACAACCCCACATCACAATTTTCCATACGAATCTAGTATCTTTCCTCACTTTCTTCTGGTTTGAACACAGCACACCTTGTTGTTTTTGCCGTCTTCGTGGGTTGGAGTTAAACTGGAAGAGAGTGAGGAAAGATACTAGATTCGTATGAAATTGTGATGTGGGGTTGTGCATTGACTCTGCTATGAAATGTACCACTAAAAAAAAAATTTCTAAGCTGTTCCACAAGACTTGACTTAGACAAATTTTTTGGAGTCAAGGAATGCATAAAGTCACCTTTACGAAATCACAGTATCGATATCAGTCATATTTCTGTTAATTTTTCTTCTATTTGTAGACGCCATTGTTAATGTAATGAAATAATGACATTATAGCTAGAATAGATTTTTATTGTAGTGTAATGCCATATATAAAATAAAACTGAATACAATAATGATGTAGGCAAAATAGTGACTTTGCTACATCATCACATGATACGGGAAAGCACTTTCTATAGTTGAGTGTAGGTGGATATTGTTTTTTGGAATTTTCTCACATTTGTTACATAAAGTTAATTCTATATTTCATTAAAACTTAATAATAATAATAATAATAATAATAATAATAAAGTGCAGTAAAGTAATTGAGGAACTAGTATGCTAATGAGGTTGCCACACATTACGTATCAAAATTTAATCAAATAAATTTGTTTGAGGGATTGAAATTGAAATATGGTACCCCACATTGGGTGCCAAGAATGTTATGTCTCAGGAATGATCAATACATGGAAACATTTATCATTATTATTGTTATTATTGTCATCCACAAATCAACAATACAAATGTAAACTCAGGGCCGATTTGACTTGGCATAGATTTGACTCAGGAATTGGGCAAGTGAGGGGTGGGGGTAATAAACTGCTTCATGTCACCACTTGATGGAGTTGTGTTATCTGTAAGTGAGGGTGGCTGCATTTCTCATCATTATCTCAGTGTTGAGGTGACAAACTCTGCAGCTAACCTCCATCCTTCTTTACCAGTCCCAGTCGAAATGTATTTAAGTTGAAACTTCCTGGCAGATTAAAACTGTGTGCCGGACCGAGACTCGAACTTGCGACCTTTGCCTAGGAGACGAGGTACTGGCGGAAGTAAAGCTGTGAGGTCGGGGCATGAGTCGTGCTTTGGTAGCTCAGTTATAGAGCACTTGCCCGCGAAAGGCAAAGGTCCCGAGTTCAAGTCTCGGACCGGTACACAGTTTTAATCTGCCAGGAAGTTTCACATCAGTGCACACTCTGCTGCAGAGTGAAATTCTCATTCTGGAAACATCCCCCAGGCTGTGGTTAAGCCATATCTCTGCAATATCCTTTCTTTCAGGAGTGCAAGGTCTGCAGGAGAGCTTCTGTTAAGTTTGGAACGTAGGAGTCGAGGTACTGGCAGAAGTAAAGCTGTGAGGACGGGGCGTGAGTCGTGCTTGGGTAGTTCAGTTAAAGAGCACTTGGCCGCGAAAGGCAAAGGTCCCGAGTTCAAGTCTTGGTCCGGCACACAGTTTTAATCTGCCAGGAAGTTTCATATCAGCGCACACTCTGCTGCAGAGTGAAATTCTCATTCTGTATTTAAGTTGTAGCCACCTGGTGACCGACATAGTGTTGTTATCCACACTTACACACACACACACACACACACACACACACACACACACAGCATCTATTGTATGCAGAGATTAGCTCCCGTTGGTGGTATCAGGGTAATATTTGGGAGCTGAGATCAGACGAAGAAGACACAGTTGGATACCTAAAGGCTCAAGGATTGGACCACAAGAAAGACCATCTGAGATGCAAAAGAAATAAGGATATCACAAAGTTGTAATACACATTGAAATGAAAGCAAGTTTATGGACTTGAGGGAGACTGCCTCATGGTTCAGAGTGCGTTTTTGAAACCATGTGTATAGTGACATAGGTTAGGGTTCCAAGTATCTCATCCTATAGCCATTCACACAGATGGGCTCATGTTCACGAGTAATTGACAAACAGAAAATTTGTAATTTTGTGTGACTGCTCTAGATCCTTAAAACTGATGATGTTAGATACATTGGCATTGTGGTGTAGTGGTTAACATTGAAGCATGGTATGTGGATGATCGTGTGTTTGAATTTGATCAGATGCTATAGAATTTTTTATAATGACTTACATCATTATTTTTATTCAGTTAGTTGGTTCTTGTTTTTATTATTTATTTATTTCTGCCTGTTTGTCAAGTCTTGTTACTCATCATATTAACGTCTTCATTTGCTCTTACTTTATCTTTCTTTCACTTTCCTCTATTTGGAATCACTACGCATTTGATTTTAATTACTTTTATTTACATATCATAATATTTAAACATTTGAAAATACTGGTCCATTGGTCATAAAACAAAAGACAAAATAATCTATTAATATTGGCTGCGCAGTGGTGTCAAAAATGTATTTTTTGTTACATACCAGATGCACATTTTTTGGGCGGTAATCGTCATAGAAACATTTAAAATATAAATTCTTGTTGCACTACGGACAAAATAATGCAGATGAAGATTTAAGTGAAAGAAGGGATTACAGAAAAAAACAGTATCTAAGAAAACTAAGGAATAGAAATAATGAATGCAATAACAGGGATGAAAATATAAGATGATCAAATGAAAGAAATTAAATCGAAGTTAACAAAAAAAAAAAAAATTAAGATCACATGTATAAATATTAGAAGTGATTGGAAGAAAAAGTAAGATCACATGGAAAAGTTAATATAATAATTAAAATGATATGACAAAATGTTAAAGTCTTTTAAAAAATAACATTTAAACCAGTTAACTGAATAAAAATATTGATCATAGTAATTTTAATAAACATTTAAAAATAAGAAACACTATAGCACCTATGAAGTTCGAACCCACAGCCTTTTGCAGTTCAGGTTTGAATTTTCACCACTGCACAACATCAACATATGTTCTATCATCAGTTGTGTGGCTGGAGAACATTCACATAAAATTACAAATTTTTTTTCATTGATTATTTACAAATGAGGGCTCACCAGGGTGAATGGCTGCAGTGCAAGAAGCCTGGGACCCTAACCTACATCACCATATATGTGGTTTTAAAACCCTGATCTGACTCGTAGGAGCACCCTGTCATTTGTCTGGAAACTTAAGTTGACAACAGTCTGACATACATTCAGAAGGCAAAGCAGACTGCTTTATTCAAAATCATGTGCAAATCACTTTTCATGAAGCCTGATTGATCCATCTGACTTAAAAAAGATTCAACTGAATTATTACTGCCCTTTTAACTGACTGCTCTCCTTGATCATCTCTCAGTAACTTAGTGACTTGAACTGTCTGTGTGTAGCAGTTTCGTTCTTTTTCACCTGCTCTGTCCTCCAGGTTCCTGACTTTCCCATCACATTTTTTCCATTAGTTGTCTCAGTTTGCAACCTCACCCAGTGAAAATTTGACATTGTGTAATCACTCTTACCAGGTCCCAAAATTTCTGATCTTGCGGTGGTTATTCTATAAACTGGGAATTCCCACATTGTTCTCAAGCATTTCTAAGTTTCCCACAATGATGCCAGAGTCTAGATTCAAAAGAAGAATGGAAGATACGCTCTTATTTTCATTGTGTCTAGTCAGACTTCTTGTATTTGCTTGCTAAGACATTATTTCCATGTGTGATTGAGCTTGCTTGCATGGCCAGTCCCACAGAGTGAGGCCTCATTGTAGGCTACCACCATCATTAAAGGCCCAATTCCTGTTGTGCAGCAGTTATTTCTTTAGAAACTTCCTACTTTTAACAGTGCAAGGTTCCTGTAACTATCAATTCTACTGCTATATATTTTTCTGTAAATTGAAATTACGAGAACAAACAACTTCTTGCTTATTCAGTTTACCATGCCTCTAATTCTTTCCATATCCATTTGTTCTGTATTGCTTTTTGTTGCTACTTCGGATCATTATCACCAACGTCAATGTGTCTGTAATATTTTGCTAAATAGTTTCGGGGAAAGCCTGTAGAGAAGTTCTATGGCAACTGTTCTCAATCCCTCCAAACATGAAACTGTATTTGTTCCATTTGTTTGCAGGATAAATTGTGTCTAACCAACACAGTGTAACATGTAACAGAAGTCAAGTTTTCAATGAAGTTATTTGCCATTTCCATTGATGAAGTGTTGTAATAAATTACTTCCAAAAAGTAAAGCTTTTGTTGTTCTCATTCTTTTGTAATAAACTTGTATCCAGAAAATGGTGGAGCATATAGTTTTAATCTGCTTATTGATTTGGCAAAGGACCAGATTTTGTGGATAAATAATTTATCATAGTGCTTAGTTCTGGAATTTGTTACAAATTTATTATATGTCTTGTATTTAATTCTGCACATTCACTGTGCCCGATTTCTGTTAACAGTGCTCACAGAATGAATGCGAAATGGATCAGATTTACTAATACTGTTTCTCCTTTAGTGGAAAATTACCGTACCTCACCCTCCCATCCTCCAAAAAAGGGTACAAGTATTAGAGGAAAAATACATACATTACCCAAGATAAAATATATCTTATAGGACAAAGGGGAAACATAAACAACTCTGATTTAGATACTATAGCACATTGCAGTAAATACTGCAGCATATTGACGAAATTAATCCACAAATCAAAGCAAATTAGAAAAGGATAAATGCACCAAGCCACAGAATAGAGGTGATTTAGAATATAGTGAAGAAGAAGAGATGGAGAGGAGTTGGAAGCAGATCTTTGTAAACAGAGGTGTGTGATGTTACAAAGCTCAGCAACAAGCAGTTCATATCAGTAACTGGTAAGATGATGATATCTGGTTCAGTGAATGTTTTGCTGAAATACCAGAGGCCATCTTTTTTTTTTTTTAATAAAAAAAAAGACCATGAATGTTACCCTCACTACCCAAAATTAGCTACTTTGTGTTCTGAGTTTAGTAACCTTGTAAGTTACTTTTGTAAGCAATTATCAGTGGAGCATTTGTCATTGGCTGAAATATGCTGAAGTTAATTTACATTGTGAGAAAAGGGATAGGGGGGGATAGGGAATTTATTAATTAATTTATGGACCCCCTGACTGCCACTGACATATTGTCAAAGTCACAGGATTTGTAAGGGTTCAGGCATTGAAAAGCTTTTTACCCATTCGGTGAGAATGTACTAGAGTCAATTGATAGCAAGTTACAGGCTCCAGTGCATTCTGTAAACTGTCAAAGGCATGTAACTCAGCAAATCACAGGATCTGTGTTAGTAAATTAGAATATTGTAGTGTCACGAGAAATTCTTCAAGTCAGGAAACAAAGGATGCCATGGGAAAGAATCCTATACTAAGCATTCTTTAGAATGGGAATAAATTACAGGGCCCTTAACTTTCTTTTGTATGTTGATGGTACTTTAATAGTAATATTACTGCATAATAAGTTTATATTGTTTGCAGATTATGTAAGTATTGTGGTAAATAGCATATCAAACTGTATTTTCAGATAGAGTTTGCATTTATATTTTCAAGGACATTAATAGATGGTTTCTAGCCAATTCACTAACATAAAGTTTTAGAAAAAGCATTAACAAGAGGTTGGGAGTGATAAATTTTTGGGATTATTTGGTGATAAATTCAGTTTGGTGAAGCTTACAACAAAAATGGTAAAATGCCTAAGTAAACGTGGTTGTTTTTTTTTGAGGGGGGGGGGGGGGGGGAGGAGGAGAAGTTGTCATCAGTCTTCTGAATGGTTTGATGCAGGCCGCAATGTGTTCCTCACTTGCGCCAACCTCTTTATCTCAGAGTAGCGCTTGCAACCTAAGTCCTCAATTATTTGCTGGATGTATTCCAATCTCTGTCTTCCCCTACAGTTTTTTAGCCTTTACAGCTTTCTCTAGTGCCATGAAAGTAAATCCCTGATGTCTTAAAAGATGGGCTATCATCCTTTCCCTTCTTCCAGTTAGTGTTTATCATATATTCCTTTTCGAGCCTATTCTGCTGAGAACCTCCTCATTCCTTACTTTATCAGTCCACTTAAATTTCAAAATTCTTCTATAGCAACACATCTCAAATGCTTCGATTCTCTTCTGTTCTGGTTCTTCCATAGTCCATGTATTGTTACCATAAAATTCTGTGCTCCATCCATACATTCTAAGAAATTTCTTCCTCAAATTGAGGCCTGTGTTTGATTGTACTAGTCTCCTAGTGGCCAGGAATTCCATTTTTGCCACTGCTAGTCTGCTTCTTGCATCTTCAGTGCTCTGTCTGTCATGGGTTATTTTTCTGCCTGGGGAGCTTCATCTACTTATGATCACCAATTCTGATGAAAGCTTTCTTGCTGTTCTCATTTCTGCTACTTATGATTACTTTCATATTTCTTCTACTGACTCTCAGTCCTATTGTGTAACTCATTAGACTGTTCGCTTGATTCAACAGATCCTGTAATTCTTCGCTTTCACTGAGAAAGCAATGTCATCAGCAAATCTTATAACTGATATCCTTGCATATTTGCATCATTGCATCGTCAATGTATAGATTGAACATCAGGCATGAAAGACTACATCCTGTGTCTTCCACCCATTTTAACCCTCCCGTTACCAAGCTTTTTTACACCTCTATTTTACCAAGCGGGGTATTTGGACTACCCCAAAAGAGTTTTGTGTTTTATTGTAATATTTGCTCGTTATTCCCGTTGAATGGGTTTATTTAGTATTGAAAAACAGCTTTTCAGGTTATTGCAAGTATTTAATCAGATCACAGATACAAAGTACAAAAAATTTTTTATGTCTTTCACTAAATTCAGTACTGAATGAACAGAAAATTAATAATCTGTGTACCTCAACAGTCACTGCAGTAAAATAACACAAGGCTTTTTTCAACTTTTCAGTCAAGTACATTTTTGCACTGCATATACTGCACAGTAACAGTTTCTTCTCTGTGTATATTACAAACAGGTTTCTTGCACATTACACAACAGAATCTTGTTTTCCAGTCTTTGTTTCTCTTGCAATCTTGACATCGTTGTGGCGTTGGTAACTTGGAACATTGGGTCTGGATCACTGCTGTAAGAATTGCAATACCACAAACTTTCAGTGCATCTTGTTCATCTTTATGAAGACCGTTGATATTTTTGGCTCTTTCTTCCATGTTGCCTTTGCTGAGTCCAAATGCCAGTTCAGTCGTGAAGAGTTTACTTTGGCTTCGGTTATTCTTCTGCCATTCAGGAAATCTTTGAGTGTAAGAATATATGCATTCTGTGCTTCAATATCTATCATTTCCATGAAGATTCTTAGTGGCCACCGCCTCGTTCCTCTAACACAACTGTATTCTCTTGTCATTTTGTCCTGATTATCTACAGTACCTTTGGTTTTGTTGTGGTGCAGTATGATTTCGGGTTTGTGTTCACTTTCTTCACCACTCACTTGTCTCTCATTATGCTGAGTAGAGAGTAATATTACTGCCTTTCCCTTCTTTGGAATATAGGAAACTAGGATCAAGTCATTTGTGAAACCAAACATTGAAGAGTGAACTTCTCTCTTTCTGTTTGGCGAGAATTCCTTCGGAATCTCTTTCTTATTGGAATGCCAGGTACCAACCAATGTCGTGTTTTGTTTTAGTAGTTCAGCAGCCATTGGAAAACTGGTGAAAAAATTATCAGTTGTTACACCATGACCGTTATTCAGAAATGGTTCCATCAGATCCAAAACAACTCTCTGCCCTTGATTCACTTACCGAGTATTGTCCACCATTCCTATGTAAATTTGAATCCGTAATAAGTAAAATGTCTTCACATCAGCACAAACCCAAATTTTAATGCCATACTTGCCAGGCTTGCTCTTCATATAAACCCTAAAAGGGCGGTTTCCTCGGTACATTGCTAATCGTTCACCAATAGACACGTATTAATAAGGATAGAAGTTCTTGCACAAGTTAGATTGAAATTTGTTGAACACTACCCTGATGGTCTGTAGCTTGTCCTTGGTTTCTTCAACTCTCTGTGCTCTTGTGTCTCTGTTGTCAAATTGCAAGAATTTCAGTATAGACAAAAATCGGTTTCTTGACATGGCAGCAGAATAGAATAGTTGCCGAAAGGCAACATTACCTCCCCACACGTTGGAAGCACTTGTGCGATGTCCATGAGTTCGACCATCTCCTATTAGAACTGCTAATACAGCGTACACTTCAGTTGCATTTATGTCTCTCCATGTCGTTTTGTTCGAAGAATGAGCTGCATTCCACAAAGAAATTACCCTCGTTGGCTTCCCTGTTTGTTTCTTCTACAATGATGCTCACGATTTGCGGTGAGATAAATAATAAAAATGACTCTGTTTTTGTTTTGATTGTTTTTCCATCCTTCACTGAGCCAGGTGTTACGTTCAAAATGTTGCCACGTCGACGCCGCCCACCTTTTGGTGGTTCACTCTAAAATTGTTGTCTACTTCTAAAAACAAACAAATCTCCAATGTCTTCATCTTCTTCTTCATCATCCCCTTCTTCTTCTTCTTCTTCTTCTTCTTCTTCTTCTACTTGTTCATGTGAATGTGTAGTGTCTTCTGATATTTCATCATCAGCTTCATCTGATGCTATGATATGGTCTTTGTCAAGAGGTTCCATATATTCAGTCAGTTCATTATCAATGTCCCATTCATTTTCATCGTCACTGACATCAGAATTGTATAGAATTTCCATGATCTCTTCGCTAGAAAGTCCTTTGGACATCCTTACATGCAGATGAAATACTGACTCGTGTAATGTCAGCTCAACAGTGAATGTCAAATTCAACTCAACAATAGTAACCAGCAATGATAACAAACATGATCTATTGCAAAACTCAACAAAGAAGATGAATGACAGATATATTTCCCAAAATCTTCTTCTTCAGCAAATAAGAAAATAAGACGTTTCATACCAAACGGGGTAGTCTCACAATCCCACCAATAAATGACTTGAATAACAATGATAAAGCCAAAAAAATTAGACAGTTGTGTGTGTAAATTCTATGTCAATCATTTTAGTACAAAGTCATGAAATCACAGGCATGTGGCCCTTCAGATAACATTATTATAGGGAAAAAATAAACCCGGGGTAGTCAGAATACCCCGCTTGGTAATGCGAGGGTTAATCCTAGCACTTCATTCTTGGTCTTCCAGTCTTATAGTTCCCTCTTGTTTTTTGTGCATATTGTATATTACCCGTCTTTCCCCATTTACAGATCATGTAAAGATTAAAAAAAAGGTGATATACTTCACTTACTTTCGCTCCATAATCTTGTGTGCTGCATTTTGGAACAATTTTTAAAGCAAAGATAAAGTTTTGTAAGTTGATAAGCATGTAACATAAATTATTTTTGATGTAAAGCGAAGACCATCTCACAAAATCAAGTTCAAAGAACTGGGTATATCAAGTACTGTTTCTCAGTACATTTATTCCTTAAAGAAATTTGTCAGAAGTAATAGATCTCTCTTTCAATCCACCATCTTAGGTAACAGAATCAGTTCCAAGAATAAGAACAATCTTCGTAAAGACTTAGTCTTTCATTTTGGTCTAGAAATGTGTCCATTATAAGGAATGCAGAGCATTTATTGGTGGGTGTGTCTTTTAACCATTATGAATTTCTTAGCAGAACCAACTTATGTACTCATTACTAATTATACAGGGTGTTTCAAAAATGACCGGTATATTTGAAACGGCAATAAAAACTAAACGAGCAGCGATAGAAATACACCGTTTGTTGCAATATGCTTGGGCCAACAGTACATTTTCAGGCAGACAAACTTTCGAAATTACAGTAGTTACAATTTTCAACAACAGATGGCGCTGCGGTCTGGGAAACTCTATAGTACGATATTTTCCACATATCCACCATGCGTAGCAATAATATGGTGTAGTCTCTGAATGAAATTACCCGAAACCTTTGACAACGTGTCTGGCGGAATGGCTTCACATGCAGATGAGATATACTGCTTCAGCTGTTCAATTGTTTCTGGATTCTGGCAGTACACCTGGTCTTTCAAGTGTCCCCACAGAAAGAAGTCACAGGGGTTCATGTCTGGCGAATAGGGAGGCCAATCCACGCCGCCTCCTGTATGTTTCGGATAGCCGAAAGCAATCACACGATCATCGAAATATTCATTCAGGAAATTAAAGACGTCGGCCGTGCGATGTGGCCGGGCACCATCTTGCATAAACCACGAGGTGTTCGCAGTGTCATCTAAGGCAGTTTGTACCGCCACAAATTCACGAAGAATGTCCAGATAGCGTGATGCAGTAATCGTTTTGTATCTGAAAAATGGGCCAATGATTCCTTTGGAAGAAGTGGCGGCCCAGACCAGTACTTTTTGAGGATGCAGGGCGATGGGACTGCAACATGGGGCTTTTCGGTTCCCCATATGCGCCAGTTCTGTTTATTGACGAAGCCATCCAGGTAAAAATAAGCTTCGTCAGTAAACCAAATGCTGCCCACATGCATATTGCCGTCATCAATCCTGTGCACTATATCGTTAGCGAATGTCTCTCGTGCAGCAATGGTAGCGGCGCTGAGGGGTTGCCGCTTTTGAATTTTGTATGGATAGAGGTGTAAACTCTGGCGCATGAGACGATACGTGGACGTTGGCGTCATTTGGACCGCAGCTGCAACACGGTGAACAGAAACCCGAGGCCGCTGTTGGATCACCTGCTGCACTAGCTGCGCGTTGCCCTCTGTGGTTGCCGTACGCGGTCGCCCTACCTTTCCAGCACGTTCATCCGTCACGTTCCCAGTCCGTTGAAATTTTTCAAACAGATCCTTTATTGTATCGCTTTTCGGTCCTTTGGTTACATTAAACCTCCGTTGTTGTCCCAAGCATATTGCAACAAACGGTGTATTTCTTTCGCTGCTCGTTTAGTTTTTATTGCCGTTTCAAATATACCGGTCATTTTTGAAACACCCTGTATCTAATAATATGAATGCTACATAATACTTATTTTAGCTGTGTGTAGCAGTGCAGTCTGTGTTAGTAGATCTTGAGAACTGTTTTAATCCTTCACTAGAAATATCTCTCAAATGTGCATAACTAGAAACTTGCAGTATCTTAATCCTCATAATATTTTTTATCATGTAACTCCACATTCATTAATTATCAGGCTTCAAATGATTGTTAATACTGTTGCACCGGTCATGATATTGATGAATATAAATGAAAAATTGAAGGAAATGTAAATGAAGTTAATAATCAAATGAACTGAAATTTTTTATAAGAAGGCAGAAAACCACTCTGGTTGTGGAAAGTTTTTTTATTAAAACCATGATCAGTTTAACAACAATTTAGGTGCATACTAAGGTGATCTAAACAGGGATTAGGAAGGAAGTACTTTCTTTTTACACTGGCTTAGTAAGTACTGTTATATAAAGTACAATAGTCCTTTACATTAGGTACTCACATAAATTGTGTCAACAACATTATTTTATGCTGTACTGAAGCCTGTTCCAGCTCTTCATGTCATTGATAAATTAAGACCCACTAGAAACGTTTGTCAAATTTATAAAAAGGGGATGTCCCTAAAACAAAATAAAATGAGTATTTGTGCAGAGAGAATAATGTGCACTTCAATCTTTGTGTGCGAGTCCCGATTTCTCATATTTTATTGTGATGATCATTTCTTCCTATGTCGGTAGCTCCAACGGAATATTTTTGCAATAGGTGGAGAAAGTTGGTCATTGAATTTTCACAAGAAGATCTTGACACTGTGAAAAAGCCTTTGTTTAAATGATTGCCACCCCAGTTCACATATTATATCTGTGGCAACTCTCCCCCATTTCATGATAATACAAAATGAACTGCCCTTCTCTGAGCTTTTTCGATAGCTACCATCAGTCCCATTTGATGCAGATCCCACACTGCACAGCAATACTCCAGAAGAGGGCAGACAAGTGTGGGGTAAGTAGTGTCCTTTGTAGACTGGTAGGTTATTCTAAGTGTTCTGCCAATAAATCAGAGTCTTTGGTTTGTTTTACTCACAGCATTACCTGTACGATCACTCCAGTTTAAGTTATTCGTAATTGTAATCCGCAAGTATTTAGTTGAATTTACAGTCTCTAGATTTGTATGATGAAATTTAGCAGATTTCTTTGAGAGCACACATGGATGACTTCACACTCTTCGTGATTTAGGGTTAGTTGCCACTTTTTGCACCATACAGCTATCTTGCCTAAATCATTTTTCAATTGGGTTTGATGATCTGATGACCTTACAAGATGGTAAATGACTATCATCTCCAAACAATCTGAGAAGAGTGCTCACATTGTCTCTTACGTTGTTTCTGCAGATCAGGAACAGGAGAGGGCTTATAAGAGTTCCTTGGGGAACGTCAATTATTATTCTGTTATATTCCATGACTTTGGGTGTGCAATTCAGCAGATTACTCCTGTTTCCTGCCTTGGCTATTGGTGTCACTTGTGCAACTTTCAAGTCTTTAGATATGGATCTTTCAAAGAGCGAGACCATGTATATGATTGCTAAGTGTGGAGCAATTGTATGTACTCTGATAGGAACCTGACTGGTACACAGTCTGGACCAGAGATCTTGCCTTTATTAAGTGATTTAAGCCACTTTGCTACACTGAGGATATGTACTTCTAAGTTAATCATATTGGCAATTGTTCTAGATTTGAATTCTGAAATGTTTATTTTTTCATTTTTTGATGGAGGAATTTTGGAAAACTGTGTTTAGTAACAGCTTTAGTTGCATTGTCATCAGTGACATCACCATAGTTATTGTTCAGTGAAGGTATTGACAGAGTCTTGCCACTGGCGCACATTATATATCACCAGAATCTGTGGATTTTCAGCTTGATTTCGAGGCAGATTGTTACTGAAACTTCCTGGCAGATTAAAACTGTGTGCCGGACCGAGACTTGAACTCGAGACCTTTGCCTTTCGCGGGCAAGTGCTCTACCAACTGAGCTATCCAAGCTCGACTCATGCCCCGTCCTCACAGCTTTACTTCTGCCAGTACCTCGTCTCCTACCTTCCAGACTTAACAGAAGCTCTCCTGCGAACCAGGAGGACGGGGCGTGAGTTGTGCTTGGGTAGCTCATTTGGTAGATCACTTGCCTGCGAAAGGCAAAGGTCCCAAGTTCGAGTCTCGGTCCGGCACACAGTTTTAATATGCCAGGAAGTTTCATATCAGCGCATACTCTGCTGCAGAGTGAAAATCTCATTCTGCAGATTGTTACTGTGGAAAGTATCAAAAGCATCTCACTTGGAGCTTCTGTAAGGCTTCCCCAATCTATGGGATTTTGTGTTCTTTGAAATTCGGCATGTTTTTTTTTTTTCAATGCTTCTGCAACAGCGTTCTGAACTGTTTTGTGTACCATGGGAGATCATAACCATCTCTTATTAATTTATGTGGTACATATTCCTCAATTTCCGTCAATACTGTTTTTATAATTCAAACCACAGCTGGTCAGTGCTTACATAACAGATTGAAAGAAGTGGAAACTCTCTATTGAAAAGGCACCTGCTCTTTAAACACACGTATATTGTGTTTATTTTAGATGGATTTGGATGGTACAGTATTCAGTCTCACCACAACTGCCTTGTAGTCACTAATGCCTGTATGTCACAATGCTCTCATTTGCTAAGGATTATTTATTGCTATGAGGTCAAGTATGTTTTCACATCCATTTATAAGTTGAGTGGGCTCCTGAAATAATTGTTGGAAATCGTTTTCTTAGAAAGCGTTCAGTACAATTTTGGGCGACATTTTATGCCTGCCACCAGCTTTAAATATGTATTGTTGTTAACATATCGAGGGTAGCTTGAAATCACGACCAATGATGTTTGTGTGAGTGGGGTACCTATTTCAAATATGACTCAAGTGTTCTTTGAACTGTTGAGCAGCTGTATCATCTGAATTGAGGAATCTGTGAATGTCCAGACTTTGCAGGCTAAAAGTCTTCCTCCGATACAGGGCAAACGTCAGCATCTGGCTCAAGGACTTCATCAGCCACAGACAGCAGCCAAAACCTATTCATCACACGAACCAGGAAGACCCCCTGACTGGCTCATCGGAAAGTTGTTAGCTGCCTGCCACACCTTTGAATGATCTCCCACTCCACCACAAGTGAGGGGTCAACCTCAATGCAGGCAGTACCTGGGGTGTTGACATTAGTGGACTGATTGGAGGACACACGCGATGTGCTGGATGTTTCTCTGATTCCCACGTCCGCCTCCCCACAGTGAAGCTCATTGACAGCAGCTTCAGGCTGTGTGACTGAAGCCAATGCCGCCTAGAGCAGTGAGTGAAGGGATACAAACTCAGCTTGCATCTGAACATAGCAGTCACAGTTCCTATCCATACTAAAGATGGCAAAAATATATTCCATACAGCTAAAAAATGCAGAACTGTGCCTGATAAATAACAAACGTTCACAAAAATAATGAGTTTAAACTAAAGAGCACAGAGGAAATTGAAAATAGTTCGCTTATCATGAGAAGCTGTGTCAAACTGCTGGGGCATAACACTGCCCTCTAATGTGCTGCAGTCACAAAAGCTAGAACTAGACTGGGGCTGGTGACTACTCCACCTTTATAAAGTAAATGCTCTTGCACCCATGTTTCAAAATTATGATCCACTGCAGACATCTTACTGTTCCCAGATAGTCTATCCATACAATAGCTGAAAAATAGTCATGCTTATACAGTAGTAAAATGCTATAAAATAAGAAAAACTAAAAGAGCAGTTGAAAGCAAAATATGCTCAAATTAGAAATAAATGGTCTGTTGGACTTACCTAATTATTACATTAATGCAAAACATGCTGTATCCCAGGGACCCAGTTTTGCGCACAGCTCTAAATAATGTACTTGATCGCTAGCCTGACAAAATCAAACTGATTCTTGTATGTTTCTGTACAAGCAACAGGTATTAAAACAGATACAGAGAAAGGAAGACAATAATTTTTTGCAGTGTTACCACACTCAATCGTTAAAATGAATGGTGAATCTGGAAGACTTATGCTTAGGGTTAAGGGTGAATTTTGGACAGTGCTTGACTAAAATAACTTCAGAATCTGGTGCACTTAACTATGTCAAGTATCTTCGGAAAGTTAATATGCATAATATTGTAACCATTATGTCATTATAATAATGATATTATCATACAGGTTTTTCAGCAGTCTTCTTAGAAGCTTTTTGAAGGATTGTCAAATGGTGGGGTATGTTTGTGTCTTGTTCTTCTTCCTTGTGTTGTAGGTCTGTACACTAGCATTTGTAATCCACTCTGAACTATCTTTTCTGAATTATATTATTGTGTTATTTATGTACAAAGCTGTGTAAATTAGGTTTGTCTAGACATTTGAAGCAGTTTCTGCATTTTTCTGAAGCACTATGTCTTAAAATGATCCCAGTTGCTTTTCTTTTGTGATGTGAATTCATTTTTTATTTCCTGAATGTTTGAGTGACCCCACATTGTCAGTTCACACTGTAATTACAATTGAAAGAGTCCATAATATACTGTGCACAGAAACTGTTTGTCTGCATATCGTGTAGCTGCTTCATTATGAATAAGATAGTGACGAGTATCCTATAAACAGAATTAATATGCTGTATCCATTTCAGCTCATTATACACAGTAGTTATGTAAGGATCCAGAGGATTCTATTTCCAGCTATATATAAACTACCTCTGAATCCAGTTGCACAGGATTTTCTTCTTTCCTGAACACTGCAGACAAAGTGTTTTTCGGGTCTGTAAGCAGTTCATTGTACATGAGGCACTGAGCTGTGATATTTGCAGAAATATGTACCCTTGTCTTTAGCTGTTCCATGTTTTGTCACTGTTAAATATCGTCATGTCATCTGCTTACAATGTTTTCTCCTCTTTCTCATCAACATCTATAGGAGTTACAAACAGCATAAACCGCAGTGGCCTTATTACTGAACCATGCAGATCTCCATTTTTGATGACTTTGGTTTCTAACGAAGGGTTCCCTATTGATGCATACGGCTTTGTGCTGCGAATGTATGTTTGTATCCACTCCCAGGTTTTTCCGGTATTTGTATCAGCATTCCATGGCAATGGTGATGATGGGAGAGGTCCAGAAACATTGCAGATACAACTCTTTTTGTCTAATGACTGTATGACATATTCTATCAGACAGTTGCTGATTCTGTTGACCCCCTTTTCTGAAAGTATGCTGTGATAATATAAGAATGGTTTGTTTGTCCAGAGCAGGTGTGGCTCATAATTAAAGGCTCTGAGGCGGAGCCGCCCCAAAATATATATTTAAAAAAATTTCTCAATAACATTTTACAGAATTTAAATTATCAGAATGCATTTCGCATATTTCCCGCATGGATTTTGTTAATGGTGATCAACGTTTTGGGAATGTTTGATATGTGATATGAAGCAACATTTTTCAAATACGTAGTAGCTAGTCTTAAGGCTGCACCTTGAAATGCTGCTGAACTCTGTGTGGCAGAGGTTTTCTGGGCATGGCTTCCTTGGAGTACAGATCTTATGGGTGTCTTGAAGGCTCTGGTGTTTCAGCCTAAGGATGTCTTACCAACCTGCACGCAATCTTCACATTCCACTGGTTACATCAAAAGGGAACGAACAAAATTACAGAAACTTTGTGTCCCTGTATATCTGTATTCTACTTAATTGCATCATTAATCAACATTTGGTATTATTTTTTTATGGTGTTTCAGCCATTGACTACTCTATCTACCATTTTAATAAGTTTGCAAATATCTTGCCAGAGTGCACTAGAATATGGTAACATAAACATCACCACCTGGCAAGAGTTTCACAAATGATTAGAAGGAAAAGTGAGCAAAATTATTCTGTGAGCGATGTATGTCCTGTTACTTTAGTTTCCTTGCTTGTTGACTGAGGGTAATGTGCGTTATTAGCAAGTTTCTTTTTGTGAGTATATTATGCATGGGTTTAGTGAGTTTTATGTTCTTGCAAATAATAGTAGCATACTACGAACTCAAAAACAACACAAAATTATCAGGTAAAATTTTGGAACGTACAGCTAGGATGAAAGTAAAGGAACTTTGTACACTCAGACCTGATGTAAACATGAATCAAGAACAAAACCTGTGTAAATCCAGTCAAGGGTACACGTAATTTTAACAGAGCAATGTACAATGGAACTGAGTAGTTTTCAGGGCTTTATCAATTAAAATGCAGATTTCTATAATACACAAATAAAAAAACGACAAATATGGTGTGTAAGTTGCCATGGCAGTTGTCAGCCAATCACAGCACAAGATCCATGACACCTTGGAAACATCACTGCCTCATCATGCAAACTCATAAACGCTATGATCTGAGTACATCAAATACTGAACACTACAAGTTCAGAAATGGAAATACCAAAAACATTAAGCACACACTGTAACTAATATACACCACATTAAAGATCTCTGCATAACGAATATTTTAGTACAATTTTTATGGTAAAGTGTCGGGAAATGCGACATTTTGCAATAAATAAGCTACCTATGTATTTTATCTTGCAGTTAGCTTTCAATGTTATTTAGCAGCTGAATACGAAACAGAAATGAGATACTGTAAGTAAATGTTTGGCTAGTGTGTAACATTGGCCCCCCCCCCCCCCTCCCTCCCCACTGAAATCTTATTTGTGGTGACAGACTGATCTGTAGCATAGCCCAAGATCTTGTGTACGATTGATAAATGTCGCAGCCTTCCCCAGTACAGAAATAACGAGCTGTGCTGGTCCAGATGATTAATTATATACAAGCATCGCACAGAAACTGATGTGTAGTTGTTGTGGTTATCCTTATCCCATTTCCTAAATAACATCACACCGCTTGTTATCTTCAGTTTACTGGAAAAATTCCATCCCTTAAATATTGTTTGTTACCCTCAGCAACCACCTATAACCATTGTGTTGTCAATTTTCTTTGGTGTGATTTTGTTTGATCAAGGTTTGTTTTGGTTCAGTATTAATTAAAATGTAAGCTGCCTTTATCTTGCTTTCTGAATTCATAGTGGAGTTACTTGCTCTTGCTTTTGCCTCTCATTTTTTTCTATTCTTGTATGGTTTTCAGTTTTGCCCATCCATCTCAGTTCCTGCAGCTACCTACACTGTTCTAATACTACACTGGTAGCCCCTGTGCTTGATCCAGCAGCTTTTCTTTCTTACGCTAAAATGGCATTTGAGTGTTGTAGTAAATACATAATACTTTTCATGTACATTCTGTGCCTGTAGCTTTTCAATCTAGATTACCTTACATAATATTGTTATAAAGATGTTAATATTTTGCTCACTGATGAACCTGATTTATTTGGTTGTTTGTTATGAGTATGAACTATGTTTTTATTTCTACAAAAGCAGATCAGCTGCCCATGATGATGAGATATTTATGTTTGAACTACATTGTAAAAGTATTATGAAAAGTATAGTTGCTACTCACCCCATAGCAGAGATGCTGAGTCGCAGATAGGCACACCACAAAGACTGTCAGGCCTTCTTTGTAAATAGAACACACACACACACACACACACACACACACACACACACACACACACACAACTGCAGTCTCTGGCTGCTGAAACCACACTGCGAGCAGCAGTGCATGGTGGGAGAAACAACCAGGTGGTGGGATTAATGTGGAGGCTGGGGCAGGGAGGGGGAGGAATGGCAGGATAGGGGTGGGGGATGGTAAAGTGCTGCTTGCAGCAGCGTACAGGGATGAGGTGTAGAAAAGATCAGGCAGCTAGATGCAGTCAGGAGGTTTGATGGAGGGAGGAGGGGAGGGTTAGCAGGAACGGAGGGAGGTAAAAAGACTATGTGTGGATTGGTGGAATAGAGGACTGTGTAGTGCTGGAATGGGAACAAGTAAAGAGCTAGAAGGTAAGGACAATGACTAATGGAGGTTGAGGCCAGGAGGGTTATGGGAACATTGGATATATTGTAGGGAGAGTACCGAAAAGAGCAATTCCGAAAAGCTGGTGTTGGTGGGAAGAATCCAAATGGCATAGGCTGTGAACCAGTCATTGAAATGAAGAATATTCTGTTGGGTGGTGGGCTCAGCATGGGATGGTTCAGCTGTTTCTTGGCCACAGTTTGTCGGTGGCCATTCATGCAAATACACAGCTTATTGGTTATCATACCCACATAGAACGCAGCACAGTGTTTGCAGCTTAGCTTGTGATCACATGACTGGTTTCACAGGTAGCCATCCTTTTGATGGGATAGGTGATGCTTGTGAGCGGACTGGAGTAGGTGGTGGTGGGAGGATGTAGGGGACAGGTCTTGCATGTAGATCTATTATAGGGATATGAGCCATGAGGCAAGGGGTTGTGAGCAGGAGTTGTGTAGGGATGGATGAGGATATTGTGTAGGTTTGGTGGGTGGCAGAATACCACAGTGGAAGGGGTGGGAGGATAGTGGGTAGGACATTCCTCATTTCAAGGCACGATGATAGGTAGTCTAAACCCTGGCAGAGAATGTGATTCAGTTGCTCTAGTCCTAGGTGGTACTGAATCACATGGGGAATGCTCTTCTATGGCTGGACGGTGGGCTTTGGAAGGTGGTGGGTGACCGGTGAGCAAAGGCACAGGAGATCTGTTTTTGTACAAGGTTGGGATGGTAATTATGGGCTGTGGAGGTCTCAGTGAGACCCTGGGTGTATTTTGAGAGGGACGACGCATCACTACAGATGCAACCACCGTGGGTGGCTAGGCGGTATGTAATGGGTGGCAGTTGTCAAAATGGAGGTATTGCTGGTGGTTGGTAGGTTTGATATGGGCAAAGGTGCTGATGTAGCCATCTTTGAGGTGGAGGTCAACATCAAGGAAGGTGGCTTGTTGGATTGAGTAGGACCAGGTGAAGCAAATGGGGGAGATGATGTTGAGGTTCTGGAGGAATGTGGATAGGGTGTCCTCACCCTCATTCCAGACTATGAAGATGTCGTCAGTGAATCTGAATCAGGTGAGGAGTTTGGGATTCTGAGTGTTGCGGAAGGATTCCTCTAGATGGTGCATGAATAGGTTGGCATAGGATGGCGCCAAGTGAGTGTCCATAGCCGTACCCTACGTTTGTATGTAGGTAAAGCTTTCAAAGAAGTAATTGTGAGTGAGGATATAGTTGGTCATGTCGACTAGGAAGAAGGTTGCGGGTTTCGAATCCATCAGACATTGGGAAAGGTAGTGTTCAATAGTGGTAAGGCCATGGGCATTAGCGATATTAGTGTAAAGGAAGGTGGCATTAATAGTGATGAGAAGGGCACCGTGTGGTAAAGGAAGAGGAAGTGTGGAGAATCAGTGGAGAAAGTGGTTTGCATCTTTTATATAGGAGGGTATGTTGTGGTCTATGAGAGCAGAGATTCTCTCTGTGGGGGCACAGTAACTGGCCACAGTGGAGTGTCCCAGATGCTTGGGTTTTTGAACTTAAGAAAGCGTGTAAGAAGGTAGGAGTGTGGGGAGTGGTAGGGGTGAGGAGGGAGATAGACTCCAGGGAGAAGTCCTGGGATGGGCCTAAGGATTTGAGGAGAGACTGGAGATCCTGCTGGATTTCTAGGTGGATGAATCTAACAGCTGATGGAGTCCTCCTGCCAGGTAATACTTGCAGTTCAAAATAACAGTGGTGGAGCCTTTGTCAGCATAATACGATTATATGGCTGGGATCAGTTTTTAGGTGGTGGATTGCAGTTCTTTCCGTGGATGTGAGGTTAGTTTGCAAAATGGCTCTAAGAACTATGGGACTTAACATCAGAGGCCATCAGTCCCCTAGAATTTAGAACTACTTAAACCTAACTAACCCAAGGACATCACATACATCCATGCCCGAGGCAGGATTCGAATTTGCGACCGTAGCGATTAGTTTGCATATGGAGGGATTTGGGGAATGATGGTGAGGCAAGGTTCAAGGTTAAGAAATTCTGAAAAATTAGCAGGGGATGATCTGGGGGCAGTGAGGGTGGACTACATTTGGGTGGAGGAGTGAACTGAGTCAGGCAAGGTTCAACATTGGTCTTTAGTCGAGTCTGATTGGTAGGGTTGGCGGCAGAAAAGCGTTTCTATTGTAGGGACCAGAAGAAGGAGAGAAGGTCTTTAACAAGTCCTGCATCCCTACATTATTGAATTAGGGAGTGAGCAAAAGGCAAGGCCTTTGGAAAGGACTGATCCTTCTGTGGTGCTAAACTTTTGGAGGATAGATTCATGACTGTGTTTCAGGTATATTTAGGTTCTGTATGATGGTGGGAGGGAGTTTTCGAGGGTGAGGTTAATGTAGTAGGTGTCTGAGGCGGGGTTTGTCTGCTATGAAGGGATGTGAAGGAGGTTTGGAGGTTGTTGTAGAGCTTGTGGATAGTGGTAATCCAGGATGCGAGTAGGAAGTGAAGAAGGTGGAGAGTTTTTTGAGGTGGTGTTCTGCATTTGCCCTAGTTCCTGGAGGGCGAAAGTTTCAATGTGTGTTATGGGATCCAGGAATTAGGAATTGGATCGCAGGGAATTTTACGGCTGGAGAGAAGGTAGTGCAAGGAGGTTGGGGCCTGATTGAATGTTTTGCGGAACTACATTGGTGAGAGTTATACAAAATCTGATCTCCTGTGCCTTATCTCACCAGTCACCCACCAGCTCCCAAAGTCCAACAGTTAGGCCACAGAGGAGCATTTCTCTCATGATTCAGTACCACCCAGGACTGGAGCAACAGAATCGCCTTCTCTGCCAGGGTTTCATTTAACTCTCGTCATGCCTTGAAATGAGTAATGTCCTACCCACTGTCCTTCTAACCCCTCCCACAGTGGTATTCTGCTGCCCACCGAACTTACACAATATCCTCATCCATCCCTACACAACTCCTGCTCGCAACCCCTTGCAACATTGCTCATATCCCCGTAATAGACCTATCCCATACACCCTCCAGTCAGGTCACAAGTGTCACCTACCCAATCAACTACACAGCCATGTATGATGCCAGGCATATGATCTACAAGCTAAGCTGCAAACACTGTGCCACATTCTATGAGGGCATGACAACCTACAAGCAGTCCATCCGCATAATGGCCAGCAATAGACTGTGTCCAAGAGACAGCTGGACCACCTCATTGCTGAGCACAGCACCCAACACAATGTTCTTCATTTCAATGTCTGCTTCATAGCCTGTGCCATCTCAGTCCTCCCTACCAACACCAGCTTTTCTTACTAGCACAGGTGGGAACTCTCCCTGCAATATATCCTACATTCCCATAACCCTCCTGGTCTCAGCCTCCATTAGCCTTTGTTCTCACCATCTAGCCTGTTTCCTGTTCCCATTCCAGCACTATTCCATTAACGCACCCACAGTCTTTATACTTCATTCCTTTTCTATTAACCCTCCCCTGTCCTCTGTCAAACCTCCGGACTACACCTAGCTGCCTGACTCTCCCTCCACACCATCCCTGTATGCTCCCAAAAACAGCACTGCACTGTCCCCCACTCATGCCCTGCTGTTCTTACCCCTCCCTGACCCAGCCTTCCTTACCCCCACCACCCTGTTGTGTCTCCCATCAGGTGCCGCTGCTCTGACTCAGCTTCTCTGCTATATGGCGATCAGCAGCTATCCTTTTCATAATATTGCTACATTCCATCCTGTATTTTCCTTCAAATTATTGTCTTGTTTTTATGCTTTTGCTCTGTCAATATTGAAGTCATTGAAGTCTCCATGTATAACAACGTTCCTCTTCGTATTCGTGTGTAGTAATTTATCGGTTTCTTCTGAAAGATGTAATGGCAGTGTTAAACTGTTCATGTCACATTTTTCTCTTCTTACAAATGGACTCCACATCTGAGATAGTTGTCCCCAAGACTACCATGGTCGTAAGGAAATGTTATTAAGTGTGTCTTCACATTTTGCTTCTTCAACACAGATGTGTGAAATATATGATGCTGTATGTTTACAATTTTTTTTTCTGTGATGCTAGTTCAGTAACAGGGCTATCTTGAAAATGCCCAAGGGAATGATATAATGTAGTTGCTAAATCATGAAGTAATGTTGTTATTTCAAGATAAAACAGCCTACACAGGAAAATGGCTTCCCTCTAGAAATGAAAATGATCACTATGTAGCCACATGCACTACATAGTGAAGAAGCAGAGTTCCCTGCAATTGCTTCCTTTATTGTCTCCAAACTATAAACAGCCAAGAACTGACATTGCAGCAAAAGAGAAGGGAATTAAGTTGTCGTTATGTTACTGTCAATGAAAATTGACCCTCCTTTTATTCTGGATATAAAATTGCTATCAAATGAACTGCTATTGAATACTAATACTGTTTTGTCACTGGATAAAGAGATGGTGATTTTGTTACTTTCTAAGTGACTACAAGGGAAAGAACCAAACAGGGATAGAGACTTATTGTGAATGTTATTGGATCGTTTGCATCATGAACTAAAGCAAAAGTGACCCAAATTTGTGCATAATGGTGTTTCAGCATTGGGGCAATGCACCTGCAAATGGCTCCTATCTGTGTTATTTCTTTCTGCTTACAGAGCAAAGAATTGTTTGGAGACTAACATTCCCTTTTGTCTGTCATCTTTGAGCTTCAGTAACATTGGACGAAATCCTACTCGTGGACACAGTATGTGCACTCTTGACACCTTGCGATACATGATACGATTGCTCTCTAGGCATTCTCCAAAACGGCTGTTAGTGGTCCTGAAATATTGCTATGCACTGCTACACATGTACCACAGTGTAACATAACAGTCGTGACACTCGCTGCTGTAAACGTTGTTACCGTTTGACAGCTGGAGCGACACTATAGTGTGCGTCATTTATGACGGCGGCCGAGTTTAGGTTCGTTCTGCGCATCTGACATCACAAAACACAGTCAGCCAATGAACAGAGAACGACATTGCCAGAGCTAGACTGCAGTACAGAGCACGGACGAGTGTCTTCAGTTTTAGAAACGTTCAGTCATAAATAAAGTAATTGAACAAAAGCAATGTCTTGGTAGCAGACTTTCAGGCCAACCATAGCGCCATCTGGTTTCCCCCTTCAAGCTAGACAAGTTTCGTTCTTTGTAGTTTCTTCGTTTGCTCTTATTTCGTGAGATATTTGTCCCGTCACGATCAGTGGACCACCTCATGTATATATTGTGATCCAGAGGCACTACAATAGTAGTGAGTGGATAAGTCGAAAATTTTCGTGTGATGGGAGACCTGCTTGGGATAGTCTGTGCAGTTACATTGACCACAGTGTCTGGATGGTCTCAGTGGCCAGCCGGCACGGCAGCTCTGCGTGTTCGGTTAGATAGCTGGCTGGTCTCTGTAATAAAACATTGAGTGAAGGGATCAACAACGAACTTCAACTGATATCGTGTGATGGCAGCTACGACAAAATAAAACGAACAAAACGCAAAAAAGTGGTCAAAGCATCTGCCCAGTAAGCAGGTGACCCGCATTCGAATCCCAGTTTGGCACAAATTTTCAACTTTCCCATTGATTTCAATCAGTGTCCACTTGTGGCCAATGTCTGTAATTCCTTTGGGTGTTAAGAAACACTCAACATCGAGCAGAAATCACCAGTGGCAGCTGTTCTGAGGAGACAAGCGAGGCCAGGCCACAACATGTCTCTGTGGTGGAAGCACATCATTACAACCTTGCAGGAGCTGTCGTTTTCAAGGAGGCGTGAAACTGAACGACATGATATTTTGCAGAAAGGACGTCCAACATCGGCACTACACCTTTTCATAAAGATAAGTTCAAAACATGTGGATTTCAAAGTTCATGATATGAGCAGCATGAGAGGTTATGTACTAGCCCTACAAACGGAAAATTATTCTGCTGAACAGGTTTGTTCTTAAGCACAAGAAAAACTATATGGTCCGGTGGTCGATTTGATGGATCTGGCAAAAGTTTTAGTAAGGCATGCTTCTTCTAAAGATCGTATTTCATTTAAGGAGCTGTCCAAATAAGAGGTTAGTATTTCAGAAGTTCTTAATGAACATCACAAACTGATGAAAATCAAGCTTACAGATACATCATGAAAATTCTAATTCACGCTAGAAGTCTTTCGTGTTGTGTTACCAGGATCTAGCTTTCAGAGGTCATGATGAAACAGAAGATTCCCTGAATTCCGGAAATTTCAGAGCCATTTTTAAACATGTGCTAAACAGAAACGAAGATTTTCAAATCTGGAAGAAAATTTTCAAATCTGGAAGAAAATTGGCTATCTCCGAGGATTTTCAAACACTGTACAGAACGAACTCATCGAATGTGTAAATGAGGATTTGTGAATACATACATTCAAGTTCGGATAGAGCGTCATTTTATGCCTACATTGTGTACGAAGCAACAGACGTTTTAGAGAAGTCGCAATGTTTATTGTTGTGTGACCAGTAGGTTCGAACGACGGATAGTTTGGATTCATTATGCTGCGTTCTTCGGTCGCTCGTAGTCACGTATAGGACTGGATACTGTATTTTCTTCCTAGATAAAGTAGTAGTAGTAGTAGTAGTAGAACATTGTCTTCGTTTTCATGATGTTAGCCAAGTTAGAACTGCTGCTTCTTTATTCAGTATGCTAAGTGGCGTGTTTCGGAATTCTGAGGAACAAATTGGTGGGCCAAACCTGTGATGTTGCTTCTGTTCAGGCAGGAGAATTAAATGGCCTGCAAACTAAGGTCGGTGAAACTAAATGTAATAATTGACAGTCCAGACTCTAGTGCAGCTACTACAAGAGAAGTCTGTGGTTCCAAAAATATACTTTGACCTTGGTTTTCGTCTCTGTTTTTCAAAGCGTATTTTTAAAGAACTGAACTGCTTTCCAACATTCTTCAGAAAGAAACCAATGAGTCACAGTTTTGCAATAGTACTGTCGACTTCTTAAATTCCATGAAACGGTAGACAGATTCGCAACCTGAAGCTTTTTGAATAGAAGTGAAGTGATGGGTGAAGGCATTGACAATCCATTGATGTCAAAACGTAAAAAGGTGTACTTTGAGGTACTAAATAATACTGTAATACAACTGCAACCAAGATATCACATTGTGGTAAACTGCTCTTCCTTAAATTAGGTGATGCTAGTCAGTTCGCCAATTCTGCTCAACATCTTCCTATGGATAGTTTGGATTCATTGTGGTGCGTTCTTCAGTCGCTCGTAGTCACGTATGGGACTGATAAAGTAGTAGTAGTAGTCGTAGTCGTTAGGTATGCTGGGTAAGTGTACATGAAAAGGGAAGTAAGGGGTTTCTCCAATATATTTCTTGGCCTTCCCAGAATTTAGGTCTAGGATCCGCCACTGGAAATCACTCGCCTTGAAACCACAGGCTCTCTAGGCGCTGTTGTTCACAATAGCGACCCCCACTATCCGACAGGCGCGGCCAGGCAACTTATACACTATGTTGCAGGAAGAAATACATTTCCATTAGCCGGTGTTTCGAATGTTACATAGGGTGGAAAACAAAGTTTAGTTTTTTAGACCAATAAAAAATTGAAATCTCTCTGATCTGAATATATTGAACTGAGTGGTGATTATCTCGTGATGTAAATTGTTGCTTCTGCGTAAAATGATATTATTTATTACGATTTGTATATCAAACTTGTCAAACCACCAACGTACAGTAAGTAGTCTCTGACAGAAACCCTTATTCCGGAACACCTGAGGCATTCACAATCACGGAGCTCATCGGAGAAGCGGCGGCGTTGTGGTCAGCAGACACGGAAGTGCACTCAGCTGACCAGCGGATTAAAAACCCGCGATCCGCAGTTAAATTTGCGATTTGTCCCGACCACCAGCCGTGCCTGTTCGCCCCTTAATCGCACGATCCCATCGAAGCGCACTCTGCTGCTGTCATTCGATTAGTCGGATTTAGCCATCGACAGGCTTAGTTGATGACTTTTTTTTGCCTCCACTCGCCCCTGTCTACACTTGCTGTAAAATCAGTCCGTTGCTCATTTGAATCCCTAGATTGTAAACTGAAGGAACGAAACCGGCTTATACCACACTTGTTCCATGTATTCAGTACTGGCACTATCAACTGGAAGAATTCTTGTCTCTCGAGTATCCCGAGTCTTTTAATATTTCTAGCTTTTGCAGCCATGGTTGCTGTATTGTCATCCTAAGTACGCTGTAGTGCCGTATAACGATCGTGCCTTGGAGGCGGTTAAGTGGGAGATGTGTCTCAGAGCTGGATAGTGACAGATGGTGACGCGAGACTGGACGCGCACATAGTTTATGTATCAGCCGCTAGAGGACAATATTGGATAGGGGGACTGTGATTTTAGCTTCGATTGTGCCCACTAGAGTGCACTAAAGTAATAGAATGTTTTTCATAAACTGTTCTAGTATTTTCATAAAGTGTTATTATTTCTTTTTGTGTATGAAAAATGTTATAAATGTGTTTTAGCAGTATGAATGATGCGTGAGTGTGGTTTAAGGTTAATATGAAGATAATTGTTTAACGAGTTATGTAGTAGGATTTAGTGTGGGAACATTTCGAAGAAGTATGGATATGGAGAAAGGGGATTTTTGTAGAATAGTTTTGTAAAGTAAGTTTATGGTAAAGGGAAAGTTAATTCGGGTATAAATAATAATAGTAAATAACTTAATGCATAAGCTAAACTTCAGCATATTAGATAATTACGTCGGTAAAATGTGCAGTCGTTAGGATTACTATTTTGCGATTGGTTATTGATGAAAAGAGCGGATTAACGCGGGAGAATGTTGTTTTGCTATTGGCTGTTGAGTAAACTGACCAATGGCAAAGCAATATTCTTCGCGCGCCTTTCTCTGCTGGTAAAGAAGAGTATTCGAGAGGAGAGTCAAAGCCTAGCCATGAAACAGATCGGACGTGTGTAGTAGTAGTTCCGATGGAAATGATAAGTTGCCGGATCTAGCAGTGTTTCATACATCAAAAGTGTTGGAAAGTGACGGCATAATTATTCCGATGTGTGTGTAGAAATTTCGGAATTTTTAAGTGAATTTTGTGGCGAGAAAAGACATACATTCCTCGTGGCCTATTGAGCAGGTCGGTGGCTAAAAACTGACTGCATTAGGTACCGACAGACTTAATATTTGGCGAGCATTCTCAATCAAGTTATTACGTTTACGGGAAATGCAACACCACAAACTTGCTAACGTGAGTGAAAGGGATTGTGAGTGACTGTGTTAAGACTAGTACGGGCTTGGCAGTGATACTTGTTCACCTAAGTTTCAGAATATATTAATTGAGGACAAAATTTCCAACCTTTCATTTCTTGTGAAAACTTTCTCCAGAAACGTAGATTAGTGACTTTAATTGCAGCCCGTTTCACGTCGAAGTACAATAGGTTTCGCTCGGCTTTTCTACTGATGAAATGCTGAGACAATGTTCACAGGTAGGTGCAGGTCCGTCGTAAAGGGACGGAAAGAACCGCGCCGCCGCACCAGTAATGGAGACCATTACTTCCTTATTTCATGAAAATTTTTACCAGAAAATCGGGTTATCAAATTGGAAGAGAGAAAGGAATTACTTAAGGCTACAGAGTGTGTCGCGTCGAAAGGCAGCCCAGTTTTGAACCATTTCGAACACCAAATTCTATTAACCTCAAGCAGTCCATAAATTTGTTTTTCTTCCTCCAGACATCGTGTAGTGACTTTTATGGCGTTGATACCACTGTATGTTGGCGATAACTGCTCTCCTCTAGGCTAGAACCTAGTCATACACCCGTCGTCATGAGTTTTATTTATTGTTGTCTGCAACAATGCTTTGTTGGCTTGACGACATGGTAGATGTTTTTCATTCATTCCGGCCAGGCGCAAGCGAACCTCATCCCTATACATTTCCCTATAGCTCTCTCTCTCTCTCTCTCTCTCTCTCTCTCTCTCTCTCTCACTCTCTATCTCTCTTCTCTCTGTCTTGCTACGTGCCTTCCGAGGAGACGAGCATAACCCAAATGGAAAATAAGGTGCGTGAAACCAATTCGTATAAAAAATGGTTCAAATGGCTCTGAGCACTATGGGACTTAACATCTGTGGTCATCAGTCCCCTAGAACTTAGAACTACTTAAACCTAACTAACCTAAGGACAACACACACATCCATGCCCGAGGCGCGATTCGAACCTGTGACCGTAGCGGTCTCGCGGTTCCAAACTGTAGCGCCTAGAACCGCACGGCCACACCGGCCGGCCCAATTCGTATCCTAGCCACCAGTAGTGAAATAAATTAATGTCTTGTAGCTACCAGATGAAGCATTTTTGTGGTTAAATCTGTTGGCTGGACTGACTGATAAAACGCGACTTGATCGGTTGTTTTCCAGGCACCTCCTATTTCAAAAGATCTAATACAGACTGACAGTATGGGCCAGTTGTGGCTGGTCCTTTGAGTAATCTCTCTGGATCGCACTAAAAATCTGTTCAATTGAAGACGCTTGCGATTTAGTATTAAAAAGCCGAAGAGATGCGCATTAGTAGGAACAACTGTTAATGAATAAAATTACTTACCGCACTGAAACAGTGATGTTACTTATTGGAGTAGTTTGTACACTGGGATGACAAAAGTCATGGGATAACGATATGCACATATACAGATGGCGGTTGTATCGCATACACAAGTTATAAAAGGGCAATGCAATGGCGGAGCTATCATTTGTACTCACGTGATTCATGTGAAAAGGTTTCCAACGTGATTACGGCCGCACGACGAGAATTAACTGACTTTGAACCTAGGATGGTAGTTGGAGCTAGACGCATGAGACATTACATTTCGGAAATCGTTAGAGAATTCAATATTCCGAGATCCACAGCGTCAAACGTGTGCCGAGTCAAATTTCAGGCATTATCCCTATCACGGGCAACGCAGTGGCCGACGGCCTTCACATAACGACCGCGAGTACCGGTGTTTTGCATAGAGTTGTCAGTGCTAAAAGACAAGCAACACTGCGTGAAATAACAGCAGAAATCGATGTGAGACGTACGAAGAACGTATCCGTCAGGACAGAGCGGCGAAATCTGGCGTTATCGGGCTATGGCAGCGGACGACCGACGAGAATCGCTTTGCTAACAGCACGACATCGCCTGCGGCGCCTTTCCTGGACTTGTGACCGTATCGGTTGGACCCTAGACGACTGGAAAAGCGTTGCCTGGTCAGATGAGTCCCGATTTCATTTGGTAAGAGCTGATGGTAGCGTTCGAGTGTGGCGCAGACTCCACGAAGCCATGGACCCAAGTTGTCAACAAGGCTGCTGGTGGCTCCATAATGGTGTGGCCTGTGTTTACATGTAATGTACTGGGTCCCCTGGTCAAACTGAACCGATCATTGACTGGAAATGGCTATGTTCGGCTACTTGGAGACCATTTGCATGCAGTCGTGGACTTCACGTTCCCAAACAATGTTGGAATTTTTATGGGTGACAGTTTGTCTAGTGAATGGGCTACAATTTTTCGCAACTGCTTTGTAGAACATTCTAGACAATTCGAACGAATGATTTTGCTACTCATCGGACATTTATGGAACATAATCGAGTGGTCAATTCGTGCACAAAATCCTTCATCGCTAACACTTTTGCAATTATGGACGGCTATAGAAGCAACACAGGGGACTTCCAAAGACTTAGAGTAGCTGCACTACGTCGGGAAAAAGGAGGGCGGAAAAGGTATTACGAGGTAGCCCGTGACTTTTACTACCTCAGTGTATAAGGTCTTAGAAACTATACAGAGCTTCATTAGCAACATTTATAAAGACGCTTGACTTACTAGCTGATTCATATCCAGGTGTGCCTGCAGTAGTTTGTCTAAGAAGGAGCAAAATTGTAAAATTGGAATTCTTTTATATAACTGGTTTTGTAAGTCTGAGAACTTGTCGTGACCTAAGAACTTATTTGGGAGCGAGTAATCAAAAATTATCCACTCAATATTTTTGGTTGAAAACTTTTTCTGTGTCTCAGGGGGAAATGTTGTTTCGCCTTTGCAGCCGATGCATTTCGGTCCGTGGATGAAGATGAACAGAATTACAGTATGTTCTGAGTCTACATCAGTCGCTTTGCCGTGAAAAAAAGAAGAAAGCCATGACAGATCGTGGCGTCTGCAGAATATGATAAACTACCGTTGTGATTTAAGTTAGCAGCACGGAAAGGGGAAGTCCTTTTGGGAATTGGGAACGGATATCGGGCAGGTATAGTGGATCCATGTTTACTGTGTGCTCCGTGCTAGAACGATACTTTTCTGGAGCTCGATTTGGCCAGAACGAGAGAGCTAGAGGGAAACTGTCAGGGACACTATTACAATGATCTGTTGAGATTCGCATCCGTTATGTCAGAATAAAGCCGAAATCGCCGCCGCGACAAAGAAACAATATAACTTACTGTGAATACCCAGAAAATCAAACGTATCGAAGTTATGTAGTGCTTACTAAAGCAACAGTGTCTCCTTTTGCAGTCGGCAGTGCTAAATCTGCGGTTTAGTGGCATCACAGTGTAACTGGCCAATTACAAATTCTAGGTCGCATCATTCTGACACAGTCAATCTATGGACCCTTTTTCATTTGTAACTTAATTTTTCGATGGGATTTTTATTCACGCCACTTGCTGCGGTAGTTCGCCCGAACAAAATTATAAAGCTAACGTACGCTTAACCGGAACAGTAGCGCTTGGGATTGTAGACAATCTCGAATATCATTTAAATAAATGCCATCTTCAGTTTAGAAAGGGGAGCCGCCACAACAGACGGCCATTTTTAGAAATTCGCGAGAATTCTGAAACGGAGAAGAAATCTGTGCTCTAGTTCCTTGGAGGAGGGAAGAGCGTCCTCTTGCGCCCCCCCCCCCCCCCCCGCCCCCCTCCTGTGCCACTACCTTGCGGACACCTAAGCTCATTAGAAGGATAGCCGCGAGTGTATGCTCATCGTTAAAATTTCAGCAGTAACAATTTCCAAAGACGTAAAGTTTGTAGGAGTTCCTTCGGCCAGTGAATTGTCACGAAGATCCTTCGGCTAACTACGGGCAACGTTCTGGTCAAGTGCATTCGCCTCGAGTGTTTACCTAGTGTTTCGCTTAAAAGCTCCACCGCTGAAGCGCATGCTCCATCTGAAGTGCTATTACTGGGACGAGATACGCGCTCTCCGTAATCACGCTAACATTGCACTCAGACAAATTGAGCGCCTAGCTACTTAAATTTTTGCTGTAGATCGACCCACGGGTTGAATGCTATTCGTTGATATTGTGGCGTATGGAAAGACGCTGTACCACGAAGCATGAAAGTGATAATGCCCGTTCGCACAAACTTTAAGAAATAATGGAAGATCCCAATAGGGCAAGTTAGAATGTATGCCCGAATCGATGGCAACAGAACTAAAATAACAAATAATGAATACCATGAAAATAAAATGGTACAAATGAAAACTGAAGCTACAGAACCAATTGAAACGTAGTAATGCTTCAGGTAGTTAAAAGCAACAGCTGGAAGTTTTTACCAGAAATGAGCAAGGAGGAAAACGAGACAGAACGCCTTTCACTAGGGCAAACTACAGGAGCTGATGACATGCTGCTGACTCTTACGATAAGAAAAGCCGTCTGAAGATGGGCATAATAGCGTGAAACTGGGCATGACAGTAAAATAAAAAATAATACATGGTATTTGTGGTTGGATGCGTTCTCGATCAACAATCCGTTTAACAGCCGAAGAGTTCATCATCTAGCGTGGGTAAAAACTGCATTACTATTAATTATTTTTTAAGCGAAAACAGGAATTCTCTCACAACTACCGACTGCGTGTACTGGTCGTGAAAGGCCTTTCCCCAGGTCTTCGCATTGTTTGTTAGATTATTTGCCACCAATAAAGACATTTCAGACAGAAAATGTACAGCTACATCTACCTCTATATTCTGTAAATTGAAAAGGGTATTTCCAATTGGGCCAGTTATTAGCGCTTCTTCCTTTTCTGTTCACGGAAATCGATTGCTGAATCGCGTATGTGAACGTTGTAAAAAGTCTTCCCTTCACTTCACGATCTTTATGGGAGCAATACTTTCTTCTTGATTCATCAGTTAAAGTTAGACCTTTGAATTAACTAAGTAGTCTTTCATTGGATAGTTTGCGTCGATCTTCAAGCATCTGCCAGTTCATTTCTTTCAGCGTCTTTGTGATACTCTCCCATCGATCCAACAAATCTCTGGCTATTCATGCTGCCCTTCTCTGTACAGCTTCAGTATCCCCTTTTAGTTCTGTTTGGGACGGGCTCGTCATACTTGGGGAACATTCTAAGATGGATTTGTAAGCTATCTCCTTTGTAGACCGATAGCGTTTAACTAGTATTCCACCTGTTTTAACTGTGCCTGAACATATCTGATCTTTCCATTTCATATCCCTACAAACTACTAAACAGGCATCTGCATTAGTTGATAGTTTCCACATGTGATTCACTGACGAATCAAGGCACTGTTAGTGGTCCCTGGTCGAAGACGTCGCTTTTGTGAGATACACTGACGCTTCAGTGTTCATCTTTGGCACGTTAATGTAAAAGCTGACACGAATTCAGCTAAGTGCAAAATCTGTGGAATTACCATCTTTATTTACTTATTTTACGTATATGAACCGACTTCCGGTATTTCTTTTGCGTCGAGTAAAATCCTTTGTCACGTAAAAGCGCCTCTAAAACCTAGGCCCAAAAACGTGACGTAAAATCGAAACGTGTTTTTAGTGTGTATTGTCTGCATTTATCGTAAATTAATGCTATTTTCGAGTTACGTTATGTTAACCGGGACCTAGAAACGCAGTGGTCCACAACCCCCTGCCCGCATCTCGTGGTCGTGCGGTAGCGTTCTCGCTTCCCACGCCCGGGTTCCCGGGTTCGATTCCCGGCGGGGTCAGGGATTTTCTCTGCCTCGTGATGGCTGGGTGTTGTGTGCTGTCCTTAGGTTAGTTAGGTTTAAGTAGTTCTAAGTTCTAGGGGACTTATGACCACAGCAGTTGAGTCCCATAGTGCTCAGAGCCATTTGAACCATCCACAACCCCACGACGACTACCGCAGTCCACTTCACCCCTCCACCGCGCCACATCGAACCCAGGGTTATTGTGCGTTTCGGCCCCCGGCGGACCCCTCAGGGAACGTCTCACACCAGACGAGTGTAACCCCTATGTTTGCGTGGTAGAGTAATGGTGGTGTACGCGTAGGTGGAGAACTTGTTTGCGGAGCAATCATCGACATAGTGTAGGTGAGGCGGAATAAGGGGAACCAGCCCGCATTCGCCGAGGCAGATGGAAAACCGCGTAAAAACCATCCACAGACTGGCCCGCACACCGAACCTCGACACTAATTCGCCGGGCGGATTCGTGCCGGGGACCGGCGCTCCTTCCCGCCCGGAAAAGTCGTGCGTTAGACCGCACGGCCAACCGGGTGGGCTATCTTCGAGTTTGTTAGCATCTGTAATCTCAAAAAAAATTTTGTGAAATTAATAACTTTTATCCCACGTTTTTCTTTTGCTTAATAGAAATCTCGTTTTGCATACTAATAGCTTCAGTTCTTAAAGGGAATTAGTAATACTTTTAATTAAAAGGAAATCAGTGTAGCTTATTTTAAAGTTCTTTATGATTTAAACAATGAAAACTGCACCAGTTACATATTTTTCATACTTAGACTGATGCGTTTCGTACATTTATTCTCATTGTCGAGTGCCTTTGTTTACATAAGTCCTTTAAGTGATGTTCTGCCCATCTTGTACTCTAGTCGTGTTTTTGCAGTCCGAAAATTCGACCAAAATAAAGCTTTAGATCTTTTTATGTACTAATGTTAGAAAGAGTAATTTTGTCTGTCTACTTGCAGGTTCTGTGCCTCCTCTATTATGCGGAATACCACAGACACGTAAACCATCACTCACATTGTTGTTTTTAAAACCAAAATATTATGTTACAGCGATATTACGACAGCATGGTTTCACCACGGTTTCACGAAGTGTTTCGATACAGTTATGTACATAAAGCTGTAAACTTTAAACTTATTTTATCATTACTGACTTATTGACTATCTTTTATATTCTATCTTGTTGCAAATGTTGCGTATAGTCTATGAAGAAATGAACATATTTATGGAATTTACTACAGTATTTATATACAGAAGAAACATTTAAAAAAGAAAGCTGATTCACTATGTAGTTTTGTCATTGAGAATTTTTCCCCTTGCTTTTTGTGATGTACAAAAATTTCCAGCCCCTCCTTTAAATCCATTGTATGCGATTTCTGGAAGTGGTGGGGTACCTTAAGATCTTCTGTTTCTGAATGGATGTCCAGTGTTTTTTATGAGTGTCGCTATTGCTGATTTTGTGAATTGCTTCTGTGTAATACAGTTGATGTGTTCAAAGTACCTAGTATGAAAATTTCTGCCAGTTTGTCCTACGTAGTAAGGTGAGCAAGTTTTACATGTGCTTTTTTTATTTTCCTTAGTATGAGAATTTATCTTTTTTATTGTTTAAGGCTGTAATAATTTTTTTTCCAGTTTACTGTCTGTGGAGAAAGCTACTTTCACTTTTTGTGACGTAAGTAGGTTCACTATTTTTTGCGAAATGATACCTACATAAGGTATACTGGCCATACATTTGATTATATTACTCGTTCCTGCTAAAGAGCCAGAAATTTCTTTTTTTCTATTTTGTCTAACACTGAGCTGAGAATGTCACTAGCCACTGTAATTTTCTCGGGGAGCTCAGTTGGTAGAGCACTTGCTCGCCAAAGACAGAGGTACCTGATTCATGTTGCGGTACGGCGCAGTTTCAGTCTTCCAGGTTTTTTTTTTCTTATCAGCCCACGCTCCCATGCAGAGTGAAAATTCATTTTCGAAACTATCCCCCAGGCTGTGGCTAAATCCTGACTGCCGTCCTAAGGGGGCCGGGTTCGATTCCGTGCTGGGTCGGGATTTTTCTCCGCTCAGGGACTGAGTGTTGTGTTGTCTTCATCATCATTTCATACCCATCAGGCACGCAGGTCGCCCAATGTGGCGTCGAATATAATAAGACCTGCACCAATGCGGCCGGACCTGCCCAGTAATGCGCCTCCCGGCCAATGACGCCAAACGCTCAGTTCCATTTCCATGTCTCCGCAACATCATTTCTCTCAGGTGTACTTGTCCCACACGATTGTCAGGATAACTCCTGCGAAATCTGGAAGGTAGGAGATGTGATGCTAGCGGAAGTAAAGCTGTGAGAACGGGCCCTGAGTCGTGCTCGGGTAGCTCAGGTGGTAGGGCACTTAGCTACAAGAGGCAAAGGTCCTCAATTTTAGTTCCGGTACGGCACTTCGTTTTAATCTGCCACGAAGTTTCATTCCAGCGTGCACTACGCTACAGAGTGAAAACGCATTCTCAATCACAAACAATACTTACGTAAACTAATGCACTTGATGATGATAACAAATTCTTGAAACGCGTCGTGATAAGCATAAACAAATACGCAACTGGTGCAGTTTACATTATTTACATCACGAATGATACTATTACAGTCTTCCCAAAGACATCGATTGTGGTGAATGTACTTAAGTTAACGATATTTGTTTACTCTTTTGTAAAACATTACCGGCCGGTGTGGCCGAGCGGTTCCAGGCGCTTCAGTCTAGAACCGCGCGACCGCTACGGTCGCAGGTTCGAATCCTGCCTCGGGCATGGATGTGTGTGATGTCCTTAGGTTAGTTGGGTTTAAGTAGTGTAAGTTCTAGGGGACTGATGACCTCGGATGTTAAGTCCCATAGTGCTCAGAGCCATTTGAGCCATTTTTTGTAAAACATTGCACCATACGGCCACAACGCAGTCCCACTGTAAATACTGGTCTCAAACACGGGCTGTGTTAGTTGACGTTCGTTAATAATTAGAAATCGATTGAAACCTCTAGTAGTACTATTCTGTCTTGCGAATCTTGTCTCCTCTACAGGGAGTGTGAGAACTGTGACTGCTCGTCCACTTGACCGTGAGTAGTGTGTCTATGGTGTGACTATGTGCACTTTACAAGGGAGACAGGGACCGGGGATAACCCAGATAGTTATATCCACACCCCTAACAAATTCGAGTACTGACTTACACTGAAACCGAAACTGAGCCAATGAGACTCATTTCGCCTGTCGGGAAACCTACTGAATCCTATGTTAAGAGGAGCAAACGCGAAAGGGTAGGGGCCTATCAATCGTCTGCAGCTCAAACATACGGTGAATAATGGTACCTTTGAGGGAAATGGCGGCAAGGGATGAGAAGGAACACCAGTTCCATTCAATGAGTATGCCTGGGGGGCCTCATTCAACAAGTTCAAGGCGTTTCTGTGGCTGCCATTGAAGGGGCAAGGCACAACGAACTGCAGATTGTGGTGCAATTTGGAACAAACGATGTCTCTCGTCTGGACTCTGGGGTCATACCTGGATTACCAAGTTTCAGTGTAACTGAATCGAATGGAAGGACTGAACCAGAGCCTGCGCAAATTCTGTGGCATGCTAGCCTTTGACTACCTGCTTTGGCGCCGTGGAGTTGAGAACTGTAGTAGCCCCCTCAATAGGTCAAGTGGGCATTACGCATCAGAGGCTACTGTCCAGGTAGCTGGCTATGTGTATAGTGCACATTAGTTTTTTAAATTTTTTTTTGATAAGGCGATTCTACATCCCGTCCAGATAACGGTAGATGTAAGAGAGCCAGAATTATCAGTATAATATCCTAAGAAATACCCCTACAGTCGAGAGTATTAAACTTTGGTGATTATCTGCCGAAACATTAGCAGCAAAGTGCCAGAGTTTAAAACACTCCTAAAAATCAGTGAAACTGACTTATTACTAGATACAGAAAGCTGATTAAAAATCGAAATTGATAGCATTGGCATTTTTTAAGGAAAATCTAAGTGTATATCGAAAGGATGGACTACTGGTAAGTGGAGGTGGTGTATTTGTTATAGTAGACAAGAAAATCAGTTCCACCGAGATATAAACTGAAACTGCATGCGAGATTGTCTGAAGAAGAGTCAGTATCAAGGGTAGGCATAGAATTATAATCGTATCCTTCTATCGACCACAGACTCACCTCCAGACTTAACAGAAAATTTCAGAGGAAACCTATGTTCAGTAGTACGTAAGTTCTCCAGTCATACTATCATCGCTGGAGGAGACTTTAATCACTCAACACCCAACTGGAAAATTACAGTTTTGTAAGCGGTGGATGTGACAAGACCCCCTGCGAAACATTATTAAATTCGTTCTCTGAGAACTACGTAGAACAGATTGTTCGGAAGCCCACTTACGACGGATATACAGGGTGTTACAAAAAGGTACGGCCAAACTTTCAGGAAACATTCCTCACACACAAAGAAAGAAAATTTGTTATGTGGACATGTGTCCGGAAACGCTTACTTTCCATGTTAGAGCTCATTTTATTACTTATCTTCAAATCACATTAATCATGGAATGGAAACACGCAGCAACAGAACGTACCAGCGTGACTTCAAACACTTTGTTACAGGAAATGTTCAAAATGTCCTCCGTTAGCGAGGATACATGCATCCACCCTCCATCGCATGGAATCCCTGATGCTCTGATGCAGCCCTGGAGAATGGCGTATTGTATCACAGCCGTCCACAATACGAGCACGAAGAGTCTCTACATTTGGTACCGCGGTTGGGTAGACAAGAGCTTTCAAATGCCCCCATAAATGAAAGTCAAGAGGGTTGAGGTCAGGAGAGCGTGGAGGCCATGGAATTGGTGCGCCTCTACCAATCCATCGGTCACCGAATCTGTTGTTGAGAAGCGTACGAACACTTCGACTGAAATGTGCAGGAGCTCCATCGTGCATGAACCACATGTTGTGTCGTACTTGTAAAGGCACATGTTCTAGCAACACTGGTAGAGTATCCCGTATGAAATCATGACGGTGAATCGAGGAAGTACTAAAATGAGCTCTAACATGGAAATTAAGCGTTTCCGGACACATGTCCACATAACATCTTTTCTTTATTTGTGTGTGAGGAATGTTTCCTGAACATTTGGCCGTACCTTTTTGTAAGACCCTGTATATTGGATCTATTGTAATTCTGTCAGAGGCAGCAAAGGACTTGGAAGAGCAGTTGCACGGAATGGACAGTGTCTTGAAAGGAGGATATAAGATGAACATCAACAAAAGCAAAACGAGGATAATGGAATGTAGTCGAATTAAGTCGGGTGATGCTGAGGGAATTAGATTAGGAAACGAGAGACTTAAAGTAGTGAAGGAGTTTTGCTATTTGGGGAGCAAAATAACTGATGATGGTCGAAGTAGAGAGGATATAAAATGTAGACTGGCAATGGCAAGGAAAGCGTTTCTGAAGAAGAGAAATTTGTTAACATCGAGTATTGATTTAAGTGTCAGGAAGTCGTTCCTGAAAGTATTTGTATGGAGTGTAGCCATGTATGGAAGTGAAACATGGACGATAGTTTAGACAAGAAGAGAATAGAAGCTTTCGAAATGTGGTGCTACAGAAGAATGCTGAAGATTAGATGGGTAGATCACATAACTAATGAGGAAGTATTGAATAGGATTGGGGAGAAGTTTGTGGCACAACTTGACCAGAAGAAGGGATCGGTTGGTAGGACATGTTCTGAGGCATCAAGGGATCACCAATTTAGTATTGGAGGGCAGCGCGGAGGGTAAAAATCGTAGAGGGAGACCAAGAGATGAATAAACTAAGCAAATTCAGAAAGATGTAGGTTGCAGAAGGTACTGGGAGATGAAGAGGCTTGCACAGGATAGAGTAGCATGGAGAGCTGCATCAAACCAGTTTCAGGACTGAAGACCACAACAACAGCAACAACCACCCCAACAATAAACTTGCCCACTTTCAGGAAGGCCTCATAGCAATTAGTATCAGCGTTCATGAGGCAGTTGTAGCGAGAATGATTCCCAAAGTACAAAGGACAACCAAAACAAAGGAGAAGAATTTATTTGTTTGGCGAACTAGGTAAAGATGCAGTACTGTCAATCTCAATAAGAAACTCGAAACTTTTAGCTCTGGAGAGGGTCATGTAATCGAACTGTGGCTCGGGTTTACAAGAATAGTTCACCAGGCACTTGATAGATATGTACGTAGTAGAACAGTTCATGATGGGAGGGACCCTCCATGGTACACAGTCACTTTAAAGAAACTAAGGAAACAGAGCTTACTGCTTGACAGGTGTAAAACAAAACATTGGGTATAGATAAGATGCTGAATGAAACGCATTTGGCTGTCAGGAGGGTAGTGTGTGAAGCGTTTACTGCCTGTCGTAACAGAATACTATCGAATGTTTCTCACAAAACAGAGAGAATTTCTGATCATGTATATAGGGGCTGTTAGTGGTACCAAATTTAGTGTCGAAACACTATTAAAACAAGATAGGTTCCGAAGTTGAGGGCAGCAAAGGAAAAGCAGAAAAGCTGAATTCCGTTTTAAAATATTCCCTTACAAATGAAAATCATGGGCCATTGCCCCAGTTTAATTCACGGATTCTGCAAAGGTGAATGATACAGATATTAGTATCAGTGGTTTCGAGAATCGCCGTAATAGAACAAAGCTCTAGATACCAAGGGAAACCCAACAAGATTCCACACCGAATTCACTTTTAACCATAATCAGAAGACCGTGACCAAAAGCTGGAAGGAAGCACAGATCGCGCCCGTCTACGAGACAGGTAAGAGAACCTTAAAACTACAGTTCAAAATCCTTGTTGTAGTATCTTAGGACATACTCTGAGCTCAAACTTAATATTGTATCCCAGACAGAATGACCTTCTCCATGCCAACCAGCAAGGATACCGAAAACAACGATCATATGAAAGCCATCTCGCATTTTTCTTGCGTGATATTGTGACAGCGATGGATCAAGGCAGTCAGATATATGTAGTATTTATTTCTGAAAGCCATATATAAATCCATTATCGACAGCAAGATCATACGGTGTATCAAAAAATTTAGGACTGGAGTGACGTTTTCTTTGCAGGGAGAATGCAGTATTTTATGTTGGATGGAAAGTCATCGAGAGATGTAGAAGTAACTTCGGTTATACCCCAGGGAAGTGTGATAGGATCTGCGCTGCTCGTGTTGTATGTTAATGACCCTGCAGACAGTGTTAATAGTAACCAAACATTTCTCTCAGATGATGCAGTTATCTGTCATGACGTACAGTGTGAAAGAAACCGCAGAAATATCCAGTCAGATTTTGATACAATTTCAAACTTGATTTAAGTAGGAATCTAAAATTGTGAACTTTAAAAAACACGTATCTTATGGCTGCCGTATCAATGAGTCACAAGTGGTATCGGTCAACTCATTAAAATAAATACCTGTGTGTCACACTTTGTAGGGATGTGCAAACAAATCATTCGTCCTACCCTTCCTAGAATATTGTTCAAACGTGCGGGACTCGCACAAAAATGGACTAACAGGGGATACTGAAATATACAGAGAAGAGCAGCGCGAATGGTCACAGGTTTGACTCGTGGGAGAATGTCGCAGAGATGCTGAAGAAACTGAAGTGGGAGATGCTTGAATGATGCCTAGGAAGCCTGCTTGCTATGTTCGTTAGACAAACATTTAAACAAATCGTATTAATGAGTTTTATTACAAAATGAAAATTACAATACTTAACTTTGTAATTACACTGCTATGTCACAAGCAAAGGGCGACATACGAAATAATCAATCTTCATTATAGACAATTTCTAGTCTGTGCTACATAGAAAGTACAAGCGAAGTGACAAGCGTTGACGCTGCTATTGAAGTCACTAGTCTTGAAGCTGCTACACTACTGGCCATTAAAACTGTTACACCAAGAAGAAATGCAGATGATAAACGGGTATTCATTCGACAAATATATTGTACTAGAACTGACATGTGATTACATTTTCACGCAATTTGGGTGCATAGATCCTGAGAAATCAGTACCCAGAACAACCACCTCTGGCCGTAATAACGGCCTTGATACGCCTGGGCATTGGGACGAACATAGCTTGGATGGCGTGTACAGGTACAGCTGCCCATGCAGCTTCAACACGATACCACAGTTCATCTAGAGTAGTGACTGGTGTATTGTGTCGATCCAGTTGCTCGGCCACCTTTGACCAGACGTTTTCAATTGGCGAGAGAACTGGAGAATGTACTGGCCAGGGCAGCAGTCGAACATTTTCTGTATCCAGAAAGGCCCGTACAAGACCTGCAACATGCTGTCGTGCATTATCCTGTTGAAATGTAGGGTTTCGCAGGGATCGAATGAAGGGTAGAGCCACGGGCCGCAACGCATCTGAATCTTAACGTCCACTGTTCAAAGTGCCGTCAATGCGAACAAGAGGTGACCGAGACGTGTAACCAATGGCACCCCATATCATCATGCCGGTTGATACGCCAGTATGGTGATGACGAATACACGCTTCCAGTGTGCGTTCACCGCGATGTCGCCAAACACGGATGCGACCATCATGAAGCTGTAAAACAACCTAAATTCATATGAAAAAATGACGTTTTGCCATTCGTCCACCCAGGTTCGTCGTTGAGTACACCATCGTAGGCGCTCCTGTCTGTGATGCAGCGTCAAGGGTAACCGTAGCCATGGTCTCCGAGCTGATAGTCCATGCTGCTGCAAACGTCGTCGAACTGCTCGTGCAGATGGTTGTTGTCTTGCAAACGTCTCCATCTGTTGACACAGGGATCGAGACGTAGCTGCACGATCCGTTACAGCCATGCTGATAGGATACCTGTCAGCTCGACTGCTAGTGATACGAGGCCGTTGGCATCCAGCACGGCGTACCGTATTACCCTCCTGAACCCACCGATTCCATATTCTGCTCGACCAACGTGAGCAGCAATGTCGCGATACGATAAACAGCAATCGCGATAGGCTACAATCTGAACTTTATCAAAGTCGGAAACGTGATTGTACGCATTTCTCCTCCTTACACGACGCATCACAACAGCGTTTCACCAGGCAACGCCGGTCAACTGCTGTTTGTGTATGAGAAATCGGTTGGAAACTTTCCTCATGTCAGCACGTTGTAGGTGTCGCCACCAACGATAACGTTGTGTGAATGCTCTGAAAAGCTAATCATTTGCATATCACAGCATCTTCTTCCTGTCAGTTAGATTTTACTTCTGTAGCACGTCATCTTCGTGGTGTAGCAATTTTAATGGCCAGTAGTGTATTAAACTGGGCTGTGACGGGTCAGTCACGGCGCTTATATCCTCTTCACATACGTGCCGCTACTGTCGCGTTGTGGTCATGGAGAGGGGTCGGTGAGCGTGCGACTGGCTCACGTCTTCTCACAGTCATCTCTTCTCTATCGTTACCGACTGACGTGCCGGCGCTTGACTTACACTTGAAAATACATGCAAATTATCCAGTGGAAAACGACTTACGAAGTTTCAAAACAATCTTTAAATAATGAATCTAGAAATATACTAAAACTCCATGTGCTGATGCAGTTTCTCCATACTTAACAATCACATGCAACCGTTCGCTCGACGAAAGATCCGTACCCAAAGACTGGAAAGTTGCACAGGTCACACCAATGTTCAAGAAAGGTAGTAGGAGTAATCCACTAAATTACAGGCCCATATCGTTAAGGTCGATATGCAGCAAGATTTTGGAAAATATATTGTTTTCGAATATTATGAATTACCTCGAGGAAAACGGTCTATTAACACACAGTCAACATGGCTTTAGAAAACATCATTCCTGTGAAACACAACTATCTCTTTGTTCACATGAAGTGTTGAGTGCTATTGACAAGGGATTTCAGATCGATTCCGTATTTCTGGATTTCCGGAAGGCTTTTGACACTGTACTACGCAAGCGGCTCGTAGTGAAATTGCGTGCTTATGGAATATCGTCACAGTTATGTGACTGGATTTGTGATTTCCTGTCAGAGGGGTCACACTTCGTAGTAATTGACGGAAAGTCATCGAGTAAAACAGAAGTAATTTCTGGCGTTCCCCAAGGTAGTGTTGCAGGCCCTTTCCTGTTCCTTATCTATATAAACGATTTTGGTGACAATCTGAGCAGCCGTCTCCGGTTGTTAGCAGATGACGCTGTCGTTTATCGACTAATAAAGTCATCAGAAGACCAAAACAAACTTCAAAACGATTTAGAAAAGATATTTGAATGGTGCGAAAAGTGGCAGTTGACTCTAAATAACGAAAAGTGTGAGGTCATCCAGATGAGAGCTAAAAAGGAATTCGTTAAACGTCGGTTACACGATAGATCAGTCTAATCGAAAAGCCGTAAATTCAACTAATTACCTAGGAATTACAATTACGAACAAATTAAATTGGAAAGAATACGCAGAAAATGTTGTGGGGAAGGCTAACCAAAGACTGCGTTTTATACTTAGAACACTTAGAAAATGTAACTGGTCTACTAAGGAGACTGCCTACACTACGCTCGTCCGTCCTCTTTTAGAATACTGCTGCGCAGTATGGGATCCTTACCAGATAGGACTGACGGAGTACATCGAAAAAAAGTTCAAAGAAAGGCAGCACGTTTTTATTACCGCGAAATATAGGAGAGAGTGTCACAGAAATGATACAGGATTTGGGTTGGACATCATTAAAAGCCACCCCCCCCCCCACCCCATGAACCATGGACCTTGCCGTTGGTGGGGAGGCTTGCTGCCTCAACGACACACATAGCCGTACCGTAGGTGCAACCACAACGGAGGGGTATCTGTTGAGAGGCCAGACAAACGTGTGGTTCCTGAAGAGGGGCAGCAGCCTTTTCAGTAGTTGCAGGGGCAACAGTCTGGATGATTGACTGATCTGGCCTTGTAACACTAACCAAAACGGCCTAGCTGTGCTGGTACTGAAAGCAAGGGGAAACTACAGCTGTAATTTTTCCCGAGGGCGTGCAGCTTTACTGTATGGTTAAATGATGATGGCGTCCTCTTGGGTAAAATATTCCGAAGGTAAAATAGTCCCCCATTCGGATCTCCGGGCGGGGACTACACAGGAGGACGTCGTTATCAGGAGAAAGAAAAGTGGCGTTCTACGGATCGGAGCGTGGAATGTCAGATCCCTTAATCGGGCAGGTAGGTTAGAAAATTTAAAAAGGGAAATGGATAGGTTAAAGTTTGATATAGTTGGAATTAGTGAAGTTCGGTGGCAGGAGGAACAAGACTTTTGGTCAGGTGAATACAGGGTTATAAATACAAAATCAAATAGGGCTAATGCAGGAGTAGGTTTAATAATGAATAAAAAAATAGGAGTACGGGTAAGCTACTACAAACAGCATAGTGAACGCATTATTGTGGCCAAGATAGACACGAAGCCCAAGCCTACTACAGTAGTACAAGTTTATATGCCAACTAGCTCTGCAGATGATGAAGAAATTGATGAAATGTATGATGAGACAAAAGAAATTATTCAGGTAGTGAAGGGAGACGAAAATTTAATAGTCATGGGTGACTGAATTCGACAGTAGGAAAAGGAAGAGAAGGAATCGTAGTAGGTGAACATGGTTTGGGGCTAAGACATGAAAGAGGAAACCACCTGGTGTAATTTTGCACAGAGCATAACTTAATCATAGCTAACACTTGGTTCAAGAATCATGAAAGAAGGTTGTTTACATGGAAGAACCCTGGAGATACTAAAAGGTTTCAGATAGATTATATATTGGTAAGACAGAGATTTAGGAACCAGGTTTCAAATTGTAAGACATTTCGGGGGGCAGATGTGGACTCTGCCCACAATCTATTGGTTATGAACTGTAGATTAAAACTGAAGAAACTGCAAAAAGGTGGGAATTTAAGGAGATGGCATCTGGATAAACTGATTAAACCAGAGGTTGTACAAAGTTTCAGGGAGAGCGTAAGGGAACAATTGACATAAGTGGGGGAAAGAAATACAGTAGAAGAAGAATGGGTAGCTTAGAGGAATGAAATAGTGAAGGCAGCAGAGGATCAAGTAGGTAAAAAGGCGAGGGCTAGTAGACATCCTTGGGTAACAGAAGAGATACTGAATTTAATTGATGAAAGGAGAAAATACAAAAATGCAGTAACTGAAGCAGGCAAAAAGGAATACAATTGTCTCAAAAATGAGATCCACAGGAAGTGCAAAATGGCTAAGCAGGGATGGCTAGAGGACAAATGTAAGAATGTAGAGGCTTATCTCACGAGGGGGAAGATAGATACTGCCTACAAACATGGACGATAAATAGTTTAGACAAGAAGAGAATAGAAGCTTTCGAAATGTGGTGCTACAGAAGAATGCTGAAGATTAGATGGGTAGATCGCATAACTAACGAGGAGGTATTGAATATAATTGGGGAGAGGAGGAGTTTGTGGCACAACTTGACTAGAAGAAGGGATCGGTTGGTAGGACATGTTCTGAGGCATCAAGGGATTACCAATTTAGTACTAGAGGTTAGCATGGAGGGTAAAAATCGTAGAGGGAGACCAAGAGATGAATACACTAAGCAGATTCAGAAGGATGTGGGCTGCAGAAGGTACTGGGAGATGAAGAAGCTTGCACAGGATAGAGTAGCATGGAGAGCTGCATCAAACCAGTTTCAGGACTGAAGACCACAACAACAACAACATCATTAAAAGAAAGGCTTTTTTCGTTGCGACGGAATCTTCACACGAAATTCCAATCACCAACTCTCTTCTCCGAATGCGAAAATATTTTGTTGACAGCGACGTACATAGGAAGGAACGATCACCAAGATAAAATAAGGGAAATAAGAACTCGCACGGAAAGATATAGGTGTTCATTCCTTCCGTGCGCTCTGCGAGATTGGAATAACAGAGAATTGTGAAGGTGGTACGAAAGACCCTCTGCCAGGCACTTAAATGTGATTTGCAGAGTATCCACGTAGATGTAGATGTATCGCTCAATTAGGGATTGTGAGGACAAGATAACTAATAACTGCTACAATGGGAAGTACCTTCCGTGGTGCAGTTGACAGTGGTATGCAGAGTATGGATGTACATTTAGATGTAGACTGATACTGTAGCCAAAGAATACTACTTTTTCTCGTTCTGTGAAGTGCAAAATTTTACATATATGAATATTTAAATCAAATTGCCAATGTCTGCGTCACTTTGAAATCTTATTAAGATCTGATAGGACATTTTTGCAGCTTTTTCACACAGCACTTTATTACAGATAACTCACACATCTGTGAAAAGTCTGAGATTACTACGGGTATTGCCTGAAAGGTCATATGTATGCAACATGAACAGAGAAGGTCCAAACACACTTTCCTGGAGTATACCCAAAGTAACTACTACCTTTGTTCACGACTCTCAATCCAAAATAACGTGGTGCTTTTTCCTAAAACGTAATTCTCAACTTCGTTGGATAGCCAATTAGATCGTACTTTCGGTAAAAAGCGTATGTGAGGCAGCGAGTCAAATGCTTTTCGGAAGTCAGTAAATACTTCATATACCTGCTAGTGCAGTGTAACGACGTATTAGGTTTTCGTTTGATATATGTATGACCATGTGCAGACTTCGTCACCTACGTCAGTTACAACCCACTTCAAAAATGATTCATATTCTTTTAAATTGTCATAGAATGGTTCTTGAACGAAACTGTAAAACATCAGTTGAGTCGTGTGCAAAGAATTACATCACTTGGGCCAATTGGTTTTTGTAACTTTTTTTCGATTTAAATTTCGTTTGTTTCTCCTCAGAAATTATATTGACACACGTTATCTTGATCTAATCGATATCAGAATCACACATTAAATAAACTTTTTAGATTCAAAGTTTCGGTGAACGCCGTAAGAATCACGAATCTTGTCAAATATATTATTAATCCGTTCACATAATTCTTCATAAATAAATCTTCAAGACACGTGTTTCAACTTTAGTAGCATACACTATTTTATTAGCTTCCTACTCATACAGATGTGAACTTGAGCGTTGAGAGTTAGTGACTGACATTTCAATAAGATTAAGCTCTATATGACGTCATTGTTGTACAAAAAGAGTATAAAACTTCATTTTTAATTTTTAGAAGCACGACGCAACAACTCGGTTCCAGGATCTTCTGTTGCTCCTTGGCTGTCGACCCGCGACGTATAGCGGCCAGCAATTTCCTCTCTGGTCGCGGCAACGAAGATGCTGTCCCCGTTCGTTGCGCCGCCCTCTCCGTACATGAAACACATAAAAAAATACAAAACTTTTAAATAATTCACATCTATTACAAATAATAAGAAAACACATAAACAAAACTAAATTAAACTTATAGTCGCCTGCAAACTGGGCTGACTTTGGTGGATGGGTGACGCTTAATTTCGTCCCACTACATACCCCACCCACAAGCTCAGTTTGTCAGGTTTTAACCGAATTTAAAACTTTTCAATATACAATATTTAACTGTTAATACATTTTCCTCACATTTTACGTAACCTAGAGTCCTTACTCTTAGATAGATTTAATCCTTTTAATACGATATTGTTGTGACTATTTGTCATTTACTCTTAATTGTGCTATTATGGTAATTCGTAACCGAATATAGGGAGATTGCTCCTCTTCATTTAATAGTTGCTAATAAATACTAATTTAGTACGTTCTTTAACGTTGTTACATTAGGACAGAGCATTCAAATTGTGATAGATTAGTTTCAGTTTCATTTATTTACTAGAGTTATTCTTTCCAAGAATGTATATTACTAATAAGTTTCTCACAATAACTAATAGTACTATTTACTTTACGTCATTCTGTTCCCTAATGCCTTATTTATGCCTGAGGTCAAGAAGAAATCAAGCAAAACTTTCTTTAGAATCTCGGCACGGCTTTCTTTACCTTCGGACACCTTGTTGGGTAATGGCAATTTATTTAGGAGAAACAAGCGAGAGAGCCCCGTTTGGCGTGTTCTATATTAACACTATTACAAACCTCTATTAAAGGCACTCTGCTATGTTCTCGTGAGCCATATAGCTCTGGACGCCCATGGTCCCTAAAACTATTAACCATCCCCTTTGGTTCCTACTATCCGAGTAAATTTAAAATATGCACAATTCCTTTTGACCTAAGAGCAAAATTTCTTCCATATAAATCCCCCTTTTGGTTATCTTTCTCTTTTTGAAGTACCAGTAGATTATTGTAGAACAATTGTTTAAGCTTTCTGTTCCATTCTTTAAAATAATACGTAACTAACACGGAAAACTTCACATGAATAAACTATGAACGCTCTTCCGTGTGTAACATCTACTAAATATTAACTTATTTAGGAATGAAGGGTTTCATCTGATCAACACTATATAATCCTTTAATTACACCTGATGAAGGTTCCATAAGAAGTAATGCTTTGGGATGTACAATCTTATGTACAACATATGGACCTTCAAAGATAAAGAAGAATTTTCTACATTCCTTACCGATCTTAGAACTTTTAGGATGAGATCGTACTAACACAAGATCTCCTACCTGAAATGAGGGTTCTATAGCCTGTTGATTATAACTTTTAATTCTCCGTTCGGCATTTTTTACAATCTGTTCGCAAACTTTTTCGTCTGGAATGCATTGTTGGATCTCATTTACCGGTGGCCAAGGTAGAGCAGCTAGTAAAGGCTCACCTGTAATTCGTCTACCTAAAATTTCTATAGGTGATAATCCCGTCGTTAGGTGAGGCAATTCATTTAATATCTTTTCGAATTCAGGCATTAGTTTGGCCCACCGAGTATGTTTATGTGCACAATAAGTTCTACATAATCGTCCTAATTCTTTCATGACTCTTTCTACTAAATTACTTTGAGGGTGATATTTCGAAATTAAGATATATTTGATTCCATATTGTTTTATCATATCTTGAAATCTTTGACTAATAAAGGCACTACCGTTGTCAGACATAAGTCGTTTAGGAATGCCCCAGTTAACAAAGTAATTTCGGGTGAGGCAGCGTATAACGCTTGCTGTATTCGCTCGTTTCAAAGTATATAGCTTCACATGTTTGGACCAACATTCCATTACAACAAACACATAAGTTAATCCTCCTGAACTACGAGGCAGAGGGCCGAAAAAAATCTAATGACAGTAGATCCCACAAACCTCGAGGAATTACAGCATATAATTTATAACGCTTAGATTTGTTATTAACTTTAACCGTTTGACAGGTTTCACAAGCCCTAATAATACTTCTCACAATACGGGACATATTTTTGAAATAATAATACTTCATTAGATGTTTAATACATTTATGAATTCCAAAATGCCCGTAACCTTCATGAATATAAGTAAATAACTCGTCCACAACAGTTTTCGGAATGCAGATTTTCCATCTCTGGTGTTCCCTCTGTGCTTTCCGATACAACAAGTCGTTAAAATATAACCACACACCCCGGGTGTTAACTGTTTCGTCCCCATTATTAAGGTTTTGTATAATTCGTAGAATAACATTTTTCTTTCCTTTATGTAATACGGTAACCTACTACTTAGGACTTGTATTAGATGACTTTCAATAATTGGTTCTTCAATTAATTTAGCACGGTTTAAATGCCATTCAAAATAATTCCTATAACCTCCCCACCGTTTAGAATATGGAGGAGGGTCTAACAACTCTAAAGTTAAGTGTTGTTGTTTTCCTCTTGACCAAAAATTTTGTTTAAACTGCTTAACAAAATCATCCCAGTCCCTAACTTCAGTTCTATGCAGTACTGCCCATTCCGCAGCTTCTGCTTCTAAATGTCCTATTACAAATTGAATGCGTTTTTCATTACTCCATTTAGGAGATAATGATGTTTCAAAAGCTTTTATAAAGATTATAGGGTGAAGTTCGCCTCCTGGTTTGAATACAGGAAATCGACTTGCTACATTTGAATTTGTCGTTATGTCATCCGGACATTCTGCGAGAGAAATAGTCGGATTTTGTTTAGATTGCCGAGACGGAGTTGCATCGGATTGGCTTGCCGTGATTGCTTTATTCATATTGTTGTCGTCCGAGCTAGCAAATTCGATGCGACTGTTGTCTCTGATTATGTTATTACCTCTGTTACCTGAAATGTTCTCGTTATTATCTAATTCCGATAACCGTTTAGTAATTTCCTGTATCCGCATTTCTGTATTGGATACGCGATTAGCTAATATCGATTCTTCACTGTGTTCACGATGTGAACGCTCTGTACCTTCGTCAATATTATTATCTTTGGCAGTCTCAAGGTTACTGCATATTTCAGTAATTAAAAATTTCATGTTTTCGATTTCGGTATGGTCCTTTTCTACTTGATGAGTTAATGTCTCTAATTCTACATTATCTATTGAAGAAATCTCTACAGGTTTGGTAGAGACCTCTTTAATAGATTCCAATAATTCTCTACGAACAGTTTCCGTTTGCATAGAAAATTAATCTCGTAACATATTGTTATTTTTCTGTATTTCATTTACAACTAAGATATTGACACTATCTAGTCTCTCGGTTAAGTCAGTAATATCGTTTCGCATGCGAGCTTTTTCCTCGCGCGATTCCTGGATATGTTCTTCTAACCTTTTACAATTATCAGCAATCTTATTACTAAGTCCTACTAATTTTTCCTGCATTTCAACTTTAGAAGACTCTATTTTATCACTTAATTCTCGACTGGTTTCATTAAGATATTCCTGCAACCTGTCTGTAGATTTTGTTAGCTCCCCTTTAAGTCTAGCAGTAGATTCCTCGTTAGACTGTTTTAACTCCTGTTTTAGTTCCTCTTTCAATCTAGCAGTAGATTCCTCTTTAGACTGTTTTAATCTAGCCATAGATTCTTCGTTAGACTGTTTTAATCTAGCCATAGATTCTTCGTTAGACTGTTCTAATCTAGCCATAGATTCTTCGTTAGACTGTTTTAATCTAGCAGTAGATTCTTCGTTAGACTGTTTTAATTCCTGTTTTAGTTCCTCTTTTAATCTAGCAGCAGATTCTTCGTTAGACTGTTTTAATTCAGCTAGAAAATCCCCGTTAGATTGTTTTAATTTAGCGATCGCCCTAAAAAGGGATCTCATGCTCCTATCGGACATAGATTGCTCTTCGTCTGACATTTCACTTCCCGACATTATTGTAAGATATTAACTATTTACACACGCAGACTTGGAATCAACAATCCTATAAAAGCACACTCCCTATATACAACACTCCACTTCCAACTTGAAACAAACTCACCGGACACTTAATATTGTAATTTGTAGTTCTCGATGATCAGAGTGCTGTTATGGGGCTGCAGAAGAAACAGCTGTCGATGCAGCCGCTGAGACGCTGCGACCCCTCTTCCGCAACCGGCCAGGACGCTGAGTCGAACACCGGAACGTCACCGGCTGCCACCACGCCCGGCACCGCCGTAGACAGGCGAAGCCCTCAGCAACACCTCTAATACCAGCCGGAGGAACACCCCGCAGCTGACGTACTGGGCCTATTAGTTTAGTGAGAAGAAAGGTTGTCGGGTTTTGCAGCGTTCAGCTGCTGCCCAACAGACGCGCCTTCTCGTGGAACAACTGCGTGACCGTACTGCTTGGCTGCGCTCCGTCAGATGCCCACACCCGCGAAGTGGCCGCTGGCTGGTGAAGGCTCCACGAAAACTCGCGTTGACTTCCGAAGGACTCTTGATGCTTTGTTTCGTACCTGTGTGCCTTAGTTGCACACAAGTCCTGTCACGGTCGCCACGGTGCAGTGTAACGACGTATTAGGTTTTCGTTTGATAATATGTATGACCATGTGCAGACTTCGTCACCTACGTCAGTTACAACCCACTTCAAAAATGATTCATATTCTTTTAAATTGTCATAGAATGGTTCTTGAACGAAACTGTAAAACATCAGTTGAGTCGTGTGCAAAGAATTACATCACTTGGGCCAATTGGTTTTTGTAACTTTTTTTCGATTTAAATTTCGTTTGTTTCTCCTCAGAAATTATATTGACACACGTTATCTTGATCTAATCGATATCAGAATCACACATTAAATAAACTTTTTAGATTCAAAGTTTCGGTGAACGCCGTAAGAATCACGAATCTTGTCAAATATATTATTAATCCGTTCACATAATTCTTCATAAATAAATCTTCAAGACACGTGTTTCAACTTTAGTAGCATACACTATTTTATTAGCTTCCTACTCATACAGATGTGAACTTGAGCGTTGAGAGTTAGTGACTGACATTTCAATAAGATTAAGCTCTATATGACGTCATTGTTGTACAAAAAGAGTATAAAACTTCATTTTTAATTTTTAGAAGCACGACGCAACAACTCGGTTCCAGGATCTTCTGTTGCTCCTTGGCTGTCGACCCGCGACGTATAGCGGCCAGCAATTTCCTCTCTGGTCGCGGCAACGAAGATGCTGTCCCCGTTCGTTGCGCCGCCCTCTCCGTACATGAAACACATAAAAAAATACAAAACTTTTAAATAATTCACATCTATTACAAGTAATAAGAAAACACATAAACAAAACTAAATTAAACTTATAGTCGCCTGCAAACTGGGCTGACTTTGGTGGATGGGTGACGCTTAATTTCGTCCCACTACACTAGCCTTGAATCATGGCTTTCAGGAAGTCATTTGGGAATATTGGAAGTTGGGTTTCACATAATGTCTTTCCGGAATCCATGCTGGTTGACGGGAAGGAGATCATTCTGTTCGACATACCTTATAATGTCTGAACTCCAAATATGTTGTAACTTACACAGCGAACAGACATTAACCATATTGCTTGGTGGTCTTGTGGATCACTTCCGCTGCCCTTCTTGAATACGGGTGTGACCTCTGCTCTCCTCAAATCACTGGGCACACTTTTTTGTTTGAGCGCTATACGATATGCTATAATTAAATGACGGGCTTTGCCACCCTCAGTTACAGTTCCTGCCTCGTCCATGTGTGCCTGGACACTAACTCTGGGGCGTCCAACAGCCTATAAATAAGACCTGAATTTCTTCGGTTTTTGTGAGGGATGTTCCGATAATATTTTGCTATGGTAGTCGATGAATGCTTCGCACGTTGCCCTCTTGACAGTCAAACGCATTTCATTATCATATTTCTATCTAGAGAGTGTCCCAGAAATGTTGCAACGAACTTCGAGGGGCTCTAGAGGGTGTCTTGAGGAACAGATTCGAGATAGGAACCCGTGTCCAGGAAAGTCATCCAACGCTACAGAGCGTCGATGTTATAGGCACAGGCGCCTGCCATTAGGCCATCCCTTCGGCAGCAAAGGTGACTTTGTACACTGACGGATCGTGGGCGGAACGTGATTGCAACTGATTGGTACGATCACCAGTTTAGAAGGTGGAACTAGCTACTATGTAGGAAGGTCTTGTCTCCTAGAAATGCCACGCTCTGTTACCTTGGTGGATGACAGTTTTGGACACGGATTTCCATTCACAGTTCATTTTTCTCGTGTAACTCTCTAAAATCTCCAATGCTTTTCGGTATACAGGACAAGAATAAACTGCAGATGAAAACCTGTGTCTGAAATCATCATCCACTAAGGCAACAGAGCACCACATTCATATAAGATAAGGCCTTTCTAGCTCCGTCTTCTGCACTGGCGATTGTGGCAATCAGCTGCGATCAGTGAACAAGAAACAACATAGCGAGACGTTCCGCCTACAGTGTGTTAGCGTGCAAAATCACGTTTGCTGCCGAATGGGTGGCGTAGTGGCAGCCGCCAGAGCCTATAATATCGACGCTCTGTAGCATCGTTGGACGACATGACACGGGTTTCTAACCTCGAGTTGTTCCTCAAGACATCCTCTACAAATCCTTACATTAGTTGCGACATTTCTGGGACATAAAACCATCAATAAATGTGCAATAGAAGTGTCAATAATCTTAGTTTATTACGAATCGCTTTAAAAATTTGTTTGTCTGGTTTTTATTTACAGAGACAAATGAAGTAATCAGAGGGGACAAATGTAATAGGATATCTCTTGAAACTTCCTGGCAGATTAAAACTGTGTGCCGGACCGAGACTCCAACTCGGGACCTTTGCCTTTCGCGGGCAAGTGCTCTACCATCTGAGCTACCCAAGCACGACTCAAGCTCCATCCCCACAGCTTCAATTCTGCCAGTATCTCGTCTCCTACCTTCCAGCCCCAGACTATGGCTAAGCCATGTCTCCGCAATATCTTTTCTTCCAGGAGTGCTAGCTCTGCCAGGTTCGCAGAAGAGCCTCTGTGAAGTTTGGAAGGTACTGGCAGAATTGAAGCTGTGGGGACGGGTCGTGAGTCGTGCTGGGTAGCTCAGATGGTAGAGCACTCGCCCGCAAAAGGCAAAGGTACCGAGTTCGAGTCTCGGTCCGGCATACAGATTTAATCTGCCAGGAAGTTTAATATCAGCACACACTCCGCTGCAGAGTGAAAATCTGATTCAGGATATCTCTTAATATCGTGTTGGACCCCGTTTCGCCTGGAGTAGTGAAGAATGTCGATGTGGCGTGGACACAGCATGTCATTGAAAGTCCCCCGCAAAAATAATGAGCCATGCTGACTTTATAGCCGTCAATAACTGTGAAAGTGTTGCCAATGCAGGATTCGCACTAACTGAACTCTCGATTATGTCCCATAGATGTTCAGTGGGATTCATGTCAGGCGATTTAGGCGGCCAGATCATTCGCTAGAATTGTCCAGAATGTTCTTTAAACCAGTTACGAACTTTTGGGCCTGGTGACATGGCGCATTGTATCAAAAAAAAATTCCGTCGTTGTTTGGGAACATAAAGTCCATGAATCATTGCAAACGGTGTCCAGGTAGCAGTTGGACACGACGATCCAGTCCATTCCACCTAAACACAACCCACTCCATTATGATGCCACCACCAGCTTGCACAGTGCCTTATTCGTAACTTGAGTTCATGGCTTCATGGAGCCCGTGTTACACTCGAACCCTACCATAAGCTCTTATCAACTGACATCAGGACTCACCTGAGCAGGCCACAGTTTTCCAGCCGTCTAGGGTCTAACCGTTATGTTCACGAGCTCAGTAGACGTTCTGCTGGCGATGTCATGGTGTTAGCATTGGCACTCGATTTGGTCGTCTGCTGCCATATCCCATTAATGCCAAATTTCGCCGCAGGTCCTAACGAATACGTTCGTCGTTCGTCCTACACTAATATCTGCGGTTGCTTATCTGCTAGCAGTGACAAATCTAAGCAAACGTCACTGCTCTCAGTCGTTAAGTGAAGGTTGTAGGCAGAGCGTTATACGGGTCCAGAGGTAATTCCTGAAATTTCGTGTTCTCGGCACACTCTTGACAATGTGGATTTCGGAATATTGAATCCCCTAACGATTTCCGATACTGACTGTCCAATGCGGCTAGCTCCAGCTGCCGTACCGCGTTCAGAGTGTTAATTCTTGTCGTGCGGTCACAATGAAGTAGGAAACTTTTCACATGAATCACTTGAATACAAATGACAACTCTGCCAATGTGCTGCCGTTTTATGCCTTGCGTACGTGATAATACCGCTGCCTGACAATGTGCATATTGCTATCCGATGACTTTCGGCACCTCAGTGAATTTTAATAAACATTTAAAAAGTGTATGTAATATCATAGCACTCTTCAGCTGATCATTCTATTATTGCATATATCATCAATGGCAAATAAAGTTAATATAAGACAGACAGACTGAATCTAGCATAGGTGTATACTTACAGCCGAGTTACAACTCACATATCGATATGATGCCGCAATCCCATATACCTTCACAACATCGTTGACTTTGAAACCATTGTGGTAGTACCACCTTAGCCCATAGAGGGCACAGTGTGTATACATCGTCTGTACAGTTATTTTAAAGCTTTTAATTGAAATTTTATGCAATATTTACGTAGTTCCATGGTTGTAAAGAGATATTTTATACATAAATATTTTTATGTTATTATTGTACTTTTTTTACGTTTTGACGATTATGTGAACCCGTTTTACACTGATATGTGAACCAGTTTTACACTTATTGGTTGACGTAAGGTAGAGGGAGAAGAGACAGGCGGAGCATCTTCGTATTTAAGCGTATTCCCGTCACTTGCTGGCACCAGTTGACAGCACAGCAGCTGAGAAGAATGCTCCACCTACCATCTTCGAAGTGTGCCTGCCGCCGTTGGATAAGCAGCTGAGCAGCAAGTCGTATACTCCTAGCTCACTCATTTGTTACATAGTTTAATTCTTAATTTCTTTGCGTGTTTTTGGTACTTGCATTGTTTAATTCATAAATTTCGGGCGTATTATAGTATTTGAGAGTGTAGCATCGCGTTTTAGTACATGAATAGTGTAAATTCGCGTAGTCTCCTTCCGCCGCCGAGCAGTGTCAGCAGTGCGCAAGTAGCAGCATTACTGCATTTACTAGGCAATCTTGTATTTTAATAACCGTTTAAATTTTGTTGATTTGTTTGCGCTCTCTGTAGATTAGTTCAGACGTTCTTTGCAAAACAGTTTTTAGCATGGATAGGGACTGCAATTGCTGTGTTCGGATGCAGGCTGAGTTGGTATCCCTTCGCTCCCAGCTTCAGGCAGTGTTGGCTTCGGTCACACAGCTTGAGGCTGTTGCCAATGGGCATCACTGTGGGGGTCCGGATGGGGGTTTGTCGGGGAAGGCCAGCTCGTCCCACGCATCCCCTGATCGGACTACGACTGTGGTTGCCCGGGATACTGCCCGCGTTGAGGCTGATCCCTCACCTGTGGTAGAGTGGGAGGTCGTCTCAAGGTGTGGCAGGGGGCGAAAGACATTCCGGAGGGCTGAACGGAAAGCCTCTCCAGTTTGTCTGACGAACCGGTTTCAGGCTCTGTCTCAGGCTGATTCTGATCTTCGGCCTGACATGGCTGCTTGTCCTGTTCCAGAGGTTGCCCCTCAGTCTGCAAGATCCGGGCAGTCGCAGAGGGTGGGCTTACTGGTAGTTGGGAGCTCCAACGTCAGGCGCGTAATGGGGCCCCTTAGGGAAATGGCAGCAAGAGAGGGGAAGAAAACCAAGGTGCACTCCGTGTGCATACCGGGGGGAGTCATTCCAGATGTGGAAAGGGTCCTTCTGGATGCCATGAAGGGTACAGGGTGCACCCATCTGCAGGTGGTCGCTCATGTCGGCACCAATGATGTGTGTCGCTATGGATTGGAGGAAATCCTCTCTGGCTTCCGGCGGCTATCTGATTTGGTAAAGACTGCCAGTCTCGCTAGCGGGATGAAAGCAGAGCTCACCATCTGCAGCATCGTCGACAGGACTGACTGCGGACCTTTGGTACAGAGCCGCGTGGAGGGTCTGAATCAGAGGCTGAGACGGTTCTGCGACCGTGTGGGCTGCAGATTCCTCGACTTGCGCCATAGGGTGGTGGGGTTTCGGGTTCCGCTGGATAGGTCAGGAGTCCACTACACGCAACAAGCGGCTACACGGGTAGCAGGGGTTGTGTGGCGTGGGCTGGGCGGTTTTTTAGGTTAGATGGCCTTGGGCAAGTACAGAAAGGGCAACAGCCTCAACGGGTGCGGGGCAAAGTCAGGACATGCGGGGACCAAGCAGCAATCGGTATTGTAATTGTCAACTGTCGAAGCTGCGTTGGTAAAGTACCAGAACTTCAAGCGCTGATAGAAAGCACCGAAGCTGAAATCGTTATAGGTACAGAAAGCTGGCTTAAGCCAGAGATAAATTCTGCCGAAATTTTTACAAAGGTACAGCCGGTGTTTAGAAAGGATAGATTGAATGCAACCGGTGGTGGAGTGTTCGTCGCTGTTAGTAGTAGTTTATCCTGTAGTGAAGTAGAAGTGGATAGTTCATGTGAATTATTATGGGTGGAGGTTACACTCAACAACCGAACTAGGTTAATAATTGGCTCCTTTTACCGACCTCCCGACTCAGCAGCATTAGTGGCAGAACAACTGAGAGAAAATTTGGAATACATTTCACATAAATTTTCTCAGCATGTTATAGTCTTAGGTGGAGATTTCAATTTACCAGATATAGACTGGGACACTCAGATGTTTAGGACGGGTGGTAGGGACAGAGCATCGAGTGACATTATACTGAATCCACTATCCGAAAATTACCTCGAGCAATTAAACAGAGAACCGACTCGTGGAGATAACATCTTGGACCTACTGATAACAAACAGACCCGAACTTTTCGACTCTGTATGTACAGAACAGGGAATCACTGATCATAAGGCCGTTGCAGCATCCCTGAATATGGAAGTTAATAGGAATATAAAAAAAGGGAGGAAGGTTTATCTGTTTAGCAAGAGTAATAGAAGGCAGATTTCAGACTACCTAACAGATCAAAACGAAAATTTCTGTTCCGACACTGACAATGTTGAGTGTTTATGGAAAAAGTTCAAGGCGATCGTAAAATGCGTTTTAGACAGGTACGTGCCGAGTAAAACTGTGAGGGACGGGAAAAACCCACCGTGGTACAACAACAAAGTTAGGAAACTACTGCGAAAGCAAAGAGAGCTCCACTCCAAGTTTAAACGCAGCCAAAACCTCTCAGACAAACAGAAGCTAAAAGATGTCAAAGTTAGCGTAAGGAGGGCTATGCTTGAAGCGTTCAGTGAATTCGAAAGTAAAATTCTATGTACCGACTTGACAGAAAATCCTAGGAAGTTCTGGTCTTACGTTAAATCAGTAAGTGGCTCGAAACAGCATATCCAGACACTACGGGATGATGATGGCGTTGAAACAGAGGATGACACGCTGAAATACTAAACACCTTTTTCCAAAGCTGTTTCACAGAGGAAGACCGCACTGCAGTTCCTTCTCTAAATCCTCGCACAAACGAAAAAATGGCTGACATCGAAATAAGTGTCCAAGGAATAGAAAAGCAACTGGAATCACTCAATAGAGGAAAGTCCACTGGACCTGACGGGATACCAATTCGATTCTACACAGAGTACGCGAAAGAACTTGCCCCCCTTCTAACAGCCGTGTACCGCAAGTCTCTAGAGGAACGGAGGGTTCCAAATGATTGGAAAAGAGCACAGATAGTCCCAGTCTTCAAGAAGGGTCGTCGAGCAGATGCGCAAAACTATAGACCTATATCTCTGACGTCGATCTGTTGTAGAATTTTAGAACATGTTTTTTGCTCGAGTATCATGTCGTTTTTAGAAACCCAGAATCTACTATGTAGGAATCAACATGGATTCCGGAAACAGCGATCGTGTGAGACCCAACTCGCTTTATTTGTTCATGAGACCGAGAAAATATTAGATACAGGCTCCCAGGTAGATGCTATTTTTCTTGACTTCCGGAAGGCGTTCGATACAGTTCCGCACTGTCGCCTGATAGACAAAGTAAGAACCTACCGAATATCAGACCAGCTGTGTAGCTGGATTGAAGAGTTTTTAGCAAACAGAACACAGCATGTTGTTATCAATGGAGAGACGTCTACAGACGTTAAAGTAACCTCTGGCGTGCCACAGGGGAGTGTTATGGGACCACTGCTTTTCACAATATATATAAATGACCTAGTAGATAGTGTCGGAAGTTCCATGCGGCTTTTCGCGGATGATGCTGTAGTATACAGAGAAGTTGCAGCATTAGAAAATTGTAGCGAAATGCAGGAAGATCTGCAGCGGATAGGCACTTGGTGCAGGGAGTGGCAACTGACCCTTAACATAGACAAATGTAATGTATTGCGAATACATAGAAAGAAGGATCCTTTATTGTATGATTATATGATAGCGGAACAAACACTGGTAGCAGTTACTTCTGTAAAATATCTGGGAGTATGCGTGCGGAACGATTTGAAGTGGAATGATCATATAAAATTAATTGTTGGTAAGGCAGGTACCAGGTTGAGATTCATTGGGAGAGTGCTTAGAAAATGTAGTCCATCAACAAAGGAGGTGGCTTACAAAACACTCGTTCGACCTATACTTGAGTATTGCTCATCAGTTTGGGATCCGTACCAGATCGGTCTGACGGAGGAGATAGAGAAGATCCGAAGAAGAGCGGCGCGTTTCGTCACAGGGTTATTTGGTAACCGTGATAGCGTTACGGAGATGTTTAATAAACTCAAGTGGCAGACTCTGCAAGAGAGGCGCTCTGCATCGCGGTGTAGCTTGCTCGCCAGGTTTCGAGAGGGTGCGTTTAGGGATGAGGTATCGAATATATTGCTTCCCCCTACTTATACCTCCCGAGGAGATCATGAATGTAAAATTAGAGAGATTAGAGCGCGCACGGAGGCTTTCAGACAGTCGTTCTTCCCGCGAACCATACGCGACTGGAACAGGAAAGGGAGGTAATGACAGTGGCACGTAAAGTGCCCTCCGCCACACACCGTTGGGTGGCTTGCGGAGTATAAATGTAGATGTAGATGTAGATGCCATGGGTGTAACAAGTCTCATTGTATTTTATCCTTATAAGCATTTTGTCCCCCCATGAAACATGGACCTTGCCGTTGGTGGGGAGGCTTGCGTGCCTCAGCGATACAGATGGCCGTACTGTAGGTGCAACCACAACGGAGGGGTATCTGTTGAGAGGCCAGACAAACAAGTGGTTCCTGAAGAGGGGCAGCAGCCTTTTCAGTAGTTGCAGGGGCAACAGTCTGGATGATTGACTGATCTGGCCTTGTAACATTAACCAAAACGGCCTTGCTGTGCTGGTACTGCGAACGGCTGAAAGCAAGGGGAAACTACAGCCGTAATTTTTCCCGAGGACATGCAGCATTACTGTATGATTAAATGATGATGGTGTCCTCTTGGGTAAAATATTCCGGAGGTAAAATAGTCCCCCATTCGGATCTCCGGGCGGGGACTACTCAAGAGGACGTCATTATCAGGAGAAAGAAAACTGGCATTCTACGGATCGGAGCGTGGAATGTCAGATCCCTTAATCGGGCAGGTAGGTTAGAAAATTTAAAAAGGGAAATGGATAGGTTAAAGTTAGATATAGTTGGAATTAGTGAAGTTCGGTGGCAGGAGGAACAAGACTTTTGGTCAGGTGAATACAAGGTTATAAATACAAATTCAAATAGGGGTAATGCAGGAGTACGTTTAATAATGAATAAAAAAATAGGAGTGCGGGTAAGCTACTACAAACAGCATTGTGAACGCATTATTGTGGCCAAGATAGACACGAAGCCCACGCCTACTACAGTAGTACAAGTTTATATGCCAACTAGCTCTGCAGATGATGAAGAAATTGATGAAATGTATGATGAGACAAAAGAAATTATTCAGGTAGTGAAGGGAGACAAAAATTTAATAGTCATGGGTGACTGAATTCGACAGTAGGAAACGGAAGAGAAGGAAACGTAGTAGGTGAACATGGATTGGGGCTAAGACATGAAAGAGGAAACCACCTGGTAGAATTTTGCACAGAGCATAACTTAATCATAGCTAACACTTGGTTCAAGAATCATGAAAGAAGGTTGTTTACATGGAAGAACCCTGGAGATACTAAAAGGTTTCAGATAGATTATATAATGGTAAGACAGAGATTTAGGAACCAGGTTTCAAATTGTAAGACATTTCGGGGGGCAGATGTGGACTCTGACCACAATCTATTGGTTATGAACTGTAGATTAAAACTGAAGAAACTGCAAAAAGGTGGGAATTTAAGGAGATGGGATCTGGATAAACTGATTAAACCAGAGGTTGTACAAAGTTTCAGGGAGAGCGTAAGGGAACAATTGACATGAATGGGGGAAAGAAATACAGTAGAAGAAGAATGGGTAGCTTTGAGGAATGAAATAGTGAAGGCAGCAGAGGATCAAGTAGGTAAAAAGGCGAGGGCTAGTAGACATCCTTGGGTAACAGAAGAGATACTGAATTTAATTGATGAAAGGAGAAAATACAAAAATGCAGTAACTGAAGCAGGCAAAAAGGAATACAAACGTCTCAAAAATGAGATCGACAGGAAGTGCAAAATGGCTAAGCAGGGATGGCTAGAGGACAAATGTAAGGATGTAGAGGCTTATCTCACGAGGGGGAAGATAGATACTGCCTACCGGAAAATTAAAGAGACCTTTGGAGAAAAGAGAACCACTTGCATGAATATCAAGAGCTCAGATGGAAACCCAGTTCTAAGCAAAGAAGGGAAAGCAGAAAGGTGGAAGGGGTATATAGAGGGTCTATACAGGGGCGATGTTCTTGAGGACAGTATTATGGAAATGGAAGAGGATGTAGATGAAGATAAAATGGGAGGTATGATACTGCGTGAAGAGTTTGACAGAGCACTGAAATACCTGAGTTGAAACAAGGCCCCGGGACTAGACAACATTCCATTAGAACTACTGACAGCCTTGGGAGAGCCAGTCATGACAAAACTCTACCATCTGGTGAGCAAGATGTATGAGAGAGGCGAAATACCCACAGACTTCAAGAAGAATATAATAATTCCAATCCCAAAGAAAGCAGGTGTTGACAGATGTGAAAATTACAGAACTATCAGTTTAATAAGTCACAGCTGCAAAATACTAACGCGAATTCTTTACAGACGAATGGAAAAACTGGTAGAAGCGGACCCCGGGGAGGATCAGTTTGGATTCCGTAGAAAGGTTGGAACACGTGAGGCAATACTAACCTTACGACTTATGTTAGAAGAAAGATTAAGAAAAGGCAAACCTACGTTTCTAGCATTTGTAGACTTAGAGAAAGCTTTTGACAACGTTAACTGGAATACTCTCTTTCAAATTCTGAAGGTGGTAGGGGTAAAATACAGGGAGCGCAAGGCTATTTAGAATTTGTGCAGAAACCAGATGGCAGTTACAAGAGTCGAGGGGCATGAAAGGGAAGCAGTGGTTGGGAAAGGAGTGAGACAGGGTTGTAGCCTCTCCCCGATGTTATTCAATCTGTATATTGAGCAAGCAGTAAAGGAAACAAAAGAAAAATTCGGAGTAGGTATTAAAATTCATGGAGAAGAAGTATAAATTTTGAGGTTTGCCGATGACATTGTAATTCTGTCAGAGACAGCAAAGGACTTGGAAGAGCAGTTGAACGGAATGGACAGTGTCTTGAAAGGAGGATATAAGATGAACATCAACAAAAGCAAAACGAGGATAATGGAATGTAGTCAAATTAAATCGGGTGATGCTGAGGGGATTAGATTAGGAAATGAGACACTTAAAGTAGTAAAGGAGTTTTGCTATTTAGGGAGTAAAATAACTGATGATGGTCGAAGTAGAGAGGATATAAAATGTAGACTGGCAATGGCAAGGAAATCGTTTCTGAGGAAGAGAAATTTGTTAACATTGAGTATAGATTTAAGTGTCGGGAAATCGTTTCTGAAAGTATTTGTATGGAGTGTAGCCATGTATGGAAGTGAAACATGGACGATAACCAGTTTGGGCAAGAAGAGAATAGAAGCTTTCGAAATGTGGTGCTACAGAAGAATGCTGAAGATAAGGTGGGTAGATCACGTAACTAATGAAGAGGTATTGAATAGGATTGGGGAGAAGAGAAGTTTGTGGCACAACTTGACTAGAAGAAGGGATCGGTTGGTAGGACATGTTTTGAGGCATCAAGGGATCACAAATTTAGCATTGGAGGGCAGCGTGGAGGGTAAAAATCGTAGAGGGAGACCAAGAGATCAATACACTAAGCAGATTCAGAAGGATGTAGGTTGTAGCAGGTACTGGGAGATGAAGAAGCTTGCACAGGATAGAGTAGCATGGAGAGCTGCATCAAACCAGTCTCAGGACTGAAGACCACAACAACAACAACAAGCATTTTGTCATATTTTATTGTCAATCTAATAAGGTTTCTATTACTTTCTAAATTAAATTACAGGTCTGATGATGGTCATGTGATATGACCGAAACCGGTCACCTGTGTTCTTGTAGCATATGTGGTACGATCAAGACTGAATTTTTAAAAAGAAAATATCTCAGTGAACGTCAGAGAAATCTCAGACCGATGACTTTGTGACCGTCAGTCCTGGCACTCGTGCTGTTGCACCAGCCAGCCAGGCGCACGTGGTAACGTAGTCACATATGATTGCGGGGCTGGCTTCTGAACGCACGGCGAGAGTAAAGCGACAGGGCGGTGATTCCCACGAGTGCGTCATCCATCAGGCGGCTGACGGCCGCGTGAGTAGCCATGTTTGCAGTGTGGGGTGTGGGCGGCGCGCCCGCATGGCGGCGACCGTGGCGGCAGCAAACACGCGCCACTGCCGGCAGAACTCAACTCGCAGCCGACGCCAGCTGGGTGAAAGCCGAGTTTGCTCTGCATTTTGCGCGAACCACCAGGACAGCACAGCCCACACCCAACTCACTTCCATTCTCTTCTTCTCAGCTCGAACATATGGCTCTGAGCACTATGGGACTCAACTGCTGTGGTCATAAGTCCCCTAGAACTTAGAACTACTTAAACCTAACTAACCTAAGGACATCACACACAGCCATGCCCGAGGCAGGATTCGAACCTGCGGCCGTAGCGGTCGTGCGGTTCCAGACTGTAGCGCCTTTAACCGGCTCGAACATAATGAGCTACCTCGAACAGAACGAGTTCCAGTGCCAATCAGCCTGCTCTGAGGCAAGTACCTAAATTATGACCCCCTCTCCCATACCCAAATCACCAAAACATCACCCACACTTCCTCTGTCATAGCCAGAGGATTCCCCGTTTATCCCTTTTGCCCCTTTCCCTCTCCTGATTCACTCAAAGTAGCCATCACCCGTGTGCTGTCGTTCAACTTGGGAAAAATTGGAAATTTGTGGTAGATTCCTATGGGACCAAACTGCTGAGGTCCCGAAGCGTACGCGCTACTTACTCGAACCTCTGACGGGTCGGGGTGGGGGTGGGGGTGAGGTCATAGGTCCATAGGCTTACGCGCTACTTACTTGAACCTCTGACGGGTGGGGGTTGGTGGTGGGGGGTAGGCGAGAACCGTGGCAAGGCGCATGAGACCGCGCAACTACCCAGCGAGGCTTCAACTTTGGTCGAGAAGTATAATACGCCTGAACAACTTTTACCACTGACTGCTTATTTTGTGTGTTAATCAATCTAATATGGGCACATAAATTGGCTTTGGAGTTATAAAATTGATTCTTAATCTCCCTGCAGAAAAATATAATGGCTGAGAGATAGTACAAGTGTTTTCAAATATAGATTAAAGATTTTTCTCCTTATAACTCCTTCTACACCATATAGAAATCCTTCAACAAAAATAATTAGTCATCTTTATAGAAAAAGCGTTAAATGACCAGCATGTAGCCTTAAAAATATTTTTTTTGTTCTTTAAATATACAGAGGGCCGAGAAAATATTTCATGCACCTTAAAATATTTTTATTTATCTGTTCTTCATAATTGCAGCACATTATCTCAAAAGCTAAAATAGACCATACAATTCACATTTTCTTGGATAGTAATAAATTATGTATTAATTATTTATTTCTGATAATTAAAATATATATAAAAAACTACAACTACTTCTACTATTACAAAACTCTATTAAACCCTTAACCAATTACTCAGCGTCTAATCTACTTTAAACACTACAGAATTTGTTCTCTGTTTGTTGATTTATTTTGGTGCATTTAACTTGTAGATGGTTGTCTCCGCTTCTGGACCCGCCCTCATATTAACCCGGTCAACAGCCATAGTCTGCTGAATTCCTTGGGCGTCGGGCATCACGCCAGCAGCTTTTTCGCTATAGCAAGTAATTCCACCCAGCCTGTTACTTCTTAAAGTCCACACTTCCGTGATCACTTGCACAGATGCAATGTAGATTCTTGGGACAGTATTTCACTCGATGGTCGCCGACCTCAGTTGTCTTATCTCCGTCTGCAGATTATGTTGTCTAGCCTGGATGGCAGCATGCTGACTGATGGTTGAATGCCTCGTGAAGTCTTCCTTGGTCTTCCTAGATACTGCAGCTGCTGGATCGTCGAAGATGCGCCAGGTCCACTTGCTCCTTAGTGCTGCTTTGGGACCCAATATCCTTGATACATGACCTCCATTCCCCGCTGCATCTTAACCGACTGTGCAGTCCAGCTATGTGTGTTCTGCCACAAGCGCAGGTATCATTCAACTGTCTTCTGATGTTGTACAGTTACGTGGAATAAGGGCCATGGCCAGTCGGGTGATGTATCAATACACTCGACGGGTTAATAAATCTCATTTTTAATTTCTCCCTGATGTTAAGGAGAAATTCGTATTCTCCTGCCTGTGCCTGAAGTGTCCGATTCTTTTTGCCGTAGTTGTAATACGTATACCTCTTATTGCCTTTTTTCCAATTGGCCTCAGTTCCAAGCACTCTTCGTACTTCCATTTGACTGCCTTTCTGTAACCAGTAAAAAGCTCCCCTTTTTCCTAATTCAAAGTTTAGTGGGCACATTGCTAGAATTATTATCAAACCATCAGGGTTGATGACGTAAGTTGGGTTGGGTATCTTAAGCTGCATGAAACATTGTCTGGGTCCGTCTTAGTTTTCCCGCCCTCTGTGTATGTGTTCTGTCTTCATTCCATTGACACCTTCCACATCGTAATGTTTATCGTGACTAAGTAAGTGACTAAATTTGTTCTTAAGTTACTGTATGCTACTCGAGTCCAATTCTTACTAACTGTAGGTTGGAAAAGGAACGCTCAGGTCTCTCAACAGCCACAGGTATTGTTAGATACACGAGGACATCTGGGTAGCTCTCTGTCAGTGGACTATGTTTTACTAATAAACTGCTAAGCTTGTCTTGCACAGTCTTTTACATTATCCAGGTGCGATAAGCATGCTTAAAATTAAGCTCTTGTCAACAGAGTTATGGAAGAAGGGAGGTGGACCCCAAAATAATTACTTGTGAAGTCGATTGATTGAGAGTACAATGCAAGGTCAAATTTATTGATCATCAAACAGCTACTAAAATTTGGATTACGACTATGGAAATTTACGGACCTAGACTTGCTGCAGTAAAATATCTAGAAAACCCGCCCAGTAATTCAGCAGGCTAGAACATGCATATGGTGTGTTTTCCTTTTATAGAAGCAACATTACACGGAGTTCATCGGCACAGGTCGTGTTTTCATGTACACATCACTTAGACCCTTGGATCATTAATCTGCAACAGGCAAAGGTTACCCTCCGGAAACAATAACATTTCATCAGTGAGCCGTGTGCTGCTCGCGGTCATGCCGTTTATTGCTCGTCATCTTGTTTTTTTGTGGTTCTCTCGACTCGTTTTTCTTTTAATTCGATTACTGGCGTCACTAGGTTGCTGGTTTGCTTGCCCGTGAGTGGCAGCAGCAGCGCTTATCGATAAGGGCACTGTCGTACCATATCTGGAACGACCGCTAGTATTTCCGGGTCGTCGTGTGTCTGGAGTTCAGTCGGGGACGGAGCGCCAGTGAGGCGCGGACGGCCAGTACTCGCTGACCGGCTGCGGTTCACATGCACTGTCAGACGGAAGGAGACTGGAGCGGGAACGACTGTTGGTTGGTCGTTCGGTCGGTCGTCTCATTGGGCGACGTGTATTTGGTCGCCGACCGCTGATGGAAACTCTGTGTGTGTGTGACTTGTCAATTCTCCATGTTGTTCCATGGTGATTGGTTTTAGGATTGTCGGAGTTCTTGGTGCAACTGTTTACGTGGAACTGTGCGCAGCTTCTGCGATTTACACTGAGCAGATGAATGCTGTCTGCGTACTGGAGTAGTCTGTCGGTCCGTTGTGCAGAGGGCGGAAGGGAATTTATTATCTTGTTGGATGGTTCTTCAGCCGTCCCTAGGTCGTGCTGCAACCAGATTGTTTAGTGTTACGCTTGGCTGCCTGTCTCACCTAAACTGTGATTAGAATTCCTCCCCAGGCCGACCCTTGGAACACTTCTGAGCACCACTGTTTGTTGTTTGTGATTGCCATTTTATTTGGTCGCAGGTACTGTGCCAGGCCTCCAGCCATGTATCAGTATTGTCTGTTTTATGTTTAGTATATGGCCTTCAGCCGAACTTCATAACAACTTTAAGATTAGGCCTTCAGCCGTGTATCAATTGAAATTCTTGTTGCTCTGTATTTAGGCCTTCAGCCTCGTTTGTTTCAGAATATGTGGCTTTGATAAATAAATCCTTGTCTGTAACGTTTCTCTTTAAATACCTTGAATTCTTGGAACGACCTTCAGCCGTGTTCTGTAAATATCTACCTTAAGGTTCTCTTCTATTATTATTGAGTAATTGTTTGGGCCTTCAGCAGACAAGATACTTCAAGTTTTCTTAAGATGTTTTTCTGTTGTACTGTGTAAAAGCTTATCTTAAAGCCTCTCTTTTATTATATAAAGAAAATTTCTTCATTGGGCCTTCAGCCAAAGAATTAACTTGAATTTGCCTTGAATGAAATTTTCACTCTACAGCGGAGTGTGCGCTGGTATGAAACTTCCTAGCTGATTAAAACTGTGTGCCGGACCGAGACTCGAACTCGGGACCTTTGCCTTTTGCGGGCAAGTGCTCATTCTAGAAATATCCCCCAGGCTGTGGCTAAGCCATGTCTCCGCAATTCTTTCAGGAGTGCTTTTGCAAGGTTGGCAGGAGAGCTTCTGTTAAGTTTGGAAGGTAGGAGACGAGGTACTGGCAGTAGTAAAGTTGTGAGGACGGGGCGTGAGTCGTGGTTGGGTAGATCAGTTGCCGGCAACGGCCTTGCCGCAGTGGATACATGGATATACCGGTTCCCGTGAGATCACCGAAGTTAAGCGCTGCCGGGCGTGGGCGGCACTTGGATGGGTGACCATCCGGGTCGCCATGCGCTGTTGGCATTTAAAAAAGTCGAACGCTCGGCTACGGCAGTTGTAGGATCCTTCTTTGTAATGAAACAAAAATAAATCTATAAATATAATACAAAATGAAAATGTAAAAAAGAATTAAAAATGTTCTAAAAATTAAAGAAATAAATAAATAAAACAACATCGACAAACCCACTACATCCTCTTCCTGATCCTTCGATCCTCGAACTCAAAAAAAGTTGGTAGAGCACTTGCCCGCGAAAGGCAAAGGTCCCCAGTTCGAGTCTCGGTCCGGCACACAGTTTTAATCTGCTAGGAAGTTTTGAATTTTCCTTAATATGGCCTTTAGCCGTAATTTGTAAATGCTTGGCTCTTAAAGAATTTCCTTAGCTGCTCTGAAATATTATTTCGGCCTTTAGCCGAGAAGATATTGTAATTATGCTCAAGTAAGGCCTTCAGCCGTTATTTTAAATTATGGTGTTTTAAAAGCAATCATCTGAATCTATTCTGGAGAAGTTACTTGGGTCCTCAGCCGTGAACTGATCTTTGTTGTTTTAAAGGGAAAACAGTGCATTGTTTTGAGGAATAAAGCTGTGTATGTTCTTGTATAACTAACAGTAATTGATCTTGGCCCCTTTCCACAACCTGATCCGCTCTGTCCCGCGAAACCAGATTTCCAGTCAGTTTACAAATAATATGCAAGCACCCGTAACGAGGTCAGTAGCGTCAGACTGCCATGAAAACTATTAGAAAACCCCTGTCTATTACTCTGGCACCTTGTAAGGGTGGCTTTTAGTGTTGCTTTTAAAATAGCATTGACACATTGCAAAAGACTGTCCACTGTTAACATTAGCACCTAGTCTCTGAATCACAAAAAGTACCTGGTATTTCACTCTAGATGGACCATGGCAAACAGCGGTGAACAGTTCCAACACGCTTCATTAGTAAACTCTCAGCAGGGGCACAGTACAATCATACCATAATGCAAACGTCCGCTTCGTACGTGCTTACATCGCCATAAAATCCACTTATCACATTTTCCGGCCAAGTCCGGATAGTTGTACAATAACACTGCTTCAGCAAGGCACCCATCACACCACTTGTTCCTGGCTAGTATTCCCGGATCAAATGGTTCAAATGGCTCAAATGGCTCTGAGCACTATGGGACTTAACATCTGAGGTCATCAGTCCCCTAGAACTTAGAACTACTTAAACCGAACTAACCTAAGGACATCACACACATCCATGCCCGAGGCAGGATTCGAATCTGCGACCGTAGCGGTCACGCGGTTCCAGACTGTAGCGCCTAGAACCGCTCGGCCACCACGGCCGGCGTTCTCGGATGACCAACCATTCCTCGCCCGCTACGCTTCCGGCTTGCCTCCCCGCTAGTTCCCAACCTCCCACCGGCCCACACGCCATGTAAGCTCCGGAGCTTCGCAGATCGAAGAGTTCGAAGAGTTCATGGCTCCTTGATGCCACTATCGATAAGTGCCACCTTGGTACATCACTTCTACTGGAAACAGACCACGAACTTCAGTAGCAAACATCATAACAAACTTCAATGCCTCATCTGTATCATCATCGTTTCAAGTAGCAGATGTGAACAGAAGTTGGGTCCCTTTGTACGTGCCTGTAACTTCCTTCATTCCTTGAAACTGCGTAGGTCCTTGTGAATAACAAAAGTTGTGACACAAAATCTAGGTACTGGCTCTGTCAGCCTCTAGACCTCCCAAAGAACTTCTTTGCTATTTTCATTTGTATCTTTACAGAATTTGCACTCGATGACCCGTCTGCTACTCATGTTGACAGGTTTGGCACTGATATTGTCGAATGATTATCTGTTGCTTGGTATTTTAGATAGCGACGTTCCTAATAGGTCATATGCAGCTACAATGTCTACATGCTTATTCTCTTAAGCTGCAAGATCTTAGATGCTGCACAAGTATGTTTCTAAGACTTTTCACGGAATGATTAAAATCTTAAAAAAAACTGTAGGATTCAACTTACTAGTTAAGTCTAGTAATTTCTACAGTTCTTCCATTGCATATCCTTATGACGACAATTATGATTGTCAGGGCATCAAAAAAGTTAACTAATTTTTCTGGAAATGCATAGAGGACTTCATAACTTCCAGCTCAACGCATAGTTAGCGTTAACTTTGAAGCGGCCTAGGAACATGTTTTTAAACCATACCAACGTCACATTCCGTGTCCAAAAAAATTTTAGGTGTTCGTAGCGCTGGCGCACTTTCTCTCTATAGCCAAGAGCCGCTTGTTATCACAATTAACAATTTTCTCTTTTGAATAAAATTACTGGCGTCTTTAATACACTGTGCTGCGTCTGTGTGAAATTGCCATCGTATCCGCTGATGGCTTCCAGGATTTGGGTCTCACCAAACAGAATCCTGTTAAGTTCTCCTTGCAAATAGAGTTCCACTACAACTGATTTATTCGTTCCCTCCCTCAGACAGTTGCGTCTATGCCTCTCGATTCCTTCTACCAACGTTCTCTTTGTACATTAAATATTCAGTGTTTCCATGCAAGATATAGGTCAAGGATAGAGTAAGCTTGTAAATACATGTAATACCGTTTACCTGTTGGCAGGTGTATAACGTACTTTTTCCTAAGGGGCCCCAGGGGTACTGCTACGGTTGTCCCACGCTAGTTACACCCCTGCAATCACAATGGATTCCGAAAAAAGTCGCTCATGCCGTAACCTACTGTAATTGAAAATGTGATCATTTGGAGTATTAAATGAAATTTGTAAATGGACTGAGGATTTTTTAATTGGGGCATACTACCTTGGATGGAGAGTGATCGATACATATGGAAGTAATTTGAGGAGTGGCCCAGAGCAGTGGGTTGAGAGCCGTATTGTTCACGTTGTAGATTAATGATCTGGCATAGTATGCCAATACTAATCACAGACTTTTTCAAGTGATGCAGTTATTTGTAATGAAGGAGTGTCTGCAAGAAGATTCACAAATAGTCAGTTCGTGACTAGGTTTCAAAGTCTTCCAAAGACTGGAAACAAGCTTTAAATCAAAACTGTAAATTTTGCACATAATAACACATAGTATTTTATGCATACAGTGTCAGTGACAGTTGGAATCAGTGGACTTGTACAAATACGTGAGTGCAAAAATTTGTAGAAATATGAAGTGGATCGATCTCGAAGGCTCAGTCGTAAGTAGCAGATTTCGGTTCATTGACAGCACACTTGGGAAATGCAGTGAGTGTACATAGGAGATTGCTCAGAAAACTCTAATGAGACCTATCCTAGAATGTCTCTCAAGTGTGAATGGGACTAATAGAGTATGTACACTGTTCACTCACATTAATATGACCACCTACCAAAAGCGTGAATAACGACGCTTTGCAGGGCGGACAACTGAGAGACGTGCAGGAAGGGTCACTGAAGTTCTGGTAGGTACCGACAGATATGTGGATCCATGCCTTGGCCACTGCGTTAGGTTTCTCGGCTGAAGATCCGTGGTGCGAAAAGCCCGATCGAGGTGGTCCCACAGGTTCCTGAATGGGTTTAAATTCGGGAAGTTTGGTAAACTCATCCCGGTGATCTTCGAAGAACGCCCGTACAATGCGAGCTGTGTGACACGTTGAATTGTCCTGGTGGTAGGTGCCATGGCGACAAGGACAAAAAAAAAAAGCTGCATACAGAGGTAGACATGGTCCCCGAGGATAGATGCGTACTTGTGTTGACCCATTGTGCCTTCCAGAGTGACGAGACCATTCAAGGAATTCCACGAAAACATTCCCCAGACCATAACGCTTCCTCCTCCGCCCTGGATCCTTCCGACGGTTCTACCACGGTGCTTGCTTTCACACGTTTCACGCCGTACATGCCAACTACCATCTGTCCGATGGAGCACGAAACGTGACGTCGCAACTCAGTGGACCTTCAGTTGCGGTGCTGCCCTGCAAATTCCAGCTTTGTCTCCGATGAACAGCAGTCACGATATGTGCAAAGACCAAATGCCAGCTGCGAAAGCCCATAAGCAGAAATGTTCGCAGAACGGTCGTTGAGGAGACACTGTTAGTAGCCCTTTGATTCATCTGGGCCGTCAGTTGCTCTACAGTTGCACGTCTATTCGCCTGTACACATCACTGCAGCCGTCATTCTCTCCTGTCAACTATGGCCCGTGGTGCACCGTAGTGGTCTGGGTGCCTGATGTCCGATTTGGACAACGCCATTTTGCCATGAAAGGTGTACTTTAATCACGGCAGCACGCGAATAGTTTAGAAACTTAGCCGTTTCGGCAATGTTTCCACCCTTGGCTTGAATCCAATAATCGTACCCTTTTTGGACGTTAGATAAACATCTACATCTACATCTACATTTATACTCCGCAAGCCACCCAACGGTGTGTGGCGGAGGGCACCTTACGTGCCACTGTCATTACCTCCCGTTTCTGTTCCAGTCGCGTATGGTTCGCGGGAAGAACGACTGTCGGAAAGCCTCCGTGTGCGCTCGAATCTCTCTAATTTTACATTCATGATCTCCTCGGGAGGTATAAGTAGGGGGAAGCAATATATTCGATACCTCATCCCTAAACGCACCCTCGAGAAACCTGGCGAGCAAGCTACACCGCGATGCAGAGCGCCTCTCTTGCAGAGTCTGCCACTTGTTTGCTAAACATCTCCGTAACGCTATCACGGTTACCAAATAACCCTGTGACGAAACGCGCCGCTCTTCTTTGGATCTTCTCTATCCCCTCCGTCAACCCGATCTGGCACGGATCCCAAACTGATGAGCAATACTCAAGTATAGGTCGAACGAGTGTTTTGTAAGCCACCTCCTTGTTGATGGACTACATTTTCTAAGGACTCTCCCAATGAATCTCAACCTGGTACCCGCCTTACCAACAATTAATTTTATATGATCATTGCACTTCAAATCGTACCGTACGCATACTCCCAGATATTTTACAGAAGTAACTGCTACCAGTGTTTGTTCCGCTATCATATAATCATACAATGAAGGATCCTTCTTTCTATGTATTCGCAATACATTACATTTGTCTATGTTAAGGGTCAGTTGCCACTCCCTGCACCAAGTCCTATCTGCTGCAGATCTTCTGCATTTCGCTACAATTTTCTAATGCTGCAACTTCTCTGTATACTACAGCATCATCCGCGAAAAGCCGCATGGAACTTCCGACACTATCTACTAGGTCATTTATATATATTGTGAAAAGCAATGGTCCCATAACACTCCCCTGTGGCACGCCAGAGGTTACTTTAACGTCAGTAGACGTCTCTCCATTGATAACAACATGCTGCGCTCTGTTTGCTAAAAACTCTTCAATCCAGCCACGCAGCTGGTCCGATATTCCGTAGGCTCTTACTTTGTTTATCAGGCGACAGTGCGGAACTGTATCGAACGCCTTCCGGAAGTCAAGGAAAATAGCATATACCTGGGAGCCTGTATCTAATATTTTCTGGGTCTCATGAACAAATAAAGCGAGTTGGGTCTCACACGATCGCTGTTTCCGGAATCCATGTTGATTCCTACAGAGTAGATTCTGGGCTGGGCGGTGACTCAGATAAATGGCTACGTGTCCGCGTTATCTTCATCCCCCCCCCCCCCCCCCCGACACACTTTACATACCTCGACTGTTAGTGCTGGCACCTGCCGTCTGTGAGTGGTTGTTTTGCAAATTGATGTCGAACATAGGCGGTGGTGGCATCAATATGACTGGACCATATAGAACGTATACAAAGAAGGGCATCACGAATTGTCACAAATGTTTGAAAAATTTCATATTACAGTCTTGATCTGCTCGTAAAATTGTTTGTTTACAGAACCAGTTTCAGTCGTCTGACCATCATCGTAAAAGTATTCACACCAACATGACTGGCGAAATATGAACCTGATGATCGTCGGATGACTGAAACTGCTTATTATTTCGCCAAATATGATGCCATGAATACTTTTATGAAGCTGCTGGTGGTCAGAAGACTGAAAATGGTTCTGTTAATCAAGAATTTTACCAGCAGCTTAAAGGCGGTAATACAGGGTGTTGCAAAATGAACACATCAGTTTTAAGGCGTTGTAGCATTTATTACGTTCAACTTAACAATTGTAAATAATACACCAAATGAAAGAGTAACGCAAACAGTTTTTTAGTGTACCTGTGCGCAGTGGGAAGAGTATAGAATGACAAAGATTGACCGAAAAACGTGTTGAACACTTAGCCCCAAGAAATATCCCCGCGGAAAGTTTATGGGCCTTTGTTTTTCGGTGAATCAACTGTAACTGATGTTTCTTATCTTGATGTGCTACAGCTATGGCCCGTGCCTCAATGAGAGGAAGCTGAATAACACATCTTTATTTGAGAGCAAGATGGTGCGCAGCCTCACTGGCATAATTCAGTACGCGAATGGTTAAACGACGTTGTATCCGGCCGGTGGATTGGGCGCAAGGGGCCGGTTGACTCGGCATTTTATGCATGACCTACACGTTCATGCACGATCTGACACTGTCATGTGTATGTGCCTCCGATACCAGCTAACCTATCCGACCTTAGAAACAGTGTTATTGCAACAGTTACTCAAGACACATTGATCAAGGTTTCGGAACAACTCGCCTGCCGAATCGATGTGTGATCGGTGTTCACGCTGAATAACTGTACGAAAAACTGTTTGTGTTTCTTTTTCATTTGGTGCATTATTTATGCCTGTAAGGTGAATGTAATGTGTGCTACAAAGCCTTTTGAAACATCCCGTATCATATTTTTCAAAAGCATGAGAGCTACCGACACCACCTCCTGAAAATATTTTGCCACAGGTATGTTTCGCCAACGGAAGGACGTCACGCAAATGTTGAAAGAAATTAAATTGGCAGACGGCTGAAGAAAGACGCCATTTACTTGGCAGTTCCATCTCAATCGTTTTCGAGAAAACACTGCGAAGAGAAAAGAATACAGTGGACATTTAGAGTCGGGCGCATCGAGAAGTGTCTTCGCTCATAGCAGCACTTGAAATATGCACGTCTTTAATGGGCCAAATAACGCAAAAACAGGACGGTAGGTGGCGGGAGGCGTATAGTGTGGTCCCTTGGGCTGCTATTTTGCATCTTTTCGAGTGGTGTAAGGTGCCGGGTGTACCGCAGAGCCAGTTAGGAGTTTAACCCATATTATGTGGGCAGTGTAGCTTAGCCAGAAGGTGGTTCCCTGATGTTGTAGGGATGTTTTTCGTACGACGGCTCGGTAACTATGTATTGTTTTTTTTTTTCTTCACATCTTCATCGTGAGTATTCTGTGGGCACTACTGCCTTCCCAGATGAAAAGAGCAGGAGTTCACATGGGTATAGGCGTATGTTTTTGGTACGACGGCCACTCAGCCATCCTCACACCTCGATTGCCCTCTGAATCGCCTGATCTTAATCTCACTGAAAATGTCTGCGACTTTTTGGAACAACAGGTGAAACATAACCAGTCAACATCGTCGCAGTCTAGTCGCCATGTCGGATTTAATCATCAATGAGTTGCTTCAGCTGGATATCATTAATCTGTAGAAACTTGTGTATTCACTTTCTCACCGAACTAGCGCCATTATCAAATCCAGAGACAGTATATTAGCGTAAGGAGAGCCATGCATAAAGAATTCAGCTATCGAAACCATCCATCCAGACACTCTTGTGTTCATAATGACAGTAAACAGAGGACGACACAGAAAAGGCCAAAATACTAAACGTCTTTTTCCAAAACTGTTTCACAGAGGAGTGCGCACTGTAGTGCCTCCTTTAAATCTTCGCACAAACGACACAGTGGCTGATACTGAAATAAGTGACCATGGGGCAAAAAAGTAACTGACATCAGTCAACAGAGGAAAGGCCACTGGACCTTATATCGTCCCTCTCTTTTCTTTGCTTTTAAAATGTTTTGATTTTAATGTAAAATGTGGTCGGGATTGTTGGTAAAAGGTAAAGGATATTTAATACATGGTTGGCGTTGCGTATATATGGCACACTCGTAAAAACGGCTTATATATACGCCGACGATAATCAAGGTTGATACGCAGCTTAAATATTAGTAAAAATGGGTACAGTTTCCAGAAGGAGATTTTCACTCTGCCGCGAAGCGTGCGCTGATATGAAACTTACTGGCAGATTAAAACTGTGTGACGGACCAAGACTCGAACTCGGGACCTTTGCCTTTTGCGGCAAGTGCTGGGTACTGCTTGCTTGTAATGGTTTAATTACGTTATCTAAACTCGCTGCTAGCTCAAAGATAATCAGAAGTAGTTAGAAACTATTACTGTTTCGTCCGTTAAATTAATTGTTGCGAAGAGAGAGGCGATATAACTTCCAACGTAGCATAAGGATTTGTACTCACGATAAATAATTTCATTGATACCACACTGGCTTGATTTTAGGTTACGCATTACCTCGGCGGGAATAAATTTAAGAGCAAACTCAAAGATATCGTGAAGGAAACGTAGCCTTCCTTGTTGCCCACTGCAGTTAAATCTATCCATGCAATTCCGTAAAAATTCTGATAAAAAAAATTTCACAAATATTAACGTTTGAAAGTTATGATCAGTGTTCAAAGTATTTATTTTGTTAACTCGAGGGCGAAGCCCAATACTAAATATTTTAATTAAATTCTACGTAATGGCAGCCTCTGCGCCATTACAACAAAAGAAAGACAGATGGGATCACTCTAAATAATTACATTTCACTCAAATATTTCCACAGGGAGGCCGACGTTTTGAATAAGAACAGGAGAAATTCACTTTTTACCGTATATTGTAACAGAAAATACGTACATAAAATACTTATTGCGTCTGAATAACTAACCTACTTAATTCAGCAGACGAAAGTAGTATTCCATCTTTGAACCAACTCTTTTTTAACCTCAATCAGATAAGATGTCATGGTTACAAAGAATAACTTTACATTGTATAGTTACTTTGTAATACTAACATACATATTTTATTAACTTCTTTAACACAATAATATCATATTAACGAGTTATGGGTTTTATAGCTATCTCTCGTCTTAGCTACGGTTTTTATCGACAGAAATGCACTGAGTTTTGTACTTTCTGTACGCTCCACATTTACGCATATGGTATACGTTTAGTTTAACATAAACAATGCGGTACAATCATTGGGAGCAGCTACTTCCACAAAATACCAAGGAGTACGCGTACAGAGCGTTTTGAAATGGAACGACAGCAAAAAATAATCACGAATAAGGCAGATGCCGGATTGAGATTAGTCGGACGAATCCTCAGAAATGTAGACCGCCGACAGAGGAAGTGGCTTGCAAAACACTCGTTGAACTAGTATCTGAATACTGCTTGTCAGTATGGGATCCGTACCATATAGGACTGATAGGAGAAGTAGGGAAGGTCCAAAGAAGAGCGACGCGTTTCGTTACGGGTTCCTTTATTAAGCACGAAAGCGTCACGGTGAAGATCAACGAACTCCAGTTGCAGACGCTGCAAAAGAGGCGTTCTGCATCACGGTGCGGCTTATTGTTAAAAGTTACGAGAGGGGACGTTCCTAGAAGAGTCAACAAGTATGTTTCTTCCTCCTACGTACATCTCGCTAGACGCCGATGAAAATAAAATGAGGGAGAGAGAACCCACACAGAGGCTTTCCGGCAATCGCTCTTCCCGCGAACTGTTCGCGACTGGAACAGGAAAAAGGAGCAGTCACAGTTTTACACAAAGTACCCTCAGCCAAATTCCACAAGGTGGCTTGCAGAGTATAGTTGTAGATGTATAGGTAGATGTAGATGCAGATGTCTCCACTGTGTGTGTGTGTGTGTGTGTGTTAGGTTAGGTTAGGTTAGTGTGTGTGTGTGTGTGTGTGTGTGTGTGTGTGTGTGTGTGTGTGTGTGTGTGCGCGCGCGTGTGTGTGTATGTGTGGGTGGGTGCTTGTTTCCTTTATTGAAGGAGTGTGATCACGGGATGACTATGGTACACTTTCTTTCGTCAGTAATTACAAATCAAAAACAGAAAAATAACGTCAAATGAGGAAACACAATTTTAGTGCCATACGCGTTTCGCCTTTATTTTCTGCAAGGCATCAGCAGTGGCCTGGAATATGTACATATGTTAGCTATTTTATTTACATTTTTGTCACTGTGCCTATAGGTTATAAACAGTTCTGGTGGTTGGTATTTCCTATTAAGTAGTAATGTTTTGAACTGTACTTACAGGTTGCGTAGACAGTTTCTTACATATTACACTCCTGTTGCATTTTCGGTGTTGTTCTTCTTTCTATGAGCGCCAATTTGCTGTTTTTTCCACGTTCCACAGCACTATGCACTGAACGCTTGTTTTAATGCAATGTTTTGGTTTCTGTCGCCGACTGTCAAATGTTTTTGCCAAAGATCGAATATTACTGCCAAACTTATGAGTGTAACTATTGAAGTATCTGTGGTCTGTTCTTGTATGAATTTGTGTGTGCGTTTGTGTATGTATGTGTGTGTGTGTGTGTGTGTGTGTGTGCGTGCGTGTGTGTGTGTGTGTTTTTTGGAGTGGTATTAAGTTAATTTTATTGTATTTATTTATTTATTTTTGTTTTTGTCCTGTGTATGTGTGTGTGTTTGTTTTGGTGTGATATGTATTTTTTTGTGCTGTGTGTGTGTGTGTGTGTGTGTGTGTGTGTTATGTATTTTTTTTTTTTTTTTTTTTTTTTGAGGGGGGGGTGTCTTTGTATGTGTGTGTGTGTGTGTGTGTGTGTCTGTCTGTAGTTTGGTGTTATATATATATATATATATATATATATATATATATATATATATTTTATGTTATCATTTCCTTTATTAAGTGTAGTAGGGAGCCTGTGCTGATGTGTGTTTGTTCATTTATCACATGTTTGTTTTCTGCTATGGCTTTCTGGATGTGGAAGTTTTCTTGCATTTGTATAAGATGTTTGTCATGGTTCAATAGTTACACTCATAAGTTTGGCAGTAATATTCGATCTTTGGCAAAAACATTTGACAGTCGGCAACAGAAACCAAAACATTGCATTAAAACAAGCGTTCAGTGCATAGTGCTGTGGAACGTGGAAAAAACAGCAAATTGGCGCTCATAGAAAGAAGAACAACACCAAAAATGCAACAGGAGTGTAATATGTAAGAAACTGTCTACGCAACCTGTAAGTGCAGTTCAAAACATTACTACTTAATAGGAAATACCAACCACCAGAACTGTTTATAACCTATAGGCACAGTGACAAAAATGTAAATAAAATAGCTAACATATGTACATATTCCAGGCCACTGCTGATGCCTTGCAGAAAATAAAGGCGAAACGCGTATGGCACTAAAATTGTGTTTTATTCAGTTGCTGTCAGACGGTCCATAAGTGAAAATTATCAATATACCGTAGTATTACGCGCAACTGAGGAGGACAGGACCATAAAAGTTGAAGATGTCAAATGAGGATGTCATTCCTTTCTGACTATTGATTCTTCGATGAGTGCCGACATTTTCAACTACATGGACTTCCAGCTTGAGATACTTGCGGACAGCAGGATGTCGCTGCCAGGAGAACCCGCTGTAACATTAATGACCGCTCGCATTTCGGGAATGCATAACATTAATCTTAAAAAAATAAATGTACGTGTAATTTGTATATTTAACACATACACGAACAGGTTATTTTTCAAAAAACTGAATATTTTGTTTACACAGAAAGTTCACCTATAGTCTTGGAAACTAAGTCTTACAAATTTGCAGAAACGTGTGGGTGTCATGGGTCAATCGATATACACATCTCTAGAAGGCACATTCTAGTCACACGACGAGCACACTGAAACACTTCGCCGACCGCCTGCCAGGAAGCAGTACGTGCAGGGAACGTAACAAGTTGGACCCCAAACACCTTCGGATAGTAAAATTATTTTAAGGCATCTGAGATATATAACTTTCATGAGATCTGTATTACTACTATTTTAATATGATCACTCCTTAGTTCACTATTGCTGTATATTATACCGATTACTTTCAGCGCATATGTACTGAATGGTCTAGTGGTACGTTCTGTGTTCATGTGTCATCGACATAGAGACGGAAAGGAATAGATGTAAAGAAAATACAACGAATTGTGAAATCTGTGTCGTGTGGCTGATAGTATTGAGCCCTAGGCCAGTGTAGTGTTGCGATTCTGTTGTAGTGGATGGACGCGGATCAGGAGAAAAAAAAGAGAGAGCATCGAAAATCGATGCCATATAAGGCATACTCTCCACTCGTAGCAGCAGGAGGCCGCTCAGCTTAAAGTTAAGTTTGCGTCTGCCAGTCATATCGCACCTCCTCATCCAGGCACTGCCGATATACTTGAACATTAACGCAGTACGTGTGTCCCATGCTAAGTGACCAAGAACATCATAAGCTGCTTCATAGTCTCGAATAAAGAAAGTGATTCAAGAAGCACAGGATTTGTTTCTTTAATTCCAGCCGATTATCGCAAAAATATCATCGTCAGGTTATCAGTTTTGGTTTAGGTATAATAATTTAGCGTTCAACAACGCCAAGCTAATGGTGTTTATATGTTTTGACGATACGGCTGTGAATTAATCACATTGGGATAACGTAAGGCTTCGACTGCTCCCTCAGATATAATGATAGCGTTTATGGACTAACGTCCATATTCTTAAGACAGTTTTTTGTGGTAGCCGATTGGAATTAAAGAAATTCTCCAAGAACCTTATCTCCATTCCTCCCTTTAAGGGGAGCCGGAGGTGGTCAAATCCAAAAAATTACGATTTTATTTTTGCTACCGAAAATTAGTTGGAACATTCCTCTTTAATGTAAACTTTGAATTATTGTTCTACTCGCCCTAGAAGTGGAGCTATTGCCATTTTCCCCCACGCCTGCAGAGGATATGGGCGGCCGCTGAGTGCATCTAACACCCTCTCGTGACTTCCTGGCGAACTGCTTGGGATTTTATCGGCCTGTTACGCATACAGCGCCTTATGTTACGCATACAGCGAGTGTGCAAGGGTTGGGCTACATTGTTTTCTGCGACAAATGAAGCGCTAAGAGCGCGGAACATCGTATCTTTGCTGTTTACCGTTTCGAATTAGTTCAGTGTTGCGCCAGTTGTTGGTAGTATTATACTTCTTGCGTAAAGCGTTGTTCTGGTTACGATGCCACGTTTTAGTAACCGTGTATATAAGAAGAGGAAGAACGTAGGGAAAACAAAATTAACACTAATACCAAGTTGCGATACTACAATTACTGAAACAGTGCGTTCTTCTGCTAAGCAACACATGGCCGGCCATAGCCCTGTGACATCTTCTAGCAAGAAGCTGACTGGTGGAAGTAACAGATTTCGTGAGTATGTTAGTGACAGTGATGATATTAACGAAGTACTGAATATTGGATTATTATCTTCTGTGCTGAAAGAAAGTGTTCTGTGCAAAATGTGTTCAAGTGTAGAAGTGGGACTAGAGATAACAAAGCACTTTGGTTTAGCTTGTGAGATGAAGATAATCTCTGCATGTTGCACATATCAAGTGACTTTCTACAATTCACATGCCAGTCTCTTTGGTGAAAATGGACGATCTAGAGTGTTTGATGTGAATGTTCGACTTGTGTATGGTCTTCGATCCATTGGAAAAGGGTCTGCTGCTGGTAAACTGTTTTGTGGTATCATGAACTTGTCATCGCCTCCAAGCAAATTTGGGTACTACTGTGAACTGGTAGGATCCTCTGTTGAAGATGTGGCTCTGAAAATCATGAAGGAAGCAGTGGAGGAATCTGTAGAAATGAACAGTGGTTCTAGGGATTTGGTAGTGGCATTAGATGGTTCCTGGCAAAAGAGGGGTCATAAAACCCTGAATGGGGTTGTAACTGCTACTTGTGGTGATAGTGCAAAAGTGATAGATGTTGAAATATTATCAAAACATTGTAGGTGCAAAAATAAAATCAAAGGAGAGCACGGTGGAACCTGTGAGGCAAATATTAGTGGATCAAGTGGAGCAATGGAAGTGGATGGAGTGAAACAAATTTTTGAACGTTCAGTTCCCAGATACAACGTTAGGTACAAATACTACCTTGGGGATGGTGACTCCAAAGGTTTCAAGACTATAGAGGAACTGAAACCATATGGAAATGAATTTGTAGTTGAAAAGTTGGAATGCATTGGGCATGTGCAAAAGCGTATGGGTGTACGGCTTCGAAGGCTCAAACAAACTTTGGGTTCAAGTAAGCTCAGTGATGGAAAGACAATAGGAGGGAGAGGCAGGCTTACTGATGAGGTGATTGAACGTCTACAGAGATACTATGGGTATGCTATAAGGCAAAATACTTGTAATGTTAGTGACATGTGAAAAGCAGTGTGGGCATTGTTCCTTCATACTGCCTCTTCCAATGAATTCCCTCAACACAGCCTGTGCCCAAAAGATTCCTGATGCAAATATAATGCAAAAAAGAACTATGATCACAAACATGGTTTGCCAGCACCTGTGATAAATGCAATAAAACCAATTTTTCATGACTTAGCACAGCCAGAATTGTTACACAAAAGTCTACACAGAAAGACGCAGAATCCTAATGAGAGCATAAACAATTTGATTTGGAAAGTGATTCCTAAAAGGGTGTTTGTAAGCATAAAAACACTGCACTTTGGCATTTATGATGCAATAGCAACCTACAACCAAGGGAACAGTGTGAAGTGCAAAGTTCTGAAGGCATTAGGATTTACAGCTGGGGTGAACACTGTACGAGCACTAAGAAATATTGACAGAGAAAGGATAAGAGGAGCAGAAAGAAGAGAAAGGCATATGAAGTATGATGGAACAACAGGCCAGAAAAGAAAACAGAAGAGGAAGCTTTTGGAGGATGAAGAAGAAGATCCTGATAATCCATCCTATAGTGCAGGAATGTATTGAGAAACTTTGATAGCCATTTCCCGTAAATTAGAATTTTTCGAATATAAGGAACATTTTCTCAAAATCCACTCATGCTAGAGAGATGAAATTTTTATACAGCACTCCTAGTGGTCAAACTTACATTGTAACACAGCCATTTGGCAATATGTTCAATAGTTTCATTTCATTTTAATTATAAAGCAATTATTTGTAAAAAAATTTGGGTCATTAATAAAAAAAATAATTGGAAGGAAACTAGAAAAGATACTCCAAAATCCCTCTGTCATAACTGCAATACTAAACCACTCTATATGTACAAAAAAATTCAAATTTTTCTATTTTGTAGTTTATTCATAAATGTTCCTCAAGCTTAGTGATTTTAACATGGGCAGCATAGGCACCTCCGGCTCCCCTTAATGGCAAACTAGTTACGACAATTTGTGCCACCAACAGCATTCGAAATGCACTGTCGTTCAAGAACCACATCGACAACAGTGTCAGCTTGACAGGTAGTGATGGCATACTTTGGCACCAAAAATTTATTCCAGCACAAAGATACCAAATCACTACCGGTGGGTCGAACGTCAGAGGATAACATTGGGTGGTTATAAGTAAAGTGCAGCTACTCACAGATATCAAGTGTGGGTTGTAAATATTCTGACAGCTAAACTTGCTAGGTATGCAAATATGTTAGTGTAGAACCGATCTATGCTGGATAAAATGACTTCCATTTTTGGCCACCAGTTGCAAATCTGGCCCTGCGAATGCATAAAAGACGTATAGAAATGTTTCCTTATGGCCGGCCGCTGTGGCAGATTGGTTCTAGGCCCTTCAGTCCTTAACCGTGCAGCTGCTTCGGTCGCAGGTTCGAATCCTGCCTCGGGCATGGATGTGTGTGATGCCCTTAGGTTAGTTAGGTTTAAGTAGTTCTAAGTCTAGGGGACTGATGACGTCAGATGTTAAGTCCCATAGTGCTTAGAGCCATTTGAACAATTTGTTTCCATATGTAATGTATTAAGAATGGGGCGTGAGCAGGAAAGGCCAAAAAAGTGAAAAAGGGACAGTGCTGATTTTATTATTAACCGGCACTTACACAGTTTGTTCAAAATGAGCACCAGACACGAAAAAATGGCTCTGAGCACTATGGGTCTTAACTTCAAAGGCCATGAGTCCCCTTGAACTTAGAACTATTTAAACGTAACTAACGTAAGGAGATCACACACATCCATGCCCGAGGCAGGATTCGAACCTGCGACCGTAGCGGTCGCGCAGTTCTAGACTGAAGCGCTTAGAACCGCTCGGCCACCCCGGCCGGCTAGCACCAGACACGTCGACGAGATGCTGTGCAGAGTCAGATTTGTCATTTGGTGATCAGAACTGGAACCAGTTCTTGTACAGCCCACAGCCGGTTCCGCATTAACGCTTGTGCGTATGTACCAAGTTTCCCTGGCATACAATAATTACAGGGTCCTGGCGGAGGTTCGAGTCCTCCCTCGGGCATGGTTGTGTGTGTTTGTTCTTAGGATAATTTAGGTTTAAGTAGTGTGTAAGCTCAGGGACTGATGAAAAATGGTTCAAATGGCTCTGAGCACTATGGGACTTAACATCTATGGTCATCAGTCCCCTAGAACTTCGAACTACTTAAACCTAACTAACCTAAGGACACACACAACACCCAGCCATCACGAGGCAGAGAAAATCCCTGACCCCGCCGGGAATCGAACCCGGGAACCCGGGCGCAGGGACTGATGACCTTAGCAGTTAAGTCCCATAAGATTTCACACACATCTGAACATTTTTGATAATTACAGCCTAAACTGGACCTCCACGAGAAGCTGCACTTTAATTATAACCGATTTTAGTGAACTCGACATCAGAGGTATAATAAGAAACTATGTCTCAAACATGTTTAAGGGGATTTCCTCTCGCATCTACGCCACATATTTTCTAATTTTCCATTGTGGCTATTGGCTCACGCCAGGCACGTAAATACTGTCACGCAGTTTGTATGCGTCGCTTGTGGGTGTCTGAGAAAAGTTGGTTAGCGTCTGAAGTGATGGGGCGATGAAGAGTGGCGGAGCTAAGTGCGGCGAGGGTAGAGCAGAGGAAAGTAAATGAAGTCTAACGGGGCTTTATTTGTGGGCAGACGACGGGGGCTATCGGAGAGGGACTGCAGAGAGAATGGGGCGAGACAGGTGGCGTGGAGTGGAGCGGAAAACGACGGCGGAATTACGGGAGACAATAGAGTGTGACGCTGCGGACAAGGGCTGTGGTGATCACGGTGGGGACGGGCGCCTGCAGGGAACACGCCATCCAGAGGCGGACGACAGCCTAGAGGTCGCGCTTCGTTCTCGTTGTCTGCCGACTGGTTTCACCGCGGCTCTGTCCCAACACCGCTCGCGAAACTATCGCAGTACACTATCTGATCAAAATCATCCGGACACCCCTATGTAATGCTGATGCGCCTAGCAATTAGGCTTAAGTCGGCGCCAGCAAATGCTGTTGAGTGGAAGGTCAGAACTTCGGGTAGTTTAAATCATCGTTAACCATTAAAAGGAACAACACATTTATTTCACGCTCAGAATTTAAAAATAAAGATTGACAATAAACATTTCGGACTTTAAGAAGTTAAAAACTTTTCTTCTTGCATTACTGTCCAAATAAACATTGAGTCGGCTCAAATTTTAGCATCCACAAATAATATGAGCAACTTTTTGACTGTCGAAGTGAACAAAGGATGGCCTTAGATTTGTAAGAACACGAAATTACATAAAGCAATAACTGTACTCGAGGTGAAGCCGCAGTAAAATCAGTTAACAACATTGTATGAGGTCCATGACTAAGGAATTTATTTCAAGCGCACTCGAGCAGATGTAATTTCGATGAATTGCTCAGGCGCTGCCTGTGATATGTAAGCTGTAAGAGAGTCTCAGACCAGAGAGCATTGTTGTCAGTGGTAGGAACTGTGTAGCAGTAGGAGTAAGTAGTAGCTAGCAGTCTGGTGTGTGGAGTTGGCTGGGCTGGTTGTGGGGAGCGATGGTTGTACCTGAGCGATGTAATATAAGGTAAAAGCAGCCGCACGCATATATGATTTGTTACAACAAAATTTGTACTATTGTTATATCAAGTCCCATGTAAATGTTTCAAAAAATCTTTTAATAATAATCCTTTTATAAAATTAACTTTTTGACACTCATTCATCTGAATTTAAAGAATTTACTAATTTCTGCAATACATGGTCAGCACGATTATCGTAAAGAAAAATCAGTCGATTCCTTTTATACATGACAAATCTAGCGGCCAGCATGGCACTGGGCTGTGCCAGAAAATTTCTTATAGGAGCAGATATATACGCGTTATCCAGCGACTTCATTGAAGTAAGAATTTTCAATTTATTCAGAATGATATTTCAGGGCCACGACGCAGCATTGCTGACGTCCAAAATTTACCAGGTTAAATTCATAGTCAATTATTGAAAGCTTATATATGAGTCACAATTTTTTTTTGAGAGGTTAGTCGGATTTTATCGGCAGGTTACGTGAGTAAACTGTTGGGAGGTTACACTTAATGTGAATGATATATACATATTTTAACTGTTGGGAGGTTACAACATTAAACTATCAAAATACTAATCCATGGAGATAAGCAGATTTTAAGATTCAAAGAAATGAAAGAACCACAGAAACAGTCGAAAAATTACAAGAGGTTTAAGATTACAAAAACATTTAACTCGTTCTCTGGCCATGACAATAGCGCAGCCAAAAAATACTTATTTTGCAGAACACACGCAGTTAAAGCCGCCTGAAATGATGGCTGTTTCTTCTAATGAATTTGCTGCATCCACTCAAACATGAAGGTACTATCCTAAACTGGCTGGTAACAATAACGCTGGCCGTGATTGCAAAACAAGATCCAGTGCTGTGACGGGTCAAAACACAGCAACAGTATAACCTTTACCAAGCCTCTAAATAACAAACGAATGACAGGCGCACTTGCAGTACAGACAAAAGACTATTACTTTACACGTTATGGTAATTCAGGACCAGATACGGTACGAAATTGCCTTAGCGACACAATAAACCAATGAAAGTGATTTCGCATAATAGATAATCATGCACCCTGTGAGGGCTGCCTATTGAAAAGGTAGATACTCAAAAGAAACACCTCTAATTATATTAGCGCTACGAACTAGCATTAGCCTTCAGAGGAGCTCAACTGAAATAGCCAAAGGAACATAGAGGCGTGCCACTTTTAATACCAATATTAGTTTTCAACCTGCTTTCTTTCACCCAGTAAACAGTCGGGTACAAACACATGCCCTAAATGTCAGATGCAACAATCGGACCGTACCCTACTACGCAACAACTCATAGCGGCACTCGAAGCAACACAACTAAAACACGCTAATGGTTTAATATCAGAAAATAGGAAAATGGGTGCAAATATTTTAGAAAGAGCTCCTTTATTAACAAGATAAAGTATACGGCAGTTCAGCAGTCAGCTGAAATACCACTCACAGGGGAAATTACATGAGCAATCTTTTAACTGTTCAAGTAACCAATAGATGGCCTCAAACTCATAACAACTCGAAAGTAATAAAGCAATAACCGCGTCCAACGTAAAGCCGCAGTAAAGTGAGTTAACAGTATCAAACAGTCAAAATACTTATCTATGGAACAAAGGAGACTTCAGGGTCAAACAAATGAAAGGACCGCAGAAACAGTCGTAAAATTACGAAAGCTTTAAAATTGGAAAAACACTTAACGCCTTTTCGGTCATGACAATAGGTCAACTAATTTTTAAGAAAACGGAGGTAGCGTACAATATATCGAGGCTCGGATCTCATATAACAGCTTAAAAGATGAAACCTTCCCGTCTGCTCTATATCTCTTTTGTTACGCAACCTTCCCTTCTACAATAACCTATGTAACTTTCCCTTAGGATATCTATCTCTTGCTTAATAATAACAAATGAAATCTTCCCTTTGAAATTAATTCTCTTTCTCAGTCTTCGCATACAAATTTAAATGCTGCTCATTAAAAGTGATTTTCTAATTATTTCGACGAAACATAGAATGTGTCGTCGTCGTGGCCCTCAGTCGTTACCTTCAATAACCAAAACTGTTCCTTACCTTTTTTACTGTTACTGGATCGCCATCTGACTGCTACATCGAACTGCGACATGAATATACTTACTCTGTTTTACTATACTCTATTAGCTGCTGGTGGGATGTCATAATAAGTGACTGTATTTATTACCAAAGCTGACGTTATACTTCAATAGCAAAGCTGACGTTATTCACTAATTAATTTGACTGAAGTTACGTAATACATAGTTAAACTTTTTCTTGACAACAATAAAATTTTGCAAAGTTTTACGTTGATGGTTTTTGGGATGGATTATAATCAGTAATGCAATACTGCTGGCAAAAATTAATTATATTCTGAATGAAATGATTTTAGAAACGTTCGAATGGGACTTACTTTTTACAATAATCTTACAACTAGCACTGCGCAAACATGCCTTCAGTAGTCTTGAGTTTCTCAAAAAAATAATTCAATAATATTAGTTCCTCTTATGATAATAGTTAGCTGATGTCTCTGTACATCCGTTTATAATCTCTTGTAAATCATAGCTGGTGGCTGGCAGGCACACCGCTCTTCTCAACCTCTCGCTTCAGACCTGCTACCGACTCGCTTCACATCTCGCTTCCTACGAACGCTAAAGTGCGGTCTCTCCCGCCAACAACGCTTTCTGGTGCAGGCAATCCCTGCTACCATTACAAAATGTATCAATGCGCGATCTTTCCCTCTCTTTTCTCAAAATGTATCCATACGCGGTCTCTCCCGCCCTTTTTAAAATTGTATCAATGTGCGTTCTCTCCTGCCAACAATACTTTGGTGCAGACATTCCCTGCTACCGCAATTATTTCCAACATGAAAAATACTAATTATTCCTACTTAATCGTATTAATAAAATACAAAGATCTTTCATAAATTGTGGTTTGACAATAGAAAATAGAAATATACACGTCGTACAAAGGTACTTTCTAAATCACACAATTAACAACGCCACACGTAAAAGCAGAAGAGATTGGAAAGCGTGAAGTGAGAAATTACCCACATATAATCAGCCAACTTACCAATACGAAACACGTGACTTTCTGACTAGGCAAAATGTAGATCATTGGCCAAAGGGAAGGCGGTACCAAACCGAACTCCACTGGATGTGAAAGCTCAAGAAGGCGCTATGACAAAACTACGAAGAGCCTGGGCACATAACACTACAGCCAAATAAATGCCAAATCCAACAGCCCGGCCGTACGGAGAAACCGTCTGTTTCACTACCCCGCGCCCACTTTATCACTCGCCGCCCGTACTCGCCACGACACTCCTGCTAGAGAGGCTGAAACCAAAGGGCGCGAGTCTTGTCGAAAACGAAAACGATACGACCCCCCCATTGCTCAGCGGTTTGACCATAATCGATACGAGTCCCCACGGCTTCGCGGTTTCACTATAAATGATACGAGTCCCCACGGCTCAGTGGAGCTGACCACTAAATGTCACGAGTGGACCCGCATGTGTAAAAGGAGTCGCGGAGTATTGTGTCATCAGTAGAAAAGCGGTAACAGCTCAGTGAGTTCGAATACGGACTACTCATTGGATATCACCAGAGTAACATACCCATCAAAGACATTTCAACCCTTCGAAATCCACTAGTTGACTGTTACTGATGTAATTTTGCAGTGCAAGCAAGGAGGTGCTACCATAGCTAAGCAGAGACCATGAAGACTTCACTCCCTGACGGACAGGGAACGTCGAGCGGATGATGACTGTAAAGAATGCATAAAATTAGCTGAAGGAATCTACTCTTGATTTCCGAGGTACTGCCAAAAATCAAAGCTTGCACAACGACTGTGTATGGGGAGTTAAAAACAACGGGGCACAATGGTCGAACAGCTGCTCACAAGGCACGCATTTCTGTAGACAGAGCTAAGGGATACTTGAGGCGGTGTAAAGAGCGACGCCACTGCACAGTGCATGACGGGAAACGAGGGATTTAAAGTGGCAATTAAAACTGTACCCTACGACAATCCAGTGAAACAGTTTGGAGTTGATAAATGCCTGGAAAATCATGCCTGCCATCAAGTGTCTTGCCAATATTGAAGTGCAGAGTAGATGGTGATATAGTATGAGAACGTTCTTCATGATTAGAGTGTCGGCTCGCTATTGCACCTAAGGAAACGCTAAATGTGGAAGGATATGAATACATTTTACAGCACTGTGTACTGTGTACAGTACAAGAACGACTCGGATACGGATATTGCTTGTATCGGGATGACAATGCAGCCTGCCATAAAACAGCATCTTTAAGCTCATGTTTTGTGGATAATATTCCTGAAATAGAATGCCCTGTCCAGAGTCCCAACATTAACGTAATGGAACACTTTTGGGATGAGTCAGAACGTCGACTCCGCTCCATACCCTGGCATCAACATCACTACCTCCTCTGGTTTGTGTTCTTGAGGAAAAATGGGTTGTGATTCCACCACAGACGTTCAGAAACCTTGTTGGAAGTGTTCCCAGCAGAGTTAAAGACTTCATAAAAGAGAAGAGTGTATACATCCCATATTAATCTCGACTAATAGATGTTTGGACAGTTTTGAGCAGATAGTGTACGTTAATTATAACTGCTGAAGTAGAAGACGAGTGATTGGCAGAACGACTGGAGCAACAGTGAAACGGGAAGAAGAATTCACAGATTTTCCCCATACATTCACAAATACCTAGACCTTGGTCATATATGCCCCAGCCACACCAAGTTACATTAGTTAATAAGAGACGGTCAATAGCCACTGTATCAAGCCTTTCGACTATTTAAATTCTTCCACAAAAGCTGTTCCCTTAAACATGAGTAGATATAGAATTTGTTTTCTTACGCTAAAATTTAGAACATGGTTCCACTTACAACACTCCCAGGTAATCCTAATCTATGACGTGCAAAGCAGGGCCCAGAGAAACTACGTATATTTTTAGCACTGTAGACCGACATACACGGTCCAGTAACATAACGTGAGCACCTCTTATGTTCGATGTCAACGTGCAATAACCCACCACAGTTCGCAGGTGGCAGCACTAGCAGTGGAGGGTATATACTAGCATGCTGCGGGACACGGATAACAGTGCAGTCGTTGTAATGCGGAGATTGAGCCATTTCTCTGTCGTCCAAAAGGACAAGACCATTGGCTTTCGGGGGTAACGTTGAACCATATCTGAAACGTCAAAGTTTGTAAACTGTTCGCGTGCTGCCATGGTTAAAGCATACCATGCATGGCAAAATGACGCTATCCAAAACCGGCCAGAGGCAACTGGTGGTGCACCATGGGCCATAGATGACAGGGACGAACGACAGCTGCGGAGATGTGTACTAGTGAACAGACGTTCAGCTGTTGAGCAACTAACCTCCCAGATGAATCAAGGGGCTACCAGCAGTGTTTCCTCAACGACCGCTCACCTACATTGCTGCATAATGGCGGCAGCAGCAGGCTCCTGGTTTGTGCACCCATGCTGACCGCTGGTCATCGGTGACGAAGGATGGAATTAGCACGCTAGTACCGCAACTGGAAATCCATAGAGTGGGCTCTTCCGATGAATCACTTTTATGGTCCACCAGACAGATCGTCTATGGCAAATACAATCCTTCAACAGTCGTCAGAAGTGTCCAGGCTGGAGGGGGGAGCGTTGTGATCTGAGGATTGCTTTCGTGGCGTTCCCTGGATGATTTCGTCATTCTAGAAGGCAGAATGAATCAAAAGAAGTGAGCATCTATCATTGGGGATCATGTCCACATCTGTATACGGTTTGGTTTTCCTTGGCACGATGGCTTCTACCAGCAGGACAATGCAACATGTTATACAGCTCGCAGTGTATGTGTGTCGTACGAAGAACACAAGGATGAGTTTACCGTGCTCCACTAGCCATCGAACTCGAATTTAGACTCAGTCGAAAATCTGTGTAACCATCTCTATTGGGCTGTACGCTCCATAGATCGTCAACCGAGAAACTTAGTGCAACTGACCACGGCGCTGGAATCCGAATGCCTCTATATCCCTGTCTGTACCTTCCAGAAACTCACTGACTCTCTTTCTGCACGCCCGCGCTGTAAAAGGTGGTCTTTCAGGTTTTTGACAGGTGCTCACATTAATGTGACTGAGCCGCGTACTTCGTGAACATAGCGACGAAGTTTGGCATGGAAGTCAGTCTTGACGATGTTGTCGCCGCATAAGCCGATTAAGGTCGCGTTATTTTTCAACACGTTACTGGGATACTTTTCAGTGCCAACTTAACGAGCTTTATATCACTATATTCGCCTTTTCAATAGCTTTCAAGTGCCATTAGGTAACATTGTAACTTAACCAAAAAAATGGCTCTGAGCACTATGGAACTTAACTTCTGAGGTCATCAGTCCCCTAGATCTTAGAACTACTGGAACCTAACTAACCTAAGGACATCACACACATCCATGCCCGAGGCAGGATTCGAACCTGCGACCGTAGCGGTCGCGCGGTTCCAGACTGTAGCGCCTAGAACCGCTCGGCCACACCGACCAGCCTGTAACTTAACAGCACGACTATACAATCACAGTATCCACAATTACTACATATTGAACAAATGTCTTTTTGTTTGCATAACACAGTCAGTGTGCGTGTGTCCGCAGCTCGTGGTCTAGTGCCTAGAGGGTTGTTACCTCTGGCTCACTAGGTCCGGGGTTCGGTTTCCGGCTGGGTTGGGGATTTTCCTCTGCCCGGGGACTGGGTGTTTGTGTTGTGTTATCCTCCTCATTTCATCATCATCTTCTTCCTTGGTCCTTTAATGTGTACTTTTCGTAACCATGCCGACACTGCGCCGATGCGGGAAAAAGGCCTACGAAAAGAAGAACACACTCAGTGTGCGTAACTAGTATTTATCAAATCTGTATAATTATTCTGACTTCATTTCGTTATTGTTTTTCGAATTAATTAAGTAGACTGTTTAGTGAACGTATGAAGGAGAATGTATACAGCAGAGTGCGTGTATTCTCACCCTAGTTAGCCTTGTGCTGTAGGAATTGTTATCGGAAAAGACAAGCTACGGAACCACCTGTGTAGCTGAATCATGCTGCAGCTGTGCACAGCAATCGAACTGTTTGCATAAATGAGTGCCCATGGTAAGACGCGACTGGTCGGCGAAGCTAGCGATGGTGGACGTAAGCACTGGGCAGATAAAAATGGAGCTGGGTCCTGCTTATTCCAGTGCATATTAGCCTCAGACGGACGCAGTTTGATGTATACGGCTTTCTGGAATAATGTCGTTGCACGTAATGAGACATGGATCCAAGAAGAAAGTGTGGACGATATTTATACTGTACAAGGATACGTATTGGTCCTGAGCACTGGCAGAGTGAACGTGAATAATCCATCCGCCGACATCATAAGAACCGTCATTTATTTAGATTATATATTGTAATAAGTGAAGGCTAAAGTTTTTAAATAGTTGATCTCAATACATCTCGTTAAATGTATCCCCATGATGGACTGTCTTAGAACGGCCATGAATTCAGTTATTTACTGTATATCACGTTATGCGTGGATAATCTTCCTTGAGAAACATCCTAAATTCACAGTAATTCTAAAGACACAATTATCAGTACTGCTTCACGCCTTTGATGTTTTGAGAGTAACGGTGAAATAGCAACTTTCACAAAATTTGTCATCAACATGTAATTTTTAAGGTCTACAGCCATGAATTGCTGTTACTGCATATTTAGAGTTACGTACAACTAATGACACAGTTTCGATTAAGGGGAGAGACTGTACCCAGAGGATAGTATAACTAGAAAAGCATGATGTTTTCGGTCGGTACTTCAGTCGAGTGGCTGTTTTTAGAATCACATGAAGGAATTCGCACCAGATATCGGCATTAGCAGTTGCTGCCATTTTCTACAGTTTCAATTGTTATTAGATATAAGGGTGTGTTCTGTGTAGCATTTTTAAATGTTTCGCGTTCTACGCATTTAAGTGCTGTATGATATACGACTATTAAAGCTATCTGGAATATATTGTTAATTCTTCAGCTGCAGAATTTTTTGAAGAGTAAAATGCCATACGTTTTTGGAATTATTTATATATCTTTTGGGCAGCTAAACCATACTTCGTCGGTTGTGCACCACTGTGTTTCTTGGAAGAGAAAAGAGTCTTTTACCGTGGAAGATGTCGTACTTGCAAATAATTTGACTTTATTTAATATTTGAACAGTTTTACGGATCTCGAAAATGGAAGTTTTATGTTAGCTTCAAATAGCTTCAAAACTGGCGACTGGTCTGTAATAATACTGAAGCTTAATTTGATTCCATTACTGATAACTGCTGTACACTAAAGTACTGAAGCTTAATTTGATTCCATTACTGATAACTGCTGTACACTAAAGTAGTAATGCAACAGATAGATGTGTAAATACAGCACTGACAAGATTATCTCGACGACAAAGCTTTTAAATTTCAGTGGAATATTTATCGCTGGGTAGATTTACCATGCTGTACCTTGGAACCACATTTAGAAGAACCTTAATTTTCCAGCTTTATTTTCGTAATTTGAGAAACAGACTGCAGCATATATAAAGTAAATGCCATAAATGAAAATGTAATAAGACAGTATATTAAACTTCTATTACAGGGCAGGGTAGAGCCTGAAATCATAGAAGAGAACCAAGGTACTCCACTCTTCCCTGTATCGTTACCTTAGTGCAACAATTACGTAGCTTAAAATAACTGTTATTGAAAGAAATGCGTTTAAAATTTTTTCGTAATTTTAAAGCTTCGCTATATGCAAAACGTTTGAAATAATTGTGATGTGATGTGCTTATTTAGTTTGAAAAAGTCAGTACTTTCAAGTATGTTTTGAATTCTTTTGGCTAATAAAGTGATTTATACTTGTTGCACTGGTTCAGATGGTGAGTTACCTACTTGTGATTTCCAGAATAAACCAACTATTAACTATTATAAGCATATTTATTTGCAAAGATATACGCAGTTTGTTGGAATACGCAAGAACTATTTTCATCATAGGCTAAAATGGCGAATTTTCAGAAATGGATTGTTGTTAATCCACTTTTTCACCTTCAAAAATACTACAAAATTTCAGAAACAATAGTCACTGTCAGAAGTTATTCACTGCATCCTCAGATGATAATTTACATCTTTCTGGATGTCCTTGATGTGGTAGGTTTTCGCAAACTGGCCGATATACCGATCCTAATGGGGAAGGCACTTACTTGACCAAGGACATCAAATCATTGTATTTTTCCTTTGTTATAAGCAGCACGGATGTGTACAAAGAATTGATGTCTGGTAATGAGAGCTGGTTGATTTAGCTTGCTTTCTTGTTAGAGCCTAAAGACTCCAAACTTCTCATCAAAGTGTTTTTAAAATGCATAACAACTGGACGCTGTTTTGTGAAGTTCAGCCAGCACATCCTCTGCTATGCGATTGCTTTTCCATTCACATCTTCTTTCCTAACTGTCATGTGGCGATTCAAAAGATAATTCCAGTCGATAATCTCATGGGTTATCTCGTGAACAACATAAGCTGTGTCAGTCTTTTTTCGTGCACTTCTGGCAGTAATCTTCCAGTCAGCTGGCAGGTTCATTTCTGCAGTGATTGCAAATACATTGAGTCACATTCCATTTTATTATCACAAACGACCATGAATTTTAAATCAACTGTTCCTAGGTTCCTGAACAGCGGTCAAGCACATTGCTGCAACAAATTCGTTTAGATTCTGACCTCCACAACGTTAGCTAAAACAGAAAATGTGGTTTACCGTTATAGAGAGAGAGATTTGAAGTATTCGCGCAAACAGGTTACTATCTCACAATTTCCTCATTTTCCCTGTATTTCTGACCACATGAAATAATCTCCTTGTTTTGACTTCGTGTCGTACACTGTGAAATTAAAAGATGTCAATCATTGCTCATAAAATAAAGGGTTGTTGATGGGATCAGTTTTGCCAACAAAACTAGCAGGAGATCGAAGTTTTAGTTTAAAAAAGTACCAACTGAGTTTTGTGCTCTCTCCTTGCCTTGTTTCTCCTCCCCCTCGAGCGCTGTCTTTTGGTAATAGGTGAGAGTTACAATTAGGTGTAAGTTCATAATTTTTGACCCAGAAGTATTGTAGGTCTGTGTTAGACGACACTGGTCTTTTATCTTCGTTCGATTCCCGGCGGGCTCAGGGATTTTCTCTGCCTCGTGATGACTGGATGTTGTGTGATGTCCTTAGGTTAGTTAGGTTTAAGTAGTTCTAAGTTCTATGGGACTGATGACCATCGATGTTAAGTCCCATAGTGCTCAGAGCCATTTGATCCATTTTATCTTCATGTAAATATGAGCTTTCGCTGATTCAGGACCATGGTATCAGTGTGTCATGTGTCTGTACAACTACAATAGCGTTCGCAATAAAAGGTGATATAAATATGCCACGCTAAGGTCACGCTGCAAGTTTGTTTGGAACGACGTTAGTTACTGTAAATATATGTGAATAGTTTAGTTGTGGATCAATTTACAGTAAGAGGGTGGTTGTTAAATTGAATTCCAAAGTAATAATAGATGACAGAAAAAATAAAACAATAAATAACTAAACTTATGAAATTCATAACTCGGTACTGGAATGTTCAGATGAGTAATAATAAATCTGTAAATAAATCATTACCATACCTGTAGTCGAGGTATATTAAGAGAGACGTTACGCAATACACAAGTCCATTTAAAACATAATTCTTGCTTCAGTATCTTTGTTGACACAAGAATAAAAAATATTAATTATGCAATAACGACTTAATTACGCAACAACACTACGTGCCCTTCGTACTATGATTTGCCGCAAACGTTATTGCGATATCTTGAACCGTTCACAAAATAAAAGGTCTGCACGTTTTAGGTGATTCATCCTGCATAAGTTCGCTTACAAGTTTCTAAGGTGAAGGTATTTCTGGTCGTTCCTCTCTGCGCTTATTTAGACCCATGTTTAAAATGTCTCATATTGTTGAATTTGATCTGATAGTATTCGTTCTTACTTTAAATTTTAATTTTCTTATTTTGGCCAGTACATAATAAATATATTCTCTGAATTCATGTATCTACTACACCTGAATAATTTTACGATTACATATCATTATTATTGTTTCCAGAACGAGATTTTCACTCTGCAGCGGAGTGTGCGCTGATATGAAACTTCCTGGCAGATTAAAATTGTGTGCCCGACCGAGACTCGAACTCGGGACCTTTGCCTTTCGTGGGCAAGTGCTCTACCATCTGAGCCACCGAAGCACGACTACCAACCGGTACTCACAACTTTACTTCTGCCAGTACCTCGTCTCCTACCTTCCAAACTTTACAGAAGCTTGTAAGACGTATGCTTTGCCGGCGATGGGCGAAGCATGACAGAATCTCTGACCAGAGAGTAGTTTGTCGTTAGTTGTTGCTTGTCGCTAGTCTGCGCCCGTCTGCGCGAGTCGACAGTAGTAGTCTGGTGTAGTCTGCGTGAGTCGGCTGGAGTCGGCATGCGTCGGCTGTGTGTGCTCTGCTCGCGACTCTGGTCAGGACTCTGGAGGATGAGTGTTGTTGTAGAAGGTAAAGAAGAAGCCTTGCGCATATTTAATAATGTTTGTTAATTGTAATTTAATTTGTTCAAAAAAATGCCCCAATAATAATTTTTATAACATAAAGTAACTCGTTTAAAGAAAAGCATTCATTTCAATTTAAAGAATATTTCCAATGCATGATCATTCCTTTCAAGAATAAAAAAAAAATATACGCCAGCATTGCACGAAGCTGTGTCGAAAAATATCTAATTAAGAGCAGATGTAATTGCAGCTTTTATTGAGGTAAGAATTTTTGCTTTTTTATTCAGAATACAGGGCCGAAGGTCAGCACTGCTGTCCTCATAAAATTTATCAGGTTACTAAACTTTTTTATTATTTTTGGTGTTTAGGAATTTTTCTGTTTCGAACTTGACATTAAATGAGAAAAGAATTTTGTGGGAACATTAAATGTGAATGCATTTCTGCGCACAGACTATAAATGGGAGCCAATTTTGTTCAGAGGTTACAATATTTAAAATTCATTTAACTATTATTTTATGGGGAGTTTACGAATCGTTCATATTTTAAATATAAACAATTCTTTGGGGAGGTTACACATGGCGACCCTGCCAGGATCGTATTTCTGAATCTTCTGAGAAGTAGTCTTATATCTGCTCTTATTTACTTAAACGTAGTTTGCATCTGTCCAATGCATTTACTAATTTGTCACTCTTTCTTTCACAGATCATAGGCAATTTGTTGCTCTTTGTTGTAATAGTGTTTGTTGCATTTTGCATTGTCTTTGTTTCATTTGTGAATAATTTTGATTTGTGAAAAATGCCGCAAAAAACTGTTAACAGTACATCGCGATGTGTAATGAACGAAATAGCCGACTCTAATAATTTGACCGATAATACTTGCGACACTCAGTGTAATGTTGACAATCCTCCATTTACAGACAATGAGTGCGTACTGACCACTAGCAATGATTTTGATCCTAATGATGAACAAATAAATTCAATTGTGTCCTCTGTTAATTTAACGACAATTGATGATGCAGGACGTTCTGCTACAATGAACGCTGCCCAGCTTGACACACCCGGTTTGCAAAATTTACGTAACAAACAGACAAATTTTTCTAATGAAAATGAACAGTGTATCCAGAATACGACAGATTTATTTAATTCCGAGGTAGTGACTAACAGTGCACATCCGATTGGCAAACATTTTCAAGAATCACAGAATATCCAAATGGATACAGAAAATGTGACAAATGCACATAGACCAACACACAACAGAGAAAGTAGAGCCGCTACTTTTGGCATGGATCAAGTTATGGCAGTATTGCTACAACATGAGGAAACACTCAGACAGTCGAGTGAAAAACAAGACAACAATCACAAACAACTTAATGAAAGTCTTAAACAGTCGAAAAAAGAACTAGACAACAACCACAAACAACTTAGTGAAAATCTCAAACAACAACTTAATGAAAATAATGAAAATCTCAAACAACAGCTTAATGAAAAATTAGACAACAATTCCAGACAGCTTAGTGAACAGATTACAGCTATTGCCGCTCAGTGTCATGATACTAAGGAACAATTGCGTGAGGAAATTGAGGCTTGTGCTAGGAAAAGTAGTGAAGAAATTAGATCTGTTGCTCAAGAATTAAGGGATATGCAAGCAGCCACAACAGAATCACTTAGACACGAAATTAGTGCAGTCGCTAAACAATGCTCTGAAAACACAACACAGTTACGCGAGGAGTTTAAATTAATGACAGCAGAACTTTCGCGCACACTGGATGCAAAAGTAGACGCGAAATTCGACCAACAAAGCAGTCAAATTGACGAACGTTTTAATCATCACCTACAAAACAGTGAAACGCGTTTCCGTAAATTTATACAGGAACAGAATAAAGTAAAGCGACAAGTCATGGAAACAATTACCGCACAGAGGCAGGAAGATAAACGTAAATTGTTTACGAAAGCAAAAGCATACGTAGACAACAATATTGCTACAGTATCAGACGAAATTAATACTATCAAACAGCAGAACACCGAATTGCGTGATGAAATTTCCGATCTTAAAACAAAAACAGACACACACACAGTAGACTTTCAAACAGTGACCGACAGGCTTGAACAATTAGAACTAATTCGGGATCCCGATGTCATCAAAGCTGACATTAAAAAATTGAACGAAACCACACGTAAAACACAAAAACAAATTAATGCTTGTGACACTAAAAACGATGAACAGGTAAAAATATTGACTGAAAAATATGATGAATTGGCCAGTTGTATTGACGTTATTGAAAGTAATAATGACAGCAAATCAGGCGATACTTCACCGATTTCGTTGATTCAAACACCTGAATTCCAAAATTTACAGCAGACGATCAGTGAGATAGATTCATCTAATAATACATTACGTAGAAAATTGTCAACTTTACAGCAAGAAGTAACAGAGATAAAAAATATTTCAGTTTATAACACGTCACAGCATACGGCACATTCCGAACATTTCTCACGCTCACACAGCCAGTATAATTTGGGTAATTTACAGAGAGTACGTGACTTAGATTCCGAACAGTCACAGACAAATAGATTCTCATACAATCCTGAACCTGTTCAGATGTACAGAGACGATAATTTTGATTACAAACATTTTCTATCAGTGAGAAAATTTAAAGTATATAAAAATGACAGAACACAGGTTCACCCCTTGGATTGGATACAACAATTTAGCTTTGCTTTTCCACCGACTTGGCCCGTAACACATAAACTTGAATTTATTTGCAGTTTTTTGGAAGGCGAACCGGCAACTCATATGAGACAGATCGCGAGACAATGCTACTCGGTAGAAGAATTTCAGAATGCTTTTCTGTCAGCGTATTGGTCGAAGACGACACAGTCCGGAATTAAGGATCAATTAATTAGCTTACCGATATATGAGAACTCAAATTTTTCCACTGTCACGCAATTTTTTGAGCACATGGTCTAACAAAACCAGTACTTAAGTGAACCATACAGTGAATCTGCACTTATTCAATTATGTATTTCTAAATTACCATGATCATTAAGAGTGTCACTTTTAATGGGTCAGCAGAAAGAGAATATTTCGGCATTCAGAGATCTGTTACAACTTTTGGAAGTGCAGCAATCGGATTATTCCTTTATAAACAGAAATTTTTCATATAATAACCAAGGTCAACAAACATACAGCAATTACGATCAGCCACGAAATTTCAATAGCAAAGCTAATAGACGCTTCAGGAACGACAACCACCAGAACTTTAATAACAGACACAATTTTAATTATCAGTATCGACAAAATTATCAGCAACAGGAACCACATTTTGGTAACAATAGACGTTTTTCACTGCAACAGCATGTAAGCCAGCCGGTTAGCATACCTAACCAACAATGTAATGTACAAGGTCAACCAAGCTTTAATGTTTCGCCGCGTACGCGTATAGCGTCGGCCCCAACAAATAGTAACGCACAGCAACAAGGGAATCAGTACGTACAGAAAACACACATTTCTATTCCTATCGCACTGCACCGTATAGAAATGACTATCATGACAGACGTAAAAATAATGAGCACAATTTTCAGCGTACATTTAATAACAGTCGATCTTATCAGCAGCAAGAAGATCAGCAACAACATATTATCATGAATGAACCAGACAGTAGGTATCATCCAGAACGTAATACGTCTGGAAGAAATAATAGAACAGTACAAATAGTGGAAATGCCGCAGCATCCTCCTGAAAATAATAACACGTCAGATAGAATTTGACTAGATACAGTACAGGTTGCATCTTCCAGCAACGTAAGCAATACTTCAGGTACACGGAATCTTGTTCACGAAAATGTTATTACTTTTGACGACATCTGAGACACTCTTTTGCAGGAAAGACCAGTTGTTCAAAAAACCATTTCACACCCTGTCATCGAAGTTAAAATTGGATCATCGAAATTTTCAGCAGTAATCGATTCTGGATGACCTATGTCAGTTATAAATGAAGAAACTTTCAACGAGTGTAACAAAGAGAATACCTATCCTACGTTACCATTAGGCAAAACGAAAGTAAAAGGAGCAGTATCGAGTAAAGGAGTAGATGTTAAATTACAGACACATTTATCATTTTGTATTGCAGGTCATACATTTCACTCAAATTTTTGGATTGTTCCCCTATTGACAACAGACGTTATTTTAGGTACGAATTTTCTGGTACAACACGATGCAATTATTGACTTTCAAAACTCATATTTAATGTTAAAGGATGAAAATGTACAACTGGCTTTAGAATTTCAGCACACTTTGTCTGCGGAAGAACAAACAATTAATCATACAGAGGTCATTTCCGCATCACGTAACATAGACTGTAATTCCACATTGTTCTCAGATACGTACGTACACAACTGTAATACTCCAGACGAAGCCGACTAAGACGTTATACAGACGATTTCTGATAAAGTTAGAGTAGTGCAAATACAGACGACGAACGCACGCAACTACACAAAATTCTTTTATAGCAAGTTCAAGTTTTTGACAACGTTCTTGGTACTACGTCCGGTTTTATGCATGAATTTCAAGTTAAACATCACTACACATTTAAAGCCAAGCATTATCTCATTCCGCATATTCATAGAGAACAAGTTAAGAAAGAATTGCAAGCTATGCTTGACCAAGGAATTATTGAACCGGCAGTTAGTCCGTACATAAACCCGCTCCATATTGTTAAGAAAAAGGATGGTTCACTTCGCCTCGTACTTGATTCGCGTCACATCAATGACATTATTATTAATGAAACAGATCGCCCACAGACACTAGAAGAACTTCTACAGAAATTTCATGGTACTGCTATTTATTCCACATTAGATTTGAAATCGGGATTTTGGCAAATTCAGCTCCATCCTAACTGCAGAAAGTACATAGTATTTCTCTGTTTTGGTGACTGTTATCAATTTTGTAAATTACCGTTCGGTTTAACAATTTCTTCAGCAGCTTTTATTCGCGGTTTGAATACAATACTTCCGACAGAACTTAAAGACAGAATCACAACGTACGTAGACGACGTTCTTATTGCAGAAGCTAACTGGTCTGAACGCAATCTGATTCTTGAACAACTGTCGCAAACTTTTCGTGCACAAGGACTCACAGTTAATCTCAGTAAATCGCACTTTGGTAAAACGTCTATAAAATTTGTTGGACATGTAATTTCAGCAGAAGGCATTGCGCCTGACCCGGAAAAACTTCAAGCTTTACGTGACATTACTGTTCCTACGACGAAGCAACAACTACGTAGCTTTTTGGGTTTAATTAACTTTTTTCGTAAATTTATTCATTATTCTGCTTTAGACACCCCTAGATTAAGTCAATTGAGAGGTAAAAACACTATTTGGTCCTGGGATAAGCAAGCACATTCTGAATTTATGAACCTGAAACATGCTTTGTTGAATGCACCACTTTTATCACATCCAGATCTTACTAAAAAAATTTCCATTGCCACCGACAGTTCTAACACCGCTTTAGGCGTACACTTTTTTCAAGAAATTGAAGAAGATGGTTCTACAATAATTAAAAACATCGCCTTTGCGAGTCGCATTCTGTCACCTGCTGAACGCAATTATTCTGTTACAGAACTTGAAACATTATGTGTTGTATGGGCATTTACGAGATTTCGGCATTTTCTTTATGGAAGACATACCACCGTTTATACAGACCATAAAGCGATACAGTTTTTACTTTCGGCTAAATTTACACACGACAGATTAAGCAGATGGAAGCTTTATTTGCAGGAATTTAATTTTACAATTGTTCACATTCCCGGTACACAGAATATTGTAGCAGACGCACTATCCCGTTCTCTTAACAACAATCAGCAAGACATCGCAACCAACTTCAGCAAAGCAAATTTCAGCGTCATGTACATTCAACAAGTTGCATTTGAAAATTTCATTTCGTCGTCATTACAAGACATAGCACGAGAGCAGAGTAAAGACAGCGTATGGAAAGAAATTAAACACCTTTGGCAAGATAGGAATAATGTTACCATTAGAAACCATTACACTGTACGCAATGACATTCTGTTTCGCCGCTCTCATCCTGACAGCAACAATTTTTTATTATGCATTCCTGACGAACTTGTTAACAAATTAATCTGGTATACTCATTTAAGTTACGCACATTACGGAGCCAGAAAATGTTTTCTTATACTGAGACAGAACTGTTATTTTACCAACATGGAGAAACGTATACGACGAGTTTTAGTGTCATGTAAAATCTGCCAGAAAGCTAAATCAGACACGACTTCACATGTTCCTCTATTACATCCCATTGTACCTGTTAAATTGAGACATATGGCCGCTGTAGACATTTTTGGTCCGATTCCCAGAACTAATAGATGTTTTTGCTACATCTTTGTCGCTGTTGAACTCACTTCAAAATTTGTTACCTTCACTCCGTTACGCAAAGCTACTGATAAAACTGTTTCGAAAGCATTTATAAAACATTTTCTATTTCATGTAGGGCATGTGTTGAAAGTAATTTCCGACAATGGATTACAGTTGCGATCTGCTATATGGAAACACGTTACGAGCTAGAAACATTTCTCCGATCTATATATCCAGGTACCATGCTTCTTCGAACCCTTGTGAACTATTAATGAAAGAAATTGGTAAACTGTGTAGAATATACTGCCATAAAATACATATTGATTGGGACACATACATACTCTAATTCCAGGATGTAATTAATTCCATACCAAATGAATCTACTATGCTATCTCCGTCTGTTATACTGAAAAATGTTGAACCACCTAACAAAATTAAAGAATTAGTAACCTTTCCTACATCTCGTCGACTACGACACCATGAAATAATTGACATTGCGCTGAACAACATCAAACGTGCCGCAGAGCGCCGGAGAAGACAGCAAAAACAGGTTTGTACACGCCGTGACTTTTACATTGGACAGAAGATATTAGAATGTACACACTGTTTATCCAGCAGAGGAAAGAGTAGATGCAGTAAATTCGAGCTTCTATACGCAGGTCCATATCGGATTCGCAGCATTCCTCACCGCAATGTAGTACACGTCGAAACTTTGAGAACCAGAAAAACCAAAGGGAACCACCACGTGTCCAACATCAAATCTTTTATTGAATGAACATACTTTATGATTTATCACACTGTAATGCCATTTACTAATTTTTTTATGACCACTTATGCAATTATATTCACATGAACACTTACTCATGATTGTCGTATTTTTTCTTGGCAAGTGCCCGGCAAGGTAAGGTTAGCAGGTCAGACCATGTATATTTTTCTGGATGAACTTACACATTTTATGACCACTTATGCAATTATATTTATGTGACTACTTACTGACGATTGTCGTATTTTTTCCTGGCAAGTGTCCGGCAAGGTAAGGTTAGCAGGTCGCTTTTCTTGTCGTTACACATCAGACCGTGCACATTTTTCCAGATAAACTTACGTATCTTATGAATAATTATGCAATTTTATCTAGTGACATATTAATTTTATTAAATTCTCTCTCCATTAAAGTCTTCAATTCTCGCCTCTATTAACTACACAACATACAAGCTGAACACAAAGAAGGTCACATTTCTTGTCATCATATACCAGACCGTGCATATTTTCCATTTTTCATGTATGTATGATTGTTTTCCTGTTTTGTTTGTATGCACTATGAAATGTTTAAGATATAACAAACACCAGTTGACTTTAACATTTTGCCTTATGATATCTCAACATCGTGAATACTTTTTTGTTTTTGCTGCTACATTGTGATACACTTTGTACATTTTTGCCTCTGTCTATGTTTTGTCCATATTACATTTTCTGTCATGCTATGCTGTATGCTCAATTATGTTACTAGAAACCAGTTTTTATTTAATGGGTATATGAATTAAATGTAAGACATTAATCTTTGTTCATCATTTTCAGAAAGAAATAACGTGTAAAAGAAATAAATTAAACAGAAATGGGAATTTCACCTTCAGAATGAACGAAAGAAGATGCAATACCTCGTCACGAAGAATAGATGGATCAGAATTAACAAGTATTAACAAGAATATACTATACACATCGTAGAATAGCAGTCTTAACTAATTTTTTCTTTCAGAATACGATGCGATTGATGCAGGCTGTCAGACAGAACTACACATCTTAGTTTTAGTAATGAAATATGCTAGAAATAAGGAATAGTTGTATAATGAATAATGAAGTGACTTTTTTGCAGATGATAATGAATGGTGATGAATAATGAAGAAGAATATGCTATTATGGATAATGAAGTTTTTCTTTATAGGTGATGATAATAATGGAGTTATGATAATATGGATAATGAAGTTTTTCCTTTGCAGATGAGGATAACGTTGAAGTTTATGTATTTATGCTATGTAGTTATTTAAGTATTTGTTGCAGTTCGTTTTGACAGTATGTCTTATATCGCATGGTATGATGACTGAAGGTTTTGGAAAGGACAGCTAGAGAACATATATATTTTTTATACACATTTCACTACCTGTTAATTCGAAGTTCACTACCTTTCAGCATTATATGTGTTTCTTGTTTCAGTTGGCCGGCTGCGGTGGTCTAGCGGTTCTAGGCGCTCAGTCCGGAACCGCGCGACTGCTACGGTCGCAGGTTCGAATCCTGCCTCGGGCATTGATGTGTGTGATGTCCTTAGGTTAGTTAGGTTTAAGTAGTTCTAAGTTCTAGGGGACTGCTGACCACAGATGTTAAGTCCCATAGTGCTCAGAGCCACTTTCAGTTTAATAATCCATCTTTGTATTTTTGCAGGAGAAATTATTCATGAAATTAATGTGCTATAAGTAGTTGTTCATTAAACCTATGTCATTTATGACTGTGATCACATATACTCTACTTGTTTCATAACCTTGCTACAGTTGACTCATGACGAATGACGTTACATATCTTCATTTCCAGCAATAAGTCAAAAGCAAATATTTTCATGCCCCAGCAATTAATTATCGATCCCAACGCAATGCATTGCTAGCGAAAAAAAAAAGTGTATTACTTGTCCCAAATAATGCTACCAGTTTAAAAGAGTTCTGAGGAATACTGAATGATGTTTTCTAGTCACTGACGTTGAATAACAGTTACAGTATGTTACATTTTGAATATGTCCTATGTCACTTGAATAATCAGTTCTGAGTAATACCGAATAATGTTTTCTAACCACAGACCCTGAGTAATAGTTACAGTGTGTTACATTTTGAATATGTCCTATGTCACTGGAATGATCAGTTCTGAGTAATACTGAATGATGCTTTGTAATAATGCATGTATGCTATGCCAATAATTTCTGTAAATAATATTTTGTTATAATCTATAAATGCTATGCCAATAATTGCCTCTCATTTTGAATGATAACTTCTGAATAATACTGAATAAGGTTTTATAAAAATATAAGAATACTTTGTAACTGGCCAATGAGTGCCAATAATTATTTTAAATATGTTGTATGTCACTTGAATGATGAAAAATGTTTTGTACTATTCAATACTTGCTATATGGTTTGTAACTGGCCAATGATGCCAATGATTACTATAATTAGATGAATTATGTATAAATGCTATGCCAATAATTAGCTCCTGTTTTGAATGATGACTTCTGATGGTTTGTAACTGGCCAATGAGTGCCAATGTTCTCTGTAAACAGACAATTTATGAACATTATTCTGTAATACTACATATATGGTACAGAAATGTTCAGTAACTGGGCGATGAGTGCCACCAATTACACAAATCAGTTGTTAGACTAGTGTAATTCTCAATGAAGGCTAGTATGTGACTTAATGTCCTTCACCTTCTGACCTAATTACCAGAAATTACTGCAATATCCGTTTGTCCTGTCTATCCTCATGATCATGGAGCACTATATTTGGTTTTTGCACTAATTCTACGTTGATGTACTTTACAAGAACGTGGTGTTGACATGACATGCTGTCCACCACCTTGAGCGATGGAGATGTTATTATGGTCCCACTAATTGGTGTACCTAGTGTAATACCAAATTTATAGCATGGAATATTATTACGACAATTCAGTGTCTTGGCTACACTGATTAATACTTCAAGGAAAAGAACTTCAGATTGTCTCACTTGGTGTTGTGGCTCTATAGAAAGATATGGACTTTCAGTGCAGCTGCGTGCAAACTAAAGTGCTACAACCATGACGCAATCCTTCCCATTCCTTCCTAGTTCTTGAAAAATGGTAAACACTTATACAATGCGTTTAAATTCTTGTAAAATGATAAAGACTTCTACAGTGCATGTGCACTTTATTTCATTCCATGATATGTTATGTAAAAATGCTAAAGACTTACACAGTGCGTGTGCACTTTATTTCACTCCTTGATATGTTTATTTGTTGTAAAAATGCTAAAGAGTTTTACAGTGCATGTGCACTTTATGCCATTTGTTAATATGATTTGTACTCATTACGTATAGATTTTGCGATTCCCAGATATGTTCTGTACTACAGTGCGTGTGCACTTTCGTCATTTTGTTAACATGATTTGTATTCATTGCATATACATTTTTGTGATTTGCTGATATGTTCTGAACTACAGTGCGTGTGCACTTTTGTCATTTGTCAATATGATTTGTACTCGTTATGTTTATTTGTTGTAAAAATGCTAAAGAGTTTTACAGTATGTGTGCACTTTTGCCATTTGTTAATATGTTTTGTACTCATTGTGTATACATTTTGTCATTGCCTGATATGTTCTGTACTCAGTGCATGTGCACTATATTTTATTTCATGTTCAGCACCTATATATATGTATATATTCTGTGATTGTAAAGTTTGTTAATTAAGAAAAATTTGTTGCTCATGGCAAGTCCAATTGACTCACCATCGCTGCCAAATTTTTGCCCCCCCCCAGTGGAGGGTTATGTAAGACGTATGCTTTGCCGGCGATGGGCGAGGCATGACAGAATCTCTGACCAGAGAGTAGTTTGTCGTTAGTTGTTGCTTGTCGCTAGCCTGCGCTTGTCTGCGCGAGTCGACAGTAGTAGTCTGGTGTAGTCTGCGTGAGTCGGCGGGAGTCGGCATGCGTCGGCTGTGTGTGCTCTGCTCGCGACTCTGGTCAGGACTCTGGAGGATGAGTATAGTTGTAGAAGGTAAAGAAGCAGCCTTGCGCATATTTAATAATGTATGTTAATTGTAATTTAATTTGTTCAAAAAAATGCCCCAATAATAATTTTTATAATATAAAGTAACTCTTTTAAAGAAAGCATTCATTTCAATTTAAAGAATATTTCCAATGCATGATCATTCCTTCCAAGAATCAAAAAAAAAAAAAAAATGTACGCTAGCATTGCACGAAGCTGTGTCGAAAAATATCTAATTAAGAGCAGATATAATTGCGGTTTTTTTTGAGGTAAGAATTTTTGCTTTTTTTATTCAGAATACAGGGCCGAAGGGCAGCGCTGCTGTCCTCATAAAATTTATCAGGTTACTAAACTTTTTTATTATTTTTGGTGTTTAGTAATTTTTCTGTTTCGAACTTGACATTAAATGAGAAAAGAATTTTGTGGGAACATTAAATGTGAATGCATTTCTGCGCACAGACTATAAATGAGAGCCAATTTTGTTCAGAGGTTACAATATTTAAAATTCATTTAATTATTATTTTGTGGGGAGTTTACGAATCGTTCATATTTTAAATATAAACGATTCTTTTGGGAGGTTACAAGCTCTCCTGCGAACCTTGCAGAACTAGCACTCCTGAAAGAAAGGATATTGCGGAGACAGGTTCGCAGGAGAGCTTCTGTAAAGTTTGGAAGGTAGGAGACGAGGTACTGGCAGAAGTAAAGTTGTGAGTACCGGTCGTGAGTCGTGCTTCGGTGGCTCAGATGGTAGAGCACTTGCCCGCGAAAGGCAAAGGTCCCGTGTTCGAGTCTCGGTCGGGCACACAGTTTTAATCTGCCAGTAAGTTTCATTATTATTGATATTGTTATTTCATTACAATTATCTCTGTGCGTAACATATCTTTATCAGTTACTATATGTAACAAGTTCTTAAAAAGTCTAAATGCTACCTACATCATAAGTATAGACAACTGGTCCGTAGGAAGCAATAAATAAATAAACGAGTATTAACTACACATTGCTACTACGAACTATCTGCAGCGCTGTTAGTTACACTATTCAAAGTGAACTGCCACCAGACGACCTTGAACGTTTTACACCATGAAGCCATTACACACCCAGATAACGTAAGTGAACCTGGCAAAGGGTGTGGAAGCCTATGCTCATTTTCTTTGTTTCTGTATCTGTTATTTAGTCTTACCTGATCTTCAAGGACTTATTTACGTCATGTGAGCAAGTACGCTAATCACGAATTTCAAGAACACAGTTATTGAAATTTATGACTTTCATCCTTTTTACTGCTTCAGTTACTACTTACCGGGCGTGTATTTCAGTTGACACTACGATCAGGCACAATGCAATGGAACATTTATCTGTGTTTGTGACACGCTAACAAATCCATTTGCCGTGGTGTTGATTTCCGGAGCCTTGTACGAGAGGCGTTTGAAAAGTCCATGCAAAGTCCTAGAGATGGCACCACCGGCCCGTATAGAGGTCATGTTTAGTTAGTAGCTTCTTTGGAAAGAACGCACACCAAATTTCAGCCGTATTGGTCTATTTCTTTGTGTTTGGCATTCGTGTGAATCAAGGAAGTCTAGTAATTGTCAAGAAATGGACGAAAAATATTTCGTGTGGGGATTAAACATTACTTTATGAATGGCAAAACACCTCAGGAGAGTAACGAGAAGCTTGGTAAACATTAAGGTGACTCTGCGCCTTCGATTAGAACAGTTTATAACTGGTTTCAAAATTTTTGGAGTGACCATATGGGCACAAGTGATGCTGAACGTTCTGGACGCCCTGTGGAGGTTACAACTCCAGAAATCATTGATAAAATCCGTGATATGGTGATGGATGACAGAAGAGTTAAGGTGCGTGAGATTGCTAGTACTGTGGACATCTCAAAGGAACGGGTATATAATATTTTGCATAAGCATCTGGATATGAGGAAACTATCCGCAAGATGGGTTCCGCGATTGCTCACTCCTGATCAAAAACGGAATCGTGTGAAGTGTTGCAAGGATGGTTTGCAGCTGTTCAGGAAGAATCCGCAGGGCTTTGAGCGTCGTTTCGTCACTGTTGATGAAAGATGGATATATTACTATACTCCTGAGACCAAAGAACAATCTAAAAAATGGGTTACCAAGGGAGAATCTGCACCAAAAAAGGCGAAGACCATGCCTTCAGCCGGAAAGGTTATGGCGACTGTCTTATGGGATTCGCAAGGGATAATCTTCATCGACTATCTGGAAAAAGGTAATACTATCGTAGGTGCATATTATACATCGTTATTGGACCGTCTGAAAATCGAGCTGCAAGGAAAACGCCGGCGATTGAACCGCAAAATAGTCCTTTTCCATCACGACAATGCACCAGCACACACCTCAGCAGTTGTGGTCGCAAAATTAATGGAAATAGGATTCCAACTCGTGTCACAATCCCCCTATTCTCCAGACGTGGCTCCCTCGGACTATTATTTGTTCCCCATTTTTGAAGAAATGCCTGGCGGGACAAAGAATTTATTCAAACGAGGAGGTGATTGCAGCAACTAATAGCTATTTTGCACACTTGGACAATTCGTATTATTCGTAAGGTATCAACAAATTAGAACAGCGTTGGACGAAGTGTATAAGTCTAAAAGGAGACTATGTCGAAAAATAAAAAAGGTTTACCCCAAACACGCAAGTAGTTTTTATTTTGACATGTACTTTTCAAAAGCCCCTCGTAGCTGACACCAGCGACAGTTTTCACGGCTACTGCAAAGAGACTTTTAGTAGCGTTCTGATTATGCTGAAATTCTTATCGTATGGCCAGGTATCTACAGTAAGTAATCCGATGATGCTATGGGTTACAGAGATCAGAATAATTTACGGTTGGAAAGGAAATTGCCAATAAAATGAAAACTGCAACTCACCACATTTGTTTGTACTTTTTTTATTGTTGAAATGTTGTGACCCACTTGGGAAATACGAGCATATTTACTTATTTGTGGTGCTTCTTGCCGTAAACCCTCTTCAGAGGCGTTTGCTCAACCAGAAATTGTTGCAGCAGTGTTCTAGAAATGTTTATGTCTGTCAATACGATTTGTCATTGTTCTTGTTCATAAACTTAAGTTCAGAGCAATTACTTAGCCGACGCACAAAACTGTAACACTTTCCCCTACGAAGCTAAAGTCTCTTGCTCTCTCTGTCTCTCTATCAAGTAGTGCGCCAAATGGTTCTAACACTCCTGCGCTGTTTTCCATCCTCTGCTGACTATTCTTTTTCTACGCAGTCACTTCATGTTTCACGTACAAACTTTTTGGATTTATAAATCACTGGATTCTTGTAACAAATTAGGATATCAGCTACAAGTAAACGCGAGGAAAAGCTGTTACGTGGAGTATAAGCTGAAGCAAAGCACGTGTTACTCATGGTATGTTAGCATTCCAGAGCAGCAATATGAATCAATAAAGAAGTGGACTGAAGCAAGACAAGTGGGGAAATTAACTATGAAATACTTGTAAAGCAATTTTTGATCTAATGTTACGCAACAATGCCTCTACTTGACAAAGAGAAACACATAATTTTTTAAAAGAATTGTTTTGTAAGAAGTCGATTATTTCTTAAAGCGCTCTACAGAATCCTGGCAGTAATGATGCAGGGATAAAGTAAGACTTACCTCCGGTTTATTGGTTGTGTAAGACGACATAGACAGATGAATGTTATTTAGCCTCAGGTGTGTCTTCCTTTTAAATTTAAGAACATGCAGCTCACTGGACTTTTTTCTCCTTTAGGGGGGTAAAGTTTCTTCTCACAATATACTGTCAGTCCCTAGTGAAATACGCTTTGAAACGGATTTTCGTGAAAGATTAATAATGTGTGCTGATGCAGATGATTAAGACATTTATAACGGCACGCATAGAGCCGCGTAAATAATCTTTCGTCTGACGCTGCACACGTGACTGGAACGGAAAACATCTTAATGTATGTGGGACGATAAAAAGTATTGCACATTACTGTGACTCCCAGGCTTCTGATATATATGTAGAGACACTACACATAGATTAGAATTCAAGTTGATGTGTGGCACACACTTTCCATTATCTCAAGGGCTTTGAATTTTCTCCGAGAAAAGGTTACAATATGTTATTTGTATGAGATTATTAGTTTACTACACCGATAAACAACTTCTTAAGAAACAGAAAGGTTTACGCCAGTATGATCACGCCGGCATGATAGGTCCGAAGGCTTTTTGTGCTTAGATTGAGGATAAAAGACGTCAGATATCAAACATTTCATTTATGCAAACGGCACGACTTTGACTAAGAGTGATTGGGGTTTGAGGTCGGTGGAGTGCATATTAAAGGTACGGATATTTGCAGCTGGGGACATTCAGCCACCAAATAATTGTTAAAATTCATGGCGAAATCTTCAGCTGTCATTTGCGAGTGTAGCCCAGAAAGTAATGCACCGCATTTTTTTCTTCGACGACTCTTTATTTAACACAATGAAAATAACACACGCGAAATAATGGTGTTTTAAGTACACATCCTATTTTTTCAAGTAATCTCCATCCCTTTCTATGGGCTTCCTCCAGCGCGAAACAAGGGCGAGTATGCCCTGTCGGTACTAATCCTCGTCTTGCTGGCTGTGTGAATCACCTCCCCATCGTCCTCAAAATGTCTCCCACGAATGCTTCTGTTCTCGCGAATGACATCAGCTCTCTACAACATGTCAGGTGTGACAGCCGTGTCATGGACTATGCGGCTGATCCCGGCGGAGGTTCGAGTCCTCCCTCCGGCATGGGTGTGTGTGTTTGTCCTTAGGATAATTTAGGTTAAACAGTGTGTAAGCTTAGGGACTGATGATCTTAGCAGTTAATCCCCATAAGATTTCACACACATTTGAACATTTTTTGTGACAGCCGTGGATAGTCTCTCCTACCGCTGCAAATCGTGGAGCTCCGCCGAACCGGCTTCTGATGACCTCACCCTCCGTGCCCAGTTACTAACTGTACTTATGTCCACAGCAGATGCTCCACAGACTTTGCCCAAGTGTTTGTGAATATTTCCCACAGTTTCTTTCTCTGCAGTGAGACAGTCAATGACGGCACGTTGCTTGTAACGTACATCACCTACAGACGCCATTTTTAAACGGTCTTGCATTTGCGCTATCTGTCGGAAGTGACGGAACCTTGGTGCGCTCACTCAGGAGACTTCAAATAGTACGTACTATACGTAGCGTTTCGCATTTGTAGCATTGTTTTCTGCTGAGAAAATATGCTTTGCCTTACTTTCTGGAGAACCCCCGTATTTTGCACAATTCACTACTAGTTTCGGTCAATGACCATTATCAAGTTTAGCTGGCATAAACAACAGGAAAGTTAAACCATGATTGAACAAAAGGAATTTGCTCTTTCAAGCCCACCACAGTACGTAAAAATTTCTCACAATAATAACTGTGTACGATAAGTTCCGTCAAGAAGCAAGTCCACAATGACAGCTAGTAACCCACTGGTTCAGTGTATTACTATGATAGCTGGAACTTTCAACATGAAATTTAACAATATTAAAAGTGTTGTCGTCTTGTTCGTCTCAGTCAGTGTTTTTGCAATAACCGACAGGGATCGGGGTCTCCATTCTCATCTCGCTTTGGAGTTCTGAATTAAATACCTTAAGGTTCTTGGTTGCAGCTGATCGTAGCTAGTGAAAAAGTTGAGTCGTCATTACAGTTTTGGTTTCTTGTCAGTGATATGTTCTTTTCTAGGCATGAGGGAAAGTACTGTGTGCTCTTACTTGTTTTGTCTTAAGGCACTGTAATACTCCATTCCAATTAGTATGCGACAAAGTTTAACATCAAGTAAAGTAAGTGGTTGTTATGTATAATTATTCACCATTCTTGCACTGCTTATGATTGGGAAGAAATAATTACAAACAAAATACGTCCCGCTGATCTTTCTGTCTTATTTCCTGCAAGCTGCTTAAGATCATGTTTGTTATAATATGATGGAAACATATTTCTTCGCTTTTTTCATCATTTACTAACATCAGATCAGCTGTCCACGACACAACAGACAAGTGAGGCAAATGATAAACATCTTCAAATGAGAGGCATAACAGTTTTCAAGTAGTAAGTTATTCACAGACGACTGGTATACTAATTTTATAATTCAAAAACTAAACACAGACTCTCAGAATTGGCGTGCAACAGCCATATTTGTAATCATGCGTCTCCTGTGAGAGTTTCTCGAAACAAAAACTTTGTAATTTTAATCATTTTATAAATAATACATAAACTTTGACAAAGTATAGATTTTTAGAAATCTGAATATTACAGTTACAAGAACATAGTACCGGTTATTCGAATCTTATTCAGTTGTACGAAAAAGTATTCTAGGATGCGAGAGTTTTTATCATCAATAACTTTTCAATGAAGTGTTTTTGGAAAAAAAGTTGTTCTTTCAAAGTGGTTAAATGGAACTTTCACCTGGACATGTTAAGGCTGACGCAAATAATTTTTAGCTGTACTGAAATTTTAGGTATTACATATTTTGTATATTTCGTAATTTTATCATTCTTTTCTTTAAAAAAAGCTTTTAATAAAGCTAACTGCACTGCTAACTAAGCACTAAATAAGGAAGGTTAATGTGAAAAATCTTTAGTAAAATTTCGACAGTTTCTGGAATGCATTGATTATGCAATGTGCGTTTAACCTCTTTGTATTTTATTACTTTCCTTATTTTAAAATAAGTGATATGGCGACGAACATTAATTGCTATATCTTTATGATATCTGTTGTACTTGACTGTACATCAGAAGAAATGCTTTCGTTGATTGCAATACATGGTGAAAGAAATAATTACTTATATAGGATCACACGTATCGCTTCATTCAGATATAACTTAGTATCCAGGGTTTATAACATTGCTATCGACTACTACAGCAAAGAAAATTTACCTACCTGCCTGTTGCATTTCAGCACTCAAGCACTGAAGATGAACGTGGCGTACCTCCAAAGGAAAATAATTAGGGGACATTCCAAGAATTCTCTGTGGTTACCGGAACAAACCCGGGTTCTAGAACTGATCGCCGTGTTGTAGTATGGTGTTGATAGGGGTGGTGGTGAGCACCGCCCTAATCTTCTCACGTCGGCGGTGGATCCAGGTCTGCCTGACATTTGAATGCGAGTGAGCAGCAGCCTTCACCATCACTGCCTGATGCAATGCTTAGCCTTATGTATCTTCGTTTCTCCACACCGGCTAGAACTCGGCAATAGGCACCATACTTGCTAAATGTTGAAACTGCTGGAAATAGAGTCCTTCACGTACTTGCAGGCATTACGATTTTGCTCCAGAAATGACTGTAGCTGGGCTAAGTGCATAGCAGAAGGGAAGGGAGTATAAGGATAGATGTTTCTACAAACTTGCGTTTTAATTAAAGGAAGAAGGAAGGAAGATTAGGATTCGACGCCCCCTCTAGCTCGAGGTCATTGAGGATGGAAAGTAACTATACATATGGAAAGAAATGCTTTTGTGTTCTTCAGTGAACAATGGGCTTGAAACAGGAACGGAAACACTGGCAAAACTGTACGAAATAGGTAATAATACATTCTAAGACTGCATGGGAATCTTTTAACAGAAAAATAAAACCAGATGGAAACTAGGATCTGTCACCAACGCAAGCAAGATAGTGTGACCAAGAATTATAGCTCGTAACTATAGCCTATCTCTGGCTTGAAGAAAACTCGAACACACAGAAATTATTTATAAGTTGCTGGCAAGAGCAGGCGTGGGACTAGTAAGGAGAAAAATTCACAAGGGGACGAAACTCCCGACGTAGGTTCTTCACCTGACTTTGTCTCAAAGATACCGGGAAAGGTTTCCGCGTTGCGGCGGGTTCGACGGCGGTGCACGACTACTAAAATCGCATTGTGGTTGTTAAAATTAATGTTCTGAAAATCGTGGCTTAACGTGCAAAGGAATGCTTGAATTACTGTGATAGCTACACTTAACAGACATGCACATCTGTCTGTACGGCATCAGAAGAGAGACAGGGGGCAGGGAAGCCTCAGTGAAGTAGCCACGTTCAAACGAGATACAGCTGCTATATTGTAGATTTTAATTAATCGTTTAACAATAATGCCATTCAGACGAAACATCGGTACAGTAACTCCTGTACCTGACAATGTTATTGACAGTCGCCGTTGTTCTGTCCAAAGCGAGTAAATATGTAAAATTCTTGTACCTGAAGTACACTGAAGCGCCAAAGAAACTGGCATTGGCGTGCGTATTCAAATAGAGAGAAATGTTAACAGGAAGAATACGGGACTGTGGTCGGCAACGCCTGTATAAGACAACAAGTGTCTAGGTCGGTTACTGATGCTACAATGGCGGGTTATCAAGATTTAAGTGAGTTTGAACGTGGTGTTGCAGTCGGCGCATGAGCGATGGGGCACAGCATCTCCGAGGTAGTGATGAAGTAGGGATTTTCCCGTGCGAGCATTTCACGAGTGTACCGTGAATATCAGGAATCCGGTAAAGCATCAAATCTTCGACATCACTGCGGCCGGAAAAAGATCCTACAAGAACGGGACCAACGACGACTGAAGAGAATCGTTCAACGTGACAGAAGTGAAACCCTTCCTCAAATTGGTGCAGATTTCAATACTGGGCCATCAATAACTGTCAGCGTGCAAACTATTCAACGATATATCATCGATAAGGGCATTCAGAGCCGAAGGCCCACTCGTGTACCCTTGATGTCGGCACGACAGAAAGCTTTACGCCTCGCCTGGGCCCGTCGACACCGAAATTGGAATGTTGATGATGGAAACATGTTGCCTGGGCGGACGAGTATCGTTTCAAATTTTATCGAGCGGATGGACGTGCACGGATATTCAGGCACCTTCATGAATCCATGGACTCTGCATGTCAGCAGGGGACTGTTAAAGTTGGTGCAGGCTCTATAATGGTGTGAGGCGTGTAGAGTTGGAGTGATATGGGACACCTGATACGTCTAGATACGACTCTGATAGGTGATACGTAGGTAAACATCCTGTTTGATCACCTGCATCCATTCATGTCCATTGTGCATTCCGACAGTCTTGGGCAATTCCAGCAGGACAATGCGATACCCCATACGACCAGAATTGTTACAGAGTGCCTCCAGGAACACTTTTCTGAGTTAAACACTTCCGCTGGCCATTAAACTCCCCATGCATGAACATTATTCAGCATATCTGGAATGCCTTGCAACGTCCTGTCCTGAAGAGATCTCCACCTCTTCGTACTCTAACGGATTTGTGGGCAGCCCTGCAGGTGTCAGTTCCCTGCAGCACTACGTCAGACATTAGTCGAGTCCATGCCACATTGTTTTGCGCCACTTCTGCGTGCTCGCGGAGGCTCTACACGATTTTAGGCAGGTGTACCAGTTTCTTTGTCTCTTCAGTGTAATTAACATATCAAAATTTCAATTAGTTGACTATATCACTTTAATTTTTATTAGTTAAATGATACCATTATTCAAAAGGAAAGTTGTTGTTATTTGAGATACCACAGTAGATTTTACTTTCTAAAATTTTATTTCTGTTTCTTTCCACACTTCGTTGCCTAGTATTTTGCATACTGTACCACGCATCACGTGTCATCTATTTTATTTATTGCGTATGTCATTTTCATGCAGGGAATTAAGAATTTGAAATGTGGAACTTGTTCTAAAGCATGAAATGACTGTTTTGAAACGTGCGTGGTCTTCCTCTTTAAAAGCCATAATCTTAATCATTATTTGAGAAATACGAAAATCATAGCCGTTGCATATTTGGTCTAGAAGATGTACTGACATTTGCTGATTGTCCTCACTCCCTTGTGAAACAGTCTGGTCGTCAGCTCTTATCAAGATATTTATCCATTTATCTGGTACTATTTTAATGTCTCATTTAACCTTTAATGTCGTGAAAATAGCTAATGAAAAGAATGTCCGATGTGCTACTCCCTTGTCACCGACTTCTTGTCTCCGACTTCTTGGTCTTCTCTCTGTCCGTATTACTATGAATTCTCTTTCTTGATGTTGGCTTTAAATGACTTGTACTGAGTGTCTTTCTGTAACACTCCATAAAATGTCTCTTCTGAGTAGGCCGAAAGCTTTCTCGTACTCTACAAAACCAATGTGTTTTTCCACAATAAACTCTCTCTTTCTTCTGTGATATGTCTGACTGCTGTAATACTGTCACTGCAAGATCTCCCCAGTCTGCTCTTCCAATAGTAGTGAATCGGCAGTGTTATTAAGACGCTATATTATCTGTGCTTATAGCTTGTAACTGTGTTTTAAGAAGATTTAGTAAACGATATTTTTCTCAATTACTGCCTTCTTCTTTTTTTATAAAGCTGTATTACTGCAACTGTTGCCTGGGAATGTGGTGTTTACTTTTGTTTTTTAATAAATGTTCACTGTTTCCAGTAAGTGTAGTTCTGGCAGTGGTGCTCCCTATTCTATTGATTTGTTAACTTGAGTTTAACGATTTGTAATCAGTTTGGAGACAACCTACATTAGTCATCACCTGAAATGGCGAGCTACTATCATTTCCGCATGCCGTTAATTCTAGCGAGGGTAAAAATCTCCAAAAATAGTTACTTTACACTACCGATTTAACGAAAATAAGTTAGTCAGTTTCGGAGTGTACACGGCCCAATTAGCTAGGGATCTAACAATGCGATGTCATTATTATGTTATTCGATAATAATTCAAAATCAAATGCATAACACTTATTGTTGCTTAAATTATTTTTAATTAGTTTTATTAAACCTCACCTCCACATATTACATCGGATTAACATAATACATTTAAAGATATGTGAGTAGACAGGACTGTAGCTTTGAGAGATAAAATAGTGAAGGCAGCAGAGTATCAAATAAGCTGACAGACAAAGCACACAACACACGAAGTACTAATTTCGTTGATGGAAGGAGAAAACATAAAACTGCAGCAAGTTAAGCGGGGAAAGGGGAATACAGATGCCTAAAAAATGAGAAGAACAGAAAGTTCAATATGCTTAAGCAGGAGTGACTACGAGACAAATGAAAGGGTTTAGAAGCATTTATGACAAGTGTGAAGATAGATACCACCTATAGGAAAATTAAACAGACTTATGGAGCAAATAGAATCATCTGTATTCATATCGACTGCTCAGTGTATAGAAGGGATATATAAAGGAAATGAACTGAAAATTATAAAAAATGAAGAGGAAATGGGGCGTATGATATTGTGAGAAGAATTTTGTGGAGCACTGAAAACGTAAGTCGAAATAAGGCATTTGGAGTAGATGATATTCTATCAGAATTATTCAGATCCTTGGGGAAACTATTCCATGTGGCGTGCAAGACATATGAGACGGGTGAAATACCATCAGCCTTCAAGAAGAATGTAATAATTTCATTTCCAGCAATGGCAGGTGCTGACAGGTGTGAGTATTATCAAACTGTCAATTTAATAAATTATGCTCAAGATATTACAAGAATTATTTTCAGAACAATGGAAAAACTGGTGGAAGCCGACCTTAGGTACGATTGGTTTGGATTCCGGAGAAATGTAGGACCACTCAAAGCAATGCTGACACTGCGACTTACCGTAGAAAAAAGGCCCAAAAAAGGCAAACCTACTTACCTTTGTAAATTTAAGGAAAGCTTTGACAGTGTTAACTCAAAAACAATTTTTGAAATTGTGAAGATTGCAAGTATAAAATGAAGGTAGAGAAGGGATATTTACAGTTTGTACAGAAACCAAACTGCACTTGTAGCACTCAAAGAACAAAAATGGGATGGGGTAGTTGAGAAGGGGGAGAGACTAGATTGCAGCCTGTTAGTTGATATCTGCATTCAACAAACTCTGAAGGAAACTATGGAGAAATTTGATAATGAATTAAAATTCAGGGAGAAGAAATAAAAACTGGGAGTTTCGCAGATGGCATTGAAATTCTGTCAGAGATGGCAAAACACTTGGAAGAGCAGTTGAACAGAATGGATTGTGTTTTGAAAAGAGATTTTACGTCAACAAAAGCAAAACAAGGGTAACTGAATGTAGTTCAATTAAAACAGGCGATGCTGAGGGACGTAGATAAGGAAATAAGACACTAAAATAGTAAATTAGTTTTGCTAGTTGGGCAACAAAACAATTGATGAAGGCTAAGGTATATAAAATGCAAACTGCTATTAGCAAGGAAAACGTTTTTAAAAATGAAAAATTTGTTAACATCCAATATCAATAAAAGTGGCAGAAACTATTTTTTGAAGTTATTTGTATGGAAAGTAGCCATGGTCAGAAATAGATATAGATGATAAATAATTCCGACAAGAAAAGAGTAGAAGCTTTTGAATTTTTGTGCTACAGAAGAATACTGACGATTACATGGCTAGGTCAGCTCATGAATGGAGAGGTACTGAATCGTACTGAGAAGAAATGAAATTTATGGCACAAGCTAACTAAAAGGAGCGTTCAGTTGATAGGACAACACAACGCGACACATTACTGAATGGCATGCCAACTCGGAAAAAAGACGATTGTGGTTTAAAGGTCTGAAAAGTTTATTGCAGTTAACACCTCCACATTTTAAACCGGAGACATGGCTATATGGAAATGTGATTGCAATGATGTCTCAAGTACAAGCAGTTCCATGCGTAAACTTGGCGCAATTACAAAGTTGTATAATGTGCCACACAGTGTAGCTCTGCACAGCTTTGTACGACTGTGTAGAAGCGAACGAAAAGTGTTACATCATAATCTCTGTGTTTATATGCGTGGTGATAGTATTCTACAACTTTGCTATAACTAAAATATGTTACCTTCGTAAAGTAACAATTTCTGAAATTTGTTGTGGAGAACAGCCTTGAAAATTGTTTGAGTGTGAGCGCCAAGTTATTTATGCAATAAAGGCGTTCGAAATAGTAACAGGGAGATGAGTCAGTACTGAGCAATCAAACGAATAAGAAATTCGAGACAGACTCTTGATACAGCTGTTGAGGACTCTACACTTTTTCCAGCTACCAAACAAATCAATCTGGTTGTTTTACGTAACGTCGAATCAATACGCAAAGAAGTGGGATGCGGAAGTACTAAGGAATGTCGAGAAACGCTTGAATTTCTCTAAGACCATAGATACAGCTATAAGTAATAGCTCAGTAGGTAGTACAGTTGAAGAGGAATGGACATATCTAAAAAGGGCCGTCACAGAAGCTGGAAAGAAAAACTTAGGTACGAAGAGGGTAACTGCGAAAAACTGTTGATAACAGAAGAAATACTTCGCTTGATTGATAAAAGGAGGAAGTACAAAAATGTTTTGGGAAACTCTGGAATACAGAAATACAAGTCGCTGAGGAATGAAATAAATAGGAAGTGCAGGGAAGCGAAGATGAAATGACTCCATGAAAAATGTGAAGAAACTGAAAAAGAAATGTTGGTCGGAAGGACTGACTCAGCATACAGGAAAGTCTAAACAACCTTCGGTGACATTAAAAGCGAAGGTGGTAACGTTAAGAGTACACGGGAATTCCACTATTAAATGCAGAGGAGAGAACGGGTAGGTGGAAAGAATACATTGAAAGAAAAAATGGCTCTGAGCACTACGGGACTTAACATCTAAGGTCATCAGTCCCCTAGAACTAAGAACTACTTAAACCTAACTAACCTAAGGACATCACACACATCCATGCCCGAGGTAGGATTCGAACCTGCGACCGTAGCGGTCGCGCGGTTCCAGGCTGTAGCGCCTAGAACCGTTCGGCCACACTGGCCGGCAATACATTGAAAGCCTCTGTGTGGAGGAAGATTGGTCTGATGCGATAGAAGAAGAAACAGGAGTCGATTTAGAAGAGATAGGGGATCCAGTAATAGAATCAGAATTTAAAAGAGCTTTGGAGGATTTAGTCAAATATGGCAGAAGAGATAGGTAACATTCCATCAGAATTTCTAAAATCACTGGGAGAATGGCACCAAAACGACTATTCACGTTGATGTGCAGAATGTATGATTCTGTTGCCATAGTATCTCGCTTTCGGAAAGATATCATCCACACAATTTCGAAGACTGCAATAGCTGACAAGTGCTGAATTACTGAGGATGTGCTAGATGACGATCAGTTTGGCATTAGGAAAGGTAAAGGCACCACGAGAGAGGCAATTCTAACGTTGAGATTGATAATGGAAGCAAGACTAATGAAAAATCAAGACACGTTCATATGATTTGTCGACCTTGAAAAAGCGTTCGATAATGTAAAATGGCGCAAGATGTTCGAAATTCTGAGACAAGTAGGAGTAAGCTATAGGGAGAGAAGGTTAATATACAATATGTTCAAGAACCAAGAGAGAATAATTAGAGTGGACGACCAAGAACATCGAAGAAGCAATGATGGAAATAAAAGAAAGGTTCAGGAGTGTAATTAAATTTCAAGGAGAAGCTATATCAATGATACGATTCACACGTTGATGGGCACGGTCATGAAAGATCTACCCGTCATTTAAAAGACTATATCAGGATGACTTGGCTTCTGTGGTTTCGTCCAGTGCACAAATTCATAATTCTTGAGCTACTTACAAACTAGTGAAGCTACATTATTTTATGCTGCTACAGTGCAAATAAGTGAAATAATATTAACAGTTGAAATGTCCCCTTTTGAACAATTATACATGACTGTGCTTAAACTGACACACAATATTTTGTTAGCGCAACGCAATCTGACTTTCAAAATTCCCTACAAAAGAATGGCCCTGACTAACATTAAACTATACCTTTCACAAATCACTTACCTCACAAAAATCTTCGCTGCTCAAGCTACTGCAATACAGCGAGCGCCACTACTGCCAGCTAAATAAAAGATTCAAACTATGGAAGGCACTAACTACTGATAGGGATAGTTAGCAAATGAAAGATATTAATAGAGAACAAACAATGTATTTACCTTGATATCATCATATATAAATATAGCAGTTCATGACAAATTTCAAAACTCCGCCATCTCTCTCCCCACATCCACCACTGCTGGCGGCTCACCTCCAACTGCGCAACGCTACGCGCTGTTCACATCCAGCTGCCGCTGCCAAACACTACAATGGCAGACAACAATGCAAACTACCCACAGACTGCACACAGCACAGCCAGTGATTTTTCAGACAGAGGTGGCGTTACCAATAAAAAAACCTAAACAGCCTACTTACACAGTGTACTGTAAGCCGAATAAATTAGTTGCTATCCTGAGTCAAAGTGAAGAAGAATTACATGAACTGCTGAACGGAATGGACAGTGTAATGAGTACAGAATACGGATTGAGAGTATATCGAAGAAAGACGAAAGTAATGAGAAGCAGCACAAATGAGAGCAGTGAGAAACTTAACATCACGACTGGTGGTCATGAGGTAGATGAAATTAAGGAATTACGCTACGTAGGCAATAAAATAATTAATGGCGGATGGAGTAAGGAGGACATCAAAAGCAAACTAGCAATGGCAATAAGGGCATTCCTGGCAAAGAAGTCTACTAGTACCAAACGTAGGGCTTAAATTGAGGAAGAAAATTCTGAGAATGTACGTCTAGAGTACAGAATTTTATGATAGTGAAACATGGATTGTGGGTAAACCGGAACAGAAGAGAAACGGGGAATTTGAGGTATGGTGCTACAGACGAATGATGAAAATTAGATGGACTGATAAGGCAAGGACTGAGGGGGTTCTGAGCAGAATCGGAGAGGGAAGGAATATGTGGAAAACACTGATAAGGAGAAGGGACGGGATGATAGGACGTCTGTTAAGACGTTAGGGAGTGACTTTCATGCTACTAGAGGGAGCTGTAGTGGCCAAAAGCTGTAGAGGAAGACAGAGATTGGAATACATCCAGCAAATAATGGAGGACACAAGTTGCAAGTGCTACTCTGAGATGAAGAGGTTAGCGCAGGAGAGAAATTAGTGGCGGACCACATCAGACCAGTCAGAAGACTGATGCCCCCCCCCCCCCCCCCCCCAAAAAAAAAAAAAAAAGATGAGGAAGGAGCTAATAGAGTATATATTCGTTCTTCATGGAAGCTGGGCTTGGCCACTATTAATGATTTGCTGTGAGGCCTTAAACTGCGATTTCCGCACTGACTTGTGTTAGGATTGTAACAGCCGGCACTAATCTCATTGAGTTTGAATGGCTTGCGAATACGAACTTTTTGGTTATCATTCCTCAACCAAACAATTTTTCCGGTTCATTTTGACCTACGAGTTTTGCGCCACGTGAAAGCTGTTTAACAGCACATTATCAAATTTTCTCGCAGTAATTTTGAGCATCGTAACATTTTATGCTTATCGTTACGCGCCATACTGTATGTTTCATGGAATGAAGATTTTAATGAGTGTAGAATATGGAATGGGAGTAAACCGGAATAAGACGAGAGGAAGGAGAAACAGCAGAAATGAGAATACTGAGAAACTTAGCATCAAAATGATCACAGAGTAAAGGAATTCTGTTATCTTGGAAACAAAATAACCCATGACGGAAGAAGCATAGCAGACATAAAAAGCAGACTTGCACAGAGAAAGAGGATTTTCCTGGGCAAGAGAAGTCTCTTGGCATTAAAAATAGACCTTGTTTTGAGGAAGAAATTTCTGGAAACGTACTTGTGTGATAGTGAATCATGGACAGTGAAAAAACTGTAACAGAAGACGATTGAAGCGTTTGAGATGTGGTGCTACAGAAAAGTGTTCAAAATGGGGTACACTGACAAGAAATGAAGAGGTTCTCTGTAAAATCGACAAAGAAAGGAACAATTAGAAAGCACTAAGACGAGGAAGGGACAGAACAACAGGACATGTGCATCAGGAAATGACCTCCCTGGTACTACAGGGAACGGTAGAGAGTAAAAGCTATTGGCGAAGACAGAGATTGTACACTACAGTGTATCGCCGTAGGGAAATTTCATCCAGTAAAGCTTATCTGCAGCTAGACTGAGACTTTTTTTAAAATTGGAAGCTTGGGTGGAGGATCTACGGTGATGGGCACGGTCATGAAAGACTATACCAGAATGATTTGGCTTCTGTGGTTTCGTCCAGTGCACAAATTCATAAATCTTGAACTACTTACAAACCAGTGAAGATACATTATTTTATGTTGCTACAGTGCAAATTAGTGAAATAATATTAACAGTGTACTGTAAGCCGAATAACTTATTTCTTCTTCAGTTGACAAAAATTAATATCTCAACCGTTACAGTACTTTCTCTTTTAGCTGATATCAGCATTCTCGTACACTCTTACTTTGCAACATTCCATACGATCTACATTCATAATGATTTCCTGTATGGCTAGAGGTACTGTGCTCCAGCTAACATACGTGAACTCACTATTAGAGAAACAAAAGTAAGTAATTGCCAGAGTGCGCCCATATGAAATTATAGTAACTCGGTTTGATCTACGCAGCTGTTGAATACATCAACTGAAGACGGTTAGTAACAGCACAAAACTCCTTTTGTGCATTTTTAGCGTCTCTTAATAACCAGTTCATTTGGCTGTCAACTAACAAAAGCATTTTTATGTGTATTCAGAGCCACCAAAATGCTACTAATTTCGACGATATGTTGTGTTTGGACTACGCGACGTCATGCCATTCTCCATGTCCGCCAGAAGGTGGGATACTCTCGGTACTAGTTATAGACCAATACAGAGGTTAGCAGGTTTGTGGTGGTTACATACAAAAATGTCTCTTATGATAGCTGTGGAATATAAGCTTATACGCATATATCAACCGTTCTGAAGTGTTAACAAAGCCGTTTCTAGAATCTTGCTGTCCAGTATGGACAATGTTTTGCTTTTTGACATAGTGTTATAGCTCGTGTCATATTGAGAGGCGGCCCTATTTTCAGCCCTCCTGCGCATCCCCCACCATCAGCTGCTAGTAACCAATAAGATTCATTCTCTTTCCGAGCGGCTAGCAGCGAGTTACAACCTGGATTGCGAGAATCTCTCTCCCACGTTGTTCGCCGTTGCCGTATTTTGCGACAATGCACTTTCATTCACGGAGCGACCGAATTATTCATTCAGATGTCGATGTTACTTTCTTGTGACGATATAGCTGCGAATGTGTATCTGTAAACGGTGTAGTGTGAATTCCAAATGAAAATGACATGTGGCGCAATGACCGTGAAGTTCCTCACATGCAACTTTAATTATGCTGCTCTCCTACAGAATTATTCATAGCGAAAACGTTCTCTTGTAGGTGAAAGGAAAACTTTGTCGGAGACATTTAGCTACAGTGAGTAATTTCTCAGCTAAGAATCCCTTCAGAGTTATAAGCTATTCTCTTTTATCTGCATATTATCGCGAAATGGATGGAGGGGGTTCTGTTTCAGGAACGCGGGCGAAAGACATTTTTTTCCTTATGTCACTCTTTTATGAGGGAAGCAAAAAAGAAAACTTTCTAATCTCTCGACATCAAACGAAGGAGGTCACACCCTTTCGTCGAGTCGATAGAACGAGCTGTTCTCCACTGTTCATCCGCGGACCACGGCTCCACCTAGACGCTCACCCTTTCTCGCGGCTTCCCAGCTCACAGATTTCTTTTTTCCTCTCAGTTTTCGTTTCTGCTTTTCTCTCCTCTCAGCCTTCCTCACGAGCCCGGCCGGCTCCGAACTACGTCATTTCCGCGATCTTTTTTTTCCCCCGCTTTCTCCCTCGCGCCTCCGATTCGGCCGCAGCGCCCATCTGTTCGTCGCCCCGGCTGCCTCCTTCACTCCCGCCCCCCACCCCCTCCCCCACCACCACCATAGCTCGCGTAAAGGGCCCCTAATGAAACAACGTGCGGCGACATCGCCTTGTCGCTGGCCCACCGGCGGAATTAGATTGGGTGTCGTAATGAGCCGTCGGGCGGATCAACAGCCCAGGGTGTCTGTCGATTGCGTTCCGGGCTCGGAATCGCCGATTTCAAGGAGGGGGGAGGGGGGCTCTTCTGTTTTCAGCAAGCACGTTCCAACAGTGACAAAAAAATGCAACAATTCGCTGCTCAGTGGGAAGGAAAATGGGGTTAGAATGTAAAATCGCACGGAGATACGATTTAACAGAGATACTGTTGAGTATTTGGATACGTAAAGTGATGCAGCTCCACAGGTTTCCGCCTCAAGGTTCCACGCCCGTTGACAAGCAGTTGCACAGACTGCCGTCGTAGCACTTTGTTTCGACACGGATGGCTGAAAGCGGGCTCATTTCACTTAACATCCCTATGTGGACTGTGCGCTTTCATCATTTAGCTATTTTGACACATCATGGAGCTGAAATTAAGTTCGTAGTACATCTACATCTACATCGATACTCTGCAAAACACATTTAAGTGCCTGGCAGAGGCTTCATCGTACCACCTTCACAATTCTCTATTATTCCAATCTCGTATAGCGCGCGGAAAGAATAAACACCTATATCTTTCCTTACGAGATTTGATTTCCCCTATTTTATCTTGGTGGTCGTTCCTCCCTATGTAAGTCAGTGTCAACAAAATGTTTTTGCATTTTGAGGAGAAAGTTGGTGATTCGAATTTCGTGAGAAGATTCCGTCGAAACGAAAAGCGCCTTTCTTTTAATGATGTCCGTCCCAAATCCTGTATCATTTATGTGACACTCTCCCCCATATTTCGCGATAACGCAAAACGTGCTGCCTTTCTCTGAACTTTTTCGATGTACTCAGTCAGTCCTATCTGGTAAGGATCCCACACCGCGCAACAGTATCCTAAAGGTGGACGGACAAGCGTAGTGTAGGTAGTCTCCTTAGCAGGTCTGTTACATTTTCTAAGTGTCCTGCCACAAAATACGCAGTCTTTGGTTAGCCTTCGCCACAACATTTTCTGTGTGTTCCTTCCAACTTAAATTGTTCGTAATTGTAATACCTAGGTATTTAGTTGAATTTACGTCTTTTAGATTAGACTGATTTATCGTGTAACCTAAGTTTAACGAGTTCCTTTTAGCACTCTTATGGATGACCTCACAATTTAAGGTCAGCTACCATTTTTCGCACCATTCCGACATTTCTTCTACATCGTTTTGCAGTTTGTTTTGATCTTCTGATGACTTTATTAGTCAATAAACGACAGCGTCATCTGCAAACAACCGAAGACGGCTGCTCAGATTGTCTCCCAAATACGAGTAGTTTATATACCGAGTGATCAAAAAGTCAGTATAAATTTGAAAACTTAATAAACCAATGAATAATGTAGATAGAGAGGTAAAAATTGACACACATGCTTGGAATGACATGGGGTTTTATTAGAACAAAAAAAAAAAGGATTGCTAGAAGCGTGAAAGAACTCTTGCGCTCGTCGTTTGGTGATGATCGTGTGCTCAGCCGCCACTTTCGTCATGCTTGGCCTCCCAGGTCCCCAGACCTCAGTCCGTGCGATTATGGGCGTTGGGGTTACCTGAAGTCGCAAGTGTATCGTGATCGACCGACATCTCTAGGAATGCTGAAAGACAACATCCGACGCCAATGCCTCACCATAACTCCGGACATGCTTTACAGCGTTGTTCACAACATTATTCCTCGACTACAGCTATTGTTGAGGAATGATGGTGGAAGTATTGAGCATTTCCTGTAAAGAACATGATCTGTGCTTTGTCTTACTGTGTTATGCTAATTCTTGCTATTCTGATCAGATGAAGCGTCATCTGTCGGACATTTTTTGAACGTTTGTATTTTTTTTGGTTCTAATAAAACCCCATGTCATTCCAACCATGTGTGTCAATTTGTACCTCTCTATCTACATTATTCCGTGATTTATTCAGTTTTCAAATTTATAACGACTTTCTGATCACCCGGTAGATAACAGCAAGGGGTCTAAACACTACCTTGGGGAACGCCAGAAATGACTTCTGTTTTACTCGATGACTTTCCGTCAATTACAACGAACTGTGACCTCTCTGACAGGAAATCACAGATCCAGTCACATAACTGAGACGATATTCCATAAGCACGCAATTTCACTGCGAGCCGCTTGTGTGGTACAGTGTCAAAAGCCTTCTGGAAATCCATAAATACGGAATCGATCTGAAATCCCTTGTCAGTAGCACTCAGCATTTCATGTGAATAAAGAACTAGTTGTGTTTCACATGAACGATGTTTTCTAAACCCATGTTGACTGTGTGACAATAGACCGTTTTCTTCGAGGTAGTTCATTATGTTCGAACACAATATATGTTCTAAAATCCTGCTGCATATCGACGTTAACTATATGGGCCTGTAATTTAGTGGATTATTCCTACTACCTTTCTTGAATATTGGTGTGACCGGTGCAACTTTCTAGTCTTTGCGTACGGATCTTCCGTCGAGCGAACGGTTGTGTATGATTCATATGATGTAGCAATAACAGTTCTTCTTGTTCTGCCTCGTAATTCAAAATGATTGTTTCTAGGGTCAGAACTTTATAAAGACGTACTTAATAGCATTTTGATTCACCTTCAAAACGCAAAGCAGCTGCGGTTATGTGCGACGTAGTCACTATACGCCCTTGATAGCTTTCCAGACTTATGTGACGGCAGATGTCTACGGACAGGTCACCCATCTGCAAGTTACCTGATGGTGTCTGACGGAAGGTACTTTTGGAACCACTAACTGAGCCCCCCTTCCCTGTTCCACTTGTGAATGGCGCGTGGGGAAAATGATTCCCTGTAAACCTCTCTCTCACACTCACTCTGCTTCTTCTTCTTTTTTTTTTTTTTTCGAGCCATCAGTCATCTGACAGGTTTGATGCGGCCAGCCACGAATTCCGCTCCTGTGCCTTCCACTTCATCTCAGAGCAGCGCTTTCAACCTACGTCCTCAATTATTTTATGGGTGTATTCCAATCTCTGTCTTCCTTTACAGTTTTTGCCCTCTACAGTTTCCTCTAGTACCATGGAAGTCATTAACTAATGTCTTAACAGATGTCCTGTCATCCTGTCCCTTCTCTTCGTCAGGGTTTTCCACATTTTCCTTTCCTCTCCGATCCTTTTCAGAACCACCTCATTCCTTACTTTGTCAGTAGACCGAATTTCCAACATTCACCTACAGCACCACATCTCAAATGCTTCCGTTTTTTTCTTTACCGGTTTTCCCACAGTCCATGTTTCACTATCATACAATGCTCTGCTTCAGAAGTATATTCTCAGAATTTTCTTCCTCAAATTAAGGTCTATGTTTGATACTAGTAGACTTCTATTGGCCAGAAATGCCCTTTTTGCCAGGGCTAGACTGCTTTCGAGGTCCTCCATGCGCCGTCTGTCACTGGTTATCTTGCTGCCCAGGTAGCAGAATTCCTTAACTCCGGGGGAGAAAGGTGGTGATTGGTGACTGAAATTTCGTGATAGGACGCGTCCGCAGCGAGCAACACCGTAGTTTTAATGACGTCCACCCCGAATCTTGTATCATGTCCGTAGCACTCTCTCCCCTATTGCTCGATAATACAAAACGTGCTGCTCTTCTTTGAACGTTCTCGATGTACGCCGTTAATCCTATTTGGCAAGGATCGAACACCTCGTAGCACTACTCTAAAAGAGGACGGACAAGAACAGTGTAGGCTGCCTCTTTAGTAGATGTGTTGCATATTTTAAAAGTTCTGTCAATAAAACGCAGTCTTTGCTTCGCCTTCCTCAGAACATTGTCTATGTGTTATTTGCAATTTAGCTCTTTCGTATTTGTTATTCCTAGGTATTTAGTTGCATTTACAGTGCTTGGATTTGATTGATTTTATCGTGTAACTGACGTTTAAGGGATTCCTTTAGCTGTAATGTTGATGAGCGCACACTTTTCATTATTTAGAGTCAATAGCCAATTTTCGCACGATACAGATATCTTTTCTAAATCGTTTTGTAATTTGTTTTCATCTTCTGATGACTTTACTAGAAAATGAACGACAGCATCACCTGCAAACAACCTAAGACGGCTGTTCAGCTTGTCTCCTCAATCATTTATATGGATAAGGATCAGCAGAGGGCCTGTAACAGTACCTTGTGGAACGCCAGAAATCAGGTCCCTTTTACTCGATGACTTTCCGTCAGTCGCTACGAACTGCCACCTCGCTGACAGGAAATCAAGAATACAGTCACGTAACTGAGACGATATTCCGTAAGCACTCTATTTGATAACAAGCAACTTGTGAGGTGTATGAAGTATGACAGGATGCATGTGGTACGCAATAATGTCTACCACAACTGTCGAGGTGCCTCCCATTACTACCACACGCCCCAAGGAAGCCCATGTGAATGTCTCCCATAAGATAATATTGCTGCGCTGGCCTACGTCGTTGGCTCGGAGCATGGTTCGAGCAGCCGCTCACCTGCACGATGGCGTATTGGAACACGACCATCGACCTGCTGCATCAAGAAACTAGGATCCTCCAACCAGGTGACACGTTTTCACTGAACCTGGGTCCAGTCTCGATTGTCCTGTTCCCATTGCAGTCGTAACTGGCTATGTCGCTGAATCGTCTCCTGTGATGTCCCTTGAGCGCTAATCGGTGTGCTCCGAAACACTTGTGCTCTGTCGTCAGGCCTGTCATATATTGCGAGCTATCCTGCTGTACAGAGCCAGAATTCCACGTTTTGTGAGGAAGCATGGACGTCTACCATGTAGACAGAGATATCCAGCTAGAAATGATTTTAGAGTGTATGGGTACCACATGCTCCCAGCCAAAATCACAAAAATATGCGAGCGGCCATATGTGCACTCTGCTTGCTCGTCATCAATTGGCTCGTGAACAACACCGGTCATTCCTGTTCTGTATCATTGTTAGTGACTTGAGCTGGTGTCCTCATGCTAACATAAGAAAAAGATAGTAATAGTTGAGCCCAAACAAAGCACCATCTCCCCGTGCAAATACCTGCGCGCATCCGAAAAAATTAATGTTACTTCGTGGAACAGCGACGGTGTGGTATACAACCAGTTGCTTCCCCGACGTGTAACCACCATTGCTGAAATACAACTGAGAAGTCTTGCGGCACGGTCCAAGAACAACGTCCAGGAACACTGCATGAAGTCATGCTACTCCACGATAACGCCTGCCCGCATTCTGCTACACTAACAAAAAACACTGTACTGGAGTTGGGTTGGGAAGTCATTCCACACCCACGTTATTCATCTGATCTTGTGCCCTGAGATTTTCATATTCTCCGCTCGATTTCGAACAATCTTCAAGAAACTTCCTTACCGGATTCAAATGCTCTCCGAAGACGGCTCGACGAGTTGTTCACCTCAAAACCACTTGACTTCTACAGTCGCTTAGTTGAAAAGTTACCCAATCGCTAGCAGACTATTGTAAATAGTGAAGGAGAATGTACTCGTATTACTGATGACTAAAGTCTCTGTTATGTGTATCTCTTGTGTTTATTAAACTTGCGGAGAAACGTTACGAAATTATGCAGCAAATCAGTACTTTTTTTAACATAATTTTATTTAATAAACTATATTCACACAATTACATCACATTAATAGGAAACAAAACTCAATTTATAATTAACTGTGAAGGGTTATAAGACAATCACACTTTATAGTGGAAACTGTTGAAGTACTCTAGCAATTATTATGCAACTTGTTTTAGTTTGAACGACGGACTTTACGCATTTCTAGGAGACAATCTACAGCTTTATTTCTCGGCGCCTTGTTTTAAACCCTCATTACAAATAACGTCCAGGTATATTTTGAATTTGATTTTGTAGTTTCATTATTGTCAACGTAGTACTTTAAGTTTCTCTTTGATATACGTCCGGAAGCATGTGACTATTATTCTTTTTATTTTAACCTTTTCTGGTGCTAAAATGTTCCAAATTTGGTTTCAGCAAGTATACTACATTATTCTTGGGCTAGGTTGACATCTGCTTCGAGTCTGAACAGCTCCTTATTTACAAATGTTGGATGGGTTTGTTCATTGCAGTATCCATGACTTATTTTGAGTGCATAAAGACTAACTTGTGAGCTAGGCTATCTGCCAAGTTACAATTTTAGAATTGTTTACTGAGTGTCAGAAGTATTTTATTTAGCCGTTGCTTTGTTGCTATTATCTTATTGATAACTTTATACCAGGAGGTCTTCATACCACTAGTGAGGAATTTAAGGTGATGATTATTTCAGATGATATCCTACTGAGGAGTCGGATTCGGTTTGGTCTTACTCCCTTTATTAGGCGACTGTAAATCTTTTTTTTTTTTTTTTTTTTTTTACTTCTTATCTGGAAAATTTATTTTACTGTAAACGTAACTTACCCCTTGAGTGAGAACTTAAATGTGGTTTAATGAATGTGGTATAACATAACTGGCTCCTAGATACATGATAGTAACCAGAATCCACTTTTAATTTTCGTATCTTATTTCTTTGCACTGCGTTCGCTTTATGTCTTAATTAAATTTTGCCTTCCTCTTTCTATGGGTAAATACTGCGGCTTGCTTCTTACTCTGATTACGTACCTTTCTCTGGAAAAACCATCCCAAAACTGAAATGATAATTTCAGCTGTGGATTATATTACTGGAAATATCTGAGTAATGTATCAAACTGTTGACAGTGTGAAAGACTTCGTTAGTTTCTTTTTTATATAGTGCATCGTTCTCTATGACTATGAGTTTTTAGTGTTGCTTCAGAGTTGATCATTAATAGTGCGCCAACCGGTTAATTTTGTTCGGGGGGAAGAGCGTTAACATTCAGTTCTCAATATTGTTATCATTTCTGCTCACTGGATGGCAGATCCGCGTACTATGCAAGCAACTGTTGTCTATAAATGTCCAAACATGTTTCAGCACCTTTGTGCCATCCTAAGAGGGTACTTTTATTCACATCTTTAAAACGTAAACATGTTTTAAGTTATAATAAGAAGCACCTTTGAGCTATTATCATAGGGTACTCTTATTCAGATTTGTGAAATAAAAACGTGTTTTAAGTAATAATTATACTTACGAAATTAGGCGTAATGCAGTTTATGTCTGTTAGTGTTATTACCTTAATTTTTCTACACTGTTAGATTCTGTTGGAGTCTCTTTACGTCGCTATACGCTGGTATTTCGTCATCTGTAACAGCATTATGTTACTGCAAGTTCGTTTGCGACTGTATATTGCGATTATGTTGAGTTAGTTTCGAAATGTTCGTTGGCATCTGCATTCTCATTTGTCGTGAACATGCAGACACAAACACGAACCTGTTTTTAAGGAAGTCCACTTGCAAGCTACACTTCTTCACGTCACGGAACGCTGTTAATGTTACTGCTGTGTTTTCAGCCCTGTTGATGTTCACTTCTTTTCATATCAATTTGCCGCCAAATCTGAACTTTGTTTACTTTCTCTGCCCCTCTGCACCGCGCGGTTGTCTCACTCTCTCTGTCTCTCTTTTGAGTGTGCTCGCGTTATTTTATTAGTTTATGTTATCTTTTCTCTGTAGTTCCTTTGGTATGTTAAATACTACGCCATTTCACAGTGCAATGTAATAGTTTATAGTCCTTTTCTTTCCGCTAATGCCTTATGTATTTCGATTTTTTCTTCTATTATAAATTTATGATATAGGCTGTCGCTGGATTTCAGTATTTTTAAATCTGTATTTATTTCAGCTGGTTGACTGTTGTGGGCTATAAAATGGTCAGTAAATGTGCTATGGCAACTCTTTCTTTTTAGTACTTGTTTTAAAGTTCCTGCATGTTTGCCCTTTGTATATTGACCGACAAAGTTGCAGTATGTCTGTAAATGCCTGATCTGTTGAAAACGTCTGTGGGTGTTTCCTGTATTCTGTGTTTTTTTTATGTTTTTATGTTTGCTCTATATCCAATTTCAAGTCCTTGTTTCTTTAAAATGTTGCTTCTCCTTTCAAATATTTTGATATTGTAGCTGGTTATGAGCCGTTTTGTTTTGTGCAAAGTATCCAGCTCTGTTGTGTCCTGTGTGAGGTCATTGTGTTGAGTGTTCTGTGTTGTTGTGAAAGGTCTTGTGTGCGGATAGCTTATTCATTCCCTTTCTTCTTGAATGTTTTTTGGTTTAATTTCTCTGTCATATGGGTATCATAAGCATTGTCCACTTCAGTGGAGATTTACAGTAAACGTTTGGGCTGATATACACTACTGGCCATTAAAATTGCTACACCACGTAGATGACGTGCTACAGACGCGAAATTTAACCGACAGGAAGAAGATGCTATGATATGCAAATGATTAGCTTTTCAGAGCATTCACACAAGGTTGGCGTCGGTGGCGACACCTACAACATGCTGACATGGGGAAAGTTTCCAACCAATTTTTCTCATACACAAACAGCAGTTGACCGGCGTTGCCTGGTGAAACGTCGTTGTGATGCCTCGTGTAAGGAGGAGAATGCGTACCATCACGTTTCCGACTTTGATAAAGGTCGGATTGTAGCCTATCCCGATTGCGGTTTATCGTATCGCGACATTGCTGCTCGCGTTGGTCGAGATCCAGTCACTGTTAGCAGAATATGGAATCAGTGGGTTCAGGAGGGTAATACGGAACGCCGTGCTGGATCCCAACGGCCTCGTATCACTAGCAGTCGACATGACAGGCATCTTATCCGCATGGCTGTAACGGATCGTGCAGCCACGTCTCGATCCCTGAGTCAACAGATGGGGACGTTTGCAAGACAACAACCATCTGCACGAACCGTTAGACGACGTTTGCAGCAGCATAGACTATCAGCTCGGAGACCATGGCTGCGGTTACCCTTGACGCTGCATCACAGACAGGAGCGCCTGCGATGGTGTACTCAACGACGAACCTGGGTGCACGAATAGCAAAACGTCATTTTTTCGGATGAATCCAGGTTCTATTTACAACATCATGATGGTCGCATCTCTGTTTGGGGACATCGCGGTGAACACACATTGGAAGCGTGTATTCGTCATCGCCATACTGGCGTATCACGCGGTGAGATGGTGTGGGGTGTCATTGGTTACACGTCTCGGTCACCTCTTGTGCGCATTGACGGCACTTTGAACAGTGGACGTTACATTTCAGATGTGTTACGACCCGTGGCTCTACCCTTCATTCGATCCCTGCGAAACCCTACATTTCAGCAGGATAATGCGCGACCGCATGTTGCAGGTCCTGTACGGATCTTTCTGGATACAGAAAATGTTCGACTGCTGCTATAGCCAGCACATTCTCCAGATGTCTCACCAACTGAAAACGTCTGGTCAATCGTGGCCGAGCAACTGGCTCGTCACTATACGCCAATCACTACTCTTGATGAACTGTGGTATCGTGTTGAAGCTGCATGGGCAGCTGTACCTGTACACACCATCCAAGCCCTGTTTAACTCATTGCCCAGGCGTATCAAGGTCGTTATTATGGCCAGAGGTGGTTGTACTGGCTACTGATTTCTCAGGATCTATGCACCCAAATTGAGTGAAAATGTAATCATATGTCAGTTCTAGTGTAATATATTTGTCCAATGAATACCCGTTTATCACCTGCATTTCTTCTTGGTGTAACAATTTTGATGGCCAGTAGTGTAGTTAATGACCGGTTAATATACGTGTTACCTGCTTCTTACCCACTGCTGTATACTTCCTGCGAGAGATACTCTCCATGTTATTAAAGGTATTCCAGTTGACCTATTCGCGTGTTTTTGGTTCCAAAACTATGTAGCTGCGATTCACTTTACACATATCGGATTCTCTGCCTCGTAATGACTGGGTGTTGTGTGATGCCCTTAGGTTAGTTAGGTTTAAGTAGTTCTAAGTTCTAGGGGACTGATGACCATAGATGTTAAGTCCCACAGTGCTCAGAGCCATTTGAACCATTTGAACACATATTGGACGTCAAACTTTCCGTAAGATGACCTCTGCGACACGGAAAGAAAGAAAAACTTCCTCTTCACTGTTACAGAAGTGTGTCTACTTGGGTTCTTATTGTCATTACTTATTAAAAACTCTCACACTCACCCCCTTAATTTTCAACTCAGCCATTTTCTGGAGCAAGGTTCTCCGACCTCAAATTGACACGTTAACTCTTCTTCGTTATCCCTAGACGTCTGTATCATCATAGTCTAAACCTCTTATATGGTTGCTTACTGTGGGCGGGTTTCAGTTGAATATACTGTTAGAAGTAGCTCGCTGGAAATAGGGACCTGCTCCGAAAAATGGCATCTTCAGTGGGTAGGTCATAAATGATAACCGTGAGAACTGTGATGCATCAGTTTTTATTTAGCATTTTTTTGTGTACATAATACGAATCTGATGGCATGTACAGGTCAAGATATTATAACTGAGGTGGATTTCTAGTGGCCATATTTCCCGTAGCCACCGAGTCCTCCAAAACCACCGCCGTATCCACCACCGAAGCCGCCGCTGTAGCCTCCACCGAACTTTCCTCCGAAGCCTCCTCCGAGGCCTCCTCCGAGACCTCCTCCGAGACCTCCGCCGAGACCTCCGCCGAGTCCTCCGTGGCCGGCGCTGACGACGTAGGGCACTGGACGCTTAACGACGTAGGGCTGAGGAACTGGGACGGACACTGGGGTGGGGACCTTGACGGGGACGGGCACAGGGTTGTCTACGGGGACAGGGTATGGCTGCGGTACGTGGACAGGAACAGGCCGCTCCACAGGGACTGTGACTGGGACCCTCACTGGAACCGGGATGGTCCTCTCCACAGGTACTGGGACAGGGACGGGGACTCTGTTGACAGTCACCTGCGGGGCTCCACCACCGATGCCAGCTCCAATGCCGCCTCCAAGACCGCCTCCGAGTCCACCAGCGTAGCCACCTCCGTAGCCGCCTCCATAGCCGCCTCCATACCCGCCTCCATAGCCACCACCGTAGCCGCCTCCATAGCCTCCACCGAAGCCGCCACCAAATCCACCAAGAGAGCCAGTCAGTCCTCGCTTCTCCTTCACCTGCTGCTCCTCAGCCAGGACTGACAGGGCCAGACCGCACAGGTACACGCACACCTTATGGACAGATGCAAATCGGATTACAACAGTGCAGAAATAGCTCTGCAGACTTTCCTCTAAACTGCAAATAAATTTACTGTAGCATAATGTGTATTAGGTCACTAAACCATTACGTATAAAATTCTCATGACAGCTAGATGACTCAAGAAAATAGTGGAATACCTATAAAAATGTGATGACCACACACAAAAAGAAATTCGAATTAAGACGCACAAAAAGTTTGACATAAACGACTCACTAATCGTATTGTTGACTACTGTTCACTTTTCATCATCTATGTTTTGATTTTATAAATGACACATTATGCTCTCTTTTTATTAGTACTGTATGTACAGTCAGCTTTCACATTCGTAAGACCCACTGAAAAACCTATTTAAGAAATGACAGAAAGACTAAATCTTGATCTAAAGCCTATTAGAACAAAACACGCCGGCCGTTGTGGCCGAGCGGTTCTAGGCGCTTCAGTCTGGAACCGCGCGACCGCTACGGTCGCAAGTTCGAATCCTGCCTCGGGCATGGATGTCTGTGATGTCCTTAGGTTAGTTAGGTTTATGTAGTTCTAAGGTCTAGGGGACTGATGACCTCAAATGTTAACTCCTGTAGTGCTCAGAGCCATTTGAACCATATGAAAAACACGGTTTTTTGAGTGATTTGTGTGTACTCTGAAGATTACTGTCAAGTCAGAGTCGTCAGAAAAGAACTGACAACGAAATACTGTGAATAAGGATGTAGTCTGTTTGGGCCGTTTCAGTACTGTTCTTCATGGTGTGTGACTGTATCACTATGTGGTAAAAATACCATCATTTTGGCTGCAATTGGATGCTTCCTTCATTAGTGTGACTGTGCAATTTGTGATTCGCGTGGAAGACACTTCGAGAATATTGAGACGAAGTAATATTCTGTGTGAGATGACACTAGAAATGTGCTTTTCTCACAGCAATTCTTTCGATAATGTATAAATCTTCGACGAACCAAGAATGGATGCATACTGCCCTGATGTCATACATCTCATGGAAGGGTGTTACAGAAGAAAAAAGCTAGATAACGTTTCCACTCTGCCTGACCCTTAGTCTTTTTTCACTGGTATAGTAAGCGAAGGAATCACTAATTCTCGAGTATTTGCTAGTCAGTGAAATTTGGAGTGTAAATCTGCAAGTAATTAATATATTGCATGAGAGTGTTGCTCCAACAATGTGCTGAAATTGATTTACAGAGTGTAAAATTTTTAAATAGGACTGTCGAAAGTATTTACAGAGTAAACGGCGTGTGTGTTACGCCTTTGGAGCAAACCTCTTTGGTGACACGCAGAACAAGGTTAAAAGACATGGAGGAGCAATAATGTGCCTGTAGATCTGTATAGAATCTATCCGCGGTAACAGCATTAGTTTGCCAAAGGAAGCACGCTGATCTTTGACCCTGCCGTCACCATAGAGACGTAGTCAATGAAAAGCACGCACATTAACATAGGAAACCGAAAATTAAATCTATAGGTAATACTTAATTTGACCTCTGCGAATGTCTATAATGAAACAAATAATGTAAGACTACATACACTAAATCACTTCTGTTATTAAACTTAATTCGAATGAAAAACTACAAAACTAATTGTCTACATCTGATAATAATGTTACTCTATTGAATGAGAAACAAGAGCATCAATTTTCTTTTTCTAGAAGGGTTTCGACCGCTGAAGGCATTACAGTTGTATTCACCGACACGTTTTTCTTTGCTTCAGAATAATTGAAACGATCGTATTCCTTCGGCAAACCAAGTACATGAAAGTTAAATAGAGTAAAATCAGTATTGCAGTTAGATGTTGAGGTCGTAAATCCAGACGGGCAGCGTTTGCAGTATTCAGAGTCTCTGGCATTGATGCCGGTCACATTTTGGAATTGATAGGAGGTAAGTGCTACAAAACATTTCAGAGAAACCCTTACAAAGAGCCACCGGTGTAGAACTTCACTTATTTTGTAAACTGGTGGAAGATTTTCGTGGACGCTGTTCAGTAACCGTCGAGTGTGTGTTACTGTCTTAAGTAATCTCACGACAATCTATATTCCTAAACGGTTATCCCGATTCATGGTTAGTGGTTCAGCAATCTCAGTTGCAGGTTGTCTACCTAACGGCTTCCAGGGGCAATAAAAATTAGTTTTTCAATATTTCGCGTAACTGATGACCGAATTTAAAAATTTAAAATGCTAACGTAATCTACTCATTAAGAGCTGTAATCTTATGTTAAAGGTGTAACACAATACGGCAAATGTTACAGTTAGAAACTGTGGATTTGTCTTGGGGCAGCGTAACCCAGCGCTCACAAACTACCAGAATAAACGAAACTTCCTGGTAGATTAAAACTGTGTGCCCGACCGAGACTCGAACTCGGGACCTTTGCCTTTCGCGGGCAAGTGCTCTACCATCTGAGCTACCGAAGCACGACTCACGCCCGGTCTCACAGCTTTACTTCTGCCAATATCTCGTCTACTACCTACCCAGAATAAATTTTTCCAGTGTTTGAGAATGAGAGCATTCTGTGACTTGCAGAAAATTTTAGTCATAATTTCAAATCTTTACGAAAATTTTTGTCGCTGATGTTCCCACAAAATAACGAAAAGAAAAAGTCGCTGACAACTTTTTCACTGTTCGTGCTGTAAAACTGACACATCATGACGATTTGATTTATAACTTCTTTACTACTAACTCTATTCGCAACTCATCCACATATACCACTGAGTAAAAGCTTGTAATTGTGCGACACATAGTTTACGAAATATGACGTCATTGACATTAAGATGCGTGAAAATTACCTTTTGCTTAAAACGGAGCGCAAATCACGCAGAATATAGTCATCCAGTGTTTGATAATTTGAGCATTTAGCGACTTCCAACAAACTTTAATCATAATTTCAAAGATTTTCTAACTTACCTTTCGTTTACAAGCTTAACGTTAAGTATTTAACCCATTAACTCATTTGTAAAGTAAGCAGCGATTTGAGGGTGTTTTATATATGGGAATTCCATTCTTTAAGGGAGTCTCCACACTGAAACTTAAATTTTTTTCAAAACGATTTTAAAACTGTTTCAAACCTTTGGAGTGTTTAGTGCTATATCTCAAAATGATTTGGCGGCTTTTGAAGTACTGTTTGCCTGAGAAATATTTGAAATGTGGACTACATAAGGGACTGTGGTACACTAATAGCTACCAAAGTGGTTAAGATAGTACCAGTCTGAGACTTTTGTCTGATGCATAGCTGGCAAGATGCATAAACGACAAAACACAAACTCCAGGGATGTTGCCTGTGGGTGTGGAACGACTTCGCCTTCCTTTGACATGAAAGCTGGTGCTCCAAGAGTTTGAAGACGGTGCAGTTTAACTTCGAATGCGAATCACGCTGCCGCTTTGCATATTCTGTACATAAAATGCATTACCAGACGAAAACCTGTCTTGAAGTGTCAAGAAAATCTCTAGACCTGTACACGATGGACTCACGATGCAATGGACGTACAGCACGATACTTATTAGAGACATCACCAAAGTGTATTCTGTAAAAAGTAATAAGTGAAGTGGCTGAAACCTTCTCTGCTGAAGAAGTAGCTAAGTAGCTATATGGGAGAGCCTTTCGCTTGCAAATGTGCGAAAAAGCTTAAGGCAGTATGCTGACATTTCTCGCGAGCACGAAAGAAAATTTGAGTACATTATGCCTAGGGCACAAAAGTTTTTTAGATATCATACCACGTCATAATGTAACAAAACTATACTGAAGAAACAAACGTTTCGGCCACGGTTACAGTGGCCTTCTTCTGAGGCTGTGTTCAGGGCTTGGACCCAGAAGAACGCCATTGCAGCACCGAGGCCGAAACATTGGTTCCTCCAGTGTAGATTTTTAATTTAATTTATTTTTTTGTACTTTATAACGCGGTAACATACTTAGAAAACTTTTATGTCAACTGACTCTGGCCACGGAACTCTACGCAGTTGTAATACATATATGAATTTATTACACACGAACAACGTCTAGATACGGTACATAAAGTAGCAAACGATTTGTGGCTGTCCTTACCAGGATCCTCATTGCTGCTGCTGCGGTGTTCTGCTGTTAGCAAGCAATGACTGATGCCTTCCCTGCCGCTTCGGGCGGCTTATATACCATTCTGCGTTGGCCCCCACCTTGCACTGCGTCCATTAGCCGCTGCTTCTGCTGCGTCCACTCCTCGGAGCGTAACCGTCTGGCTTCCTGAACACGGGGAGCAGTTGCAGCACGCGGCAGGCAATTGTCTCACGTAATACACCTTCACTTCACACTGCTTTTAATTCAAATGCTCACTTGTGCAGTATTTACGCAGTAAGAAGTGGCTTGCTTCGTACTATCAGTTTCAACTCAAAATTTCTTTAGAACTGACATTTTAGCAGCAAGGTGTGGTGTTATTTTTCGTTCGACTAATTCAAATTCTTTCGGAAGTGGTATGTGTTAAGGCAGGGGTGTATTATGTTTTCATTTTAGTGGTAGTTCCCGAAACGAGTTTACAAGACAACATACTAAAAGTTTACATACATACATTTCTGAATGACTTACCAGGTTTTCAACACGCTGGAAATTTTTCAGTCTTAGGACCTAAGAAAATACATAATGTGAGGAGATATTTTCTACTTCATACTGGAATTCCTCAGATAATTTTAGTACGAAATGTTTTGAATTAACTATGACACACATGCTGCATTTTCGCGTTTTTTAATTGGGTGGATGCGTTTTCTATTTCTTTTCATCACTAGGTATATAACTAACCATTTATCATGTTTCCTAATCTATCTTATTATTTTTAACCCAACAGATATTATATTAAAGTTTATGTTGTCTGGGCACGGAAACGGAAGAACTATATATTGTTTATATTATAAACTGTACAGACCTTATAGGAACATTGATCCGAGTCTTTTAAAGGGTGTAAAAAAGGCCAGTTTCAGAACGCTGTAGAAAGAGAACCACTGCTCAGAATGTCAAATTTGAACTCGACATTATTGACGCAGAGGAAACGCCATAAAAAGTAGATTGCGCTGTAAGCGACAGAATACGCACACAAACAGACGTGCGGCACACTGCTGTTCCGTAGTTTACGTCGGAGACATCCAACATGACCGTCTCCATGAAAGATCGCACGCTACTGGTAAAACTCTTTTACAAGAAAGCTGACTGTGCGCCGGCAGACCTGCAGAAGTTCTGGACACTGAAGGGTATGATAAAAAGGCACTGGTCCGATGCCTGCTAAGGGTCTGGAGAAAATGATTACAAAATTACACTACTGGCCATTAAAATTGCTACACCAAGAAGAAATGCAGATGATGAACGGGTATTCATTGGACAAATATATTATACTAGAACTGACATGTGATTACATTTTCACGCAACTTGGGTGCATAGATCCTGAGAAATCAGTACCCAGAACAACCACCTCTGGCCGTAATAATGGCCTTGATCCGCCTGGGCATTGAGTCAGAGCTTGGATGGCGTGTACAGCTGCCCATGCAGCTTCAACACGATACCACAGTTCATCAAGAGTAGTGACGGGCGTATTGTGACGAGCCAGTTGCTCGGCCACCATTCATCAGACGTTTTCAATTGGTGAGAGATATGGAGAATGCGCTGGCCAGGACAGCAGACGAATATTTTCTGTGTCCAGAAAGGCCCGTGCTGGACCTGAAATGTAGGGTTTCAAAGTGACGTCAATGCGAACAAGAGGTGACCGAGACGTGTAACCAATGGCACCCCATACCATCACGCCGGGTGATACGCCAATATGGCGATGACGAATACACGCTTCCAATGTGCGTTCACCGCGACGTCGCCAAACACGGATGCGACCATCATGATGCTGTAAACAGAACTTGGATTTATCCGAATAAATGACGTTTTGCCATTCGTGCACCCAGGTCCGTCGTTGAATACACCATCCACACGCGCTCCTGTCTGTGATGCAGCGTCAAGGGTAACCGCAGCCATGGTCTCCGAGCTGATAGTCCATGCTGCTGCAGACGTCGTCGAACTGTTCGTGCAGATGGTTGTTGTCTTGCAAATTTCCCCATCTGTTGACTCAGGGATCGAGACGTCGCTGCACGATCCGTTACAGCCATGCGGATAAGATGCCTGTCATCCTGACTGCTGGTGATACGAGGCTGTTGGGGTCCAGCACGGCGTTCCGTATTACCCTCCTGAACCCATCATTGCATATTCTGCTAACAGTCATTGGATCTCGACCAACGCGAGCAGCAATGTCGCGATACGATACACCGCAGTCGCGATAGACTACAATCCGACCTTTATCAAAGTCGGAAACGTGATGGTACGCATTGGTCCTCCTTACACGAGGCATCACAACAACATTTCACCAGGCAACGCCGGTCAACTGCAATTTGTGTATGAGAAATCGGTTGGAAACTTTCCTCATGTCAGCACGTTGTAGGTGTCGCCACCGACGCCAACCTTGTGTGAATGCTCTGAAAAGCTGGTCATTTGCATATTACAGCATCTTCTTCCTGTCGGTTAAATTTCGCGTCTGTAGCACGCCATCTTCGGGATGTAGCAAATTTTAATGGCCAGTAGTGCATAAAAGACAGGTTCTTTTGAAGTGCTGTGTTGAAGGCAGCTGATCCGACGTCTGTCAGAGATGCGGCCACAACATTGCAGGAGGGGTCGAACGGGGGTGTGCAAACACACAGTGCAGGGGTAACTGCCCGAACGTTGGACATGCCTGCGAGAATGATGCGTAAGACCCCACGAAACTTCCTGCATTGCTATCCATGCAAAACCACGCATGTTCAGCAGCTGCTTCTTGCTGACAGGTCAGCAAGACAAGCGATCGCTCTGAAATTTCTTGCTCGCATGGAAATGGACAATGAATGGCCATGCAACATTCTGTGGGAAGTCCATTTTCATCTCCAATGACAAGTCAATGCGCAGAACTGCAGAATATGGTAACGGAAAATTCATAAGCACGTCAACCAGTGCCATTTCATTCTGCAAAGATGACTGTGAAGTGCGGTTTGGCGGCATCGCTTATCGTAGCGCAGTAGTTTTTTGAGGGGATGAGTCCTGCGACTCCTGTTACCTGTACCATCACTGGTAAACAATATGAGAGGCTTTTGCACTGTTCAGATTTGAAATTCTGAGCAGTCGTTCTCCTTCTACAGCGCTTTAGAACTAGAACTTTAATTATGGACGTCCTCTATATACATGGTGCTTATAAATGAGTGGTGCAGTTTTAAAATTTAATAATCAATAGATTTATTACTTCATACGGGCAAACCTTACAGCGTAGGCAACAGAAACTGTTAAAGTTTTTGTTGCATTAATCGCAATCCTTCTATATGTGCACCCTTGGTCACGTGACACACATCTACATGGTAATCAAATTCCTCCCATATTTGGTGTAGCATGTTCCCCGCAGTGGTCTGCGGTGCATGCTTTTCCGATCATACGCTTCCCCAAAAGACATGGGCATTGGCGGTACATAAACTCGGTATTTCATAAACCACTACAGAAAGAAATCGTAGGGTGTCAAACCTGGCGAACGGGATACCTATGGGAGAAGGTTGTTGTCTACTTCTGCACCTTGTTGGTGAAGAACACGATTAAGAAGCTCTCGTACATCCCTGTGAAAATTGGGCGGAGCACCGTCCAGTTGCAAAATATAATAACGATAACTGAGGTAACAACCAGGTTTGCAACATGTCTCGAGACGAGTTAGCCCATAACCGTTCGTTTTTCGAAGAAAAATGGGCCGTGCACTTTCTCACATGAAACTGCACAGAAAACGTTCACTTTTTGAGAGTCAGTCTGATGCTTTATCGATGTATTTCGTTTCTCGCTCCCACTGATACAGACATTATGTGTGTTTACCTTGCCCCTTTCATGGAATGTGGCTTCACCGCCAATGATGAGTCTTTCTACAAACCCATCTTTGTCCATTTTTAACTACAACTCTTCACAAAACTCACTCTTTTTCACTTTGTGTGCTGGCACCAGAGCCTGCTCTAACCCATTTTGTACTCTTTAAAACATAGCCGCTTAAGCATTACCATCCACATCGTAATATGTAGCATGATTCCCTTCTTGCCTTCTTAGCTTATTATGTGACTTGAGAGGATTTGGGTGAAATGCATATCGAACTCTTTCGACGTCTGCATCAGGCGCACGGTGTTGACTATGATTCTTCCACTTAAAAAGGCATCCGGTTTCGACAGACTGCCGGTACCACCTGCCTATGTTTTCCTTGTGTGGTGGGTCTTACCGTTCGCGAAACTCAGGCTGCACTGCAACCACCGATCTGGAGACTTCAAAGTGGAGTACGCACAAAAGTTTTTCCTGTTGTGACGCCGTCTTGGAAAGGGACCCTAATCCTGCACACGAAGTATGACAAACGAACAGCGGGTAGCGAATCAAAAAATTGGACAGTTGCCGCTGCTTATGCTCTAACGTTTGCCCATAGAAAGAGATAAATCTATTTATTTTTATTTTTTAAAGCCGCACTATTCATTTGTAAACACTTTGCACTTTTATTTATTTTTTTTTTTTCTATCTTCCGACTGGCTTAACGAGGCCCATCACGACTTCTTTGCGAACCCCTTCCTCTCAGAATAGCACGTACACCAAATATCATCAATTTCTTGCTGGATACATACCAGTTTCAAACCGCAGCCGGTCCTTCGCCTCACTCATTCCAGTCTTCCGCATCTTGCTTCTTCATCACCCAGGCCCAGTATCTACATATCTCCCATGGTATTATCCTTCCATCTCGTTCTCGGCCGTCCTATTGGTCTCGTTCCTTTGGCCACCCCATCCATCACTGCCTTTATTAGCATGTATGCCCCCCCTCCTGCTCACATGTCCATACCACCTGAGTCTTTTAGTTTTCACACTCGCTATGATGTCAGTTAGTGTGTATAATTGTCTGAGTTCGTTGTTTTTCCTTATTTTCCACTGTTAATTTTCTGTCACTTGTCGATATATTTTTCTCAGTACTTTATTATCAAAAGTGATGAGTTCTTTTTGTAACCCGTCAGGTTAGCCGAGGGCGCTAACGCGCTGCTTCCTCGACTCGGGTAGGCGTGCCGGCCCCGGATCGAGTTCGCCCGGCGTACTAACGACGAGGGCCGGTATGCTGGCCAGCCTGGATGTTTTTAGGCGATTTCCCACATTATAACAATACGTTTACTTTTGTGCGTTAACATACAGCTATAATCGGCGGTCGAAATATATTTGCAGAGAAAAGCACATAATGATATATATATTTTATTTTAGACCAATAGACGTAACTAGTTATCGTAGTGGTTTTGAGTACCTTTACTGGTCAGGGCTAAATGACTATTGAAAATGTAATTGTTTTTGGATAGCTCAACATGAATCTCCTAAGGGACCGAAGTTTATCATGCAGTTACCAGTAGAATAAGGTGCAGAGAAAATATTTCGCCGTATGCGACTTCCGCCCGATTTCGACGAAACAATTTGTGACTGTGAACCATCAAAATTTGCAGAAACATAAAAGAAAATTAAATACGTATGGTCATGAAGTAGTGAGACAAAGGCTCTATACTAAATAATTAGTCCATACACAAGTTCCATTTAACTTTGAATTTATGGCAGTCGATATATAATGAACTCACGTCTTTTAACGTTTCCCAGTACACGTCGCACAATATAGCTTCTCACATGAATGTACTGCTATGCAGTATGGCACCTTCACATTACACTAAAATAATATTTTTTAAACAATAATAATACGGTGGCAAAACATGCGTCTCGGACACAAATCAGCAGAGACAGAAGAGTGAGTAAATGTTCATCTAGAATATCTCGTACATCAAAAGAATGTGTAAAAAATGATCTTCTTTTGCCCGCCTTTCGCTCAGCGGCTTTCAAAGTCAATAGCCCGCAGCACCTTCGTAAGAAGATTCCGTCGCAACGAAAAACACCTTTCTTTTAATGATTTCCATCCCAAATCCTGTATCATCTCTGTGACACTCTCTCCCAGGTTTAGCGATAGTACTAAGGAGACTGCCTACTCTACGCTTGGCCGTCATTTTCTAAGTGTCCTGCCAATAAAACGCAGTCTTTCGTTAACCTTCCCCTCAACATTTTCTATGTGTTCCTTCCAATTTAAGTTGTTCGTGACTGTAATACCTAGGTATTTAGATTAGACTGATTTATCGTGTTACCGAAGTTTAACGAGTTCCTTTTACCCTCATGTGGATGACCTCAAACTTTTCGTCATTTAAGGTCAACTGCCACTTTTCGCACCATTCCGATATTTCTTGTAAATCTTTTGCAGTTTGTTTTGATCTTCTGATGACTTTATTAGTCGATAAACGACGGCGTCATCTGAAAACAACCGAAGACGGCTGCTCAGATTGTCTCACAAATCGTTTACATAGATGAGGAACAGCAAAGGGCCTATAACACTACCTTGGGGAACGCCGTCAATTAATACGAACTGTGACCTCTCTGAAAGGAAATCGCAAACCCAGTCACATACCTGAAACGATATTCCATAAGCATGCAATTTCACTACGAGCCGCTTGTGTGGTACAGTGTCCAAAGCCTTAGCCGGCCGGTGTGGCCGTGCGGTTCTAAGCGCTTCAGTTTGGAACCGCGTGACCGCTACTGTCGCAGGTTCGAATCCTGCCTCGGGCATGGATGTGTGTGATGTCCTTAGGTTAGTTAGGTTTAAGTAGTTCTAAGTTGTAGGGGACTGATGACCTCAGTAGTTAAGTCCCATAGTGCTCAGAGCCATTTGAACCATTTGAATCCAAAGCCTTCCGAAAATCCAGAAATACGGAATCGATCTTAAATCCCTTGTCAATAGCACTCTGCACTTCATGTGAATAATGAGCTAGTTGTGTTTCACAAGAACGATGTTTTCTAAATCCATGTTAACTGTGTGACAATAGACCGTTTTCGTCGAGGTAATTCATTACGTTCGAACACAAATGGTTCAAATGGCTCTTAGCACTATGGTACTTAACTTCTGAGGTCGTCAGTCCCCTAGAACTTAGAACTACTTAAACCTTACTAACCTAAGGACATCACACACATCAATGCCCGAGGCAGGATTCGAACCTGCAACCGTAGTGGTCGCACGGTTCCAGACTGTAGCGCCTAGAACAAAATATATGTTCTAAAATCCTGCTGCATATCGACGTTAACGATATGGGCCTGTAATTTAGTGGATTACTCCTACTACATTGCTTGAATATTGGTGTGACCTGTGCCACTTTCCAGTCTTTGGATACGGATCTTTCGTCGAGTGAACGGTTGTATACGATTGTTAAGTATGGAGCTAATGCATCAGCATATTCCGAAAGGAACCTAATTGGTATAGAGCTGGACCAGAAGATTTGCTTTTATTAAGTGATTTAAGTTGCTTCACTACTCCGAGGATATTTACTTCTACGTTACTGAAGTTGGCAGCTGTTCTCGATTCGGATTTTGGAATATTTACTTCGTCTTCTTTTCTTTTCTCCAGATATTCCATACTCTTCCCTATCACCACAATATCATCCCCGAAAACCAGAGAATCTATTTGTTCTTCCTATGGTAAATCTTGCACATTTTTGTGTTACTATCCTCAGGGCGTTGTTGACTGTCAAATTGAACAAGGTTGGTGACGTGGTATCTCCCAGTCTCACTCTCCATCTTAACGTTTTCCACATTTCCCTCTCTTCGCCCATTCTGCGGAGAATCTCCTCATTTGCTATCTTATCACTCCACTTAATTTTCAGCATCCTTCATCTCAAACACTTCGAATCTCCCCTTCTGGTTTACTCACAATCCGTATAGCGCATTGCTCGAAACGTACATTCTCAAAAATTTCTTCCTAAAATTAAGGCCTATGTTTGATACAAATACACTCTGGTCAAAAGTATAGGGATACCCTATCTAATTCTGAACTGACCGCGATAGATCACGAGGGACGAACCCGCTAATTAAAATGAGGGGGGGGGGGGGGGGTATCGCGTTGTCAGTGGAAAAGCGGAAACAAAAGAATGGGTCCGTAAGGAGTAGTCATTAACGTCAAACGTGGACTAGTCAGTTGATGCCACCTGAGTAACAAATCTATCAGGGACAATTCAGTCCTTCTAAAGCTGCTGAAGTCGACTGTTGGTGATCGATTGTGAAGTGAAAACGCGAAGGAGGAACCACAGTTAAGCAAAGATCAGGCAGGCCCTGTGAACTGAAAGGGGCCGGCCGCGGTGGTCTAGCGGTTCTAGGCGCTCAGTCCGGAACCGCGCGACTGTTACGGTCGTAGTTTCGAATCCTGCCTCTTGTATGGATGTGTATGATGTCCTATGGTTAGTTAGGTTTAGGTAGTTCTAAGTCTAGGGGACTGATGACCACAGATGTTAAGTCCCACAGTGCTCAAAGCCATTTGAACCATTTTTGAACTGAAAGGGGACGTCGAGTATTGTAGAGGATGATTGTAAAAAATCGGACGAAATCAGCGGAAAGAATCACTTGGGAGCTGCAAAGTGCTGCCACCTGTCCATCTAGCACCACGGCGGTACTTGAAGTTTGAAAGAGTGGGTTAGAATGGTCTAGCAGCTCCTCATAAGCCACACATTTATGGATGGTGCAAATAGCGACGCAATTGGACAGTGGATGAATGGAAACAAATAATTTGGAGTGATGAATCCCTCAATACCCTTTGGCAATCCGATGGAAGGGTGTGAGTTTGACGAATGATGTCATGTGTGGGATCAACAATGGAGTGTAGAGGAGGCAGTACTACGGCAGAAGGGCGCTTTCTGTGGTTAGGGTGTGATCACTTTATTGTACTTACGAAAACGATAAATGCTGAAGGAACGTGTTTTGCAGTATTGAGTATTGCATACGGTACTGTAACAGTTCGGAGGCAGTGACTGTATGAGCATGAAATAGCACCCTGTTGTAAAGCACCATCTGTGAGGAAATGCTTTGTGAACAATACCATTCCTGAAAGTGATTGGTCATCCGAAAATGGCGACCCGAACTCGACAGAACCCTTTGGGATGACTTAGAGCGTTGACTTCGCACCAGGGCCCGACGTCCGACATCACTACCTTCCCTGGTTTCAGTTGTTGAGGGAGAACGGTCGGATATTACTCCGCATTCAGACACGTCATGGGAAGTGTCCCCTTCAGATTTCAAGCCGTTGTAATGGTGAAGGGTAAATAATCTCATACTGGCGTCCACTAAAAGGTGTCTCGGTACTTTTGATCAGATAGTGTAGAATAATTTCAGGTCCACCGTAAATAGTGCCTTTTCAGCTTTGATTTGCTTAAAAAGCGATGTCAGGAGATTGCAGTCAATGGTTGCAGTTACGGCTGTTACTAAATTTGGATAAGTATCTTTGAAAAAAAAACCTTCAAAATACCAAAATGTGAAGCATTTGTGGCGCTACGTGGACGAAATGACTTAGGAGAAATGACATTTTGACAACGGCGTGTTATACAGTAACAGGCCAACCCAAAGGCTTCTTCTCGTAGGCAGGGGTATCTCCCTCAATTAATTCATGCTATCTTTCTTGTTTTTTTCTGATCAGTTTTTGCGCCCCCTCTGAGCTGCGACTCTGGAGGGGTCTTATCTCGTTATGTCCCCAATTCTAACTCAAATTTAAAAAGAATGTTATTCAGCCCATCCCGTGCTGCGCAGTGTCAATGCATTTTTTTCTCGAACGCACAATGAATTCCAGATCAAGATTAAACTGTAGTTTCTCCTTCAACTGGCTGGGTAGCCATAGTGGTTTGCCTACTGGACGGTAAAAAATATCCCTCTGTTACGTTCCCATTGCTGTACAGTTCCCGTTGTGAAGTAATTTTCAAGTGTATGCTTCAGTACGACCCATGAGAAGGGTCATTCTTAGGTCAGAATTCATCTGTTCACGTGCGTGATAGTATAATCGTAAAAAGCTGGCCTCATTATCAGACTTGACAGTCAAGGACGTGGTAACGACATCGTGTCTAGTACAGCAGTTGTTCGGCGTACCATGTAGAAACCTCTCAGGGAGAGGTGGAGAAGTTTTCTCCTTGTTAAAAGATATCTTGCATCAGCTAAGAATGCAGCTTTTGGGCGCCTCCCGCCAGCGGCAACGCTCTGTTTCCAGTGGACGATGGCGTCTCCAGATCTTGATTTCAAGATGTGGACGTTCTGCCTTTCCTGTAAACCTAAAGGTTACGTGTGCGTAAATTCGTGCTGAGTGAAGGTTGCTTCGCAGACAGAGTGGATGACGCCCTGTAAAATACAAGCAGAATTCGAACTCCACTGATAAAAATTCGGTGGCTGTTGACGGTTTTCCCCACTATTTTGCTCTTCGGTGGCTCGTTCTAGAGTAATTTCATTTCGTTTGACTTCTTATACCATTTATCTTTGTATGAAATTGCAGTTATTCCGAATCACGATGCGAAGTACCTTCAGAAGTACGTGTAAGTTCAAAGGAACAGGCACTGCGGCGACTACACCCGTTATGAAATAAATGAAATGTATTCGCAGTTGCGAATATGGAAAACCGTCGGCTGTATAATGGAACGACGACAGTGAAAATTTGTGTCGGACCGACACTCGAATCCGGATTTCCCGCTTATCGCGAGCGGTCGCCTTACCCTGTAGCTATCCTAGCACGACCCACAGCCGGACTCAAACTTCCGCTTGTCGTCAACCATCTGTCTACAACCTGGAATCGGACATCCGTTATGTATATTCCGATACAGGGGAGACATTTCACTTGAAAGTCGCTTGCCCGGCGTCGGCAAATAAATACGATATTCCAGCGCTGTGATATCCGAATTACGATACAACGGCACTGGGCAACCGACTTTCAAGTAAAATGTCTCCCCTGTGTGGGCATATACATAATGGACGTACGAGTACGGGTTGTAGACACATGATTGACGACAGATGGAAGTTGGGGCTGGTAGCGAGTCGTATTTCAATAGCCAAATGATAGGTCGCCTTTCGGCACGCTAGCAGCACGGACGTCTTGTTTACGTCCTCGTCGCGCAGCTCGCTCGCGGAGTTGTTTACGTGATTCTGCCGCCTTAGCGCACATTATTTCCTTTGAATGGTTTATGCCCACATAAAATTGACACTCAAGATTAGCTTTTCCGCAGATCGACCGGCGCCTTCTAGCGAATTGCGGCCAGCACGGATCTTAGCGCACCATTCCATAGCAGTGTTTTCGGCAGACATACTGCACGGTACATTATTCAGTTTCCAGTGCAGAGCCACCAATGTTTGTCTTTTGACAGACAAGAAAATAATAACAGCACTTTGGTCTTGTATGGACGCATTTGGTAATAAGGTAGCCACCGTTCATGTTTCCACATTTACCACACGCGCGATGAAACAACACGATTGCCACACTAATCCCTCCCCTACATTTCGGTGCTTATATAACTTCATCATAGTTGCGGTACATTGCATGTACGCTGCAGCAACGCCCTCAAGCGGAAACTTTTTGATCGCCTCTTACAGTAAGTATTTTGTCGACCCTTACCTTATGGGTTCTAGAAGAAGGTATTAGCGACCATAATGTCGCTGTGGCTTCTATGTCAGTGGAAGGTGCAAAGAAACCAAAGAAACAGCTTAGAGTTTTCATGTTTGGGAAAGCAAATAAAAGCGACATTAATGAATATCTTCATAGTCAGATACAATCATTCACCGCGGGACGCGAAGATATCGAGCATCTTTGGTCGGCATTTAAAAGTGTTGTCCACCACGCGCAAGAGAAATATGTGCCTAGCAAAAATACGGGGGAGGAAAAGGATCCACCTTGGTTCAACAAACATATCAAGAAGTTGCTGAGAAAGCAGAGAATTTTGCTCATTCGTTTTAAACGTAGTCACTGCCAAGCTCACAAACAGAAATTAAGCGAAATGTAAGTAGCTGTCGAAAAGTCAATGAGAGATTATTTTAATGAATTTGAAAGCAATATTTTATCTGTAGATTCTAAAAAAAACGCAAAAAAATTTGGTTGTACGTAACGTCTATGAACACTACAAATACTTCGATACCTTCTCTTGCCGACACTACGGGCAATGCAACGAATGATGATAAACAGAAGGCCCAAATTCTAAACCTAGCTTTCAAAAACTCGTGTACGGTAGAAGACTGCAGCACCATTCCCCCTTTCAACTATCGAACAAACGCAACGATGGCTGACATAGTGTTTAGTGTATCAGGTTTTGTAAAACAGTTAAGATCCTTAGACGCCAGGAAGGAATCTGGCCCAGACGGTACCCCTGTAAGATTTTATGTTGACTATGCTACAAATATAGCACCGTTCTTATCCATCATCTATCAAAGATCATTGGAACAGCGGAAAGATCCACGGGAATGGAAGAAGGCCCAAGACATAGCAATCTATAAAAAGGGTAGAAAATCGGATGCACGTAACTACCGGCCAATTTCACTGACATCGATTTGTTGTAAAATCATGGAATGAGAAGCTCATCTGCAGAAAGCAGCACGGTTTTAGGTAACAGCCATCATTCGAGACACAGCTGGCCCTCTTTGTGCATTATATAAAACAGGCTCCCAGATTGATGTCATATTCTTCGACTTTCGAAAGGCGTTCGACTCAGTTCCACTCTGTCGCTTGCTCCAAAAAGTGCGCGCTTACGGTCTATCCGATGACATATGCGATTGGATAGAAAGTTTTCTAACAGAGAGAGAGAGAGAGCAGTATGTCGTTCTGAATGGGGATACTTCAACAGAAACAAGCATAACATCAGGTGTGCCTCAGGGCAGCGTAATAGGTCCGCTGCTTTACATGATTTACATAAACGATGTGGTTGATGGTATTGACAGCGGCATTAGACTGTTTGCCGATGATGCTGTAGTCTACAGGATAGTAGTATCATACGAAAGTTGTGATCAAATCGATGATGATTTGCAGAAAATAAATGAGTGGTGTAATGACTGACAGTTATCTCTCAATATTATTAATTGTAACCTACTGCGTATAACAAAGCGAAAATGAACGAGTACAAAATAAATGCCCAGTTTTTGGAAGCGGTAACATCCGTCAAGTATCTTGGTGTGACTATTCGAAATGATCTCAAATGAAACGATCAGATTACACAAGTAGCGGGTAAGGCGAACTCTAGATTGCAGTTTATTGGTAGACTCCTGAAGCAATGCAGTCCTTCAACAAAGGATATTGCTTACAATACTTTAGTTCGTCCAGTCTTAGAGCATTGTTCGTTTGTATGGGACCCTTACCAATTGGGTCTCATTCAAGAGATTGAGAAGGTCCGAAGAAGAGAGGCAAGATTCGTGACTGATACATTTACCCATCGCGAGAACCTTACAAATCTCATTAGGAAGTTTGAAGTGGGACACACTTGCAGATAGATGAAGCGCGAAACGGAAGGGGCTGCTCACTAAATTCCAAAATCCGATCTTCACCGACGATGTTAGAGATATATTATTACCACCAATTTTCAAATCGCGCAATAATCACCATTCAAAGATAAGGGAATTTAGAGCTCGTACTGAGGCGTTCAGACAGTTGTTTTTATCTCGCGCGATCCGCTAGTGGAACAGAGGGGAGGAAGAAATATGACTTTGGCGCGAATAGTGCCCTCCGCCACTCACAGCTTGGTGGCTAGCGGACTACCGTGTGATATAATTACAAATTAATAAGTTTCTGAATTTTCCTTTTATTTGTACTGTGGAACCTTGCTTCTTGCCACATTTCATGATTCTATGTCAACCAGCAGTACCTTATAGGTTTTTGTGAGTGAATTCCCAAGTATCACAATATGTGACGTAAATGGCCATACATTTTGATTACATTGACTTACTAGGTTACATTTGTTACACCGCCAGGGAACCGTAGACCTTAGTATAGCACATAAATTTTAATATGATGCGTCTACCTGTTCCTGAGAAAAAGACGTCTTAACGGATGGACGGACAGACACAAGGTCAGATAACAAATTACAAAACTTTTTTTTTGTTCGAAAGAAATTCACGGTTTTCAGATTTTCTCATTTACTTGTACTGTGAAATCTTCCTTCTTGCCAAATTTCAGAGTTCTAGGGCAGCGGAAGTTCCCTATAGTTTTTGATGAGTGAGTTTGCCAAGTATTAAAATATGTGGCATAAATCGCCGAATCTTTTGACTGCATTGACTTAGAACCTTACATTTATTACACCACCAAGAAAATGGCTCTGAGCACTATGGGACTTAACTTCTAAGGTCATCAGTCCCCTAGAACTTAGAACTACTTAAACCTAACTAACCTAAGGACATCACACACATCCATGAACGAGGCAGGATTCGAACCTGCGACCGTAGCGGTCACGCGGTGCCAGACTGTAGCGCCTTTAACCGCTTGGCCACACCGGCCGGCACACCACCAAGAGACAGTACATATTATCAGGGATCATAAATTTAAACTTGGTACATATACACGTCCCTGAGAACACGGGTTTTTAAAAATCGTGCTGACAGCCGGATAACAAAGTGATCCTATAAGGGTTACGTTTTTGCCAATTGAAGTACATAACCCTAAAAATCGAGACAGTTTCCTTATTTTGCAAACAAATGGCTCTGAGCTGTATGGGACTTGACATCTTAGGTCATCAGTCCCCTAGAACTTATAACTACTTAAACCTAACTAACCTAAGGACAACACACACGTCCATGCCCGAGGCAGGATTCAAACCTGCGACCATAGCAGTCGCGCGGTTCCGGACTGAAACGCCTGGAACCGCTCGACCACCGAGGCCGGCTCCTTGTTTTGCAGTCATTATCTAAAACACATTAAAAACATTAGTAGTTGTAGCACTAAAGCGATAAACGTTAAGTTATAAGGCGAATACAGAGCTGGTCACTTTAAATCTCCCACTTCATGGTACGCACACTTTGGAAACACTGATCTATTACCTGCGTGCGCTACAGGATCCTGCTGTTCGTTTCACAAGGTCTGTTAGCGATGCATGCTCTCATATACACGGTCCACAAATCCTGGTGCGTATAGTGGAATACAAGTCAACCCACCTAATTGTAAACGTACCAATTTCTCGCAGCCATTGTTGTAGCTGGATTTTAGAACATATATTGTGCTCTAACGTAATGAATTACCTCGAAGAAAACGGTCTATTGACACACAGTCAACATGGGTTTAGAAAACATCGTTCCTGTGAAACACAACTAGTTCTTTATTCACGTGAAATGCTGAGTGCTATTGACAAGGCATTTCAGATCGATTCCGTATTTCTGGATTTCCGGAAGGCTTTTGACACTGTACCACATAAGCGGCTCGTAGTGAAATTGCGTGCTCACGGAATATCGTCTCAGTTATGTGACTGGATTTGTGATTTCCTGTCAGGGAGGTCACAGTTCCCTGTAATTGACGGAAAGTAATCGAGTAAAACAGAAGTGATTTCTGGCGTTCCCCAAGGTAGAATTACAGGCCCTTGCCGTTCCTTATCCATATAAACGATTTGGGAGACAATCTCATTAACCGTCTTCGGTTGTTTGCAGATGACACTGTCGTTTATCGACTAATAAAGTCATCAGAAGATCAAAACAAACTGCAAAACGATTTAGAAGAAATATCGGAATGGTGCGAAAAGCGGCAGTTGACCTTAAATAACGAAAAGTGTGAGGTCATCCACATGAGTGCTAAAAAGAACGCGTTAAACTTCGGTTACACGATAAATAAGGCTAATCTAAAAGCCGTAAATTCAACTAAATAAGCTAGGAATTACAATTTCGAACAATTTCAATTCGAAGAAACACATAGAAAATGTTGTGGGGAAGGCCAACCAAAGACTGCGTTTCACTGGCAGGACACTTAGAAAATGTAACAGACCTACTAAGGAGACTGCCTACACTACGCTTGTCCGTCCGCTTTTAGAATACTGTTGCGCGGTGTGGGATCCTTACCAGATAGGACTGACCGAGTACATCGAAAAAGTTCAAAGAAAGTCAGTACGTTTTGTATTATCGCGATATATGGGAGACAGTGTAACAGAAATGATACAGGATTTGGGATGGACATCATTAAAAGAAAGGTGTTTTTCGTTGGGACGGAATCTTCTCACGAAATTCCAATGAATGCAAAAATATTTTGTTGACACCGACCTACATAGGGGGGAACGATCTCAAAGAATAAGCGAAATCAGCGCTCGTACGGAAAGATATAGGTGTTCATTCTTCCCGCGCGCTGTACGAGATTGGAATAATAGAGAACTGTGAAGGTAGTTCGATGAACCCTCTGCCAGGCACTTAAATGTGATTTGCAGAGTATCCATGTAGATGTATATGTAGCGGGTCGATAATGGTAAGTGGTGGACTGAGGCGATCCGGAAATGTTCCAGATACACGTATTTTGTTGCTCTACCATGTTGTACAGTAACTTGAAGTGAGAGATTTGAATATGGTGCGAGCTTCAAACTTATTTTACACTCAAACGGTGCATTTCCGCAACAGTTCCTTGTCAAAACGTCTTCTACTGGGTCTTCTCTACAACTCCCAGAAGCCTGTAATAACAAATATGAAACACCCTGTGTACACTGATCAGCCATAACATTATGACCACCGATCTATTATCGATAGCCGACCGGAGTGGCCGTGCGATTCTAGGCGCTGCAGTCGGGAACCGAGCGACCGCTACGGTCGCAGGTTCGAATCGTGCCCCGGGCATGGATGTGTGTGATGTCCTTAGGTTAGTTAGGTTTAATTAGTTCTAAGTTCTAGGCGACTGATGACCTCAGAAGTTAAGTCGCATAGTGCTCAGAGCCATTTGAACCATTTTTATTATCGATATAAATCCATCCAGGGGGTAACAGCGTCACCTGGTGAGGAATGACTGCTAGTATGACACATGCAGGGAGCTTGCTGTCCGTGTATAGAAGGGAAGGCGCGCGATCTATCTGACTTAAACCGAGGGCTCGGCACGACCATTTATGAAGCTGCATGACTTGTCGGGTGTTCGAGGAATGCTATGGTGAGTGTCTTCAACATGTGGCGAAACCACATCCAGACGTCGTGGGGTTGGGCGACTTTTCCTTATTACAGATGTTGGACGTCGTAGGCTGGGCAGACTGATAAAACATGGCAGGTGGCGAACTGTGCCACATTAACATCAGACTTTAGTGCTGGGCAGAGTAAACGCACAGTGAACCGAACACTCCAAATGATGGGCCTATGCAGCTGAAGATCCATATACCTGCCAATGTTAACACCACGACACCGGAAACTATGACTGAAATTGGCACGTGACTGGATGTTGGCGAAATGTCGGAGCGTTACATGGTTTGATGAATCCCGATACCTTCTTCATCATGCCGATGGGAGGGCGCGAATCAGTCTCCTTCCACTGGAACAGCTCCTTGACACCTGTACTACAGGATGGAGAAAAGGACACGTGGGCTCCATTATGAACTGGGGAACACTCACGTGGGCATCCATGGGTCCTGTGGAGCTTGTGCAAGGCACCGTGAGGGCCAAGATATATCGTACACTGGTTGCAGATCACGTACACACTTTCATGACGATCATGTTTCCCGACAGTACTGGCAATTTTCAACAAGGTAATGTGCCATGTCAAAAGGCCAAAAGGTTGATGAATTGGTTCGAGAAACACAGTGGCGAATTCCAATTGGTGTGCTGGCTCCGCAGCTCGCCAGATGTGAAACCGATCGAACATACCTGGGGTGTGATTAAAGAAAGCGTCAGAGGTCATCGCCCCCCTGCCCGGAATTTACGGGGATTAGGCGACTTGTGCGTGCAGATGTGGTGCCAACTCCCTCCAGTGACCTATCAAGGCCTCGCTGTTACGATGCCAGGATGCATCGACACTGCTATCCATGTCAAAGGTGGACATTCCGGCTATGAGGCAGATGTTCACAATGTAACGAGCGATCAGTGTATGTGATACTAACCAATTTGGAAATTCTGTTATAAGTGGTAAGTAACGGAGAAGGGCAAATGATAACAATGAATATTTAAAATTCATCTTTATAGGGTATGGAAATACTGATAGCGATTAGACTTTGGCATAAACACAACAACCACCATGTTTCCAGTTTAATCTTAACCGTGTATCTTGTTTTGTTTCACCACTACCGAAACAGGCGAAGGCCCAACCATCAACGGGCAAGGTATAGCGCACACAAGACTTTGCACAGAAGGAACGCGCTCTCGTTTTTCACACTGGGCGAGTCCACCCCTCTTCTCCGATGGGGCGGCAGCCTTAGTGTGATGTCACCTACTGAGCTGTGAGCTTCATCTGTTACAAACAAGCCCGCATCTCGTGGTCGTGCGGTAGCGTTCTCGCTTCCCACCCGGTTCCCGGGTTCGATTCCCAGCGGGGTCAGGGATTTTCTCTGCCTCGTGATGGCTGGGTGTTGTGTGATGTCCTTAGGTTAGTTAGGTTTAAGTAGTTCTAAGTTCTAGGGGACTGATGACCATAGATGTTAAGTCCCATAGTGCTCAGAGCCATTTGAACCATTTTTGTTACAAACAAAACACTCTCATCCAGCCTTGGCTACACTGTGGAACTGGAAGTGAGTGCACTTCAGCTGCACTGCAATCTTTTCCAAATGATTTTGAATAAACTGTTCAGTAAATAAATTTATTCTCTCATATCTCATATCCTCATTCGTCAGCTACGTGATGAACTGCCTATCATTTCGTTTATAGTAATTGGTATTGTGAGATTTCTATGTTAAGTAAGACACTGCGCGAAATTCGAGTAGTTTGAAATGGAAAAATATCGGTCGGCATGATTTTGCATTTGGTAGGAATTAGGTCACATACATTGCTGCATACAAAAGCTAGATATCATATTGAATTTTTCTTTAAGCTTGAGACGAGATCTCAAGAAAATGGGTTATATGAAGTGCACACACTTCCGATCCATGCGCAAACATTAGAGTAAAAATCAAATATAGATGATATTCTTCGTACCTCGTAAAGTCTAAAGATATTGAGTTTTTGGCATATACGAGCACGCAAAACGAAGAGTATTTTTCCATATAGTTAAGTAGTGAAACTTTCCCATCTACTGTGATATACGAGTAAATACAGATTTTCTTCAATGAAAAAATGTTGTTATCTTAAGTACCATCGATACCTGGTGAATTGACTGTTAGTTTGGGTTTGTGATAACAATAGTGAAGGAGTCACACATTTATTTTTTATGCTGAGCATGAGTTTTACTTAAGATGTTGACCTGATTTTTCCTCAACTGCTCGTTTAATAAGGTAATGTTTCAGGATTCTCTAGCAGCTGCAACTACATTAGCATATTACAGAGGCGAAAGATGCTAATTTTAACAAGGCAACAAGAGAAAGAAGAAAAAGTTTACAGCTCGGGCGAAAATAAATCGTTCCTTCTGTTGAGATTTCAGCGTAATCTTGTAATCCATTGTGTTTTTAATAATAACTGTTTGACTTGTTGAATTACTGTTCGGCCTGGCATAAACTGTTAATACAATTATTCAAAGACTCGCTAGCTGTAACTTGGAAATCCCCTAAGGTAAGCATTTGTTTGGAAGCTTAAGATACAGAACTACACCTCCCCCAACCCCCCACCACGCTCTCCAACCATGTATCTACGGGCCATGCAGTACGCACTCTATCACATGTGTCATTTACCTTAGGATATTTTCTTAATAGCTCGTATATGCAGGCTTCTTGTCATTCCAAAAGAGAATTGTTAGAAATAGAGAGTGGTATATTTTGCATTATTAGATTATTAATTAGTTTTTGTTGAATTCCTAGTGGTTAGCAACCAGAAGGAAGCTACTTAACGTCGTTCCACTCACTGTAGGATGTTTCTCGAAATTCGAGACAGTGCAGATAACTTCGGAAGTCACTACAGAATACCTTCGTTCTTATTTAGTTTGAGGTACATGGGGCAACCAAAAAATTTCCGTTTGAGGGCGTCGCTGCAGCGTGTATGCAACGTAGCCTGACTCCGATGCGGGTATAGAAGCACTGACATGTTGGCAATCGATTAGTGTGGCATTCGTGTCTTTCCCATGGGAGTGCGGTAAATGCGGAAGTATGGACTATGACCACGTTATTTCCAAATGCGTCCAAACAGGTTCACTACGCTCTTATTCTCTTTCTAGCTGCCGGAGAACGAACACGGTAGATATACAACGCAGAATGAATAATGTGTATGGGGCAGCAAGTCTGTAGAAAACCACCTTTGTGGAATGGTGCATCAAAGGCTGCTGCTGCTTCGTGATAACGCACGTGGCCACATCGAAAATGTCGCGACACAGAAGTTACGCCACCTTAATGGGACTCACTCGAGCGCCAGCCCTGGACACGGATATCTTCAACCTGGAACGGGGTTGCGATGTTTGCCTCGGTGCCTAGGTGATTTACCCAGATTTCCATACCGGTTCTGGGCAGTACGGCCTTCAGACGAATACTTTTTGATGGCCCCCAACACCTTTTCTATTGGTTTTGTTGAACGTAGTTTAAAAAGAAAAACATTCCATTTCCTTGGAGTCATCTCGTGGAATCGGGTGTACTGGCAGTGGTCTACGTCTTCCGTCACAATATTTCGACGTCGTAACTCAACGTTCCCTCGAACAGTTGCTTATTATCTGCGTTATAAGTGTCTTGGAATGTTCCAAGCTTCTTCCCGAAGCCAATTAATATGAAGAAATTATCTTCAAGTAATCTTATTCCTCAAATTAATACTGTGTCCTTCCCAAGAACATCCGTATCTTCATTGCCCTTGAATACACAGAATACTTTAACGAAAATCATTCAGTGTAACAGATGGAAAACACTTAGAAATGAGTTCCGTTCTTTTACTAGCATATTTTGCTGCCATTTTCAGTATACAGACAGAAAGATTATCAACATTTTAATTTGAGACTTATAATAATTTTTTACTAATTATTTTATATATCTGAAAAAACTTTGAAGGCTGTTAGTCATTCGTGATGTATTTACTTTTTCTTCGAATGCAGGAGCTTATTACATCCAGCGACTGGTACAGAGGTGAAAGTTGCGCAATACTGAGTCTTATTGATCGACTGGTGGTTGTAATAACTGTCGTTCAAATAATTAATAGCCACGAATGAATGAAAATCGTCACCTAAGTTTCAGGAGGCTCTACTACTTTTCCCTACACCACATAAACATTTGCATAACCTGACGCAAGATCAATGGTAACTACTAATCGAGATGAACACCAAAGATAAATTTTGTATTATCTCACCATAAAGGATGACGACCATTTATCAATCTCTTGCAGTAATTAATCGTACAGTTATGGATTGCATATTAACAAAATTGCGTACTTTCTCTCTCCACTGCAAGTTCACATCTTCACAGAACGACCTACAACATTTGGGTTCTAGATCAATGCGTTCCAAGGATAGTAAATAAGTTTGTTCATACTTTACATCTTTCTCTTCCTCAGTTATAATCCGGACAACAGAGTGGAGTCAGAGGTTACAATGCACGGCTGGCACTTAATACCTCGACCTCAACACAATAACTAACTATTCTGGAATACAAGTACGTAATCTGTGTATGATATACTGTAGGCTACGATATTAGCGCACATCAGTGATTCGGAAATAATTCCGTATCTAGCTATTAGAAACGGAAATCCTCTTTTCTCTGCCGGCCTAGGTGGCAGAGCGATTGTAGGCGCTACAGTCTGGAACCGCGCGACCGCTACTGTCACAGGTTCGAATCCTTCCTCGGGCATGGATGTGTGTGATGTCCTTAGGTTATTTAGGTTTAAGTAGCTCTAGGTTCTAGGGAACTGATGACCTCAGACGTTAAGTCCCATAGTGCTCAGAGACATTTTGAGCCTGTTTTCTCCGTTGACTGTAAGCAACGAATGACATATCTCACCCAGCCGTTGAGAATCGTGTGGAGCCGTCAGTGCAGACGAAATAAGAGAATGTTCATGTTGTTGCTGTTGTCTTCAGTCCTGAGACTGGTTTGAGGCAGCTCTCCATGCTACTCTATCCTGTGCAAGCTTCTTCATCTCCCAGTACCTACTGCAACCTACATCCTTCTGAATCTGTTTAGTGTATTCATCTCTTGGTATCCCTCTACGATTTTTACCTCCTCGCTGCCCTCCAATACTAAATAGGTGATCCCTTGATGATCAGAGTATACCCCACCAACCGATCCCTTCTTCTAGTCAACTTGTGCCACAAATTTCTCTTCTCTCCAATTGTATTCAATACCCCCTCATTAGATATGTGATCTACCCATCTAATCTTAATATTGAGAAGTAAATCTAATTATATGAATGTGTATACTAATTTATGGGTATAATTCGTTGTGTAGTGTTGTTATATAAACGTTTAAGCTTGTTACATAAATTGGTTAATGTTTCTTGTGTACTGTATTTGGCTAATTGAAAGATCGGTGATTTAAGAATTAGATCTCACGAAGCTACGTGTTTCGTTTGAAATGATAGACAATAACTGACAGCAACGTGAAGTCAATGTACAAGCCTGGAACGTCCACATACGAAAACAAAACGAAACAACCATTTGTGGGAATATCGCGCAAAATAAAAACGTATAATAATCTTTTTTTGTGGTTTGCCCCTTCTTACTTAACGTGTTTGGCAGGAAAGATTGAAGAGAAATAACTCCTTATGCAAGTCACTATACAACACGATTTCATGAACCGATGCATGGCCAACATTTTTGTGATTTAAATGATATACGTTCGTTCTCGTCACAGTCTACCAAAATATGCTTGCATGAATTAGAAATGTCAGCGGTAATTAAACTGCTGGAATGGGTGGGAGAGAAACGAAAACGCTTATACATAATTACCGGTAATTGAGTTTTACATTTGTGGTACTGCTTTTAAATTGCGCGAGACCTCAGCTAATTGTTCCTGTACACAACAAATAATGTGGTCGATGCTGCTGGTCGCCCGGCGTTCTCTTTCCTGACCGCAACCATTTCATCTGCAGCTGTGCATTGCTTAAGTGTTGAGCGGTCAGGTATCAGCTGTTGTCATGTGCAGAAATGATTGATTTGTACAGTTCGTACAACAGTGCATGTTTTCGGTGGTGGAATCAGCAACAACATTCTTCAGCTTGGATTACCGTATCGTGATGCACCAAGTGATACAAAATTAAAAGAAAAAGTTAAAAAAATAATAATTAGAATAGTGTTCGCAGCAGTGTGAACGGATTTTAAAGAACTACATACAACGACAATCGTTTCCGCTACATTAGTTATATTTTTCACCAACAGGTCGCGCTTCTGTGATCAAGGAACTGGCATACGTATTTACATATATTTGAATGTGTTCTGGCTTTATAACTGAAAGATAATGAAGACTTGCTCTGAACTGCCCTGTAGATGTCGAATTCGTCTTTCCACTAAATGGAACTCAAATGCAGGCAACTGTTCTGCTGCATTACACCAATTGTGGCTCATCATACTGTAAATACCAACTATGAGCGAAATCTGGTTGTTGTTGTTGTTGTTGTTGTTGTTGTGGTCTTCGGTCCTGAGGCTGGTCTGATGCAGCTCTCCATGCTACTCTATCCTGTGCAAGCTTCTTCATCTCCCAGTACCTACTGCAGCCTACATCCTTCTGAATCCCGCTTAGTGTATTCATCTCTTGGTCTCCCTCTACGAATTTTACGCTCCACGCTGCCCTCCAGTACCAAATTGGTGATCCCTTGATGCCTCAGAATATCTCTTACCAACCGATCCCTTCTTCTAGTCAAGTTGTGCCACAAACTCCTGTTCTCCCCAATTCTATTCAATACCTCCTCATCGGTTATGTGATCTACCCATCTAATCTTCAACATTCTTCTGTAGCACCACATTTCGAAAGCTTCTATTCTCATCTTGTCTAAACTATTTATCGTCCACGTTTCACTTCCGTATATGGCTACACTCCATACAAATACTTTCAGAAACGACTTCCTGACACTTAAATCAATACTCGATGTTAACAAATTTCTCTTCTTCAGAAACGCTTTCTTTGGCATTGCCAGTCTACATTTTATATCCTCTCTACTTCGATCATCAGCAGTTATTTTGCTCCCCAAATAGCAAAACACCTTTACTACTTTAAGTGTCTCATTTCGTAATCTAATTCTCTCAGCATCACCCGATGTAATTTTACTACATTCCATTCACCCCGTTTTGCTTTTGTTGATGTTCATCTTATACCCTCCTTTCAAGACACTGTACATTCCGTTCAACTGCTCTTCCACGTCCTTTGCTGTCTCTGACAGAATTACAATGTCATCGGCAAACCGCAGCCTTTAACAATTTTTTTTGTTGCCTTATTAAAGAAAATTCCCATAGCATTCTGAGCATTCCTTTAAATATCACATCGCGCTAACAGGCATATTTCACGAATTTGTGTTTCCATTTCATACTATTGTTTGCAGTAGACAGTATAATAAAAGGGCTGAAGGTTAGGGCTTTGTGTCCACTTCGAGATCGTTAGAAACGAGTAACAAGAGCCAAAGCTTGGGTCACATACAACGTTACCCGAAATGTAGACACTATCATAGCTTAATTATGAATTACTGCGATAATAAGTACCACATCTTTACCGCACAGCATTCACTTTCCACAACGGTAACTAACTGGATCATCTGTTTCTACCAGAACATACGAGGTCATTAGTGATTTTCGTTTTATGAGCATTAGACTGTCGTCCAAGAACAAGTTTCTGTGCCTAAAGTGGAGGTTTTAGTTTCAAACTTAAACAAGTTGAGCAAGCCAATCTGTTTATACGAGGGTGAGTCAAATGAAAAACTTAAATTTGTAATAACAAATCGAAATTTCGAGACGTTATCCTGTAAGTTGGCAAGCGTGCTAAAAACAGCGTGCAGAATGGCCTGTAGGTGGCAGCATAGTGCAGATGCACACATACCGTCGCAGTATCAGTATAAAGAAGGCCGCCCCACTTGCGACTTGCACCAGGGAAGAACAGCATTCTGTTATTCGGTTTTTGCGTAGTGAAGGTGTGAAACCTATTGAAATTCATCGACGAATGAAGATTCAGTACGGTGATGCATGTTTGTCACAGCAGCAAGTTTACGAATGGAGTAGGAAGTTCGCAAATGGTGAGACTTCAGTGGAAGATGCTTCTTGTCCAGGTCAGGCACAACGAGCTGTGACTCCACAGAACATTGTAGCAGTTAAAGCCATAGTGAAGGAAACCGCCGAGTGACACTGAATGACATTGCAGCATGTTTACAGATTAGTCGTGGGTCAGCACACCACATTGTGCATGAAGTGCTCTAGTTTCACAAAGTGTCTGCAAGATGGATGCCACGGCAGCTCACTCCTGAAATGAGAGAACGATGTGTTGATGCTTGTAAAGAACTTCTTCGGCGCTTTGAACGAGAAGGTGACGGCTTCCTTGCAAGAATCTCTACTGGGGACGAAACGTGGGTTCACCTCCACCAACCGGAAACGAAGAGAGCGAGCAAGGAATGGCGCCAATCCTCATCACCAAAACCGAAGAAGTTTCGAATAGAACCATCAGCAGGGAAGGTTATGCCGACTCTCTTTTGGGACGAAAAAGGTGTCGTTTTGGAGCATTACATGCCTAGAGGGACCACTGTTACCAGTGCATCATACACAGATCTGCTAAAAAATCATCTGCGGCCTGCAATCAAATCAAAGCGACGTGGATTGCTGTCAGCAGGTGTCCTTTAGCAACATGACAGTGCAAGGCCCCACACTGCCCGTACAACAGTTGCAACAATCACAGACCAGCGTTTTGAGTGTCTTCCTCATACACCATACTCACCAGACCTTGCCCCAAGTGATTTCCATATGTTTGGACCACTCAAAGACGCACTAGGAGGAAAGAAATTCCGTTCTGATGAAGAGATACGCCACGCGGTGCGTGAGTGGATGCGCGGACTACCAAAAGAATTTTTTTCTAAGGGAATTTATGCACTTTGTAAGCGCTGGCGGACTTGCATTGAGCGCGGGGGAGATTATGTTGAAAAGTGATACAGCTTTGTACCACTTTTGCACAATAAATAATATTTAAATAAATATTTATGGTTTTCATTTGATTCACCCTCGTACGTATGTGCATAACGGTCACTTCGTGACGTCCAGCAGAAAACGTTGGTGGACCACGCTAAAAGAATCTACCTGGAAGAAGAGCTCAATTGTTTAAGGATTACTTTTGGGAAGAGATAACTACTCTGACAAAGGGACAAATATTGCACTACCTCCTAAAATATCAGGAACTCCTATCGAAAAAGAACTGACTGAAGGGGAAGTTTTCCTTCCGTTCACAAAAACAGTCACATGTCGCATCAACAGAATGCCAAGAAGACAGGGTACTGACACAGTCTTTAAACCAACGAGAAATGTACGAGAGTATTTGAACACTGAGAAGGACCTACGGCCGCGATTTTCCACAGCAGAATTATATTAAATTCTTTACAGGTACTCTCAAGTGCACCGAAGAAATACAAAGAAGCGGTAACACTCGTCTTGAAAAACACAAAAGCAATTGTCGTCCTGGAAACTCGGATAAATCTGCAGTAGAAAATCGTGTCCTACGACCAATGAACCACCAAATTTATTTCTCCGATACTACAGTTTTATCGAAGTCCAGTCTTTGTTATGTAGGGCTACAGAGAGGCCATAGGCGTTCAAAAGTTCAAAAGGAAAAAACACGCTATATAATTCAGATAAACAATCTTTGGACGATGGCCTAAGGCCCAAAAAACAAAAATTTTGAGGGATGCAAAAACGAGCCTTGGAAGCCTCTATTGTATTATTATACGAGGTCCTTTTCAAGAGAACGGAGTCTGCATTCACTGTATCGTACTGGTATGTGACTGTTTCTCAACCTTGAAATTACTCCTTGCATCAAAATTTAATAAACTGGATCAATTCATTGGCAACGGTCGATCAGTTTCCTACAGACTTGCTCTTTCGCTCCGCTACATGACTAAAACGGGGAATCTTCCACTTCCTCCTGAAAAATGCCATGCAGAGGCTTCGTGAACAGTGAAAGGTTCAAATGCAAACGTATGGGTACTTAACTATGCCCTACTTTAAAATCGACCACTACTAGTTTAGCATATTTGGTAACTTGAGTCCAAAAATTTGTGGGATCAGGCATATTTCTTTTATATCAGACCTCTCACACGTTTTGGTGAGGAAAATTATTGCGACAATTTCCCACTGCAATTTCAATTGCCTTCCCCTCCCACACTCATTTCAAAAACGTACGCGTCTTCCCAACCACAGCATACTCTACACATTCCAAATGAATGTTTTTTTCAATTCACCCTATTCTTACCCAGCCGGTATGCCACTCATTTCCTAGCATCCACATCCAACCCATCAGCCCCATCCCACATAAACATTTCACATCATATTCATAGTCATGTCTTAATGTCTTAACTCATATCTTCCTGCACCTTCTTCTTGTCAGTGTTTCCAACATATTCCTCTTCCCACGTAAACATCCGATATCCTAATAACAGTTATTTTCTTCATATCTTCACGTGTGCTGTATCACCATGTTTCGTCTTCTTGCCAATGTTTCCCATTTTTTCCTCTTTCCACCGAGTCTGCAGAAAAGATCCTCAATAATTTGCAAAATCCTTCTATAGCATTGCGTCTGAAACATTTCGACCTCTTCCTTCCCAGTGTTTCCTACAGTCCATAATTCACTTCCATACAATGCTGCGCTCCAAACGCACCTTCTCAGAAGTTTTGACATTAGCATTTTTTTTTTTTGACCAGGGATTCCGTCTTTGTCCATGCTAGTTTTTCATGTCCTCCTTGCCGACCGGGGTGGCCGAGCGGTTCTAGGCGCTACAGTCTGGAACCGAGCGACCGCTACGGTCGCAGGTTCGAATCCTGCCTCGGGCATGGGTGTGTGTGATGTCCTTAGGTTAGTTAGGTTTAAGTAGTTCTAAGTTCTAGGGGACTGATGACCTCAGAAGTTAAGTCCCATAGTGCTCAGAGCCATCTGAACCATCTGAACCATGTCCTCCTTGCTTCGTGCTACGTTTACAATTTTTCTTCGAACGAAGGGAGTTCCTTCGCTTCGTCTGCTTCGATATCCCCAACTTTGATATTAAGTTGATCGATGATCTCACTTACGCTACTCGTCTTCATTTTCTCTGCCGTGCATGAGCTCATATCAAGGGAATTCAAAAAAAGTGTCTAATACTTTGAGAGGTGGTAGTACTCATCGAAACAAGGAAAATCAGTCGAATGAACACGGGTCTGGAAACGCATGTTTTTCGGGATAAACGCATGTTTATGGGGAGCAAAAAAATGGTTCAAATGGCTCTGAGCACTAGGGGATTCAACTGCTGAGGTCATTAGTCCCCTAGAACTTAGAACTAGTTAAAACTAACTAACCTAAGGACATCACAAACATCCATGCCCGAGGCAGGATTCGAACCTGCGACCGTAGCGGTTTTGCGGTTCCAGACTGCAGCGCCTTTAACCGCACGGCTATGGGGCGCACTGTGCGACCCTTGGTTGCGGATATTAGCACAGTCGTTGCATTGGCACGTATCGGCAAGGTACTGTGATGTCGTGCTCACAGTACTCTACCTACCATTCTCCAGTCAATTGTGTGGTTCGAGTCGTGTTGTAGGTTCGTTAGTTTTCGTCGTGTTTGTGTGCCTTATTGTACAGTACTATCAACCCTGGATACGTATCATGGTGTTTTACCTCCCTCCAAACGCTGATTCACTTATATGTTTGCTGTTATTGCCCTGTTTGTACATACAAATTGTGTAGCACATTTATGCTTTGTGTCTTCCACCACTAGTTACCAATGGAAGACTGCTACTCGACAAGTGAAATGGCGGATACGATACTCTGCTATCGTTTAGAAAATGGACGTAGCCTGCGAGCCCGTGCCTTCTACGCTGAAAGGTATCCACAGGGCAGACTGCCCTGTGATAAGCTGTTTGTCAGACTTTGCCAGCGTCTGAGGGCACAGGTACCCTTGCATCTCGGAAGACTGACGGTGGAAGGCCATTTACAGTCCGCAAGCCTGACCTGGAGAAGCGTGGGTGGAAGGAATCTCTGGGACCAGTGTGCGGCTATTAGCAGCAGCAGAAGGCGTGCCTCACACTCTTATCTGGGAGGGGGGGGGGGGGTACTTCATGAAAAGTTGCTGTGCCCATTTACCCATTTCATCTGCAGCATGCCAGACTTTTTCTGTCAATGTCTTCTGCAGAAGTATGCCGCAGATCCACTGTTCACATCAAAGATTTTATTTGCCGATGAGACAGGGTTCACAAGAGATGGTGTTGTGAACGTCCATTACCAGCATGTATGGACAGATGTAAAGCTCCAAGCAATTCAGGAAAGAGGACACCAACACCGATTCTCAACAAAGTATGGGCAGGCGTACTTGGGGATAGGTTAATAGGGTCATACGTGCTACAACACGCGTCAACTACAGCGTGTTATCTGTACAATGTCATTAATGTATTGTCTACCTTGCTGGAGGCTGTGCCCTTGCAGCAAAGAATACAAACGTGGTTCACGCCTGATGGCGCGCCAGCACTCTTTCGTCACAATGTGTTCGAACATGTGACGCAGGCATTTCAGGACCGCTGGGTTGGTCGGAGGAGCCCCACACATTGGCCTGCTCGTTCCCCAGACCACAATACGCTAGAGTTTCGGTTATGGGGACACTTGAAGGAATTGATCGGCGTCACGCCAATCAACGATGTGCGGACACTACAGCGTCGCGTCTTCAATGCGTGCCAGCAGGTACAATAACAACAACGAGTATACTTCAAAGGGTGCTCAAATGGCTCTGAGCACTATGCGACTTGACTTCTGAGGTCATCAATCGCCGAGAACTAATTAAACCTAACCAACCTAAGGACATGACACACATCCATGCCCGAGGCAGGATTCGAACCTGCGACCGTAGCGGTCGCTCGGCTCCAGACTGTAGCGCCTAGAACCGCACGGCCACTCCGGCCGGCTTCGAAGGGTGCGTTATTCTTTACGCCGGAGGGCAGAAGCGGGCACTGTCATGAAAGGAAGTCACATTGAACATCTCCTATAAACATGTGTTTATCGCAGAAAGTATGCATTTCCTGGCCGACGTTTATTGGACTTATTTTTTCTTGTTTCGTTGAGTACTACCGCCTCTCAAAGTATTCGACACTTTTTTAACACATTGTATATACTTGTAGAACCTCTTTGGGGTTCGTTACCTAACTATAGTTTGCCTGGCGTGTCATGAGGTGGCGCCTTTGCAGCGTCTCGAACGGCATATACGTGCACGCGCAGCTCACGCTAGTGTAGGCAACAGACGGAAGGGCCAAAAGGCAGTCCAAATCAGAAGACCACATTCATCACGTGCATGGGAGGCAAAACACTTTGTGTTGCGAATTTCACCAAGATCCTCTGTGAAGTTGCAATAGCGACAATAATGTAAGTCTGATGGGGGTCTGAGTGACTCGGAAGGAGTCTTGCGGCATAGCGGTCTGGGCTTGCTAGCCGTGGACGTCTGCTCGCCGAACTTTCTTAGGGTGTGTACTTTGGACAGAGTAGGCGGTTCCATCAGTCTGTGCAGCGCCGAACCATACGCTGTAGTTTGACTGTTTCCTGCTGCCTTGGCTGTTGGCCATGGCCACGTACACTGTAGATTGTTCTTCTGGGCCCGACACAGGAACAACGGTGAGCACGATACAGTTAAATGTTCCCTGTGTGCTTCGCTACTGAATTTCGTTTGATATTCTTGCTGTATGGTGATTTGTCTTGCACTGTCTGCGCCTGTTTAGTCGAAGTTCTTAAGGAGGATCAGCACCTCGGTAGTAAGAACGTTCCCTAGTTAAGCATTTACTTGAGAGTAAGCGAGCTTACATATTAAACTGTTGCGTTTATAATTTTTGACCTTTAACTTCACTGCGGACGCACGTGTTTTGCTAGCTTTAAATTTTTAAAATTTTTATATTGCTTCTTAATTTGTATCTTACCTGGACTACTGGAGCCTGAAGTTCTCCGAATTTAAGCTCTTCTTGATGTTTTATCGTTGTCAGATAACTTTAAAAAGGTCGATGTCGGCGCTGTAATTTATGTGGCTATGTAAATTCTGCTCTTTTAAGAACAAGTACATGTAGGTGAAACAGACTCAGGTTCCTATCCTCATTTCCTCTGTCATGGTTGGCCTCCTGTCCGATTTTCCACTTAAGTAATGTAAATTTAGATGTATTTTTCTGTGTGTATTTTAGAATCAACACTAAATCGGGCAGCTGTCTGGGGCGACAGCTGAAACTGATCTGGTTTCCGTGTCTTGCCTAATTTGTGTGCTTCAGCACCTTTGCTTGCCTTGAATTTCGTTGCTCGTGTAAAGTAATTGATAATGCCTGATGATTTGTCAACGCTCCTTTCCATAATTATAGAAGTTATATAATCATTTGTCTTGAGCTCTTTGACGTTTTATATTTATTGTAAAACCGCTGTTTAATTCAGTAAGTACCTCTGTGGTGGTTTTCTAATGCTTGTGAGGTCTGAAGAGTTGGTTCAGGTTTGATTAAAGAAAAGGAATCTTGTTCTAGTATAGAAACTGATTTTTTAAATTTTTGCGAACTTACGTGGGGCATTCGCCTAACGTTAGTAATTAGTAATTATTGTATTTAACTTTTCTTCTGCAGCGAATAAATATTGCTTGCCTTTGTAAACTAAAGTCTGACCTCTGTGACAGATAAATAACTATGTTTAAGGGTTATTTTCTTTATGTTCAGAGCTTTTCCACTCCTGTATGCTATCTCCATACCATTTCACTTTCGTTTGTTTTTGGTTTACCCTCAATTCATATTCTTTAATCATCAGACTGTTCATTCCATTCAACAAACCTTGCAGATGGTTCCCAATTTTACTGAGGATAACAGTGTCATCAGCTAATCTAATAACTGGTATTTTTTCGCCCCAGGTGTTAATCCCACTCCTGAAATTTTATTTCCGCCATTACTTCTTACTGAGGATAATAGTGTCATCAGCTAATCTAATAACTGGTATTTTTTCGCCCCAGGTGTTAATCCCACTCCTGAAATTTTATTTCCGCCATTACTTCTTACTGAGGATAACAGTGTCATCAGCTAATCTAATAACTGGTATTTTTTCGCCCCAGGTGCTTCGGATAGTAACTAGCATTCTCAATACACTATTTTTTTTATTTTCAGTGCATGTAAGTTCCTGTCGTTCGGGCGTCAGTCATAGTTCTTTTGAAAGAACGGTAACTGATGCCGGAACAACAGAGACTAACGTGCACTGAGAATAAAAAATAGTGCATTGAGAATGGCTAGCTACCAGCCGAAATCTGGATTTGCGTAATGAAATCTAAAAAGGACGACTGATTGGTGCACTTTACAATTTATAAGTATATAATAAATATCTGAAGAGAGGAAATATGGTCACTGCCAGTCTAAACAGTCAGGCCCGAAAACCAGCCGCCCATAAAGACGCACTGATATTGGTTCCTTAGTAACAGGAGCAGTCTCGTTTCTTTTGTGGAACCTCGTATAGTGGAAATGTGCTCACGTTATAGTTTACCTGCAATATCGTATTATCCGCGTTACTATCCATTGTGCAATATTCCTAAGTTTACAAGCACAAAACGAAAAAAAAAATACTGTGCTATCAAAATATTACTTTTTTACGGTGTTTTGCAAATTCTGAAATATGTCAGGACAGCGGTTATATCCGGCAGGTGTGGCCGAACGGTTCTAGGCGTTACAGTCTGGAACCACGCGACCGCTAAGGTCGCAGGTTCGAATCCTGCCTCGGGCATGGATGTGTGTGATGTCCTTAGGTTAGTTAGGTTTAAGTAGTTCTAAGCTCTAGGGGACTGATGACCTCAGAAGTTAAGTCCCATAGTGCTCAGAGCCATTTGAACCTTTTTTGCACAGCGGTTACATTTGGTAGTACTGTGGAAGCAGGACCATGACCAAAGACTATCTCCCCATTTACAAATTAGGGAGCAGGTACCATAACTAGCAAGACCATAAAGAAATGTAAACATAAGCTTTCGCAGCCGTTGTCACAGTCAATAAAATTCTTCTGGGTGTGATGCCGCATTGTCAACTATAAAATTCCGACGTTTCGGCGACTGTTGCAAGGCGCCTTCCTCAGGGTGTATTACTAACTGCTGAATGATCACTAGTTTGGTTAATTTGGTTACTTATATACTGTGGAGGAGTGCTGTCATTGGATATGAGGGTGAGGAGGAAGGGTATTAATTCATTTTATTGGTCTTTGCATGGCGTGTTGTCATTGGCGGAAATAGGCGTTTTCCATTCGAGTTTCCTTTATTGCTTGCCGTTGGTGGAAATCGGCGAATAGGAAACTGAACGGTGACTACAGCGCAGCTTTGTTTACGAACTGCCTAGTATCGACTAGGGTGCGTCAGCACTCTGTTTACCCTCCGCCGCTGTGTCCTACCGCGCGCCTGTGGCTTTGCGAGAGCTGTCCTTCCGCAAAGCTGTCACTGCTGGCAGCCAAGACGCTGGAAGTCGGTACCCGTCATCTGTATTCATATTGTCGGCTCGCTTGGCTGTATCTATAGCCTCTCTAAACTTCCTCCTCAAACTAAACGGCTGTTTCGCCAGCACGTGAGCCTCTCGAAATTCGATCTTCATTCTGCACTGTTCCTGATGTTCTGTCACCGGTGATTTGTTGTTTAAGGCGGATATACCTCTCGTGTTCAATTTACCTTGCGCTTATTGGACGCCCAGTTTCACCTACATACACCAGTCCTCATTCAACTCCCGATTTCATAAACTCCGGCGGCATGAAACTTGTCAATTGTATCTTTAATCCAGCCCAGAACGTCTTTTGGTGGACGCTCTGTAATGGTGTGGGGAGTGTGTAGTTGGATTGATATGGGACACCTGATACGTCTAGATACGACTCTGAGAGGTGACACGTACGTAAGCATCCTGTCTGACCACTTGCATCCATTCATGTCCACTGTGCATTCCGAAGGACTTGGGAAATTCCGGTAGGACAATGTGACACCCCACACGTCCAGGATCGCTACAGAGTGGCTCCAGGAACACTGTTCTGAGCTGAAACGTCTCCGCTGGCCACCAAACTCCCCAGACGTGAACAATATTGAGCATATGTGGGATGTCTTGCAACGTGCTGTTCAGAAAAGATCTCCACCCCCTCGTACTCTTTCGGATTTATGGACGGCCCTGTAGGATTCATGGTGTAAATTCCCTCCAGCAGTACTTCAGACATTAGCCGAGTCCATTCCATGTCGTGTTGTGGCACTTCTGCGTGCTCGCGGTAGCCCTACACGATATTAGACACACGTACCAGTTTGTTTGGCTCTTGAGTGTATCAGGTTCTTCATACATCGTATTTGCGTATTGTAATATCGGAAAAGGAGGGGTAACACTAAGAGCCGAAAGATAACACTGTAAATATTTATTTTGACGGTTTCAGATGCAAATTGTGACACATGATTACTGGTTTCGATTATTTAACGATCAATTTCAGACATATAAAGAAAAATAAAACGTAAGTAATGATCTGTTCGGTTAGCTAACGTGGACTTAAGTATTTAAAGTTTTTAATTTATACCTGAGTAATCACTAGTTCTGAAAAGTAAAAAAGAAATTCTAGAAGAGCTCATTCATAAACTGTTAAATAAGAGGAATAACTCTATTCCAGACTGGTAACAGCATTTACTGGTATCCAGCATATTACTAATCCCATTCTGCATCGTTCAGATCCATCTGTCAAGAATGACTAGCAGTGAGAGGCTGATGGAACTGCCAGGGGGGGGGGGGGGGGGGGGGGGAGGGAGGGGGGAACTTCGGAGGGAGAGTGATTAAACAGCCAATAATGTATGTAAATGTAAAAGAAGATATTATGTAAATCATATATTAACATTAGTTTAAAAGTAATAAGCTACTTGGATAGTTGCATCTAACATTCAAAGTAGCACCATCAACGTCGGCACAGAAACAACTGCCGGCACACAAATACCTCACATGCGTTACTTGCTCTTGGTCTCATACTGGATCACGTATTTGTTTCCAAGAATGGACTCCCTATCTAAAAGCAGCTCAAGATCCTCTATCGTCTGTATTAGTTTGATCCTTCAGATTGGGACACCCTCTGTAGAGCTTCGTTTATACAAGCTGAAGAGTGACATAACTCCCGGGGTCGTGAATGAAAATGAAGGTACCAGTCATCGTAATTTAAGTGCAGCTACTCACGGAGTTCCAGTGTGGGGTATAACTTGGCAGAATTCTAATGCGTTAATGCTGAACCGATTTACGCTGGGAAAAAATTAGTTCCAGTAGTGGCCACCAAGTGTGAATCTGGCATTGTACAGCATCTCGTCGACGTCTCCAGTGCTCTTATTAGACAAACTGTATAAGCTGCTTTCTCGTTTGTTTGTCTCTTTTTCTTCAGAATCTGTTCCTAACCCATTACATGAAGAAACATTTCTATACATCACAAGCTGCGACATTGTCACGAATAAAGCAGTGACTCGTATATACAATAAGTTTCCTTTAATTTACGTCTATGGTCACAAACTTTTTGTTAGCAAATTACCGGTTTCGGTCTATAATGACCATCCTCAGATCTGCAGCAAAAAATGGGAAAAAAACGTAAATACACTCGAAGATTGTCTACAGCTTAAAAACAATAAATATACCATAATGAAAAGTACTATTGACATGTATGCGTCTGTGCGCTTTAAGTTTTATAAAAAACAAAGTCCTAATGTACTGCAGTCATAGTGGCATCTTCAAATGTTAAATACAAAATCAGCACCAGCATCGTCAAATATGTGTAAATAACGTCATATGCGCGAGCCATGTTGTCAGTAGCACTACTGTTCAAAACAAGCTGCCGTACAGTAGCCACAAGATGTTTGTGTTGTAAGTTCACCAGATGTCGCTAATGTAGGCCTACACTAGTTTTCAATGATTAATTGAACAGCGTAAAATATAGTGGTATACAATAGTTGAAGTCTGTAATGATCTTATAACGTATAAAAGGCAATGCAGTAATAAAAAGCGATGAAATAGAACACGACAAAAGTCAGATTGTTAAAAATCTGTTAACAAGTTTGTGACCAGAGACGTAAATTAAAGGAAACTTATTTCTATACATTTTTCTTGCATTTACAGCGCCAGATTTGCACCTCGTAGCCAAAACTGGAATTTAATTTTTCCAGCGTAAATCGATTCTACGTTATCGCATTAGATTATCTGTTAAGATTCGCTGACATACGATAATTACAACCCACACTGAACTTCGGTGATTACCTGCACTTTAATTATAACGACCTGGTACCTACTCTAAAATGAATAATTTGAGGGCCATTCATTAGATGGTGATGCTATCGCACATTCTTTTTGGCATCACCATTCTCTAGTCATAAAGACTAGCTGTACATGTTCACTGCATGCGGCAAGCTAGACTGCGTAACCTTTCATTTATGAGAATGAAGCAAATCATTGATCGCGTAAATAAATTCTCCATTAAATGCACACAGCATTTTCTTTTAAAAATGTTCAAGGCGAATGTGTAACAATAACTGATCAGCAGACATGGGAGTTTCATAGAATTTGTAAATAAATTGATTTTAAAATTATAATGTTGTTTATACACAACTTGTAATTTCCCATATTTACATTGATTAGCACAGATATTTCTAGAAGCAGGAGAAATATGATCACTACCTGCAGGGAGACTACATACCGCCTGACAACGTTGCGGCTACGTGATCGAGTAAGAAATACACTCCTGGAAATTGAAATAAGAACACCGTGAATTCATTGTCCCAGGAAGGGGAAACTTTATTGACACATTCCTGGGGTCAGATACATCACATGATCACACTGACAGAACCACAGGCACATAGACACAGGCAACAGAGCATGCACAATGTCGGCACTAGTACAGTGTATATCCATCTTTCGCAGCAATGCAGGCTGCTGTTCTCCCATGGAGACGATCGTAGAGATGCTGGATGTAGTCCTGTGGAACGGCTTGCCATGCCATTTCCACCTGGCGCCTCAGTTGGACCAGCGTTCGTGCTGGACGTGCACACCGCGTGAGACGACGCTTCATCCAGTCCCAAACATGCTCAATGGGGGACAGATCCGGAGATCTTGCTGGCCAGGGTAGTTGACTTACACCTTCTAGAGCACGTTGGGTGGCACGGGATACATGCGGACGTGCATTGTCCTGTTGGAACAGCAAGTTCCCTTGCCGGTCTAGGAATGGCAGAACGATGGGTTCGATGACGGTTTGGATGTACCGTGCACTATTCAGTGTCCCCTCGACGATCACCAGTGGTGTACGGCCAGTGTAGGAGATCGCTCCCCACACCATGATGCCGGGTGTTGGCCCTGTGTGCCTCGGTCGTATGCAGTCCTGATTGTGGCGCTCACCTGCACGGCGCCAAACACGCGTACGACCATCATTGGCACCAAGGCAGAAGCGACTCTCATCGCTGAAGACGACACGTCTCCATTCGTCCCTCCATTCACGCCTGTCGCGACACCATTGGAGGCGGGCTGCACGATGTTGGGGCGTGAGCGGAAGACGGCCTAACGGTGTGCAGGACCGTAGCCCAGCTTCATGGAGACGGTTGCGAATGGTCCTCGCCGATACCCCAGGAGCAACAGTGTCCCTAATTTGCTGGGAAGTGGCGGTGCGGTCCCCTACAGCACTGCGTAGGATCCTACGGTCTTGGCGTGCATCCGTGCGTCGCTGCGGTCCGATCCCAGGTCGACGGGCACGTGCACCTTCCGCCGACCACTTGCGACAACATCGATGTACTGTGGAGACCTCACGCCCCACGTGTTGAGCAATTCGGCGGTACGTCCACCCGGCCTCCCGCATGCCCACTATACGCCCTCGCTCAAAGTCCGTCAACTGCACATACGGTTCACGTCCACGCTGTCGCGGCATGCTACCAGTGTTAAAGACTGCGATGGAGCTCCGTATGCCACGGCAAACTGGCTGACACTGACGGCGGCGGTGCACAAATGCTGCGCAGCTAGCGCCATTCGACGGCCAAACCGCGGTTCCTGGTGTGTCCGCTGTGCCATGCGTGTGATCATTGCTTGTTCAGCCCTCTCGCAGTGTCCGGAGCAAGTATGGTGGGTCTGACACACCGGTGTCAATGTGTTCTTTTTTCCATTTCCAGGAGTGTATAAGCGGAGCTGAGACGACTGGGGAATTCTTCTACAACTGATATGGGACACAAATGGGGAAAGCCGTTGACACGAGTGTAAGTGTCTTTCAAAACGGCAGATTGTTAAAGCCCGCATGTTAGCGGGCCACCTGTTAGCGTGTTTGCTGTCTTGAGGATCTGTGGAAAATGGTTGGAGGAAGGTGAAATCATGAGTAGACGACAGGGTGTTATATGCCCACGCCTTGTCTCAAAACATGGAGGTAGGAAGCTTGGCCACTCTGTGGAGCAGAACAACGGGAAATCTGTGTCAGATCCGACGACAAAGTACAGTGATGGTGCAAACAAATGTGTTATATTGCATACTGTTTAGCCCACCGCACACCGTTGAACAACTCCGCAAGCAATCGACCGTTACGTTCTCCCATGTTGACTCAACGACTTCGTAAATTAAAACTGTAGGGAGCACGGGATCATCGAGATCGGACTGTGGATCAATGTAAACGTGCCAACTGTTCAGCTGAGTCACGTGTCTTCTTATACCAGATGGATGATCGTGTTCAGATACACCGTTATTCAGGCGAACGGCTGTCATCGTAGCCGGCCATTGGGGGCAATTTTACGCTACGGGGAGCATTCACTTCGGCTCCTATGGGACTTGTAATAACCAAAGGCACCATGACTGTTATGAACTGCGTAAAATTTGTTATGGACCACCTGGATTCCTTCATGCTTGTCTTCCCCGATGGCCATGGAATCTTCCAGCAGGGTAACGCTACGAATCACAAGGTCCAAATAGTGCTAAAGTGTTTTGCGGAGCATGATAGCGAAGAGACTTTGCTGTTTTTACACCGGGATATCTGATACGCTATCAGGCGTCAGATCCGCGTCTAGAAACCACCGGCCCGTAATTTACAGGAATCACATGACCTGTGCGAGGACATACGGCATCACATACCTGTGGACACCTATCAAGAATGTGTCGAATGCATGCCATGAAGGATCGCTGCTGTATTGTCTTCCAAAATGAGACAAGACTCTGTTGAGCAAGTGATCATAATGTTTTGTCTTGTAAGGGAGTGTGGCAGCAATTTTGTTGTGGTGACGCTTTTGACTCGTCAGCAGTTTAGATCGCCGTGACATGTAGCTGTGATAGAGTGAGATGTTGTAATGATCATACGATTCAGTAGCGCTCAGGATAGCAAGAATAAGCTACCTAAAAATCGCAGCACCAAAAAACAGTTAAGGAAGAGTAATGAAATTTCGGGTATACATTTGTCCAGGTAACAAATTTAAGTGATTAAGATCGCAAGGTTAATGTAAGCGCGAGATAAGCTATTGCAAATGTGAAATGCTGGTACACTAATAACTGGTGTAACTGCCAGAATGTTGACTACAAGCATGCATCGTGTTGTGTAGGTGCCGGATGTCAGTTTGTGGGATGGAGTTCCATGCCTGTTGCGCTTGATCAATACAGGGATGATTAATGCTGTTTGTGGATGACGCTGGAATATTCGTCCGATGATGTCCCATACGTGCTCGTTTGGAGACAGATCTGGTGTTCGAGAAGGCCAAGGCAACAAGACGGCACTCTGTAGAGAATGCTGGGTTACAACAGCAGTATGTGGACGAGCGTTATCCTGCTGGAAAAGGCAGCATAGCTGGTCGAATCTCCAGACTGACGTACAAATTTGCAATCAGTATGTGTGGGATAACCACGAGAGAGCTCCTGCTGTCATATGAAATCGCATCCCACATCATAACTCCATGTGTAGGTCCAGTGTGTCTAGCACGCAAGATAGGTTTGTTGCAGGCTCTCAGCTGCCATCCTCCTAACCAAAACACGGTCATTACTGGCACTAAGGCAGAAACGGCTTTCCAGAACAAAAACCGTCTGGGTGGGGAAATTATTTATTGTCAATGACAAGTTTCACCCTTTTGGGGCATCGTCACTGTCTACAAAGAGAAGAAATGGAAGAACAGTTTATTCATTCAAAATGCATACGCTATGAATGTACTCCAAAATTCAGCTGTCTTACTCCCTTGCAATAACATATTTTGATTAGCTTTTCGTGTAATAATTTTACCTATTATTTATATGGGGGTACTTTTATTTTATTCTTGGGTTTTATCTTTCTGCATTGGTTTCCTTATACGTATTTTAATTTACTAATTTACGCACGTTTATTTTTCGAAAATGTGCCTTACGCCAGTCTTGCGTGCCACCTGTGTACTTCTAGCTGCACTATACGCGACACCTGTATCTCGACTTGCATACTGTTTGTGTGCGCGACAATACAGACACTGTGCCATGTGCTGCTTCTACCGCGGTTTTGTAAGCGTCGCTCTATCTTATACTACCACTGTGGGGCCAGCTGGTGTGCTCAAGGTAATATGCCACAAACGTTGTAAATTTTTCCGTTACATATTTCTGCTTCCTCGGTATTATTCTGTTTCTCTCTTTTCACTAGGTCCACTACATGGTTTAGACGTTTCATGACGGATGGATTATGTATCCGCTTACCTTGGTGTTTATCTCGCATTATATGTGGTTTTATGACTGATGGGCCACGTATCCAGCTAATTTCGGGTAAGTTTTTAGTACTTGAGACGCCCCACTAAACTCGCAGGACAGGACAAGTAGTTTAAATTGTGGAAAGGGGCCAAAATAAGGGGCTGTCAGTTACATTCCAATATACATAATTTTTTTTAAAAACACACAGCTTTATTCTTTGGGACTTAATTACCGGCTGAGAGCCATTTTAATTTAAAAACGGCTGAAGGCCAATAACTTAAAACGCATTCATAATTAGAAATTTAAAAGGCAAGCCTTATCTTACAATAGTTCTTTATTTAAGCTGAAGGCCCAAAGAACCTGAGATTTTCAGAGCAAACAATTTGAATTCAAAATCGGCTGAAAGCCTAACACTTAAAACTCCGTAACATTAACTTTTTTTAAATACCAAAGGCCTTGCATGAAACAGTTCTATAAATTAGGCTGAAGGCCTTATGAGCAAAACTACTCAAACTCAAAATCTGCTGAAAGCCCAACACTTAAAATTCAACAACATTAAATTTTTTTAAAATGCCAACGGCCTTACGTGAAACAGTTCTTTAAATTAGGCGGAAGGCCTAAAGAATCTTACGCCTTAAGTGCAAAAAAACATTAATTTAACAATCGGCTAGAAGCCGTACAAGTAACGACAACAAAAACAAAAAAAGAAAAAGGCAGTACACCGAAGGGCGCTCAGATGTTTGAGGGTAGGCCTGGCATTCAAACACTAACGCTCGCTTAGGTGAGACAGGCAGTCGGGCTAATCATTCACGATCCGACGACAACACAATCGGCCGACAGTCAACGTACTAAGCGACAGTATAACTAATTCAAACGACACAATGTGACCAGTTCGGGCTGGCTGCCGGATTAAGTAAAAACTCAACCTTCGTGACTGGGATCGGTGAGCCACGGACCTCATAGCAATGGGAACAGCCCCTCACACTCCGACAGCGCGTGGACGCCGCAAGGCCACAGCCAGACACCCGCCACGGAGACTTCCCCGCTGCTCCACGGCAACCGACCAACTGCCCAGGCCCGGAAACGGTGACAGGACCAAATATACGTTGGCCGATGAGACGACAAACCGAATGACCAACCAACGGTCGTCCCGCTCCAATCTCCCGCCGTCGGACAGTTCACGTGTATCGCCAGCGGTCGGCGAGCACTGGCTGTCGGCGCCTCACCGGCGCTCCGTCCCCGACTTCACTGCTGCTGCGTCCCGACTGCACTGCTGGTCCAACTCACTCGCAGACACGCGACGACCCGGAAATACTATCGGTCGCTCCTGGGATGGTACGACAGTGCACTTATCGATACGCGCTGCTGCTGCCGCTCACCGGCAAGTAAGGGAGGAAGTTAGTGGCGCCAGTAAATGGAATAAGAAAACGAGCCGGCAGTATCGTGATAGAATATGACAAACAATAGTTGGGACAAAGGCTAGCCGTGCGCGGCTCATTACCTTTAGTTCACATTGTCTGCGTAACCGCGCAAGATAGCACCACGCCCCTTTTCTCCATTTGTATCTAATTCATTGGTTTCTTCTTGTTGTAAACAATCTGATGATGCCCGAAACGGGGAGGGGGGGGGGGGGGGGAAGACGTCATTGAAAACAAATAATTTCACAACCGAGACTGCCGGCCGCGGTGGTCTAGCGGTTCTGGCGCTGCAGTCAGGAACCGCGAGACTGCTACGGTCGCAGATTCGAATCCTGCCTCGGGCATGGGTGTGTGTGATGTCCTTAGGTTAGTTAGGTTTAAGTAGTTCTAAGTTCTAGGGGACTTATGATCTAAGATGTTGAGTCCCATAGTGCTCAGAACCATTTGAGCCACAACCGAGACTGTTTTTGTTCTGTAACACTTCTAAACCGGTTGCTGTAACAGCCTGCTACAATGGTATGGCACAATGTTCACAGAAACAGCTTTCATCAGAAAACGCAACAGACCTCCACTCTGACCTCCAGTGACGTCTCGCTGGACACCAGTGAAGTCGCAAATGGAGGTGGTTTGCGGTCAGCGGAATCCACGTTACGAGGTTACATGGCGGTTGGTTCGCAGCTACTCTTGAAATAACCGATTTGTAACAGTCCGTTGTGTCCCTGTGGTGCCAACTGGTGCTCAAATTGCTGTTGCAATAAGATTCGCCAGAACCATACGCCGAACACGATGGACTTCCCCCTCGGTAGTGCCGCGTGGCCGTTCGGAGCCTGATCTTCATGCTATCGTATATTCTCATACCCACCGCTGCCAGCAGTCATCTGCAGTCGTCTGCAGTTCCTACCAAGTTTTTCTGCAATATCGCCGAAGGAACATTCAACTTCTCGTAGCCTTATTACACGACCTCCTTAAAACTCAGTGAAGTGCTGACAACGGCGTCTTTTATGTCTCCTCAAACGCATTCTTAATTAACATCAACTCATCATGTCCAGACTCGAAGTAACTAACTCTCGACCTTTACATTACGTATTTAAATCAAACCTGATTTCCGTTCTAGTGCTAGTAGTGCCATTGTTATACCACTGGGGGGAAATTTGCATCTTTCAGATGTACAAAAATGCCTACAAACTTTCCTTTATGTGGCACATCTCCTTCTTAGTGTTACAATTTTTTTGGGTCAATGTATGTTTCCGAGCTCCTTATCCAGGCCTTGAAGGCCCAAGAGATGTCTTCCGGCTGCCGTCTGACGCTCTGCCTTCAGGCGTCATGCTGTTGTGATATGGAGGATCATGTGGTCAGCACACAGTTCTCCCGCTCGCCATACAGATTTTCCAGACTGTGGATCCGCTACTGCTGAGTCAAGTAGCTCCTAAATTGGCATCACGAGGCTGAGTGTACCCCGTACAAGAATCCCTATGAGGAAAAAATCTTTGATGGTACCAGAAATCCAACTCAAGTCCTCCGCATGGCAGACATCTACGTTGAACACTCAGCTATGGAGGCGGACACCTACGTATGTACATGACTTAAAACGAGTTTTGAGCTATTTTGTAGCAATATCTTTTGTAGTGAAGAGAGCAAAAACTGATAACCTAAATGTGTAAAATAGCTGTACATGCCACAGGTCCAAATGTTTTCCTTATGTAACTTAGTGTTGAATGTATAAGCTAAGTGTACAATGTACAGAGGATCTCAAAAACTTTATTAGTTGTATTCACAGGACATGTGGCCTGTAACTGAAGAAGTGTCATGATGATCTCTCCATTGGCAAAAGTTTCCGGAATAGTCCCCCATTCGGATCTCCGGGAGGGGACTGCCAAGGGGGAGGTTACCATGAGAAAAAGATTGAATAATCTACGAAAGGATAACTTTCTACGAGTCGGGGCGTGGAATGTCAGAAGCTTGAACGTGGTAGGGAAACTAGAAAATCTGAAAAGGGAAATGCAAAGGCTCAATCTAGATATAGTAGGGGTCAGTGAAGTGAAGTGGAAGGAAGACAAGGATTTCTGGTCAGATGAGTATCGCGTAATATCAACAGCAGCAGAAAATGGTATAACAGGTGTAGGATTCGTTATGAACAGGAAGGTAGGGCAGAGGGTGTGTTACTGTGAACAGTTCAGTGACTGGGTTGTTCTAATCAGAATCGACAGCAGACCAACACCGACAACGATAGTTCAGGTATACATGCCGACGTCGCAAGCTGGAGGTGAACAGATAGAGAAAGTGTATGAGGATATTGAAAGAGTAATGCAGTATGTAAAGGGGGACGAAAATCTAATAGTCATGGGCGACTGGAATGCAGTTGTAGGGGAAGGAGTAGAAGAAAAGGTTACAGGAGAATATGGGCTTGGGACAAGGAATGAAAGAGGAGATGGACTAATTGAGTTCTGTAACAAGTTTCAGCTAGTAATAGCGAATACCCTGTTCAAAAATCACAAGAGGAGGAGGTATACTTGGAAAAGGCCGGGAGATACGGGAAGATTTCAATTAGATTACATTATGGTCACACAGAGATTCCGAAATCAGATACTGGATTGTAAGGCGTACCCAGGAGCAGATATAGACTCAGATCACAATATAGTAGTGATGAAGAGTAGGCTGAAGTTCAAGACATTAGTCAGGAAGAATCAATACGCAAAGAAGTGGGATACGGAAGTACTAAGGAATGACGAGATACGTTTGAAGCTCTCTAACGCTATAGATACAGCAATAAGGAATAGCGCAATAGGCAGTACAGTTGAAGAGGAATGGACATCTCTAAAAAGGGCCATCACAGAAGTTGGGAAGGAAAACATAGGTACAAAGAAGGTAGCTGCGAAGAAACCATGGGTAACAGAAGAAATACTTCAGTTGATCGATGAAAGGAGGAAGTACAAACATGTTCCGGGAAAATCAGGAATACAGAAATACAAGTCGCCGAGGAATGAAATAAATAGGAAGTGCAGGGAAGCTAAGACGAAATGGCTGCAGGAAAAATGTGAAGACATCGAAAAAGATATGATTGTCGGAAGGACAGACTCAGCATACAGGAAAGTCAAAACAACCTTTGGTGACATTAAAAGCAACGGGAATTCCACTGTTAAATGCAGAGGAGAGAGCAGATAGGTGGAAAGAATACATTGAAAGCCTCGATGAGGGTGAAGATTTGTCTGATGTGATAGAAGAAGAAACAGGAGTCGATTTAGAAGAGATAGGGGATCCAGTATTAGTATCGGAATTTAAAAGAGCTTTTGAGGACTTACGGTCAAATAAGGCAGAAGGAATAGATAACATTTCATCAGAATTTCTAAAATCATTCGGGGAAGTGGCAACAAAACGACTATTCACGTTGGTGTGTAGAATATATGAGTCTGGCGATACACCATCTGACTTTCGGAAAAGCATCATCCACACAATTCCGAAGACGGCAAGAGCTGACAAGTGCGAGAATTATCGCACAATCAGCTTAACAGCTCATGCATCGAAGCTGCTTACAAGAATAATATACAGAAGAATAGAAAAGAAAATTGAGAATGCGCTAGGTGACGATCAGTTTGGCTTTAGGAAAAGTAAAGGGCAATTCTGACGTTACTGCTAATAATGGAAGCAAGGCTAAAGAAAAATCAAGTTACTTTCATAGGATTTGTCGACCTGGAAAACGCGTTCGACAATATAAAATGGTGCAAGCTGTTCGAGATTCTGAAAAAAGTAGGGGTAAGCTATAGGAAGAGACGGGTCATATACAATATGTACAACAACCAAGAGGGAATAATAAGAGTGGACGATCAAGAACGAAGTGCTCGTATTAAGAAGGGTGTAAGACAAGGCTGTAGCCTTTCGCCCCTACTTTTCAATCTGTATATCGAGGAAGCAATGATGGAAATAAAAGAAAGGTTCAGGAGTGGAATTAAAATACAAGGTGAAAGGATATCAATGATACGATTCGCTGATGACATTGCTATCCTGAGTGAAAGTGAAGAAGAATTAAATGATCTGCTGAATGGAATGAACAGTCTAATGAGTACACAGTATGGTTTGAGAGTAAATCGGAGAAAGACGAAGGTAATGAGAAGTAGTAGAAGTGAGAACAGTGAGAAACTTAACATCAGGATTGATGGTCACGAAGTCAATGAAGTTAAGGAATTCTGCTACCTAGGCAGTAAAATAACCAATGACGGACGGAGCAAGGAGGACATCAAAAGCAGACTAGCTATGGCAAAAAAGGTATTTCTGGCCAAGAGAAGTCTACTAATGTCAAATACCGGCCTTAATTTGAGGAAGAAATTTCTGAGGATGTACTTCTGGAGTACAGCATTGTATGGTAGTGAAATATGGGCTGTGAGAAAACCGGAACAGAAAAGAATCGAAGCATTTGAGATGTGGTGCTATAGACAAATATTGAAAATTAGGTGGACTGATAAGGTAAGGAATGAGGAGGTTCTACGCAGAATCGGAGAGGAAAAGAATATGTGGAAAACACTGATAAGGAGAAGAAACAGGATGATAGGACATCTGCTAAGACATGAGAGAATGACTTCCATGGTACTAGAGGGAGCTGTAGAGGGCAAAAACTGTAGAGGAAGACAGAGATTGGAATACGTCAAGCAAATAATTGAGGATGTAGGTTGCAAGTGCTACTCTGAGATGAAGAGGTTAGCACAGGAAAGGAATTCGTGGCGGGCCGCATCAAACCAGTCTGTAGACTGATGACCAAAAAAAAAAAAAAAAAGTTGTAGACAGTCTTTTGGCTACAAAACTGTACACACTCGTTTAACCCTAATAGTCCTTCCTTTGAAAAACATTTGTGTTACTGCTTGTTTCTGTCAACAAGACAGTTCCAGTTGTACTTCTATGTCATGGCAACTTTCGTCGAACCTGTACTTGTATCTCAGAAACAGGCTCCAGCTTTGACAGTTATGAAGAATTAGTAGAAAGTCTAGCTGCAATTGCTATACCAGTTTCATACTCCTATGTCAGTTATGAAAGTCAGTCTTGTGCGGTTGAGATAAGAAAATAAACTGGTAAAAAGGAGTGATTTAAACTATATTTCATGAGGAGTTTGAAGCACTATTATATGACATAAAATATTCTTGCTATAGTACATATGCACTTACTCACTTGTGGCTCTTCTGGTAGATTTAAAGTCTGTTTCATTCATTAATCATCTGTGTATCTGTGACTCAGGTGGTTATGTGTCAAGTCGATCCCTGGATGGCTTGGAATTAGAGTTACAGAGTTTTCCATGCCATTCTGTGCAACTTCGACTGTTAATATTTCGTGTAAGCAATATGTAGCAAATTATGCTTGAGACACTACACTTTAGATCATAAAAAAACAGGCCAGATGAGTAGGTTACTAGATCTAAGGAAGCAACGACGTGGATCATAGATGGTGCTGCACTATTATTTATAGTCTTTCATCCTGCAATTGATTTACTTGTTACATGCTTGGTTAGGTAATCATACGATATTCACTCATTTTTGAAGTTGGAAAGAAAAAAAGGGATATTTATACAAATCAGTTTATTTCTGTTTTACATTTCATGTATGCAGGACACGTCCTGGTAGCGTGTACAGGTCAAGGTGTTGGGCTCAGCCATAGGTTTCAGTGGCCGTATTTTCCGTAGCCCCCGAGTCCTCCAAAGCTACCGCCGTAGCTTCCACCGAAGCCGCCGCCGTAGCCTCCGCCGAATTTGCCTCCGAGGCCTCCTCCGAGACCACCGCCCAGGCCTCCTCCGAGACCACCGCCGAGACCTCCGCCAAGGCCGCCGTGGCCAGCGCTGACGACGTAGGGCACTGGACGCTTAACGACGTAGGGCTGAGGTACTGGGACGGACACTGGGGTGGGGACCTTGACGGGGACGGGCACAGGGTTGTCTACGGGGACAGGGTATGGCTGCGGTACGTGGACAGGAACAGGCCGCTCCACAGGGACTGTGACTGGGACGCGCACTGGAACTGGGATGGTATTCTCCACAGGCACTGGGACAGGGACGGGGACTCTGTTGACAGTCACCTGCGGTGCTCCACCACCGATGCCAGCTCCAATGCCGCCTCCAAGTCCGCCGCCGAGTCCACCAGCGTAGCCGCCTCCGTAACCGCCTCCGTAACCACCTCCATAGCCGCCTCCAAAGCCACCACCATAGCCGCCTCCGTAGCCACCACCGAAGCCACCTCCATAGCCTCCCAGGGAGCCGGTGAGACCGCGCTTCTCCTTCACCTGCTGCTCCTCAGCCAGGACTGACAGGGCCAGACCGCACAGGTACACGCACACCTGTTGAGGAAAACACCATGTTCTGTACAACTGTGTGTACTGGCTATGCAAGCGTGTTGCGTTAATTCTGAAACAGCGCAAGATGTCATTACAGATCAGATAATGGCTGTTTTGAAAAACAATAGGAACAGCACCTCCTTCAAACAGTAATTCCTTGCGCTGCAATAAAACAGCAGATTTGAAGGGTACTGACAGTCAGATTATGCATGGTCGACAGATGTGTGCTACACAGGAAAGAAATAATTACTAATTTTTTTGTATTACTGCTTTTTGGATGTCTGAACTCCACTTTTCAATGAAAAGGTTGCGTAATTTCCTTGTGATATAGAAATGAAATGCATTATTGCTTTCTGGATGTCTGAACTCCACTTCTCAATAAAAAGGTTGAGTGATTTCATTGTCATATGGAAATGAAATGTAGTTGATATGCAGAGCATGTAAACCTCATTGTGAGTACACAAGTGTACAATGGAAACAGATTATAATTACAAAGTTTCTCAGTGTCAAACAAAAAATTAACTAACTCACTATGAATAGTGAAAACATTCATTTTTTTTACTTACTACACGAATATGTAATAAAAAGTGGGTGTTCCTATCTACAAAAACGCAGTTGATATCCGTTTGACCTATGGAAGCGCCATCTAGCGGGCCAACCATAGCGCCATCTGGTTTCCCCCTTCAAGCTAGACGAGTTTCGTGCTTTGTAGTTTTTTCGTTTGATGCTTATTTCATGAGATATTTGGCCCCGTCGCTATCAGTGGACCACGCTGTATATTCATGTGGCTAGTGACGTCACTTCTGTGTCGTCAAAAAAGCACTACATCAGGATTACGGCATGTTTTATGAATCAAATTATTTTTCGTATAGTTCTCTGTTACTCCAGAAACTAATCTTCCATATGATTTATTAAATCAGTGTAGTATCCAGAGATGCTCACAGACAGCCGGTTCTGTTTGCAAGCAAATCATGTTTGGAAGATGTTGATTGAACCTGACTGAAAGGGGCTGGAAAAGCTAAAAACATACAAAAAGAAGAATCACAAGGATAATACCAACACCAAAATGAAACAGAACCTTATTGTGGTGTGTACCAAACTTTTGTTTTATCAGATGATTTATGAAACTATTTCTTTCTTGGCAAAAAGTTACAAGGCTTAGTGGAGTATATTGGACGATGTAATTAATTACAGGTTAGATGACAGTTAGGTAAAGGTGCCAAAGAGGTAGTTCTGACGTTGAGCTTGATAATGGAAGCAAGACTGAAGAAAAATCAAGGCACGCTCATAGGATCTGCGACGCACAAAAAGAATGTAAAATAGTACAAACTGCTCGGAATTCTGAGGAAAAATATGAGTAAGTATAGTGGAAGTCAGTAGTACAAAATCCAAGAGAGAACAGTAAGACTGGAGGACCAAGAACCTAGTGCTCGGATTAAATAGGGTATAAGGCAGGGATGCAGTCTTCCGCCCCTACCGTCAAATCAAGCAGGAAAGAAGGTTCAAGAGTGGAATTAAAATACAAGGTGAAAGGATATCAATGATAAGATTCGCTGATGACATTTCTGTCCTCAGGGAAGGAGAAGAAGATTTACTATGGCTGTTGAATGGAATGAACAATCTAATAAGTACAGGATATGGATTTAGAAGAAATCGGAAAAAGACAAAAGGAATGAGAAACAGCAGAAAAGAGAACAGTGACAAACTTAACATCAAAATTCTTGATCATGAAGTAGACGAAGTTAAGAAATTCTGCTACGTTGGAAGCAAAATAACTCGTGACGGCCGAAGCAAGGAAGACCTAAAAAGCAGACTAGCTCAGCCAAAGATGGCATTCGTGGTCAAGAGAAGTTACTGACATCAAACATAGGCATTAATTTGAGGAAGAAATTTCTAGGAACTTGTGTTTGGAACACAGCATTGTATGGCGTGCCATAGGAGAACGTTGAAAATTAGGTGGACTGATAAGGTGTTACGAGGATTTCGGAAGGATCCGAGAAGAAAGGAACATATGGGAAACACTGACAAGAAGAAGGAACTGGATGATAGCACATGTTTTAAGAAGTCAGGGAATAAGCTCCGTGGTACTAGAGGGAGCTGCAGAGCATAAAAACTGCAGAGAAAGTCAAAGAGTGAAATACGTCCGACAAATAACTGAGGACCTTAGGGAGCAAGTGGTGCTGTGAGATGAAGAGCTTAGCGCAGAAGAGGAAATCGTGGTGGGAGGCATCAAACCAGTCAGAAGACTGACAGCTCAAAAGAAGAAAATAACTAGTTATCAGAATGGAGTTATTTTGATCTCTCACGTCGAATGAAATACTTCAAAAGGGTTTTTAAAAATTTGCCAGTAAATTGATGAACTGTGCTATTGTATCAGGCTTTGCACAGTTCGCACGTGGAAGCCATCCACAACAAAATCTGTTATGTCACTGCGAATAAGAGATGGTTCTGACTTCCAGTACATGTAAGTAAACGTGGGGACAGTTTCTAAAAGAGAAACCAAGTAAGATAACTTGAACCACGCGAACGACGCTGGCAAACTAAATACAGGTGAACGATAGATACGAAAAAGGATGGGTAATCTCAGGCGGTATAGTGGCCGAAAGTGTCTGTCGCTTTACATCAGAACCAAATTTTACTATGTGGAATTTTATTTCATAGTTTCCAAAGGAGTCTGAAATGAGCTTTGTCGCACTTTATCTCTGATTTATAAAAAAGAATGCATAGTTGGATAGAATTACAGTATTTTAGAACAATATACGTGAACGGTTACAGGAATATGTGGTTGTTACAACACCCTCAGACAGAAACGCGGGAGGTTGAGCAACTGAGATAAAGTAAATGCACATAAATATTGTATGAGACGCAAGCAGAAAGAGTGTCACCTCTGAAATGAGTACCCATTTACTGTAGAGTGTAATACCATTGGATAGAAATCCCACTAAATATCCAATTTGTGACTGAAATACTCATCAGTGCGATATAACAGCTGGTCGGCGGGCACTACAATGTTTTGAATGTCAAATCAAACACCTTTCAGCCGTCTAAATTTCCAATTTATTTTATTTTGTTGGGCTACCAGTGTCAGCGATATATTACACCATTTTCATGTCCATTGATCGATGCGCAGGAAGATTCCAACCCGGTTCCGGTCAAAATAGGGGCCACTATTCAAAGGCTGGTGTCTGTAGATTTCTGAGACAGCTATCACTTCAAACATCACCTGCCGACTGTTCAGTGCTGTACACTGTTCGAACTGTCGGCAGGTGACGCCTGAAGTGATCACTGTCTCAAAATACTACAGGCACCAGTCTTTGAATGATGCTCCCTATTTTGAGCGTAACCGAGGTTGGAGGGGACCTGAAGATGGCGCACAATATCGCCGAAACTGGTAGCTCAATAAAATAACAATCTGGATATTTAGACTGCGAAAGGTGTTTGATTTGCCTTTCTGTACTTAACAGCCGAGGTTCCAAACCATCTCTGAATCGATGGACATGCAGAATAAAAATGTCCTGTTGGGCAAGTGTGGTACCCACTACTGTGTCTACTTTGGGGAACTGATATGAGGAGTAATCTCTTTCCGTCCCGATAATTTTATAGTGTGTTCAGAACTGTGATTACTGAGTTACTCAATGTACTCACCAGGATCCTCATTGCTGCTTGTGTGTCCTGCTGGGAGCGAGCAATGACTGATGCTGCTGCCAGGCGCTGGTGAGCTCTTTATACAGGGCTCTCCCACCTTCACTCTGAGCAATTACCATCTCCTGACTCGTTGGAGCTCCAGCGCAGCGCAACGGTTTCGCTACGCGAGTAAGCTGTACCGGCTTAATGGGACACCGAAAGTATTTCTGAGAATGACGACTGGAATAACTGGTGTGTTGCAAACCCCGTGGTTGCTGAGTCATCTGTGGCACCACGTACGTCGATGAAACCCTCTCCTGTCGATCCCCTATCTTCTTTATCAAAAATTGAGTTACATTATTCGTAGAAAATTATCACCTGTTAGGTATAGTTCCCACTCTACAATCCGTTCCTTTAGTTTGTGAAAAAACGACGTTCTGTCAATGGGGGAGAGTGACTGACGTATTATACACGTCTTTTCATTTTAGACACAATCATATTTATAATATGAAAACAATTATTACTGGCGTGTTTTACTGTAAAAAAAATCTCCTACTTAGTATTTAACACTTTTGTTATGTCTAAAACAACATAATTTTTTTAAAGAAGTACTGAAACGTAATTGTTTATATCACTTTGAAGTTCTATTACGATTTTTACATTTATATGTGAGGAACGGCTAGTTTTAAGTCACTTGAACATGTCTGAAGACAGATAGAAACGCTACAATACTTGAATGAAATGTATTTTTTTTCTACTAATCTAATTAACTGTAACTATTTGTATTTTTTAAGTTTACTTCTTTGTACTCCGGTGTTATTTTCAGATTTATATGACAACGCATCGTTCAGGAACAACACCTACGACCTATAGAAATTCACTTGATGTATTTCCTTTATGTTAATTATGAAAAGAACTGGCAAAAAAGTTTTCAGATTTAAGTTTGTAACATAGATTTTTTCTTGTTCTATTGTAGGAGCTTATGACGGATAATGTATGACAGGCACTTGTAATAATTGTTGTCATATCATAAATGTGCTTGTGTCTAAAATAAAAAGTTAAGTATGGTGTAATTTGTTTTTAACACTTTGATTATAAAGTGCACTGACAATGTCATTTAATGTATACGAAAAACCTCTTGGGTGTTCAGGTATTTAGTGATTTTTGTCCAAATCGCATCCGGAATTCAGACGCTCTGTGTAAACAATTCATCCGTAAGTATCTTGCAAACTCCGGTGCAACGTTACCTTTGTGTTGAAGATCTGTTGTAATGAAGTATGTTGTACAGTAAATATTCAGTAAATCTTCGAGCTGAAGTGAGACAAGACCGTAACATCTAACTGATATTAGACGCATATTCCTTCTCGTAAGACAACAGAATTGATCATTGTTCTTATTGAGGGCCAAACAAAAAATTGTGACACCTTTAGTATTATTTTGTCTCGTCGTGGAGCGTCAATAATTATGAAAGGCACAAGAAAGTAGCTGACAGTTCCAAAATAAACGATTTGCATGGACCATTATTTTAACAAATTATTGTACGGGGGTCGTTCCGAAAGTACTGCTTCCTGTTTTTATTCATGGAAACTACAGGAGATACAGAAATCACAACAGCCCAGCTAAATAGAGCAATATTTCAGTTACAGACTGCCATTTTTCCAAATGGTTCAAATGGCTCTGAGCACTATGGGACTTAACATCTGAGGTCATCAGTCCCCTAGAGCTTCGAACTACTTAAACCTAACTAACCTAAGGAAATGACACAAATCCCTGCCCGAGGCAGGATTCGAACCTGCGACCGTAGCGGTCGCGCGGTTCCAGACTGTAGCGCCTAGAACCGCTTGGCCACTCCGGCCGGTGCCATTTTTCCACTTAGTCACCATCATTCGTTATGCGCTTTTGCCAACGATGAACCAGAGCCTACGTGCCACGCATGTAAAAATCGGAACCAGCTGAGGTTGACCACTTCGTTACAGCTTTGACAACAGCATCCGAGCCTTGAAAATGTTCGCCATGTAGTCCATCTTTCAGAGGCCCAAAGAGATGGAAGTCTGAAGGCGCTATATCGGGACTGTACTGTAGATTTGGTAAGTAAGTCCAGCTGAATTTTACCATTTACAGTTGTGTGACCGCAAAACTGGTGTGGGGCCTGACGTTATCATGTTCCAGGTGATAGTTGGTCTTCTGCTCCGGCCTTATCCTGGAAATTCGGGTTTTCAGCTTAGTCAGTGGCGTCTTGTAGCGTGCTGAACTGAAAGTTTCTCCAGCCTCCAATACATGCAGAAGAACCATACCCCGGCTATCACAGAAGACTGTGCACATCATTTTGTCTGCAGACGGCTGTGTCTTGAATTTATTCTTTGACGGAGAATTCACATGTCGCCATTCCATGGACTGTCTTTTGGCGATGGTAAGAGCTTACGGGACCAAACTTCTGAGGTCATCGGTCCCTAAGCTTACACACTACTTAACCTAACTTTAAGTAACTTACTCTAAGGACGACACACACACACCCTGTAAGAGGTCCATGACTAAGGAATTTGTTGCTAGCGTACTCGAGTAGATGTAATTTCGATGGATTGCTCACGCGCTGCCTGCGATATGTAAGCTATAAGAGAATCTCAGACAAAAGAGCAGTGTTGGCTGCAGCAGGAACTGTGTGGCAGTGGGAGTAAGTAGTAGCTAGCAGTCGTGTGTACGGAGTTGGCTGGGCCGGTCGTGGGGAGCGATGGCGGTGCCTGAGCGATGTAGTATAAGGTAAAAGCAGCCTCGTACATATGTACTATTGTAATATCAAGTCCCATGTAAATGCTTTTAAAAATCTTTTAATAATAATCTTTCTTATAAAAATTAACTTTTTGACAATCATTCATCTCAATTTAAAGAATTTACTAATTTCTCCAATCCATGGTCATCCCGATTATTGTAAAGAAAAATCAGTTGTTTCCTTTTATACATGAGAAATCTATCGGCCAGCATTTCACTGGGCTGTGCCAGAAAAATTTCTTATAGGAGCAGATGCATACGCGTTATCCGGCGACTTTATTGAGGTAAGAATTTTAAATTTATTCAGAATGAATTTTCAAGGCCATAATGCAGAAAGATTAAGGAAAGGCAAACCTACGTTTCTAGCATTTGTAGACTTAGAGAAAGCTTTTGACAATGTTGACTGGAATAATCTCTTTCAAATTCTAAAGGTGGCAGGGGTAAAATACAGGGAGCGAAAGGCTATTTACAACTTGTACAGAAACCAGATGGCAGTTATAAGAGTTGAGGGACATGAAAGGGAAGCAGTGGTTGGGAAGGGAGTAAGACAGGATTGTAGCCTCTCCCCGATGTTATTCAATCTCTATATTGAGCAAGCAGTAAAGGAAACAAAAGAAAAATTTGGAGTAGGTATTAAAATCCATGGAGAAGAAATAAAAACTTTGAGGTTCGCCGATGACATTGTAATTCTGTCAGAGACAGCAAAGGACTTGGAAGAGCAGTTGAACGGAATGGATGGTGTCTTGAAGGGAAGATGTAAGATGAACGTCAACAAAAGCAAAACGACGATAATGGAATGTAGTCGAGTTAAGTCGGGTGATGCTGAAGGTATTAGATTAGGAAATGAGACACTTAAAGTAGTAAAGGAGTTTTGCTATTTGGGGAGCAAAATGACTGATGATGGACGAAGTAGAGAGGATATAAAATGTAGACTGGCAATGGCAAGAAAAGCGTTTCTGAAGAAGAGAAATCTTTTAGCATCGAGTATAGATTTAAGTGTTAGGAAGTCGTTTCTGAAAGTATTTGTATGGAGTGTAGCCATGTATGGAAGTGAAACATGGACGGTAAATAGTTTGGACAAGAAGAGAATAGAAGCTTTTGAAATGTGGTGCTACAGAAGAATGCTGAAGATTAGATGGGTAGATCACATAACTAATGAGGAAGTATTGAATAGGATTGGGGAGAAGAGAAGTTTGTGGCACAACTTGACCAGAAGAAGGGATCGGTTGGTAGGACATGTTCTGAGGCATCACCAGTTTAGTATTGGAGGGCAACGTGGAGGGTAAAAATCATAGGGGGAGACCAAGAGATGAATACACTAAGCAGATTCAGAAGGATGTAGGTTGCAGTAGGTACTGGGAGATGAAGAAACTTGCACAGGATAGAGTAGCATGGAGAGCTGCATCAAACCAGTCTCAGGACTGAAGACCACAACAACAACAACAACAACAATGCAGCACAGCTGACGTCCAAAATTTCACAGTAAATTACTAAAAGAGTATAAGTGAGCCACAATTTTATTGAGGGGTTAGTCACGATATTATTGTGAGGTTACGGAATAATAATCTGTTGGTAGGTTACGAAATTTATGTGCTGGTAGGATACGTATTTAAACTATTGGGGAGAATGTGATTTGGGAGGTTACACTGAATGTGAATGTTATACATAAATTATTTTTGACTGTGCTAAATTACACTAAATGTGAATGTTATATAAATATTTTTACTGTTGAGAGGCTACAACCCATGCCCGAGGGAGGCTCGAACCTCCGACGGGGGGAGCCACGTGGACCACAAGACGCCTCAGACCGCGCGGCTACCCCGCGCCGTAACTGTCTTTAAGTTTCCGGCTCGTAATGTGACACTGCGTCTGATCTCCGGTGATGGTGCTACTCAGAAAATTGTCACCGACAGCTTCATATTGGTTCAGCATGTCCCGAGAAATTTCCATTCGGTGAGTTTTTTTGTTCTTCTGTAAGCATGCGTGGGACCCACCTCGCACCGAATTTACGATAACCGAGACGATCCAACATTGTTTCCAAAGCGTTAGAGCTGACATTCAGCGTTGCACACAATTCTCTGGTCGTTATCCGCCGGTCAGCACGGATGAGTTGATCAAGACGCTCTTCATTGCGAGGGATGACGGCTGGGCTGGGTCGATCGAGCCGTGGCTTTCCATGCACACCCTTTTCACCACCTTGACAAGTCAACCCCAATCGCCTCACATTGCTCACGTCTATTGCATAGTCTCCATATACATAGATAGATTTCAATTGTGGCAATTTCTTCAGTGGTGAGGAATTCAATCACACATTGCTGTTTTATACGCGCGTCCATATCAGACTCCATTGCGAAACACTCTTCTGCTGGCACCAACTACCGCACAACTACTGAACCATCTACAAGTGAAAGAGGACGGGTCAAACACTAGCACTTCACCAACGACATCTGATGCGGACATCCAAAATCATCATAAAAAAAGGAGGCATTACTTTCGGAACGACCCTCGTAGTATCGAAACAGATAAAATAAATCGTGCAGTCACCATTTAGCAGCGAGGATTCCACTATACACGCTGAGTCACAAATGCCCATTGCGTTCTTTACACATTCATTTTCGCAGAGCAAGTGAATGATCTTACAGCATATTTAATCTATGTCCCGCATATTACACTTTTTAAAATCTAGAGGTATGCTAATTTTTTGTTTAAGGAAATCATTTTCTCTCTATCACTTTCAGGCGAATAGATGTTTTGGAAACAGCTTTGTTTTTATCACGCAGTTTTACAATACCGGCAACCGCTGCACACTTGCACTTGGCGCACGACTCTGAGGTAGTGAGTTCGGTTCCTAGTTGTGGAAGACTTTAGCACCGCCACTTGTTGGCGATAGCGTGAAATTCATAATTACCTTTCTTTACCACAGTACCCTTGATAAAACTCCAAAATCCCTGTGTGAGGGCATGTGGCACCGTCAGCAGCGGTGTGTTCAGTGGATAACGTTAAGATTTTCTCCTCGCGGAGACTAGGTGTGTTGTCGTTACGTTCGTATCGTTATAATTGACATTCCATTATTAAGATATCTGAATGGGTGCGTCCCGAAAGCCACTACAAAGTACAAGCACACGTCACAGGCAACCACTTGACAGAAATACACATTCAAACTTCGTAACTGCAAGAGCAGGTAAGTGTGAAAGCTATCCTATAATTAGCCTAACAGCTCTTGTATCAACGTTACTGACTAGAATAATATGCAGACGAATGGAGAATTGAGGCTCTCTTGGGTGGCGATCAGTCTGGTTTTAGGAAAGGTGAAGGCTACTGTGAGGCAGCTCTGACATTACCTTGTTAATGGAAGCAAGAGTTAAGAAATATCGAGACAGGTTCCTAGCATCCGCGTATCTTGACGACGTAAAATGGTGCAGTATATTCGAAGTTCTAAGAAGTAGGGCTATAAGCTGTAGGGAAATACAGAAAATAAACATTATGAACGAGAATGAGCAGAGAATGGAAGGAATGCCCGACCAAGAGCGAAACGCTCGGAATCAAAAACGTGCGGGGCTGAAGTCTTTCGCTATTGCTGCCCTGTCTACACGACGAAGAAACAATGGCGGAAACATAAGAAACGTTCACGAATGAGGTTAAAATTCACGGTGACAGTTTATCAATGACAAGATTCACTGATAATGTTGCTGTCCTCTGTGAAAACGAAGAGAAGAAAACGATGGATGAAATGAACAGTCTAATGAGTACAGAATATGGATTATCGATAAGTCCAAGACATCTGAAAGTAACGGGGAGTACCAGAAATGATATTAGCGAGAAACTTATCGAGTGACCACGAGGTGGATGAAGAAAAGGAATTTTGCTAACAAGGAGGACCTAAAAGGCTGATTAGCACATGCAAACAGGGCGTTGCTGGCCAAAAGAAGTCTACTAGTATCAAATATCGGCCTTAATTCGAGGGAGATATTTTCGAGAGTGTACATTTGAAGCACAGCATCGTATGGAAATGAATTGTGAACTGTGAAAGCCGGGAAAGAAGAGAATCGAAGCGGTTGAGATCTGGGGCTGTAGAAGGATGTTAAAAATTGGGCGGACTGAGGAGGAACTCTAGAAAATCGGCAAGGGAAGGAACACATGTTGAACACTAAGAAGAAGAAAAGGACCAGGGTTATAGGACATCTGTTAATACATCACGGAATAACTTCCATGGCTCCAGAGGGAATTGTAGCGGGTTACATCTGTAGGGAAGACAGAGGTTGAAATATATGCACAAGTAATTGAGGATGTTGGGTGAAAGTGACACTTTGAAATAACGTGGTTTGGCATATGATACGAAATGGTGGAGGGCAGCATCAAACCAGTCAGGAGACTTACGGGGAAAAAAAATGCTCAAGGAAGAGATTGCAAATCACCTTGGCGTTGTACAGAAGGCCACTGCGAGATTCTCACATTTGCTGCCAAAACTCTTTTCCTAAGACTGTGACTTTTCCACTGAAAGCGCTCTGCGACATTCGGCCCTTTACTTTTCTGCACTGTAAGGGAAATCTCGCACGTTCATCCTTGATTTAAAACGCTATCAATCACTCGGTACTCAGTACAGTGCCACCGCCACCTACAGTGGCAACTACAGTTTCGAGTGGCGTCGTGAATAGGCGTCTTACTTCATCTTTCGGAGTTGGAGCTCTTGTATTTCTTCTGTGCTTGCAGTTAAAAATGATGGATATAGCTTCCGCCCTTTATGCAAAACACTGTTTTTCTTGATACGCAAAGATTTTTCAGCACCTCAGTGCCATCATTAGTGGGTTTTGTTTATTGGACAACAGTAAAAGTGAACATATGTTAGGTTTCAAATGATCTAACAAAATGAGGTCTAAGGACAGTTTTTGTTCGATTTTGTTCCTACCTTGAGGATAACATTATATCGTTTTTCAGGACCATCTGTATGGTGCCTGCACTGATAGCTTGTCATTTGGAAACCAAACATTGAGAATGTTAATTTATCAGCGAGTTAACCTATCCTTTGATTTTTTAAAAACGTGATTTTGGTGTGGCAACCGTACAGATGGGCCTGCAAACCCATAAAATGTAAAATAAAGGTAAGAGCAAAGGCCTCATTTTATTAGCTCAGTTGCAACCTAAAATATGTTCTCTTTTACTGTTGTCCAATAAACAAAACCCACTAATGATGATATAGATGTGCTGAACCTTTTTCGAGTAACAATAAAAAGCAGCGTTTTGCATAAAACGCTGAACCTATGTCCAATAATGAGTCTTATTGTTTTTTAGATAGTTGAAAAAATAACGTAAGTTACAGTAATCACACAGGGTAAAATGTTAGTCAGTCCCTTAAAAGACAGCCGGCCGAAGTGGCCGTGCGGTTAAAGGCGCTGCAGTCTGGAACCGCAAGACCGCTACGGTCGCAGGTTCGAATCCTGCCTCGGGCATGGATGTTTGTGATGTCCTTAGGTTGGTTAGGTTTAAGTAGTTCTAAGTTCTAGGGGACTAATGACCTCAGCAGTTGAGTCCCATAGTGCTCAGAGCCATTTGAACCATTTGAACTTTAAAAGTCAACAGTGGTCGCCGTAAAGGGTGGAGAACTGTTAGCAAATGGCCTTGTGACTCTCCAGTACTGACACAAGTTATGGCAGTGAAGTGACGTGTATGTAGGGATGTAGGTGTGTATGTGTATGTACGTATGTATGTATGTGCGTGTGTGTGATTCTGTTGTTTGGAATCAGTCCAGAAATATGAGTTGACGTGGAGAAGTGACAGAATGGTAGTAAGTTATCGTATTCGGATGTGTCTAGCACCATATCGTGAATGAAGTTGTTCGATTTCTCTCTTTGTATCAACGCGGGCTGTTAAGTGTTTTTCTGCAAGAAATACTGCATCGCTCGCAACCATGTGAAAAACTCCGCATGCGTGAGAGAATGAAGGTAACTGAATCAGATGTAAGCGTGATACAGACACACCCTTGAGACCCAATATTGGAATAAATGTACGCAACGGAATTATCAACGCTATGAAAGATCGTGGCCCTAGCAGTGAATCTTAAGATGGAAAATGTACATTTTATCATATGAAAATATTAAATGTGATCCGGAAGGAAACATCTACTCCATTCAAAGACACGATTCAAGTGTACTCTTTAGTTTATTGCAAGAAGTCATGAGACTTCACATCCCTCGAAATAAGTCGTAAAATCACGAGAATTACAAGCATAGAATGTGAGCTGTGAGTAGTACATAAGTGAACTATTGGTTGGCAATGTTACACAGTGGGTGTTGGAATTAGCTTATAATCGTATACCTGAGTTCGTGAAATTTAACTCGTCCTGACTCATGTAATTAGCAGTGACTGTTTTTTTTTTTTTTAAATTCTTTATCCAAACGACATTTGATACATGATTAACCCACTACCTAACTACATTAGTGGGTCATAAGTTTGCATTCACAATACAGCTACTGCAGTAACATACATTATTTACTACAGGTTGTGTTTATATTTTTATTACTATTCCACTATGGGCATCCCTAGATTTTTCTACTATTTTAATTCTACATGTTGCTTCGATTTACTAAGTTACCTATGAGGTTAGTTCATTGACATTTATTTCTGTTAGTACGCTACATTGTACAAGAAACTTAAAATTCCCTGCAACGGAGAATGCACTGATGAAATGGCAAAGAGAGTCTTAACACAACTGTGGACTTTCAGTTCGCGATGGTCCTAACACGAGTGAATTGCAAGTTAAGCTCATCATTTTCGGCGGTGCGAAATGAACAGATCGGTGACACTGTGTCTGCCTGCTTTCAAGCACGTTGCTGGAACTGTTCTGCCGAGATCTTAAACGTTGGACCAACTCTACTACTGGAGGAGCCTGCTGTTCCAGTTGAGAGCAAAGTCTGTGGAGTACAGATGCGTTCAGTGCTAAGTTCAGAGACGAATTCCTGATTTTGAGTCAGTAAAGAATCGACTGCACCTTATTCCTGCCAAGATTCTCGGCAACCAGTTCTCTTAAAGTTATGTCTGTCAGCCAGTGGCATAACTGTTTCCTACAACAAAATCTTTCTCCATCAGAGGCGAATCATTAAAAACCAGTGCTTTCTGCTTCCTTCTCACTTTTCTATGAAAACTTCGCATTATGTGTTACGTTCTCCTGACGTCATATCAGTTTCACCAATCGGGGTCCTCTTTTATTTCTTCTGAACCTGTTATTTTTTACGAGACCTTTATCAACTGAATGTACTTTTCTTAGCAGATACCTGCTTGGATGCTTTCAGTTCGGCCGTCCTAAGTGTATATGTGCAGTTCACTGCACAGTAAGCCGGGCGCCAGTATGATGCTAGCTGAGCCAGGCTTTCCCCAAGACAACACGAGAGCAGCTTCTACCTGTCCATTTTCTGCTAGCAGTTCCGCCCCGGCCCCTCGTCCCACAGGGGGTCGGTTTCGGTGTACCGCAGTTGCGACTCCCCTCTCCTGTATCCTCAGTACTTCTCAGTTCTAAAGCTCATCCAGAGAGCCAGCATCAGTTCAGATCAAAGAATGTTAAAAAGGAGGAAATGAAATGAACCCATACAACTACTGCAATCTCATTGACACATCTGAACTTTTATATTGTTACACCCTATCTAGCTCAAATGGCATGCTATCGAATTATTTTATCAAATATAAATGAAAAGAGACGAGCTGAATGATTTATCGCTTTTCAAATGTAACGCCCTCTAAATGCTGGCTGGTACTATGTTGAACAGTGGGTGCAACATAGCAATCAAACGTTCTCGGTTTTCCAGCCGCGTCAATTCAGATAAAATGCTCGAGCTTTCGATGGCCATCTCCGCCATCGTCGTCAGGAGTTCACTGACTTGAACTCCTGACGACGTGAGCTCCTGACGACGATGGCGGAGATGGCCATCGAAAGCTCGAGCATTTTATCTGAATTGACGCGGCTGGAAAACCGAGAACGTTTTATTCATGTATGCCGTCGCGAAAGACTTCGACGACACATTCCCGAAATTTGGTAGCTCTGCGAGACGTCATCAGTGGGTGGTTTCAGCAGCATAAGGCATACCTCTAGAAACCGGGGGATTCTCTTCTTCGTCTGCTTGAGGCCATTAGCAGGGGTAGGTGCTCGGTTAGACAGTTTTAACGCGATGTCTCCAGACAACGACTAATTTTTGTCCAGTTCGCTTAAATGTGCGTATGATACGAGGGAAGTCTGAAAAGTTTCCGCCCTCAACGTGGGGATGGCATCACTTTTAAGGAATTTGTTTGCGCATTTTCAGTGAGACATTTACCTAGTTTTCAGCCATTTTGGATTCGAAGTATTGTTTGACAGTCCCTTCGAGTGTTTTTTCTGAAAATGGACAAAACTGACTATCAAGTTGTCATTAGATTCTTGTTTTTGAAAGGCGTTATGCCTACACAAATTAAACGCGAGTTGGACCCTGTGTACGGAGACTCTGCGCCATTATTTGCCAGGGTGAAATTCCGGGCAGCTGATTATGGTTCAAATGGCTCTGACAAGGGAACCTCCCCATCGCACCCCCCTCAGATTTAGTTATAAGTTGGCACAGTGGATAGGCCTTGAAAAACTGAACACAGATCAATCGAGAAAACAGGAAGAAGTTGTGTGGAACTATGAAAAAAATAAGCAAAATATACAAACTGAGTAGTCCATGCGAAGATAGTCAACATCAAGGATAATCTGAGGTCACCAGCGCCGTGGTCCCGTGGTTAGCGTGAGCAGCTGCGGAACGAGAAGTCCTTGGTTCAAGTCTTCCTTCGAGCGTAAACTTTCATTTTTTATTTTCAGACAATTATCAAAGTTCAGGCACTCACATATAATCAACTTCGCTCTCCAAAATTCCAGGACATGTTCAGATTTGCTTGGATATATGCAGGATTTGACGGTCTACACACGGAAAAATTTGAAAACGTTAAAAACATATGTTTTGACAGAGCACAGAGAAAACTGTGCGACTGTGAAACTGTTGCATTCATTTGTTGCAGTTTATGTGACAAACTCTTATGTTTTCATCACTTTTTTGGGAGTAATTCTCACATCCACAAGAAAACCTAAATCAGGCAATGTAGAAGAATCTTTTTACCCATTCGCCAAGTGTACAAGTTAGGTGGATCGACAACATATTCCTGTCATGTGACGCACATGCCGTCACCAGTGTCGTATAGAATGTATCAGACGTGTTTTCCTGTGGAGGAATTGGTTGACCTATGACCTAGCAATCAAATGTTTTCGGTTCCCATTCGAGAGGCACGTCCTTTCGTCTACTAATCGCACTGTTTTGCGGTGCGGTCGCAAAACACAGACACTAAACTTATTACAGTGAACAGAGACATCAATGAACGAACGGACAGATCATAACTTTGCGAAAATAAAGAAAAATTTTTCGCTTGAGGAGAGACTTGAAGCAAGGACCTCTCGTTCCGCAGCTGCTCACGCTAACCACGGGACCACAGCGCTCCTGGGTTCGGATTATCCTTGATGTTGCCTATCTTCGCATGGACTACTCAGTTTGTATATTTTGCTTATTTTTTCATAGTTCCACACAACTTCTTCCTGTTTTCTCGATTGATCTGTGTTCAGTTTTTCAAGGCCTATCCACTGTGCCAACTTATAACTAAATCTGAGGGGGTGCGATGGGGAGGTTCCCTTGTGAGCACTATGGGACTTAACATCTATGGTCATCAGTCCCAAAGAACCTAACTAACCTAAGGACGTCACACAACACCCAGTCATCACGAGGCAGAGAAAATCCCTGACCCCGCCGGGAATCGAACCCGGGAACCCTGGCGTGGGAAGCGAGAACGCTACCGCACGACCACGAGCTGCGGACCGGGCAGCTGAATTTAAACATGGCTGTACTAGCTTGGTTGACGATGAACGTTTAGGGATGGGTAAAAAGTACAACTACTGACGATAATATTGTTACTAGATAAACATGAAAAACTATGAGAATATCATACTAAGTAACGTTACCTCACAAGCTGAAAGCGTAAACTGAGGAAATCGGTCACATTTGCAGAAGAAAAGAACTTTTCTTTACCAAGGCAATGTGCCATCTCGTACCACAGAGTTTGCTACGGAGAAAGCCTACGAATTTCCGTTTCAACTATTTGAGCACCGTCCTCACTCAACAGTTCTAGGCCCAAGCGGCTTGTTTTCGTTCCCTCGGCTAAAAGTTGAAGTCGAAGAAGAGTCAATCATCTTCGTAAAAAACTATTTTGCATATAATGACACTTACTTTTATTTGGACGGGTTAAAGATGTGGGAGTCTCCCTGGGATAAGTGTGTTTATGTACAAGAAGACTATGTAGAAAAATAAAAAAATAAGTCTTATTTCCTTGTTAGGCCAGAAAATTTTCAGAATACTCTCTTATAGTTCAATAAAAAAATAACTCAACTAGCTAAATGGCATTTACTGGCATTCGCTTCTTGAAACATACTGAAATCGTGTTCTTCAGTCCGTTATGAAAATCCGAAAATTGCGTAAATTTGCATTTTTAAAAGCCGAAGTTGTTCCTGTGTCTTTGTACCGAAAATTTGTACAATGACGAAATAAGTTATACTTTTACTGCCATGTTCTCTAACATCCTACACTAAGAAATGACTTTTGTACCTTTTAAAACTAGGAGTGTGATACTGTGTGTGACCTATGCTAAATTAGAAATTTCTCTAAACTCTTCTACTTAAACTAATAACGATTGTGCTACATTAAGTGCTCACATATCCAGTTAATTCTCTTAATTATTATCACGACCTTAAAAGTTATTTAAGATTTTCCCCTTAGGAGAAATCAGTACTCTTTCTATCGAAAATAAGACTAAATTAATTTCTCACTGTGCCATCAGATCGTCTCTCTCCAGCGTTGTCACTGGGGAAAAACGTCGTCCGGAGATGTTCTTTTATTTTCCCAGACAAACAGGAGACCGAAGGGCCCAGACCCGGATTACCCTCGAAATCCCCTTGACGTACGAGACACGGGAGACGCGCGACACTGGAAGCTGCGATCCAGTCGAGGCTTTGTTCTTCGTCCCAGAAAATAAACACAGCAATAGAACAATCAATTTTCCAGTGAAATAAGAGAGAAGATAGTGTTTCAATTAGCAGGACACGTCGCTGGGGACATCAAACGAGCAAATGTATTTCGCGCCTTTATATTTGACAATAGACAACTTTGATAATTAAGTCCTGAAACAAAAATGGATATTGTAGAAGTAAAGTAGAGGTTCTGTTTCTCCACCAGTGTTGCCAATACACCACGTTACACTTCGTAAACTTACCTTTCTACCTGCATTCGTATCTTCTAAAATAACACGGTAAACTTCTTACAAAACCTTAACGAATTTTTACGAACAAATATTCCCAACTTAAACTGAATAGATGAATAACGGTACCAGATTTACAGAACAGAGATCGATACACAGGGGAACTCTAGCTTTACGAAATTTTGGAAGCGGAGCTGTGACGTCATGAAATTAAAAAAGAAATGTTGTTTGTTTTTGTTGGATCGCTTCAGTTGATGCGTAATCGATGTGTGAAATACATTACAGTTGTGAAATTTTTTGTTTGCGTTTGCGTTTGAATTAATCTTATTATTTCAGTACTAAAAAGGATTTGTGAAAATAGCGAATTTGGAAAAGCTCCTCACTACGGTTTACAAACAAAAGCATACTAAGCAGTGTACAGCCTAGAATGCGCAGACCTATCTGAAACATTACATTACTTCAGAAAACTGAAAAATAATTTTCTATGTACTGTATAATTGCGAGCGCGCAGACACGCACGCACGCACACACACACACACACACACACACACACACACACACAGAGTGTAACTTAGTCGTAGTTTTAATCTGTAACTCGACCAGCAGTGGTACAGAATGAGATTTTCACTCTGCAGCTGAGTGTGCGCTGATGTGAAACTTCCTGGCAGATTAAAACTGTGTGCCGGACCGAGACTCGAACTCGGGACCTTTGCCCCTCGCGGGAAAGTGCTCTACCAACATTTTTTTTCTTTTTTTCATTTTGTTCGTTGTTGATCGTTGTGTTTGGTTGTTGCGGATGCCACTAGACATCCGTTCAAGTTCGTTGTTAACCCTTTCACTCAGTTTATTACAGAGGCCAACCAGCGCCAACTGAGATACCCAAGCACGACTCACGGCACGTCCTCACAGCTTTACTTCTGCCAATACCTCGTCTCCTACCTTCCAAACTTAAGAAGCTCTCCTGCGAACCTTGCAGAATTAGCACTCCTGAAAGAAAGGATATTGTGGAGACATGGCTTAGCTACAGCCTGGGGGATGTTTCCAGAACCAGATTTTCACTCTGCAGTCGAGTGTGCGCTGATGTGAAACTTTCTTTCAGGAGTGCTGGTTCTGCAAGGTTCGCAGGAGAGCTTCTGTAAAGTTTGGAAGGTATGAGACGAGGTACTGGCAGAAGTAAAGCTGTGAGGACGGGCCCTGAGTCGTGCTTGGGTAGCTCAGCTGGTAAAGCACTTGCCCGCGAAAGGCAAAGGTCCCGAGTTCGAGTCTCGGTCCGACACACAGTTTAAATCTGCCAGAAGTTTCACCAGTTGTACAGTTTCATACGTATTTACAACCAGGCCGAACAAACTTCTTCGCAATTAGAAAATTATTTGTGCAACAGGTAATGTCTGGAGAAATGGCTGTATATTACTCTCGAATAAGGAAGTTTATAGGTGCACAGGATTGCATTTTAACAATGTAAGCTTTTCTGCAGATAGCTATTGAACATAAATTATAACACGAGCACACACAGTCAGTTCCCGTGTTGTAACAGACAGGAATCAAGGGATATTCACGAGGATCGTGCTGACGTTTGAATGCCGTTATGTTTGCGGTAAGCGTCGGCAATTAATTTGACGAGCACTTCGTTATGTCTGTTAGGTTCAGGATAGTGCGAGACGAGTGATACACACATCAAAAAAAATTTTTCATCACCTGGTACCCAGAACTCCTGAAGATAGACGTTGACTGTGGGTATTGTATCACAGACACAGTCGCTTTTACTGTTCAGAGATACCACTAAACCCGCCCATTGATGTAAACAACTATGCATGAGCAGTGCCTATTACATGGAGGGGGGCCCACAGCCGATCAGTTCCAGTCATTCCACCAGGAAGGTGGTACACGGCTCGTGTTGTCTATAGTTCAACCTTGCCTAGATGGTCAATACCTCGGTTCGATCGTGTCCGCATTGTTACTCTGTGCCAGGAAGCGCTCTCAACAAGGGAAGTGTCCAAGCGCCTCGGAGTGAACCAAAGCGATGTTCTTCGGACATGGAGGAGGTACATAGAGACTAGCCTAAGGGCTACTACTGCAGTGGATGAGCGCTACCTACGGATTATGGCTCGAAGGAACGCTGACAGCAACGCCGCCATGTTGAATAGTGCTTTTCGTGCAGCCACAGGACGTCGTGTTACGGCTCAAACTGTGCGCAATAGGCAGTATGATGCGCAACTTCACTCCCGACGTCCATGGCGAGATCCATCTCTGCAACCATGACACCATGCAGCTCAGTGTAGATGGCCCCAACAACATGCCGAATGGACCGATCAGGATTGCCATCACGTTCTCTTCGCCGATGAGTGTCGCATATGCCTTCGACCAGACAATCGTCGGAGACGTGTTTGGAGGCAACCAAGTCTGGCTTAGTGCCTTAGACACACTGTCCAGTGAGTGCAGCAAGGTGGAGGTTCCCTGCTGTTTTGGGGTGGCATATTGTGGGACCGACGTAGGCCGCTGGTGGTCGTGAAAAGCGCGGTAACGGCTGTACGACACGTGAATGCCATCCTCCGACCGATAGTGCAACCATATCGGCAGCATATTGGCGAGGAATTCGTCTTCATGGACGACAAGTCGCGCCCCCATCGTGCGCATCTTGTGAATGACTTCTTTCAGGATAACGACATCGCTCGACTAGAGTGGCCAGCATGTTCTCCAGACATGAACCCTATCGATCATTCGTGGGATAGATTGAAAAGTTCTGTTTATGGACGACGTGACCCACCAAATACTCTGAGGAATCTACGGTGAATCGCCGTTGAGGTGTGGGACAATCTGGACCAACAGTGCCTTGATGAAATTGTGGATATTATGCCACGACGAATACAGGCATGCATGAACGCAAGAGGACGTGCTACTTTGTATTAGGGGTGCCGGTGTGTACAGCAATCTGGACCACCACCTTGAAGGTCTCGCTGAATGGTGATACAACATGCATTGTGTGGTTTTCATGAGCAGTAAAAAGGGCGGAAATGATGTTTATGTTGATCTCTATTCCAATTTTCTGTACAGGTTCCAGACCTTTCGGAACTAAAGTGATGCAAACCTTTCATTGGTGTGTGTTTATAAAAAGAAAGAATAATGTGCTGAAGCTGTAGTCGGTTGTAAAATCACGAAGTGTTAACTCTGGACCGAACTGGAAACAGAAGATCAACATGCTGAACACGTACTGATATTAAGGCACAGATGGAGCAATGCCTGCAATGGTAAGAAGAAAATTGATGAAGAACGTTACGACATGTGCAGTCTGTATTTTTAAAACGAATGATGCTTGTACCGACATTCTAGGAGACTCGACAAGCCACTTTATCATTCATTTGAGTTAAGAAGAGAGGCATGTCTGCTACTCTGCCTGACAGAAAAGGTGAAGCACCCGGGAGTGGAGAAGGAAACGAAATGAAACTTCACTGGTTTTGAGATTATGTGATGTAATTTCACTGGTTGCAGTAGCGAGTCAAATTCGCAGAGAACTTGACAGTATAAGCCCAATTAGCGATATGACGTTGTACCCATTCTGGTATGGATGCATGCATTGATTCGCTTTGGAAGGGTATCATAAAGGCGTCGTATCCTCTTCTAAGGCAAACTGGCCTAATACTTTTGTAACTGGTGCTTCATATTCTGTATACTGACAGGGGGAGGTAGATGACATTTGAAGTGGTCCCTACATGTTCTATCAGGGACATACCTGGGGATCTCACAGGGCACGTATATTCAAATGGTTCAAATGGCTCTGAGCACTATGGGACTTAACATCTGAGGTCATCAGTCCCCTTGAACTTAGAACTACTTAAACCTAACTAACCTAAGGACACCACACACATCCATGCCCGAGGCAGGATTCGAACCTGCGACCGTAGCAGTCGTGCGGTCCGGGACTGAATTGCCTAGAACTGCTCGGCCACAGCGACCGGCGCCACGTAAGTACATCAACATCACACTTAGAGTTCACATTGATAAATGCCATGTGCGGACAAGCATTTGAGCCGTGCGTGGCTCGTGTTCGTGCCATCTCTTATTTAACACCCTGTTTTTACCGTTATGTTTTAATTACTGGTGTCACTGAGTTCCTGCCTTGCCTGCCCGTGAGCGGCAGCAGCAGCGCTTATCGCTATAGACCCTGCCATATTATCTTTGCTGGACCGCTATTACTTCTTGGTCGTCGTGTGTCATCCAAGGTGTTGGAACGCGCCAGCTGTGCAGTTCGGACAGGGGCAATGAAGTCAGTTGGAACGCGTTAGCAGTGGACTTCGAACATGGCAGTCGGACAGTTGGGACGCGGCAGAAGTTCAGTCGGGTTGGAGCGGCAGTGAGGTTCGGATAGCCATGATTCGCCCGACCGTTGCCGGCACACATGGCTGGAGACGGTCTTGGTTGATCGTCGGTTGGTCGTGTTACCGGACGACGTGTATTTGCTCGCCGATCGCTTATGGGTTGGGGGTGTGTGTCTCAACTCATGGTTCGTCCTGGTGACTGCATTGTCTCTGCTTTTACCATTGGTCTCGTTCTTTGTCCAAGTGTTTGTGAAATTCTGTGTAGCCTGTGATGTTCACTGCCCAATTATTTTAGTGCTCTCTCCGTGCTGATGTGTAGCAGTTGGTCGGTTGGCACAGTCGTGTTGTAACACCAGTGGGGCATGCAGCGCCAGGGAGGCGCGGATAACCATCACTCGCCGATGATTGCCGACACCCATGTTTTGAGTGGGGACGACTTTGGTTGATCGTCGGTCGGTCGTCTTGTAGGACGACGTGTGTTTGCCCAGCGATCGCTTATGGGTTGGCTGTGTGTGCCGACTCGTGATTCGTCCTTGTTTTGCTAAGTCACTGCTAGTTCTTCGTGCAAGTGTTCGTGAATCTGTGTGTAGTTTATGTGGTTTGACTGACAAGTTATTTAAAGGTTGTCGGCGTACTGGCTCTGAATTGGTCGCTTGGCGTGGAGTAGCGAGGAAGGACAGGATATAGCCATCACTCACCCGACGATTGCCGGCACACACGTTTGAGTGGCAAAGACCTTACTTGCCCGTTTGGTCGGTCGTCTGATTAGACGACGTGTATTTAAGTCGTCCACCACTTACTGGTTGTCTGTGATCCGTTCTGGTTCTTGTTCCAGTCGCCGCTGTTAGCATCGCTTGAGTTTTGGTGCAAGTGTGGAGTGGAACTGATCTTGATCATTGGTCTGTTGACTGTCTGTCGGTTGGGTTCCCAGCGGATTGAAAATGGTTAGGCCGACTGCCTGTCTCACCTAAGCGAGAGTTAGTGTTTGAATTCCAGGCCGACTCTCGAACATCTGAGCACCCTTTCACGTACTGCCCTATTTAAAAAAAAAATGTTCTTGTTGTTTATACTTGTATGGCTTCTAGCCAATTTTTAAAAGATTAGAGATGTTTTGCTCTTAAGGCCTTCAGCCTAGTTTAAAGTACTGTTTCACGTAAGCCCTTGGGCATTTTAAAAATTTTAATGTTGTTGAAATTTAAGTCTTGGGCCTTCAGCCGATTTTGAGTTTGAGTCCTGTTGCTCTAAAGGCCTTCAGCCTTAATCAAGGAACTGTTTCACGTAAGGCCTTTGGTATTTAAAAAAATAATGTTATGGTGTTTTAAGTGTTAGGCCTTCAGCCGATTTGAATTTAACTTGTTTACTTCAGCGTAACTAAAGAACTGTTTTAAGATAAGGCTTGCCTGTTAAATTTCTGAATATGCTTGCGTTTTAAGTTATTGGCCTTCACCCGTTTTTAACTTTAAGTGGCTTTCAGCCGGTAATTAAGTCCCAAGGATTAAAGCTGTGTGTGTGTGTTTAATTATTTTGGGGTCTATAATGTTTGATCAAATAATAAAGTTGGATGTTAGAGTGTAATTGAGAGCCCTCATTTTGGCCCCGTTTCCACAATTTATACTATCTGTCCTCTCCTGCGGTATTAGCAGGGCGTTTCAGCATTGTCATGTGCAAAAATACCACCACAATACTATCGCACGAGAGGTAGCAAATTAGGCGAAGGATGCCTGTGACGTACTGTTCTGCTGTAAGGGTTCCCTCAGCACTAGCAGTCGTGATCGGAAGTCGTACCCAATGGTTCCCCACACCATGACGCCAGGGATTAGACCACTTTGCCTCTCCAAAACATTGGAAGAATGGGTTTTCTCCGCAGGTCGCCGCCAAACTCGCCGACGATGGTCATCGTGGACAGAGCAGAACTGCGATTCGTTGCTGAACACTACCCGTCGCCATTCATCAACATTCAGTCCATGTTGCCCAGTCACGGCGTCACTCCTAAGGCAGCGTTTACATTCTGGTGTTAATAGCGGCCTGTGCATGGTACGGTAATTTCATAGTCTGGCCTCTGCCAGTCTTCGATGAGTAGTGGGCCGGCCGAAGTGGCCGTGCGGTTAAAGGCGCTGCAGCTTGGAACCGCAAGACCGCTACGGTCGCAGGTTCGAATCCTGCCTCGGGCATGGATGTTTGTGATGTCCTTAGGTTAGTTAGGTTTAACTAGTTCTAAGTTCTAGGGGACTAATGACCTCAGCAGTTGAGTCCCATAGTGCTCAGAGCCATTTGAACCATTTTGATGAGTAGTGTAGGATGACATTGAATGTTGCAGGTGAAAATTTAAAAAGTTTATAATGTAGTTGGTAAACAATACGGTGATCCTCCACTGCGGTGGTCAGTTGCGGTCGGTTGGATCTTAGACGACGAGTATCCCCCCTCCCCCCCGCCCCCCTCCCCTCACGTTCTCATTTGGTACAACATGGGACCACTGACACATCTGAATGCCCAAAAAATGTTCATATTGCACGATCCGACTAGCGTACCAAATGGAGACTCAAATGAGGCCCATTTCAAGCTCTGTCAGATGCTGATTACACTATCTCACATAGTACGCAGCATCTCCGTGTCCTTGCCAGTGATCACTCAACTTTTGGCGCTCTACATACCCTTCATACGCCTTATCAGGCTATTAAGTACTCTAAACACGAACAGCACTAAACCACTCAGGTTCCCACTGTATCTGTCACAGAGAATTGCAACTCTGTTCATTTGCAGTTTATGGTTTATAGTTTGCTAATCTGTTGCCTCTGTTATTCTATGTCTCTGGGGGATGCTACGGTATCGGTGATTTTAACGTTTGTTCAGCTTCCATGGATCATTTTTTTCCGAACGAATGAAGATTAGTGGAAACGTCCCCTTAGAAAAATTATGAATGACAGTGCTGGTAAGACCTGTTTTGAGAGGAAGCCGAAAGGCACGCGTTTTAGCTCACGCAGGCTGGCGTGAGGTCTGGAACAGGACAAGGAAATTAGACTAGCAAAAAAGGACGTAGCTGTGGAATACTTAACTTTAATCCATAAATGGTGAACATCGCTCTTGACGGTACATGTATTACAGCATCAATAGTAACTGGTAATGGCGCCTTTCTAGGTCGTAGCAAATGACGTAGCTGAAGGCTATGCTAACTATCGTCTCGGCAAATGAGAGCGTAATTTGTCAGTGAACCATCGCTAGCAAAGTCGGCTGTACAACTGGGGCGAGTGCTAGGAAGTCTCTCTAGACCTGCCGTGTGGCGGCGCTCGGTCTGCAATCACTGATAGTGGCGACACGCGGGTCCGACGTATACTAACGGACCGCGGCCGATTTAAAGGCTACCACCTAGCAAGTGTGGCGTCTGGCGGTGATACCACAAGACCCTTTCGTTATTTGATTTTGAAGCAGCTGAGCAGAACTGAACCTACTCAGACATTTCTCTCTTTGCTTATTCTGATCAACACTAAACTGACACACAATATTTTTAGCGCAACACAATCTGACTTTCAATAATCCCTACAAAAGAATGGCCTTGGCTAACACTAACCTATAGCTTTCATGAATCACTCACCTCATAAAAATCTTCGTTACTCGAACTATTGCAATACAGCGAGTGCCAATACTGCCAGCTAAATAAAATATTCTAACTACTGAAGGCACTAATTATTGATAAGCATAGTTAGCAAATGAAAGATTTTGATAGAGAACAATTTATTTACCTTAATAATATCAAAAGTCATCATATATATATCAGTTCATGATATCCAGTCTTACAAATTTCCTTTTTCTGATGGAAACACGTCCAGATCGTCCGCTCTCAAAATTCTGCCATCTCTCTTCCCACATCCACCACTGCTGGCGGCTCACCTCCAACCGCACAACGCTACACGCTGTTCACATCTAACTGCCCAACACTACAATAGCAAATATTCCAACAATGCCAATCAGCCACAGACTGCACACAGCACAGCCAGTGATTTTCACGCAGAGCGCTACGTGATGTTACCAACATAAAAACTTAAACAGCCTACTTACATAGTGTTTAGCGTCCCGCCGACAACGAGGTCATTAGAGGCAGAGCACAAGCTCAGATTATGGTAGGGTGGGGAAGGACACTAACTGTGCCATTTCTAAGGAAATGTCCCGGAATCTGTCTGGAGCGATTTAGGGAAATTACAAAAAACCTAAATCAGGATGGCCAGACTCGGATTTGAACCATCGTCCTCTCGGATGCGAGTCCATTGTGCTAACTCCGACGGACTGTGACAGTTTTCGTCCAAAGCGCTGGGCGAGTTCATTCGTTTGTTCAGAACGTGAGGCAGCCAGTGTGTGCCACGTGTCGGCAAGTCGGTGATGAGAGAATCGAGACGCACGCCCTGCAGTCTTCCTCAAACAATCTTACAGAAAATATTCGGTAAAAAAAAACATTTTTGCAGTTGATGGTGAAGTGCCCATCATTTCGTTATTGATCACAGTTATTGTGATATTTAAGTGGGTGTAAGACACTACATGACATTCGAAAAAGTTTGCAACCAAAAACAGGGATCGCTATGATTTTGCATTTGGTGCACAGTACACAAAATGTTAGTGCGTGTGAAATTTAACAAACATACTGAATTTTTCTTTAGACTTGGGTGGAGGTCTTTATCAGTCACCAGCCTCGAGAAAACTGACCTGATGTAGCATACTCATTTGCCATCGCGCCACGCCAGTGATAAAGTCAGAGTGAAATATTAACAACATTCCTAATACTTCATAAACAATTTGAAATATCGAAATGAGGTTTTAGCAAATGATAGACGCAGAGAGGAGAGTATTTTGCAATATGGTTATTATGTAAAACTTAATTATCTTCGGTGTTACACCACCAACCACTGACTTTTTCGATGAAAGAATGTAATTTTTAAGGGCCATCAATATCTTATGAAACGAGAAATGCTATAGGTTTTGGAACAACTCAAATGAAGACTTACATGTTTAATTCGTACTGAGGATGTGCTTCTTTGAAAGATACTGACCTTACTTAATAAATCACTATTTCAGAATTCTCTTGCAACTGTCTGTGCACAACATGTTAGTGTGGTGGCACTGTGTAAACTCCGCTCTGTTATCGCAAAAGATGCAATTTTTAACGTGACAACAAGAGAAATGTGTAGCTTTTACTCAAAATTCGCCAGTCATGACGCTTCTCTGAAAGTTACAAATGGTTAACAAGCCAGGTGAAAATAAATCGCTGCATTTTCTGTGGAATTCTTTTTTGACACTTACCTAAACAGAGGTGACAGGTTTTTTCGCATGCTCAACACTCAGGTGTTCGCCTGGAGGGGCTCCACATAAGATTTAGAAAAAATGTGAGCGCAGGTTTCAGTTTAAAATGACACTTCCCCTCCAGTGCTTGGCATTTTCCCTGCAGCGCCAACTGGGAACTCCCACGACGTGTTCCCTGCCGACTGTGCACCTACGGGACATAGCATTCTGCATGGACTCTACTGCACTGCATCGCTCGGTCTTCTTTCTCTGACTGCCGTCCAGCCACAGTTAACCAGTGCTAAACGTAGTGGTAGGACAAATTCTCAAGGCCGGTTTTCAGCCAGCAAGGGGTGGAGAGGTGGTGGAGTCAAGTTTCAAATTACCAAAATTTGCGCCCGGTGTCCCAGCTTAATCGTGCCAGCACCGGTCCTTCTAAAGACCACTATTTTGTATGAGCACTGAAATACCTAGACTATTAGCTTGGCTCCCTTTTTGTTGTCGTAGATGTCAAACAACTGCGCTCTGAAGCCCAAGCTTGTTTTAAAGAAAAATTTAACTTCGCACCACAAAATAAACTAGGTCCATTAAGAAGAACAAATTGAGCAGTTTTACCTACTCCTCTTACTTCATTCTTTTTACCCTTCGCAGAAGATGTCGAAGCACCAAGAGTGCCGTCCACATTGACAAGTGATTTGTAAACCAGCATTCGCCGACTATTGTTGGACTTAGAATTTTTCTCCGTCTAATATTTTACTTGTCTGTTTGTTGCGCAACGGCGCTGATAAAGACTTCCGGTACAGCTTCCGCTGTTAATCTTTAAATGAGCTCTTAAGAAATCACATTCTGCGCAACACAGGACCTAGTATTACTAGTGCCTGTGTTGCACAATTATTTCCTTATTAGGCATTATTATTGTTTATTTATTAGGGTGTTTGATTATTACCTCAATAAATTAAAAACCTCAAAGTCCTACTCAGACGCACAGTCGAAGGCCATCCTAGAAAATGGCCTCACGGTAAGTGAGGTCTCCTTCTCAGGGTAAATAAAATAGGTTCATAGATAGTATACTATGGGAGGTGGCTGTATCTAATTTGGGGTCGGTGGGCAGGTATTTCTTCTGTCTGGTACATTTATTTACTATTGTTGGACTTAGAATTTTTCTCCGGCTAATATTTTAGTTGTCTGTTTGTTGCAGAATAATTCGCTTCCGGTTGCGCAACGGCGCTGATAAGGACTTCCGGTACAGCTTCCGCTGTTAATCTTTAAATGAGTGACCCTTACATCATGGTAATTTAGTAGGCGCTTTAGGTAAATAATTTCTAAATAAGTAAACTGCACGTACAATTCTCATCGGTTTAATAATGTTGTAGAAATGAGAAATTGTCATTTAAATCAAATTAATATTTACTGGACGTAATTAACAAATTTGTGAATGGTAGCTTTACACAAATGCGGAAACAAATAAAAACAAAAATAAATAACTGTTAGTGCACTCAATCGGAGCAAAGCAAATGTAACACAGACGTTTGAAGTTTGTCTAACAGCCCTTTAATCAAAACAATTCAATAGCAAACACTCCAAGTCAGATTGCACATCTTCTTACTGTTAATCAAGACATAAAACAAATGCCCATTATCATAAAAAAGCACTGCAAAAAGAGGCAAACAAGTCCATCACACGTACGCGTCAGCACGAACTTCAGCAAAATGGATAAAGTTCTCAGCTGCCTTGAGTCCCACAGATATAAGTTCATATGGGCGCTCAAACTCAGTCACCGAAACCATCATCGAATATTTTAAGTCCATTGGAAAGTTAAAGTATGGGCCTGCACTTACCCAAAATTTTTTGTCAGCAAAAAGTTAAAGAGCGAGGCAGCTTTGCCGCTCAGAATGTTTCGACTGCTGCTAAGCAAACTTAGCAAATAATTACCCTCGGAAAAGACGAAAGCCTCCAACTTCGGAAGACTATGGACCAAAGAGACCTGAGTCCGAGTGCGTGCTGCTGCTAGTCGTTACATGTTTTACATGTCATCGCACACCACTGAATCCATGTTAAATATTGAAAGAATACCCGTCCCCCCCCCCCCCCAGAAAACTAAGGCTATATACACGTATTTGCATAATATTAAGATAACCCCAATATTGTTATGATCAGTTTGCGACCTCAATAAATTACGTAAGTTATTAGCAAAATTCGTAAACATGCGTGCATCCGATTTGACAGTATCAAAAAATTATGTTAAAATTACAAAAAACATAGGTTCACGTTAAAGAAAGAACGTCATTCTGCTTTGTTTTTTATTATTCGCGCTTCCATAGCAATTCAATATAACTCAATGGCCATTCACTTAAAAAGACCATTCGTTTGCAGTCTTTCATAGAACTAGGACATGTGACTCTGTTGATAGTGACTGGACAGGAACGTTATAATGGGAGGTGCCCTATATGTTGTTTGAGAGGAGTAGGAGTAGGTTTTGTGTCAGCATCAGGTTTCACTCCTTCAGTTTCACCCTCTTCCTTCTCTCATCACCATAAAATGTAAAAAATGACATCAGATACACGGGGTGGACGTGACATCTACCAACATCATCTTGAAAGTGTTTCAGGGATATTTTTTAAGTGTTTTGGTATAATGCGCCCGTGGTCTCCAATCCTTCATTATAGAGTAGTTGCATGTAGCTTGATTTCTCACCACATTTATCTGTCTATGTTTAATGCACTAACAGTGCAGATGTTGGAGAATACTTATTTCCTCGAGTCATGGTATTTGCTGTCGACGATAGCGAAATACTAATGACAACTATATTCTTCGCCCTCATTAACCAGGTGAGCACCATCGTGGTAGCCGGTCGAAGTGGCCGTGCGGTTAAAGGCGCTGCAGTCTGGAACCGCAAGACCGCTACTGTCACAGGTTCGAATCCTGCCTCGGGCATGGATGTTTGTGATGTCCTTAGGTTAGTTAGGTTTAATTAGTTCTAAGTTCTAGGGGATTAATGACCTCAGCAGTTGAGTCCCATAGTGCTCAGAGCCATTTGAACCATTTGATCCATCGTGGTTTAGCTGGAGGCATAAGCGAACAGAGGCATGGTCAGTGGCTGGTGTGACGCAAAGACGTTCTAGGCGGAGCCAAGCCCACGGTCGAGACGGTGGTGCCGTGTGGAGAACAACCCGGAAGAACAGTTTCTGTCTTTCCAAGACTGACACTCAACAATTCCAGTGGAGATGAATGAACAACTTCGACATTCCATAAGGATCGCTAACTGAGCGCTATCACAACAAATGGTGGCATCCAGGCGGCATGTGACTAAGGCGCCACACCGTGTTATGTGCAAACCGTGCAGCGAGTGTAGCCAGGTGTAAACAACTTCTTGCACGGAAGTTTGTGTAACTTGAGTAGGTAGCTTTGGTTATTTATGGCAAGTGGAGCGTGTGTCCTATGGGGCACAGTAGGCGTAACACTGTTATTTTACGCTGAAGGTTCCATGGAGTCTGTTAAGCAAAAACATTGTTTATTGCCAAGAGCATAAATAAGATAGTTACTCCTGTGTTTTTTAAGAATTTCTTTTATTATTGATCTTATCTGATTGAGTCTCGGGCTCATTCATATTGCATTAAGGTTTTGTTTTTATTGTGGTTATGTGAAAGAGCTGTTACGTATGTTATTGTTTAAGAAGTTATTTAGACATAAGTGTGGGTAGTTGGTGTTGTAGATAGCTGGTGTTTTAGTTGTCTGGTGACAGTGGTAATAGTAGACAGAGGTGGAGTTTGTGGTTGTATTTACTGATCCTAGATGTGATTAAGTATTGTTTGGCAAAATGACTGTTACAGTAATTATTTTTGGTTATGGCCGAGTGCTGGATATTTTAAATTGGTATGCTGTTGCCCAGTTGTATGCGTTAGTTGAGGTTGGGATACTTCATAAAATAATCATTGAATTGAACCCCACGTCCCCACAGCCCACAACCCAAACCCGACTCCACCTATATCCCTCACTAGTTTTTGGTGGCAGTGTATGGCTGTGCATTGTGCCAGCGTGGGTCGTCGTCTAATAGCTTTTCTGTAGTTCGCAGCCGGCTGCTGTGGCCGTGCGGTTCTAGGCGCTTCAGTCTGGAACCGCGTGACCGCTACGGTTGCAAGTTAGAATCCTGCCTCGGGCATGGATGTGTGTGATGTCCTGAGGTCAGTTAGGTTTAATTAGTTCTAAGTTCTAGGCGACTGATCACCTCAGAAGCTAAGTCGCATAGTGCTCAGAGCCATTTTTTTGTACTTCGCAACGAAGAGACAAAGTCAGGGGATACCTTAATATCGCGTCGGAGCTCCTTTTGCCTGGCGTAATGCAGCAACTTGAAATGACATGGAATCAACAAGTCGCTGGACGTCTCCTGCAGAAATATTGAGCCTCGCTGTCCATAGTTGCGAAAGGGTGGCCGGTTATAATTTTGTGCGTGAACTGACCTATCGATTACTGATTGGCCATATCACACGCTCAAATTGTCCAGAATTTTCTTCAAATCAGTTGCGATCAATCGTCGCACAGTGACATGGCGCAATGTCATCCATAAAAATTCCATCATTGTTTGGGACCATGAAGTCCATGAAGGGCTGTGAAAGGTCTCCAAGTAGGCGAACATAAGCATTTCTATTCAATGATCCGTTCAGCTGTAACAAAGGACACAGTCCATTCCTTGTAAACACAGCCCCCAGCATTATAGAGCCACAACCGGCTTGCACAGAGCCGGTCTATAGCTCCGTGGCATCTGGGCCACACTCGAACCCTGCCATCAACTCTTATCAACTGAAATCGATACACATCTGACGAAACTTCGGTTTTTCAGAAGTGTAGGGTACATCCGATATGGACACGAGCACAAGAGAGGCGCTGCAGGAGATGACATGTTGTTAGCAAAGGCTCTGGTGCCGGTCGTGTGTTGCCATGGCCCATTAATGCCAAATTTCGCCGCAGTGTCCTAAAGTATACGTTTATCGTTCGTCTCACATTAGTTTTTGCTATTATTTCACGCGGCGTTGTTCGTCTGTAAGCACTGACACGTTAAATTCAGGTAATTCCTGTTGTGCGGCCATAATCACGTCAGAATACCGGATGATCAAAAAGTCAGAATAAATTTGAAAACTTAATAAACCACGGAATAATGTAGATAGAGAGGTAAAAATTGGCACATATACTTGGAATGACATGGGGTTTTATTAGAACCAAAAAATCCCATATTGCTAGACGCGTGAAAGATCTCTTACGCGCGTCGTTTGGTGATGATCGTGTGCTCAGCCGCCACTTTCGTTATCCGTGGCCTCCCAGGTCCCCAGACCTCAGTCCGTGCGATTATTGGCTTTGGGGTTACCTGAAGTCGCAAGTGTATCGTGATCGACCGACATCTCTAGGGATGCTGAAAGACAACATCCGACGCCAATGCCTCACCATAACTCCGGACATGCTTTACAGTGCTGTTCACAACATTATTCCTCGACTACAGCTATTGTTGAGGAATGATGGTGGAGATATTGAGCATTTCCTGTAAAGAACATCATCTTTGCTTCGTCTTACTTTGTTATGCTAATTATTGCTATTCTGATCAGATGAAATGCCATCTGTCGGCCATTTTTTGAACGTTTGTATTTTTTTGGTTCTAATAAAACCCCATGTTATCCCAAGCATATGTGTCAATTTGTACCTCTCTTTCTACATTATTCTGTGATTTATTCAGTTTCCAAATTTATACATTTTTGATCACCCGATACTTTTCATATGCATCATCTGAGTACAACTCACAATTCCGTCAATGCGCTGTCCTTTTATACAACGAAGCGCCAAAGAAACTGGTATAGGAATGCGTATTCAAATACAGTGATCTGTGAAGAGGCAGAATACAGCGCTTCAGTCTGCAACGCCTCTGTAAAACAACAAGTGTCCGGGCCAGTTGTTAGAACGGTTACTGCTGCTACAATGGCAGGTTATCAAGACTGAGGTGAGTTTGAACGTGTTGTTATAGTCCACGCACGAGCGACCGGACACAGTATCTCCGAGGTAGCGATGAAGTGGGGATTTTCCCGTACGACCATTTCACGAGTGTACCGTGAACATCAGAAATCCGGTAAAACGTCAAATGTCTGACATCGCTGCGGCCAGAAAAAAATCCTGCAAGAACGAGACCAACGACTACTGAATAGAATCGTTCAACGTGACACAAGTGCAATTCTTCCGCAAACTGCTGCAGATTTCAATACTGAGCGGTCAACTACTGTCAGCGTGCGAACCGTTCAACGAAACGTCATCGATATGGGCTTTCGGAGGCGAAGGCCCACTCGTGCACCCTTGATGACTGCATGGCACAAAGCCCTACGCCTCACCTGGGGCCCGTCAACGCCGACATCGGAATGTTGATGACTGGAAACATGTTGCCTGGTAGGACGAGTCTCGTTTCAAATTGTATCTATCGGTTGGACGTGCACGGGTATAGAATCCATGGACCCTCAAAGTCAGAAGGGGACTGTTTAAGCTAGTAGAGGCTCAGTAATGGTGAGGGGAGTGTGCAATTGGAGTGATATGAGATTCCTGACATGCGTAGGTACGACTCTGACAGGTGAAACGTACGTAAGCATCCTGCCTGATCATCTGCATCCATTCATGTCCATTGTGCATTCCGAAGGTTCGTTCAAATGGCTCTGAGCACTATGGGATTTAACCACTGAGGTCATCAGTCCCCTACAACTTAGAACTACTTAAACCTACCTAACCGAAGGACATCACACACATCCATGCCCGAGGCAGGATTCGAACCTGCGACCGTAGCCGTCGTGCGGTTCCAAACTGTAGCGCCTAGAACCGCTCGGCTACTCCGGCCGTCCATTCCGAAGGACTTGGACAATTCCAGCAGAACGCTGCGACACCCCACACGTCCAGAATTGCTACAGAGTGGGCTTCAGGAGCACTCTTCTATAAGTTTAAACACTTCCACTGGCCACCAATCTCCCCAGACATGAACATTATTGAACAGCTCTCGGATGCCTTCCAACGTGCTGTTCAGAAGAGATCTGCACCCCCTCGTACTCTTACGGATTTATGGACAACCCCGCAGGTTTCACGGTGTCAGTTCTCTCCAGCACTACTTCAGACATTTGTCGAGTCCATGCCACGTCGTGTTACGGCGCTTCTGCGTGCTCGCCGGGCCCCTACACGGTATTAGGCAGGTGAACTAGTTTCTTTGGGTCTTCAATGTGCTGTGTGTACGCGATATTACTGCCATCTGCATATGTGCATATCGCTATCCCACGATTTTGTCCCCTTAGTGTATACAGGACTAATACCCTGAATATTCGGCCACCACACTCGCACTTATGCTCCGTGAGCAAAGCAAGGACCTTGCAAGTTGTTTGTCAAAAGAGCCTTTGAACTGTTCAGCCCCAAGCCTCCTGTAGCCAGCACAGCGTCTCGGAAGTGTATGTCCCACTGTTACGTGGCGTTTGGGTCGCGATTAACTGTGCCACAGTTGCTGGCACATATTCGCATCTGCCCTATCACGTGTCTATCTGACAGCACGCCTGTGTTCCTCCGTGGATGGGAACTTAATCACCACTCAACCCCTCGAAAGTCAGTTCAGCTGCGGCTTCCACACCACCACCAGCTGTCTCAAGTCTACGATTCGTGCCATAAGGCCTGCCGCTGCCGCTACCCATGGAAGAGCGCAATCTCACGCCTTCGTGAGGATCACAGCTGCTGCCGACTGTCTGGAATACTCTGTTCATTGTCGTTATCGAATTTCAAGGACTTCTTCACAGTGAACTTAGTTACGCATCGTCACCGGACATTTCAGATTTACTCTTTGTGCTGATCTCGTCTACCTAGGCACACTTCTCTCCTTGTTGTGTGCGTTATCCACAGAAGGATACTAACCTTAGAATATTATGAGAGGTAGTGCCTTGCTTTCCTGTGTACTGTTTGAGTCATTGTGGTGAGGGACGCGCCAGGCACAGCTTGGCTTATGAAGGACGAGTTCACTTGTGAGGTGACGGTGTGTGGGCGGGTACTGGCCAGCACGGTGGCAAAGCTATCCCACAAGCTTCAGAAGGTCATGGGTGAGCTGCTGTAGTTAACTGAAGAGCAGGGCAAGGAAGTGAGTAGCGCTGTCAGTGTTACTAGTTCGGCCAGGTGTATGGTTTACAAGTAAGGGCTATGTATTATAAGAATATGATTAGTGAACTATTAGGAAGTGTTAGAGAAGAAAATAGATCTGCTTTAAATTAGTTGTGTGAGAGGTTGACCAGATTAGTATTCAAAATCACAAAAATTATTATCAGTGAGTTCAGTGCAAGGAAGCCAAACCAACTGGCACATAGAAGTGGAAGATTGGATTACACAAAGTAGGAAGGTAGAGTTAGCGGAAGAGGAAGTTATGGGTTGGAAGATGCAGTTTGCTAGTATTACCAACTGATAGCAGCAATGTTTAACAATAAGGTGCTCTCTATTGATTCCACTTCTGATACTGTGAAATGCCTTTATAAACTGACATGCTTGAGGACAGGAACATTTTTAAATTGTGGGACATATATATTTTACAGCTAATATATCCACATGCTACCGATAGTCTGGCAAATTGGATAGCAAGGAGATGTGTTGGCGATAAACGGTAAATGAGCACTCCGGAGGAAAAGTTAGCAGAGTTCGCACCGCTACTCGTGTATTTTGTATTTCTGTCATTGAGACCATAAAAGTAATGAGGAAAAACGTTATGACCACTGCCCGTCGCGACGTTGGGTGCCTCCTGCTGGTGCTGCGGGCACGTGACGTAGTAACAAAAGTATGTAAGCGGAGCAGACACGGGCGGGGATCGCCCTAGCCAAGATATGGGCTGCAGATGGCGAAATCCATTGAGATAAGCGACTTTGACAAAGGACAGATTATTATTACGCAGGGCCTGTGAACGAGTATCTCGAAAGCGGGGTAGCTGGTCGAATGATCACGTGCTACTGTCGTGGGCATCTACGGAAAGAGAAACTACCACTAGGCGCTAAATGGTTGGACGTGGTGGCTGTGTAAAAAAGGATAGATGGTGATCTGTGACATTTCTGGCGAAAGAGCACAATGCTGGTGCACGTGCAAGTGTTTTGGAGCACACCGTTCGTCGTACATTGTTGAACATGGAGCGCCGCAACAGACCACCCCCACACGTTCTCATGTTGACCCAACGACATCGTCAGTTACGATTGCAGAGGGCACGGGACCATCGGGATTCGACCGTTGGGCAGTGTAAACGTGTCGGCTCTTCAGGTGAATAACACATTTGCTGCACTAGGTCGATGGTGGTCTCCACATACGTTGACATCGAAGTTAACGGCTGCTCGAAACGTGCAGCAGGCCACGTACGCAGGTTTGTGTTGTGGCAACAGTATTGTGCTACAGGAGACATTCTCCTGCCCTTGCAAGGGACCTGTGGTAAGACACACTGAGAGCTGCGAACCACCTGTTTCCCCTCAAGCTTGATGTCTTCCCGGACAGCAATGTCATCTTTCAACAGTGTAACTGTCTTGGAACCAGAACCGTGATGTAGTGGTTCGAGGAGTATTGTCGCGAACTGGCGCTGATGTCTTGGCGACTAAATTAGCCTGAGGTAAATCCTATGGAACTCATCTGGGGTGACCTGTGCGTAGACATATAACTGCCACACATCTCCACAAAACTACCAACCAACTTTCGGATCCCTGATACTCAGAATCAGTTACGTATTTCGTTCCAGAGACGGACAAGCAAGATATTAAGCAGGTGGTCACGATGTTTTGGCTCATCAGCGTATTCAAGACATTAAAGATGTTGACGGGATGCGGGTGTTATTGGCGCCTCCTTCTTGTAACTTCAGTGCTTTCACAGATTTAGCGTATCAGATTTAGGAGTTTCGGATTTAGGAATTTCGGTTTAGGAATTTCGCTAATCCCAAGTGAATGCGGTAGATGATAAGGGTTTGCGAGAGATGTGTAGTAAACACTATGGTTGTTTCTTATGTGAAGTGATGTGGTGCTTCTGGAGAGACTGCCCGCAGCAAAAAGCTTTGAACAATAATAACAGTTGACTGTGTCCTTAGGGTGCAGCGAGCCGGACCAGTTCCATCGCTGCCCCGGTTGGAGTAAAAGTCACATATTGGGATCACCGGCAGAGAACACCTTTTGTCTGCTGCGATATAAATAACGAACCGATATGTGGGTTAATATAATGCCATTGACTTCCAGAAATTCATGTGACACAGAAGCTTTCTGAGTATCGTACTGAATTAAACCAGAAGAAGGCCACTGTAACCGTGGCCGAAATGTTGATTCGCCATTACAGTTTTTTTCCTTATGACGCAGTACGATACTCAGAAATCTCCTGTGTGAACGATATGTGGGTTTTTAGGCACAGGTAGTAAGGAGTAGTTTAAAAACTCACCAAAAGTACGTGTCTGGCCAAGTTTTGATCCGGTGAACACTTTATATTTAACCACAAATTCAATTTCATTGCCGATATTGGGATGGATTATAGTTACGTTGAGGATATGCTAGTTTATGCGGAAGTTAAAGGTAGTTGAGGGCCTATCGACTGAGCCAATTCTGGGGTCGGGTGTGTTTGGACAAACCAGATTGACTCCGAACTGCGCTCAACACCACATCATCACCTTGCTTGAACGATCAGGCAAATCGAGAGCTGTGGTTGGTTACAGAGAACGTAAGAAGAAGGTCGGCCTCCATTCCATTGCATTGTCTGATTTCCATAATTTCTTTGGCTACTTTACAGGCGCCTATGCTTTTAGCACCTTTGACTTGCATCAGTTCGTGCTAGACGAGGAGTGGAAGCATATTATGGCGTTAGCTACGGATTGGAATTTGAGTTTAACAAGTTGCCTTTTGGTAAGGCAACTGGTGTGGCGGTATTTCTCGACCTTTGGATATATTATTTTTTGATATTAAGATTAAATTCGTATATCATTATCTGGACCATGTCTTAACTTTCAGCAAGCATTCGCGGGAATGCGTGTAATACTTGAGAGAAAAGATTAAGTCTCTTAGGAAGGTGGGGTTGATAGTTAAACTAGATGAGGTGACAGTTGGATTCCCAGAAATGTCATTTCTTGAACGTATCATATCTCATTGGGAAATTAGAACCGATCCTGAACGTACTGAGGTTACTAGAGGTGATTGACCCTTCTCCCAGAAATGTTAAAGACATGGCAAGATTTACCAGAATGGTTAATTTCTTTAGAAAATTCGTTCAGAAATTTACTCTGTTGCCCAGGCCACTGAATGAGTTACGCATAAAGAGTTGTGAATTGCAGTGGGGCGAATCCCAGCAATCGGCATTTAAGGATTTGAAGGAGGCTACGGTGCGGGCCCCTCTGTTGACGTCACCAGATTTGCATAAGCAATACGTTGTTCAAATTGATCCCTCAGCAAGTGGGAAGGGATTACCAGTTTCAGCATTCACCTTACTACCAAGGTAAATAACCTTCGTCGGCACTAGGGAATCTTAACTATTTTTAATTCCTTTCTGGGATTTCCATTGTCGCAGGTTAATATAAAAAGTGTGTATGTATTTATGTATTTGTGTGTGTGTGTGTGTGTGTGTGTGTGTGTGTGTGTGTGAGAGAGAGAGAGAGAGAGAGAGAGAGAGAGAGAGAGAGAGTCTAGATTTAAGATTAACGACTTATCTAAGAACTCGCCTACTAATTAAGTGTGTGGATGCAATAATTAAGGTTATGTGTGTGATTAAAAGCAATCTCTCACGAAAATACAAACTGTGTTGTCCCGCTCTACAATTTAAAAAGTTGCGTGGTCACCCCGTATGTTTCATTTCCAGGCAGTATTTTAAAACAGAAGAAAATGTGAACAATGTAAAACAAGAAGAGATAATGGCTTCATTACGTTCCGAAGCAATTTTAGACTTAATGGTGTCAGAACTTTTCAGGTAAATTTTCATTTTCGAGCTTCACTTCATTCACATTTAGCGGTTTTACATTTCCTCACAAAGACGCTTTAAAAACTTTTTATCGACGAAAGTTAACTCCGTTATTTCTACGCTCCTTTTCGACACTACGTGTAACCTATTTAGTCCTCGTTGTAGACTGAACTTCCCTTACGTGTTCAGTGCTAAAGAGACACATTAGTAGATTGGGCAGCAATATGTCATACTACAATTGAGCTAACGATGTTGCACAATTATTTTTCGCTAACATAATGTTCAGGAAAAGTTCCTCTCACAATGATCATTGTATATATTCTGACGAACAATCGTATCTGATGCTATTATGTAACAGGTAGACGCATTAGCTGGTTCAGGAAGGAGTGATATAGCGGTCGAAAGAAGAAAACTTCCATATTCCACTACAGAACAATACAATTGCAGACATACATCGCTCTGATTTTTGCCAGTTTTTGTCCTGCACTCTTTTCTGTTTCATCATTAGGGCTAGCCTCTGATTTAGACGTACAAATCTGTCTAATGATAACGAATGTTACATTCAGATCAAATTTGGGACCAATAATTAGGTACTTTACGGCATGTTTGTGTGGTTAATTTTTTTTAATTGGCTTTCCATTCGTGCCAATGCAGCCATCTCAGTAGTGGGAAAACGATCTGAAAGTGTTTTTTTGGCGATTATCGTGCTAGTAATGACGATAGGAATGTACGAACAACACAATACCCAGTCTCCGAGCGGAGAAAATCTTCTACTCGCCTCGGAATCGAACTTGGGTTACCAATATGCCACGCTGACCCCCCAGCTACCTAGGCGGACGAGCTGCTTTATTCTTCGTATTGACGGCAACGCCCATTATATGATTAACTGGCAAGGTATTTAGTACTTTATATTCATCTGATCATAAGGATTCCTCTTTACATCACTTAACTGACTACTATTGTATTTACATAATTCACCTAAAACTATTAGATTTTTAATCATAATAAAGAAATTCGTCTGTGCCTACGCACGTGTGAATGCTAGTGGTAATGGTAAGTGTTAACAGACAGTAAAAGATGAGTTATTAGTGAGTTTTGTGTTGATTTTTATATTATTGTTGTCTTTTAACGTTAATTATTGGTTTACTTTGTTTTGTGCAGTGTGTTTAATAGTAAACGTCAGTACCTTCAAATATTACACATGTCTAGACATAAATGTTTCAATGTGTTTGTGTTTCGATGTATCGATATGAACTGCAGAAAGACGATCATTAATAATGAATGAACTGCGAACAGTGCACAGCGTTTATAGTCTTGGATGAACTAAGACAGTTTTAAACGTGCTTTTGGATAGGTTTTGCCTGGAGCAAAGACAATTTTACGTTCTCATACCCTCGAAAGTTTTGCTGAAGTTACAGCATTATCGGTGTTTTACTTTATTTATGCTTTAGTACGAGGGCTATTAGGAAAGTAAAGGAAGGTAGGACGCAAAAAGGACAACTACAGTGAAAATGAAAACTGTTTTATTTACAACAGTTAGCTACTCCTTCCTACCTTACAACTACTTCTCTGCATAGTCGCCGCTTCGTAGCATTGTTCAATAAGGCGAAATCTCGCAGAGGGCACCTTTGTTTGAAGGGACACACTGTTTAGTTGGCAGCTTTACGCGCTCTCTGTGGGCTCAGAACTGATACGAACGACGTGACGTTCCCCGGGTGAATACTAGAGACACTGTCCAACATAGCTGTCCAAGGCTTCATCTTTCTTCTTTTTTTTTTTTTTTTTTTTTTTTTTGACTGTGGTTTCCATTTCGCGACAGATCGTTCCTTACTTCCACACAGCCCTCGTATATTTGCATACATAAATTAGAATTTTTAAGAAAGTCTTCACAAATTTGAAAACAAGATTTTAAGTATATATAGCGTGAACCAGGAGAATCAAGAGGAAATGTATATGCTTTTTGAGGGATGATAGTTTTAACGATTATGAACAAAAAACTTCATGTTGACATATACCCTATTCTGAATGGTTTCAGATATTGTCATTGTTATCAACATACAATAATAATGTTGATGAAGTTGAGATGAACAATTTGATGCAAGACACTTGTGGTGTATCAAGTCGGGAACCCATCTTAAATTGGCCTACAAAAACTACCTAGGTTACTATATATACACGTCGCTTGTGCTATCTTCGCGCAAACGGTTAATTCCAGGGAAGAAAATGAGTAGGTTATTTTTCTACAAAATTTAATTTAGTTCAGCTTTGTACAGCGTCACGTTTTTGCTGGAGGGTGTGGTTTTTCCAGTTATTCCTGAAAAACGCACGTAAGTGATATTAAATGTTTACGTCTCGGAAACCATTCACAATAGGGCATATATCCACATGAAATTTTTCTTCAGAATCAGTAATACTACCACCATTCGCAGCATGACTCACAATGTATATACGTTGTTACTATGCATTGAAAGTTTACGACTGGGGAATGTTTCACTTCCTTTTTCTGGTCTCCCCATTACCTAAGACAGTTTTCGTGGGTCCAAAGCCGCTGATCGTTGGGTCATTGGTGAAACACTGTGTTGAACGATATCAGGCTCAAACATTTCGAGGATTGCGTTTTGATGTGAATAAATATGGAACTGTGTTGTTATAAGTCACTGAACTGACCAGAATCTCTTCGGATTTTCTGCCAGGTTTCGAGACAAAGTTTCGTTGTGGAAACTGTTATAGACATCTTGCATTGAACTCCGCGCCAAATTTCGAGCTTCTGTAGATCGCCAATCTTGGGGATTTTGCGTCTGCTTAAATTTGGCATGTTTGTTTCGTTGTTTCTGCAACAGTGTTCTAACCCGTTTTGTGTACCAAGGAGGATCATCTCCGTCGTTTGTTAATTTGTTTGGTATAAATCTCTCAACTGCTGCCGATACTATTTCTTTGAATCCAAGCCACATCTGGTCTATACTTATATTATTAATTTGGAATGAGTGGAGATTGTCTCTTAGGAATGCATCATGTGAATTTTTGTCTGCTTTTTTTGAATAGGTATATTTTTTGCTTATTTGTCGAGGATTTAGGGATTACAATATTCAATCTCGCTACGAGAACTCTGTTTTCACTAAACCCTGAACCGGTTTTTATGCTCGTTATTAACTCAGGATTATTTGTTGCTAAGAGGTCAAGTGTGTTTTCACAACCGTTTACTGTTCACGTGGGCTCATGAACGAACTGATCGAAATAATTTTCAGAGAATGCGTTTAGCACAATTTCGGATGATATTTTATGCGTACCACCGGTATTAAACTTGTATTTTCGCCACCATATCGAGGGTGAATTAAAGTCACCACCAACTATTATCATATGAGCCCGGTACGTGTTTGAAATCAAACTCATGTTTTCTTTGAACCTCTCAGCAGCTACAACATCTGAATTGGGAGGTCGGTAAAAGGATCCAATTATTATTTTATTCCGGTTGCCACAATGACCTCTGCCCGCACTAACTCAGGGAAGTATCTACTTCAGTTTCGCGACAAGATAAACTATTTCTGACGGCAACAAATACTCCACCGCCAACCGTGTTTAGCCTATCCTTTCGGAACACCGTTAGGTTCTTCGCAAAAATTTCGGCTAAGCTTACATCTGGCTTTAGCCAACTTTCAGTGCCTATAACGATTTGAGCATCAGTGCTTTCTATTGGCGCTTGGAGCTCTGGTAGTTTCCCAGCATTGTTTACAACTGTTATACCGGTGGTTCCTGTATCTACGTTTTTCCTGTGTTCAGCCTGCACCCTTTGTGACTGAAGCCCGTCTTGTGTTGTCCCGAGACCCTCTAACCTAAAAAACCGCCCAATCCATGCCACACAGCCCCTGTTACCCGTGTAGCCTCCTACTGCGTATAGTGGACACGTGACCTATTCAACGAATATCTAATGTTAAGAGAATGAGTGCACAGTGAACCCAAATTACCACATACAAAGTAGCTTCGGGGGGTGGCTTTCGCATACGACCGGTAACAAAGTGGCTAAAGCACAGGGTAGTGATTTGCTTGATGTCAGTTCCCTGATGAAATCGTGACAGAGGAAAACCTACATTCAAGCAGCTCACTAAGGAGTATCGAAGTTCTTTCTTCAGCAATTAACTCCTGGCGAAAACCAGCAAAGCGCAGCAGCAGTTAAATGTAGTGAACCACTGACCACAAACGACTGAGTTGATCCTCCTTGGTACACAAAACGGTTTAGAACACTGTTGCAGAAACAAGGAAACAAACATGCCAAATTTAAACTATGGATGACAATCACGACGGCAATTCCGTGCATAACTACCGCTCACATTGCTACGACGGAACCCAGTTCCGGCACTTGTCCACGGTTCCACCATGCCACAACCATCGGACTTCCGTATATGTCCGCTGGTCATACCTCCTGCTCACTCCCAGTGGTGCCAGAGAACCTACCTCCCTTGTAGCACCACGCACCCTCTCGCCAGTAAGTATCTTTTCCGTCCCCTCACTCTTCAGACGCGTATACACCTTACCTTATAAAGGCCCACCACCCTAAGGACCGTCCCGCCATCAGCACTTACCTGGTGGCGTAAGTTTCTTTGGGCGCTAAGGGTGCGACTGAATCTACGAGTGCAACGATACGCACGTGTCAGTAACATATTGTATAACGTATTATGTAAGACTTGTGTGCTCACAAACATTGAAAATCCACTTGGATCAGTTGTGTATTTGTTTATACTCCCCGAAACAGACGACGTAAAAATGACAAAATGTTGGCCGAGAGAGTGAACACGCGCATAGTGCATCATCAGAGGATGCAAGGAGCATAACGCAACAGTGAACACGTTGTTAGCTATGTTCATTACATTATCTTACAGATGGACGTGATGGCCAGAATGTAGAGACGACTAACTGAAAAAATTGGGCAGAAATTGGATATCGGACAGAGCTGGGTCAAAAGCCTACAGAAAATGTACACTTGGTTCTAAATCTATCACCTCATTAGCAGGCGTAAACACAGCTCTAAAACTCTGATTTCGGATCACACGCTGCATCTTCCTGAAGGAAAGGTATCTCATTACGTACCAAAATAACGTGAGGTGTCCGCACTGATTTATACAAAATCACCAACCTCTGTATGAAAACTTCTAAGCCTTGCACAGAGCCGGACGGAGCGGCCGAGTGATTATAGGCGCTACAGTCTGGAACCGCGCGACTGCTACGGTCGCAGGTTCGAATACTGCCTCGGGGCCGGCCGTGGTGGTCTAGCGGTTCAGGCGCTCAGTCCGGAACCGCACGACTGCTATGGTCGCAGGTTCGAATCCTGCCTCGGGCATGGATGTGTGTGATGTCCTTAGGTTAGTTAGGTTTAAGTAGTTCTGAGTTCTAGGGGACATGACCACAGATGTTAAGTCCCATAGTGCTCAGAGCCATTTGAACCATTTGAACCTGCCTCGGGCATGGGTGTGTGTGATGTCCTTAGGTTGGTTAGGTTTAAGTAGTTCTAAGTTATAGAGGACTGATGACCTCAGAAGTTAAGTCCCATAGTGCTCAGAGCCATTTGAACCATTTCAACCTTGCACAGATAGTTGCTTATGGCTTTATCGGTGACACTGGGTGTTCCTGACCATGGATCAGATATGTACGCTACCCTTCGTTTTTCTTTAAAACAGGTTTTAATAAGAGGCGTTTGAATAAAGATTACACTGCAACATGCTTGCAGGGAAACAGCGAAATGGGAATTAGTAAGGTTGTTTTATGGGCGATACTTTCTACTTCCTTATGCTGTGTAGCTTAGTGTTGTGGGCGATGCCCCACTAACAAGCACTGAACAATGCAAGACGCAAATTGCTCCTGTTTTTCCACTCAGCAGTGGCCAGAAATACACCACCAAAGAATGCTTAAATACAACGCGACACTCACGCAGAGGAAGTTATTGTGTCCGATCAAGTTATGATGTACTTAACACATAGATTATCGTACGGAAAACCCATAGAGCGTCAATACGTGTGTGGAGATCCAGGAAGCTATGGTCTGTATTGGCGCAGGATGCCGAGCTCGGAGTGGGGGAGTTTGGTCCGGTGAAACACCCTACGGCCTCGTTGACGCAGTGTTAGCTGTAAACGGGTTTATTTTCACCATCAATACAACGCAAGTAGCTTCTCTGTGGCGTTGACCGAAGGCAGTAGAGTGGCGCTCGTGGCTGAGAATTAGTAACTGCACTACTGGCCATTAAAATTTCACACCTAGAAGAAATGCAGACGATAAACGGGAATTCATTGAACAAATATATTATGCTAGAACTGACATGTGATTACATTTTCAAGCAATTTGAGTGGATGGATCCTGAGAAATCAGTACCCAGAACAACCACCTCTGGCCGTAATAACGGCCTTGATACGTCTGGGCATTGAGTCAAACAGAGCTTGGATGGCGTGTACAGGTGCAGCTGCCCATGCAGCTTCAACACGATACCACAGTTCATCAAGAGTAGTGACTGGCGTATTGTGAAGAGCCAGTTGTTCGGCCACCATTCACCAGACGTTTTTAGTTGGTGAGAGATATGGAGAATGTGCTGGCCAGGGCAGCAGTCGAACATTTTCTGTATCCAGAAAGGCCCGTACAGGACCTGCAACATGCGGTCGTGCATTATCCTGCTGAAATGTAGGGTTTCGTAGGGATCGAATGAAGGGTAGAGCCACGGGTCGTAACACATCTGAAATGTAAGGTCTACTGTTCAAAGTGCCATCAGTGCGAACAAAAGGTGACCGACACGACAACCAAAGGCACCCCATACCATCACGCCGGGTGATACGCCAGTATGGCGATGACGAATACACGCTTCCAATGTACGTTCACCGCGATGTCGCCAAACACGGATGCGACCATCATGATGCTGTAAACAGAACCTGGATTCATCCGAAAAAATGACGTTTTGCCATTCGTGCACCCATGTTCGTCGTTGAGTACACCATCGCAGGCGCTCCTGACAGTGATGCAGCGTCAAGGGTAACCGCAACCATGGTCTCCGAGCTGATAGACCTGCTGCTGCAAACGTCGTCGAACTGTTCGTGCAGATTGTTGTTGTCTTGGAAACGTCCCCATCTGTTGACTCAGGGATCGAGACGTGGGTGCACGATCCATTACAGCCATGCGGATAAGATGCCTTTCATCTCGACTGCTAGTGATACGAGGCCGTTGGGATACAGCACGGCGTTCTGTTTTACCCTCCTGAACCCACCGATTCCATATTCTGCTAACAATCATTGGATCCCGACCAACGCGAGCAGCAATGTCGCGATACGATAAACCGCAATCGCGATAGGCTACAATCCGACCTCTATCAAAGTCGGAAACGTGATGGTACGCATTTCTCCTCCTTACACGAGACATTACAACAACATTTCATCAGACAGCGCCGGTCAACTGCTGTTTGTGTATGAGAAATCGGTTGGAAACTTTCCTCATGTCAGCACGTTTTCGGTGTCGCCAGCGGCGCCAACCTTGTGTGAATGCTCTGAAAACCTAATCATTTGCATATCACAGCATCTGCTTCCTGTCTGTCAAATTTCGCGCCTGTAGCACGTCATTTGCGTGATGTAGCAATTTTAATGGCCAGTAGTGTAGTTCTAGCACAGTGGAGTTTACGTTGCATGTCGCACCAGCACCTTCACCAGGGGCGACGTCATGCAAAATGCAGACCTGGAGGTCTGCAGGCGTTGTCCGCCCAGCCGGGACGCCAACGTCATGGCGTACTTCTCTCGAAGATGAGATCGCACACAGGTCTGCAGCCAACAGTTCCACACCGGATGATGCAGGCAATGCGGAAGAATACCCTGGCCTCCCAACATGAGGAGGCTAAGACTCCAGTAGCTGCTTCCAGGTGTGTTAATGCGCCTCTCCTGGAAGGAGTGTGTGGCCGGAAGCTAGCACGTCATCATCGTTGGACCCTTAGGGGGATACGGATCGAAGACGCTCAGGTGTTCACGTTAGTGGCAAAGTAGGCAGCAGCGGTATTCCACAGCAGTGGAGCGCATCAGCCTGGCTACTCTCTTGTACCTGAAGTCAACAGGTAAATCATGGGCTGCACATCATGGAACAGCCTCGAAGTGGATTCGCTGTGTCTCACAAGACTGTTACACTGGCTGACGACTTACCACTGGCAACTGAATAGAATGGAATGTCTGCTTCAGAAGTCCCAGTGCTTATGCTGGTTGGGTCATGCTGATGACGTTATCGAGCTATGGCTATGGGCGAATTTGGCCCCACTTTCTAAGTTTGTAGGCGCCTTACACCATATTGCGGAGTACCAACAATGGCTTTCAGTTCTTCAGCTTGCCACTTTCTGTTGTGCCAGTTGGCTAAAAGTCTTTCTTCTACATGATTTACTTTTTGTTACGGCAGTTGCAGTACTGTCAGAATGACGTTATGATGTAATGAATCCACTGCAGGGACACTCTGTGCTTTTTGTTCGAGTTGGTGTGCCAATGCGCCAGTTGTGTGCCTCGCTATTTGCTCCATTGGGAACGACCTTGCCGCAGTGATAAACACCGGTTCCTGTCGGATCACCGACGTTAAACACTGTCGGCTTGACTAGCACTTGGATGGGTGACCGTTCGCGTCTGACAAGAACGGTTGGCAAGCTGAGTCGCACGGCCCTTGTGGGGTCAATTGAGGAGATACTTCACTGATAAATGGCGACTCTGCTCACAAAAATTGACAACAGTTGGGAGAGCTGTATGATAACCAAATGTTCCTCCATATCTGGATCCATTGACGCCGTTTGTTGAGGATGAATCTGCGGTTGGTCGGTTCCATTTGGTCTTTTGAGGCCTGTTCGGAGGGAGTTATGATTTCCAGACTGACTTTCCTTCCTCTTTACGTCCTGACTGGGACACTGCACCAGTGCCTATCTCGCACTACCAAGTGCATAATTTTTTGATCTGTCTCTCGTGTGTTACAGAAAGGGGGACTTGTAATTCCGTCTGTTCATTTTGTTTATACCATGGAACCTAGAACCAGGACCAGAATATTATAAGCAACGCCTCTACTGAAACAGATAGTTGACTTGGATTTGTTTTATCCATAATCTGCGCTAATGAAGCTGAGAAATTAGTTAGGCTGGCTAGCCGTTTATCCTAGTGTCGCTAAGACAAAAATTTCTGCTCTGTTTCTGCTTCTGTTACCGTCCGACAGTCTCATTTTACAGGCAGAATTTTGTACGGCTTCAGGTATTCGGTTTTGGTCACGCTAAATTTGAGTGCCTTGTCTGTATTAAGTTGTCTGGTTAAAAGTGTGTATTGTTCGTTTTGACATTTGTAATTTAAAGGCTTCTTTCTGGTCCGGTACGAGTAAAAACATTTGGTCCCGTATTTCGGTCGGCTACGCACCCCGAATTAAATTTAACTTTCAATTAAACTGTCAATGTTAAACTAATTTCTTTTTAGTTACGCCAATGAGTTTATTGAAAAATAGTTCTTTTGTTGGCAGGTGTCGTATAGCGTTGAAGTCATTTGATAATTCCATTCCATTCTGTCAACAGTTCCTTTCATGATGTTGTAGAAGTAAATCTTGTTGGCAGTTGCTGTTTAACTTTGTGCTTGTTCTTCTAAATTCTGCCAACAGTTGCTTTTCTTACGCTGTAATAATAAATCTTGTTGGCGGTGTTGCTTAATATTGACGTCAGTTAATTGCTGTGTTGGGCCATTTAGTACGTTTTGCCACCAACAGCCTTTCGTAAAATCGTATTAATAAATTCTGGTGTTGTGTACTGCTTGAGCCGATATGTTTTAAGCTATTCCAGAGCTTGTTTTCGGGTGAAAGTTTTTGCTTGTTTAAATAAAGCAATTTGTTTAAATTTTGATAAACTTATTCTGGTCCAGTACCTTATCATTTAACACCAGCTCGCAACCGCTTTCATTTTTCATCCCTGAAAGATAGATTGATTACAGATCTTCCCTATGCGAGTTTAATTGCAGTTCAAAAAAACTCATTCGTACACATGAGGCATGGTGTGAGTATATGATGACTGAGAGATGTGTCTAATGTTATTAGTAATTTTCACGTGGAATTTACAACAGAGAATGTCCAGACAGCGTACATGTGCAACTTATTTTCATCTTTCGGAATTTATTATACGTCGAATTATTGGCATGATGGACATTGGGGCGCCATACCGACAAATCTAACGGACAGATGTCAGTTGGACTGCAGAACGGGTAGTGGCGAGGTGGACTCACACAACAGTGTTCCAAGTAGAGTAGGCATGGGCTTTCCAGAAGTGATACAGCATTATAGGATAATTTCTTCCAGTTTTGCCGAACGGACGGATGACAACAGCTGAAACTGGGAAGTGGTTACCGGCACGGTTTTACCACGAAAAGTCGGGAACCGATTGCTGGAAGCTGGTTTACCTCTTGTTGCCAAGCGCCATTTACCGCTGGCAACAGAGACATGCCTGGTGTACAGCCAGAGTCCCTGGGACTCTGAGTGGCACTTGCTGGTTTTCACTTCTGTTTATGGTGACCGCCAGACGCCAAGAAGTTCGTAGAGGATCTGGTGAAAAGTCAATGAAGCACTAATTCTGTAGACCCTTATCTCTCTAACTTCTGGAACCATGGTGTGGAGTACTAGAGGATATGATAACAGAATTTGTTAGGTAAATATTGAAGAACGAGAGTGGTACAACATGTTGTCGCACCCTTCATGAACATAGTACCAAGTAACATATTTCAGCAGGATAATGCGTGACATCACGCGGGAGTTCACACAATAAATACATTAAGGACTCAAGGAACCTCGATTGACTTGATCGGTCGTCCAGTTTGCATGCCTAGGATATAATGGGAAGTGGTATATACTTTCAAGTCAGCCTCAAGGCAGCAGTCTTCACGAACTAATACGCAGAGGGTTTCAGGAGCGGCAAGAAATACCTCAGATTGACGTTCGGAGGCTGTCTGCTTACATGCCACAATGAATGTAACAATGTATTCGTGCCTCTGTAACACCGTGTATAATGGTCATCAGTCATGAATGGAATGACAGTTTAATCATTTCATACACATTACGTGAGGAACATCTCCACAAAGTCTGATAAATATTGGACTCGTGTATCATTGTATAACCCTTTGCATTTGTATTGATAAGTCACTTTTTGTGGTTAGCTGACGTGCCGTACTGAATTAACATAATAATAAATAAATGTCCGGCATCGCGCAGGGTTTAAACCCAGAACGGCCAGCAGTTCACAACACGACCATTGACGCTCAATTGGGTGTACGCCGCTACTGCGTTTCGAGGCTATGGAACACTTAGGGCGCTGAGTCCGTATAGGACCCACGCCGCATCCTAATCGAGCCATTTGCCTAACAGCACCGTTCCCGGCGCTATTATGCCGGCCACACGGTCACTACACCAATAATGAAGCTAACTTCCTGCTTTCCTGTCGTCGGTAACGTCTCGAGAGAAAGAAACACAAGAATATATGCAGGACGGACCAAATCAAGGCCTCTAAATCGTGTAAACGAAGGTGAAGAAAGGCTCGCTTTAACTTGAAACAAGAGAGAGGCACATAGAACCTATAGGTCTTTCGATCCAACATTATAAAAGGAAGAAAATATGAATCTATGAAACATTTCTTTTAATGAAAGAAGATTATAATAATTTGTAAACAGTAATAGCTCAATTGAAAAGCTGTAAAGCAAATGTGGTGGACACCTGAAAAACAAAGCTTATGGAATATTCACTAATTCCTACTCTTTATCAGTAGACCTCCCAGCAAACTATTATCCGTCAGCTGCTTCGGCTTTTAAAAACGGATGTAACTGTGATAATGGTAGAGGAAAACGCTTGACAAATGTCACATATAAAGTATATGTGGTAATGCTTAGCAGCAGACTTAGGTGTATACTTGTAGTAACTGTGACACAGGAGAAAAATATGTTTAGAAGAGATTGATAATGTCTGTAGCAATCAATACGTGACTGAAAAGCATTGTGAACATAATGAACCACTGACTTTCTATAATTAGGGATCTCCTAAGGCTAAATACGCAGAAGGAGAAGATTTACGACGTCGAAAACCTGTAGAGGTTTGCATGGATGTACTTGTAGTATATCGTCTCTCTTACTTAATTCAGATACTTATTATAATGATCTTATGGAAATTAAAACACTCCATTGGAATTTATTTAAACAGTCTTGAGACACTATGAACTCTGTTGTTCACTGATGGCCAGATCAAAGCATAATCATTTACAATACATTTTAAAATATCGAGTGAAAAGAAAACGACGATAGTAAATATCGAGCAATAGCTAGAGCGTGTTGCCTGATATCTGCGTAATTTAGCAATTAATTTTTTTTTACAGTGTGATTATTAGTGTAATTTGAATAATGAGTTAGATAACATAATGCAGTACAGTAAATATGAACGTAACTAAATGTGCAAGACGACATAATTCAAGCTGGAAACATGCGAGGAAATGCTGCAATGCCACCTCAGTAGTTTGAGGAAGCAGCAGCTTTTGCACTACTCAGCCCCACGAGGAGCAAGTCATATACCTAAGTGTAATTATTAGATCGCTGGCGGTGTTTTAACCAAGTAACATGAAATTTATGTGGTGATGAAAGACACGATTTTAGCAGTTTCGTGATCAGTACAGCAGCAACGAATATAATGGTCCTTCAAACTAAAAACGTAGTGGTTACGTACTTTATGAGGTATTAACCGTCGATAGGTATCCCACGAAGATATTTGATTAAGTGTCTCATGAAGATATTTAGTTAAATTGGGATGAGATATTCTTTACAAATGTTACAAACTGAAACATATGTAGGTCTTGGGAAGCATAACTTGACGCGGTCTAGTGCAGTATATGAACAGAATGTAAATACTCGCTAGAGTTAAATACAAAGTGAGCAATTCTATATTTGCTGTAGGTACGTGAATGAAGTCTATTGATTTTTTACATTTTCCTTTAGTCTACTGATGTCATTGGGAGCGGGAATGTCACATAAAGCGTCTTTTCTTTTAAATGGCAGGGTTCTTATGGTAATATCGTTTTGTTAGTACGTTTATATCACTTCTTTGATTAATTTTTTCACTGTAGGTTCCGGTATCGATTCATAAAATTGTACTAGAAAGTACTAGTTCATTGCTACATTCATGAAATATATTTTCTTTTCTTTCGTATTTGCACCTTAATGAAATTGTTTGTGTTCACCACAGTATTTTACTGGCTGTAGTACACATTAAGCTTTTCGATGTTAAGCAATTTTCAAAGGCTATACAATGAAATGGGTATCAATGAGAAACATAACATCCAAAATAATAAGAGCATCGTGAAAAGCGAATGAAACTTAACTGTTACCGAAAAACATGACGTCATGTTTTATGAATAAAAAGCAGCAGAATGGGTCTAATATAGATACACAGTATTTTATCGGCCTAAATATCATGGCATTCAGGTACAAAGTGATTTGGCTGCACTCACGAACGCCGTGATAAACGGAGACCATTAGGTGGAACTTACACGTGGTGCTTGAGATACATCATATATTGGCATTACAAAAGTATTTTGCATTGTGAACATCATGCAATATCGACTATACAGTGTTCTTGTATCTTTTTTTGACGTTTTAAATTAATTGTCTTACACGTAATTCTAAGGAGTGCGGTGCGTATGTTCCAAACTAGCTGGCGCTAAGTGTAATGGCCTCTTCGATACCAGTGAATACCGCATTTAAGGAATGTAACAATTACAAATCATACATAATATTCGTACATAAATTTACATCGTAAAGAATATATGTATGATCAAACATAATCAGTGTTGTAGCAAAGGCAAACGTGTTGTTATTACTGGTTTGATGCAGCTCTCTATGATACTCTATCCTGTGCAAGCTTCTTCATCTCTAAGTAACTACTGCAACATACATCCTTCTGAATCTGCTTAGTGTATTCATCTCTTGGTCTTCCTCCACGATTTTTACCCTCCGCACTGTCCTCCAGTACCAAATTGATGCTCACTTGATGCCTCAGAATATGTCCCACCAGCCGATCGCTTCTTCTAGACGAGTTGTGCCACAAATTCCTCTTCTCCCCAATTCTATTCAGTGCCTCCTCATTAGTTATGTGATCTACCCATCTAATCTTCAGCATTCTTCTGCAGCACCACATTTCGAAGGCTTATGTTCTCTTCTTATCTAAACTATTTATCGTCCATGTTTCACTTCCATACACGGCTACACTCCATACAAATACTTTCAGAAATGACTTCCTGACACTTAAATCTATACTCGATGTTAACAGATTTCTCTTCTTCAGAAACGCTTTTCTTGCCATTGCCAGTCTACATTTTATATCCTCTCTACTTCGACCATCATCAGTTATTTTGCTCCCGAAGTAGCAAAACTCATCTACTACTTTAAGTGTCTCATTTCCTAATCTAATTCCCTCAGCATCACCTAATTTAATTCGACTACATTCTGTTATCTTCGTTTTGATTTTGTTGATGTTCATCTTATATCCTCCTTTCAAGGCACTGTCCATTCCTTTCAGCTGCTCTTCCAGGTCCTTTGCTGTCTCTGTCGTCGGCAAACCTCAAATATTTCTTCTCTATGGATTTTAATTCCTACTCCCAATTTTTCTATTGTTTCCTTTACTGATTGCTCAATATACAGATTGAATAACGCTGAGGATAGGCTACAATCCTGTCTCACTCCCTTTTCAATCACTGCACCCTTTCAAGCCCCTCGAAGACAAATGTACGAAATTAACGTTGTTAAGTCTTTCGGTAGCGTGCGAGGAAGTCCATCAGCTGTTGGCTGAGACAAAGAATATTCGTATAAAAACAATGCACTGGGAAATACACACGCTTCTGAAATCTGACTACATGTCATAATGTCCAACAAACCGTAACATAACAGACAAAGTTATAGAGATGACTTGTATAGTATTAGAATGTACAAAGAGCACACATAATCGTTGCACTTCACATAACAATAACAGCGAAAAAATTAAAACAGAAAATAAGAGGGTGAACTGATATGACCTTACGATTCAGTCAAACTGTTCGTAGTGAAAATAAGCTTTAAAAATGGCCAACACGAGGACTATGATTAAAAGCGACTAGTACCATCAGCATCTGCGCTATATACTTGGAATCGATGTACCGAATACATTTGACCTCCTATGGAAATCATATTAAGAAAATATCGCTAGCAGAATTCAAGTCATCATAAAGACGAAGAGATATGTTCAATAATAGGTGTCTAGATCCGTTTGAACAGAGAGTGCATGGACCAAGGCGTCATTACGAACGCTGTGCAGGGTAAGCCCAGCAGTAGACCTTCAATTTCGCAGTCTCTAAGCCGACAGCTCTAAGCCCTGCCTCTCCTTTCCCTCCTCTCTCCGACCCATAAAGCTGACGGACATACTTTGAAGATAGTCTGCCCAAGTGACATTAAACTGCAACTTTGGTTACAAATTCTTGACTAAGTTCACATTAAGTTTGTGTTAATGGATGGAAAGTACTGCCGCATAACAATAGGAATCGTATAGATGTTGTCCGCTGTGGTATCAGAAGCAAATGATGCCGTCGTCAAGCTGTATGCAGAAGCAGGGTTCGATGACGATGAGTCTAACATCCAGTGCACTCTTACAGCACCATGAACTTGTGGTAAATATTTGGCGCAACCTCAGTAATAGCAGCCCGTTTTCTTCACCTAGACACCTCTGCACCTGTACCCCGTGATCATGTGATCCAATATCCACTATCAGGCTTATTTTATTACAGACCAATCTCCCAGTTTCATCATAGTTTTAATCCACAGTGCAATTTCGCTGCTCACATCGCAGAAAAACTAAATTTGAAAGAAGCTTAAGTGGATTCCTCTGAGCAATTCATTCTATACCGAAGAATTTTTACTTAGAAACTAGCTTCTTTTCCTTTCGTCTTTAGTATTCCGTATGATGTGATGCAGCACGCCACAACCCCCTTTCCTGTGCCAGCATCGTGTCAGAGCAGCACTTACACCAATTGTCTGCAGTTATTTGCGTAATATATTCCACTCTCTATGTTACCCTCTATGATTCCTGCTAGTAAAATGGAATGTATTTTCTGACGTCATAGTTCATTTATTAGCCAGTGTTACAAACTGTTTTTTTTTAATTAAATATGTTTTCTGTTATTTGAACTCATCTGTAAATGGTCAGAAAACACCCGTGTTTCAGTACTAATTGCTTTAATACTCTGTGAACTAACTTGTTCCATGACATTACTGTTTAACGTGAAAGTGGCCCATGGAACATGTAACTCTCAAATTGGGAAGCAATTTTGAACAATCTGTTTATTTTATTATTATTATTTCGATTCTAAATGTAGATTTTAAGGTATGAAACATGAACATTTGTTCCAAAGATTTCCTAATTATACAGGAAGTATGATTTTGTTGGTGCTTGTAAACACGGAAAAAATAAAAAAAACCATATATGGTATACATATAATTATTCATATCAGGTATCTCATACTGGAACCTCTTGAAGATTTTATTCTCATGAATGAATGTTGTATGGGAACTATGAAGCGCTACAGATAGAATGATACTGACTTAGAATACTTTGGCTAACAGGTACTCCAGTTAACTATGCTGGTGTGCTTTCAGAGGTCACAGAGTATTAGCTTCGAGTCTTACAATGGCGTGGATGTGTATGTGTGTGATGGTGCTGCTTCTTAGCTGCTGTGATGTCTGCTGCTCGTGACCATAAACAACAGTTCTATAACTTTCATAAACAACAAGTAATGAGTCTCCACTCGGTTATAAAGTAAATATACTATCAGCAAAGCGAGATGTTCCAATCCTAAAACTGAAAAGAAGCACGTAGCATCAGTCCAAGTCTTACTTCCACAACACCGAGAGGTTTACTTTACATGAGTCGTCCTGGTTTCCTGAAAGGATTTCAGTTCATTCGATTGATTTTTGTGTCATCCACACCAAATAAAGATAAGCTACATTTGTATACTTTGAAGCAACAAAAACATGAAAAGTACATTACTTTTTCCGACGACAAATATTTTGGTACATCAAGTGATGAAACTGATGTTGTCTAAAGCAGTGAATATGAGGTAGAATGATTACATAACTTACTTTGCTTCACTTTTTTGAGAGAATATGAAGGTGTACTTTCGAGACAATAAAGCAAATGTGGAAAATTTTTATTGTGAAAAATTTATTTTTTAAAGTTTTTACATTCCATTACTATGGATACTGGTGGCATGTATGGGTCAAGTTGTTGGGTTTGGCTCCAGAATTCAGTGGCCGTATTTTCCATAGCCCCCAAGTCCTCCAAAGCCACTGGCAGCTCCGCTGTACCCTCCAGCCAAGCTGCCACTGTAGCCTCCGCCGAATTTTCCACCGAGGCCTCCTCCGAGACCACCGCCGAGGCCTCCTCCGATACCGCCGTGGCCAGCACTGACGACGTAGGGCACTGGACGCTTAACGACGTAGGGCTGAGGCACTGGGACGGACACTGGGGTGGGGACCTTGACAGGGACAGGCACAGGGTTGTCTACAGGGACAGGGTACGGCTGAGGCACCTGCACAGGTACTGGCCGGTCCACAGTTACTGTGAATGGCACCTTCACAGGCACTCGAACGATTCTCTCCACAGGGACTGGGACCCGGACGGGGATTCTGTTGACAGTAATCTGTGGTTCTCCCCCTCCGATGCCACCCCCAATGCCACCTGCAAGGCCGCCTCCGACTCCGCCAGCGTAGCTTCCTCCATAGCCACCTCCATAGCCTCCACCATAGCCGCCTCCGTAGCCACCACTGTAGCCACCTCCAAGACCATAGCCGCCACTATAGCCACCCAGCGAAACGGAGAGTCCTCGCTTCTCTTTCACCATCTGCTCCTCCTCAGCTAGGACGGACAGGGCCAGACCACACAAATAGATGCACACCTGTTGAGAATCAAACGTTTGTAATCAAACTATCAGATAGGTAATAGAGCTGTGAACACAAATTTGTAACATTGTATGATTATGCACTCAAGAAGTGTTCTCATTTTTCTATACAAAGTACTCTGACTGTTACGCGTTTACTGTTTCACTCACAGCAGGTGTTCTGTTGCAAAAAGACAACTCTTACTCAATGAGACACAATGTATGCAGTTAAATTTCCAATGAAACTATAAAAATCAGACACAAAACGTAGAAACCGTGGCACATATCCTAACAGATGTGTATTGCAGTGGAGCCTAGAGGTATGTACATACGAGACGTATTCCGAAAGTAAGGTCCGATTAGGCACGGAATGAAAACTACTTGAAAATCCGATGGAACTTTGCACAGATGTGTTGGGCAGTGTCTTTAGTGTACCTGGCGATCGCTTTCCGTTCAAAATGGTTCAAATGGCTCTGAGCACTATGCGACTTAACTTCTGAGGTCATCAGTCGCCTAGAAATTAGAACTAATTAAAGCTAACTAACCTAAGGACATCACATACTTCCATGCCCGAGGCAGAATTCGAACCTGTGACCGTAGCGGCAGCTCGGCTCCAGAGTGTAGCGCCCAGAACCGCACGGCCACTCCGGCCGGCTCGCTTTCCGTCACTCTTTTCGGTTCCGAGCGCGAAGTGATCACTAACCGCTGGCTACTAAGACAACATTTTGGCACAAACAACGAAAGGCAGACCAGTGTAGAGAATTGGCGAGATCACAGACGGCTGCTTTCTGTGTCGAGGGTTCTGGAAAGTTTGTACAACACCGCGAAAAATGCCTAAGTCGGAGCGGTGATTATTTATGAAGATAGATGGAATATATGGCTAACTGTCGCGAATAAAACATTTTTGATTTTCGCTTTGGTTTTCATTTTGGCGACCGATCGCACCTTGTCCATCTGAAGTTTCGGATGACAACTCGAAAACTAGACATCGGGTAAAAATAGTGGGTAAGATAAGTTCGTAATCTCCTATCCACCGACCAGGGTACCGTAAAGTTAAGACGTTTCGCACATGTTTAGCATCATGGGGAGCTGCTCTGTCCTGTTGGAACCACATTCGTTGCCTAGTTTCTAAATCAACATTTTCCATTAGCTCCAACAAATCATCGTGGAGAAGTTGTAAATAAGATTCTACAATAACATTTCGGTCAAAAAAAAAAATACGGCCCTATCAAGTAACCGTTTAAAATTCCACGCCAGACCATTAACGACCATTTGTGTTGATTGTCAACGGGTCTGTGCCAGTGTGGATTGACAAGGGATCAATAATGACAATCATGACGATTTAATTCGTAATTGTTTTTGAATGTGGCTTCATCGGTGAACATAACGATCTAAAAAAATCATTGTCATCTCTCATCATTTCCAAGGCCCATTGGCAGAAATGCACCGGTATCTGCATATCTGCATATCAACGCCTGTGTCAGTGTGATATGATACACACGATATTTATGTGCTTCAAAATCATCAAAACAGTTGATATAGATATTCCAGTTTGTCTATGAATCGTACGACTACTCATTTAGGGAACCAGCTGAACATAGGCGAGAACGGTAAGGGTACGAGCGTCATTTTCGTTGTATTCGCGATGACGAGGTGGACGGTGCATGTCTCCATTTCAAGCTCGTTGAGTTCGATGTCGAATAATGTTTCTGCTCGGATATCGTCTGTTTGGGAAACGATCCGCAGACAATTGCGCAGCTGCAGCGTAATTGTTATGGCATTCAACCAAAATTAACATCATGTCGACAATCTCTGTAGGAGGATAGTGAGCCATGTTTCGCTAAAGAACGATTCACTTTCGTCAGTTGATGTTTACGGTTCACAATCTGAAAGTGAAGTGACGTCTGATCATATTGCACTGGCTTTTATACTAAGCCATAGTTCCCATTTCGGCCACGGTAACGCCACAGTCAGGTGAGCTATGCAACTGTGAAGAGTTCCCTAACGATATTTTGATACCATTCCGACTCCCTCTATCGAAAAACTGTTGTGGGTAGCATACATTTTGTAAAAAAAATAGCTTAATTCGTCGTAATGATAGAATTGGTGTGCATTTTGTATTGATTTGATGCATCCTTCTCGGATCATTCTAAATAAATCGGAGTTCTTCCCCAATTTTAATTTTCTCGATTACAGCGCCATCTGTCAAAGGTTTAAAATAACTTTTCAGATAAAACCTGATTACTTCTTTATGGAGAATCCGAATCTGCAATAAAAAATGGTGGTTCCCATTTAAGATTTAAAAGTTGCCCCCACACCCCACTCAACAGGGTGGGGGCTGGGGGTCACGTGTATCATTTGGTGCCCCCTTTGAGCTTACGAACTTTCTTACACACTATTTTTACCCAATGTATAGTTCTTCAGATGGTTCACCCTCCATCGGTTAAAACTGCCGATTTGGTCGACATATAAAACTATTCTCTAACGTCTCATCTCTAATTGCTGGAGACGTCTTTAGAAGGAAAAGGTAGTAGCCTTTTTTCCACTGAAGGCGTCCCTCAAAGTCTCTGACGAAACGTCACTCAAAAATGTTATGTATTGGCCTCTACCTAACAGCTCAGAAGTTTTAACTGAAGTAAATACTACTCGTGGAAGCCTATGTAGTACGATTATAACAGATTTTGTCTGAAAGTAAGACATCTGAACTAATAAAACTTTCATATATGTGGATTGTAATTTTCGATTAGTTTGCTATAGAGTTTACAGAAGTTACATTTTGTGTACCGACTTACAGCTGCATTTTCCTAGATTGGACGTAACAAACGAGAGTGTTTGAAACGATGGCGTTCTCTTATCGCCGTCTTATGATGATTAATAATATTTCTACAGTATCTTTTCGCATAATTTGTGTGGAAACCTGACTACCTGAGAATTCCAATAACGTGTAAACATCGTACATTTGGGCGTGGACTAGGTGAAACTAAATTACCGTTAATATCACATTCTGCACATTTCGCAACTACTTTTGTAGTAAAATATCACTTTTATAACATTCTCCTGTTGTTCGTAATATTTTTTAAATGTTATCAAGAAAAGTATAGATTTATATTTAAAATGCTCGTATGTGCTGTAGAGTCAAATTACATAGAGATTACAGGAATGTTAGTTACACAGCAAGATTACTCGTCCTTTCGCGTAGTTTCTGTCGAATTTTGGTCACATACCTAGAGACACAAATGCATTAGTTCGCACAATCAGTTCATTCGGTATCCATTCCTATCTGCAATAGACCATAAACTTTGCGCTCTATTGTGGCACGTATTTACTGTCAGTACTCACCAGGATCCTCATTGCTGCTTGTGTGTTCTGCTGAGAACGAGCAATGACTGATGCTACTGCGAGGTGCTGGTGAGCTTTTATACCTCTAGCAGGCCAACATTCGCATCCCCGACGCTCACCAGAGCGCAATTACGGCGTCCGGTTTCACAGAAACTGCACAGCGACGTAACTACCTCCGCTGATACGTAAGCTAACAATAAGTGGAGCGATGGAAGGAAGTAGGTTGTCAATACGAGAGTGAAGAAGAAGTCGAACTTTTCGACTCAGCGTAAAACAGGCAATCACTGATCATAATACCGTTACAGTATCAATGAATATAGCTGTAAATATTAATATAAAGATAGGCAGGAAGAACTTTCTGCTTAGCAAGAACGACAAGAAACAGGTTACCTGAGTGCCAGCACGAAACTTCCATCTCGACCCGTAACAACGCTGAATATCAATAGACGAAGTTGAATATGGCGTGCTGAAATGTAATTGCTCAGAATAGTTTATGTTAAAACTCTTAAAGCGATTTAGATAAAACAAATGTTATTAACATTCTACGTCTTTATTCTTAATGCCCACATATTTGCAGCGCTCTACTGTTAGAGGGCACAGAATTGCACGTTGTAACATTGCACTGTGTAACATAACCATGTCGGTACATGAGAAAAAGCGTACTGTAACCGAGTTTAGAATTCAGAGAGTTGGTCAACACATGGAGCAGCCTTTTCTACATAGGGGGGCCGACTTATAAAAAGTATTTGGGGGGGGGGGGGGGGGAGGTCATACTGAGGGTCTTGCCTCAGGAAATTATCTAAATTTTAGATGAGAAACAATGACTTTTAAAGTTTTTTAAGCATTTTAAAGGCATATGATCAACATTGGAACCCAGAAAACTTAATTAACTCTTGATAACTCGACACTCCGGGAAACTCGACAAGCCTGTCACGTATTTTGACTTTAGAAAAAGAAACAAAACATAAACACGCTTGGTATTTTCGTAAAAAGCTAATCTAATTTACAGTAGTAACCATGCTAATAGACTATTAAAGAGCAGTGAATGTGTAGCTCTGAAAAGACTGAAATTATATTTAAATAAATCCTAAACTACCATTAAAAGAATAAAACATAAAATATTTTTGTAGCACAGTAATAGCACTTTGATTAATAAGTGAAAGAGCTGATTTAAGATTACTTTAAATAAGGCTCAGAGTTCATTAAATGAAAAAAGTATCTCAAAGTTAATGATTTAATAAAATTAATAAAGTTAATACAGTATGCCTAATACTTTCAGTCAAAAAGTATGTAAATAGAGGGTTTTAGTTGGGTATTACACCCTAAAAATATTTAAGTATTTCAGAATAACTAATACGGTACTATAGTAATATAGTATTACAGTATTAAACTAGTACTAATATTTCGAAACTGAAATTTAACATTACTACGTATTTAATTCTCTATTTTATAAAGTTTTTTAATATTGCTCTAAATGCCATTATTAGGGCCAGAGTGTCTTTAGAAAGGTGCAAATGTCGACCGTCTGACTGGATTACTGAATATGAGGTCTACAATGTAGAACAAAAGGAAACTGATGCTTTTCATTTATTATAATGTTGTTCTACCAAGAACCGATGGAAGATTCTGTTAATATGAATAAGAGATCGTTGATGACTGGCCGGATATCCAGTTCATCCAAAACATCTCGGTTGGAATGAAGAACAGCCAAGTTGTTCAATCGCTTCTGTCCCATTGCTGATCGGAGATACGACTTCAGGCATCTAAGGGCGATAAATGACCTTTCGGCTGTTGCTGTCGGGATTGGAACTAGTTGGAGAAGTTGCCTATTGGCTTCTATCTCGTGTTCATCGGCCGACGTTCATATGATGATTTTACTGCCGTTTCGCCAGCACGAGTGGCAGGCATTGTCAAAGCTTCACCCTCCATAGCCGGCAATGGAGGGTGAAGCTTTGACAGTGCCAGCCACTCGTGCTGGTGAAACGTCAGTAAAATCATCAGATGAACGTCGGCCGAAGAACCGGAAACAGAAGCCAATAGGCAGTTTGTCAACAAATGGCCACGAAAGCCTTAACAATTTTGTACTCGGAAAAGCTTAATGCACTTCACTACTTCACATAACATTTCTCCAACTGCAGGCTCTTGTGTTACGTACTTTCTTACATC